>NW_006921608.1:8270549-8371581 GCF_000298275.1 Orycteropus afer afer | reverse complement strand
GCAATCTACTTCGGTAGTGATGCTGCCTCGGAAACCCAAGGAGGGGTCGCTATGAGTCGGGGCCGACTCGACGGCAAATAACAACAACAACAACATATATATATATATATAATTAACACTGGAAAGATATAAGTTACTTTATAAACATTTTTATTTTGTACATTCTATTGACACATTTATATTCTAAAAGGAAATTCCATTTAATGGGGTTCTGTGGTTGTTCACACACTCATGCTTTCTCTATGGTTTATCAGGCAGCCAGCCAGGTGTCAAAAACTGTAAAACATACTCATAACTGTTGCATGAAAAGGATTAGACTCTGACCCACTCAGCTTTCAGCTCTGGGGAAAGCACATCCTAAAATGTTGGAATTATAGAGAAAGTAAATTTAAAAAGAGGGTTCACTTTATAAAACATTTTATTATATTTCAGGAACATATTTCAAGATAGTTAAATCAATCTGTGGGAAGGAAGATGGGGCAATGTACTTCCGTAGTGATACTGCCTCGGAAACCCAAGGGGGGTCGCTATGAGTCGGGTCTGACTCGACGGCACATAACAACAACAACAACAAATCAATCTGAGTACTTTTGAGAAACTATTTAGTCTACATTAACAGTAGTGTAGACACAGAGCAGAAATATTTGCATTAATTTGGGGTTAAAAGTTACTTTTTGGAAACTATAGGTTTAATTAAGGATGGAGTATTTTATCCTTGGAGTTTCCTAAAAGGGACATTTAGGTTAATTTAATACAATGGAAAGATAATTCATTACAAATATATTTTTGCTGCTATCCAAAAGAATTAAAGTGTATCTAGAAAGTGGGTTGGTAATCTACTTCAGTTTTTTTCTAATAATATTTTATCACTCTTAGAATCTGGAACTTCTCTTTATTTCATTTTCTACCATTTAATCTTAATTTTTAATATTTTAGTACATTTGTTAGTTTTGTATTTTTTTGGTGAATGTTTAATTTAAAAAAAAATACTTAAGACAGATTGCATTAAATGCAATTTAAAAAAATAACTTACTTTATTTGTTTAACTCAGTATTATCCATTGCTCAGAGTTGAAAATGTTCATTAATTTTAGAAGAAAACTAAATATGGAGAAGTGTATACTATTTTTAAGATAAACTAAGTGCATATAGAAAAGAGCACTGGATGAATCTATGGACTTTGGTTGAATTTTAGAGGCCTATAGCTTGCTGAAATAGTATGGTTAATTTTGTATAATATTCATATATCCTTTTTTTTTAATTTTCATCAGACTCTCAAGGGGAGTCATGACCAAATGAGCTTAAGAACCATATGTGATTATAGGGATCGACCAGGGAAATAAAATAATTGAATTGATACTTGATGAAGATGATTCTTGCTTAGTGTTTTCTTTGGCTTATCAGGACAAAATTAATTATAAGGCTCCATGAAAAATTAGAAATTGGATGATGATACATTCAATGAATTTCTAAGTTTTCACAAACTTTGAAATTTACACATTTTATGTTACTCTTTAATAATTTTCAGAGAAATGTATTTCTTTTTTAAGCAACAAATTTCAACATTACAACTGTTTGGGATTATTTCTACTCTTTGTAAAGCCAAGAATGCCATTTTGGTACTCTGTTTCCTTACTTTCTTATAATCTGTGATTTACATATCTAGATACCTCTATGATTATGTGAACCCCTGTTCTCTTTGGAGAGTATATTCATCATGAAAATGGTATAATTCTGTTTTTATTTTTCAGTTCATTTCCAAATATATTTATTGAGCATGTCAGCCATTGTGCACAAAGATTATTAAAATGGCATTATTCTGGTCTATACACAGATGACCATAATCCAACCAATCATAAAACATGGAAGGGCAGAAGCATAATATTATTAGAATAGATTGGGAAGAAAATTAATTTCTTGGATTTATTCAAGACTTCAAAGAGAAGTTAGACTTCAAAGGTTGAGTAGGATTTTGAGAGGCAAAGACAAGAAGAAAGTTAGTAATGGACATTCCTGGAAGAATGATGAGCTTGAACAAAATTTTGAAGTCAAGAAAGTGTGTGGTGCATTTAGAGAATCTCATGTAGTCTGGTGTGCCTAGCTAGAAGCCTCTAGTGGGGGAGGTGGGAAGTGACAGGAGATGAAGATTGACATTAGATTGGAACCTAACTTGCAAACCATATTAAAGAATTTGAACCTGTATTTATTAAATAAGGTGCCATTGAGGGTTTAAGGAGCTCTGGTGACGGAGTGCCTAAGACTTTAGACTGCTAACCAGAAAGTTGAAAGTTCAAATCCATCAGCTGCTCCACAGAAAGAAGATGGGGAAATCTACTTATGTGAAGATTTACCGCCTTGGAAACCTAATGGGGCCACTATGAGTCAAAATTGACTCTGTGGCGGTAGGTTTCATTTGGTTGAGGGTTTGGAGCAAGGTACCTACATGATCGGAAGGATAATTTGTGAATATATGTCTATAGACAAGAGAGCAGAATGGATTGGATCAGGAGAAGACTGGGATCTAAAGGTAGGGAGACCTAATAGAAGGTTATTCCAGTAGGCATTATTATGGCCTTATGTAGGGCAGTGGTGGGAGAAAAGGAAAAGGAACAAATCTGAATTGTTTAGGAATTAGAACCAGCAAAAGTTACATAAATCATTTGAATGTAGAAAATAAGATAAATGGAAGACTTAAGGAAAATTCTGAGATTTTAAGCTTGGTTTATTAAATAAACATTTAAATTATTAGTTGAATCTGGGATTACAATAAGAGGAAAAGCTGAAGTTCCCAAAGGGGTTAAAGAATTATATTTGTAACTAGAAAAGGACATTACAAAACCCCTTGGTGTTGAGTCAATTCCTACTCATAGCAAGCCTATAGGATAAGGTAGAACTGCCCCATAGAGTTTCCAAGGCTATAATCTTTGTGGAAGCAGACTGCCACGTCTTTCTCCTACTGTGAAGCTAGAACTAGTAACCTTTTGGTTAGCAGCCACGTGTCTGCACTACAGGGCTCCTGAAGACATATTTGAGATCATAAAATCTAGGGTTCTGAAGAAGTACCTAAGGGATTGCTATAGTAGATAAGGATGAGACTTGTCACTCCTTCTGTAGCTGAAGTCATTCTGATTTTGTTGGTTCCTCAGTATTAGATCTACATGAAAACTATTGGAGAAAACAAAATGGTCTTCTGCTAAGAAATGCATTTTGAAAATCTCTGCTCCAGAAGCCTCATTTCACAAATCAGCACCAGAGGTCCATTAGGCAGCTGCTTGGAGGCCTCACAGTTAGCACGCATTGTTTTGAGTGTCTGCATGACACTTAGGCAGCCATGTGGCAAACCCAGTAAACAGCTGGAAAGGTGCCATGCAGCCCAAGAGAGAAATCAAGACTAAAGCAAAGTGATAATTGCACTATAAAAGCAAAGAATAGTATTCAGAAAAATGTGTTGAATGTAAAGAAGATTGACGAATAACTCTTAGGTAAAAACTGCCTCTAAGGTAAACAGAGAAAGGGGATCCAGTAAATGAAAAGATAAGCAGTCAGATAAGTAAGAGACCAGGGCAAGTGTGTAAATGGTTAAGAGCCTGGGTTGTGTGTTAAGAAAAAGTTTGAAACCTATTCCTGCTGCTTACAAAACGGTTGGGGAACAGTGCTCACAAACTCAGTTCCCTTCAGGAAGGAAAGGCAAGAGAGAATAATAAAGAAGCAAGGTCATATGGAATGAAGCAAGGTTATATGGGAAAAGGTTTACAAGTAGAGGGGGATGAAAAGGGCTAGTGAACACTTAAATGTGTATGGTCGCACTCCCTTATCCACAAGGGGATATATTCCAGGACCCCCAGTATGTTCCTGAAACCACGGATAGTATCAAATCTTTGATAGTATCAAATCAAATACTATGTTTTGACCTACAGATACATAATTACTATAAAGTTTAATTTATAAATTTGCCCCGCCCCCCCCAACCATAAAAAACAACTCACTGCTGTAAAGTTGATTCAACTCATAGGGAGCTACTCCTCCTTGGGTTTCTGAGGCAGTATCTCTACGGAAATAGATTACCTAATCTTCCTTCCGAGGAGTGGCTGGTAAGTTTGAACCGCTAGCCTTCTGGTTAGCAGTCCAATGCCTTAGGCACTACGCCACTAGAGCTCCTAAATTTGGCCCAGTAAGAGATTAATAACAATAACAATTGGGCAGGTGGTGTACACAGCGTTGATATGCTAGACAAAGGGATGATTCACATCTCAGGCGGGACTGAGCGGCGTCACAAGATTTCATCACACTACTCATTTAACATTTTTGCACTGCTGTTGGCCATAGGCAACAGAAACCACAGAAAGTGAAATTGTGGATAAGGGGGGATTACTGTAGTGCAGAGCCTAAGGCACTTGACTGCTAACCAGAAGGCTGGCAGTTCAAACCCACCAGCCACTCCTCGGAAGGAAGGTGGGGCAATCTACTTCCGTAGTAATACCGCCTCAGAAACTCAAGGAGGGGTCGCTTTGAGTTGGAGCGGACTGGACAGCACATAACGACAACAGCTGTATATACTCTATATTTAGAGGTAGAATTGTGGAAATGACAAGAGTCCGAGGTTGGTTTCCATTTTTACATTTTATCTGCCAATATGAAGTATTTTGTTATTAAAGGTTTTATGAAAGAATATTTTCAGTTATTTAATGTAAATACTATTTAATGTAAATGCAAATTAGTGCTGTGAGAAGAAGAGAATCTACTACGTATGGGGAGAGATGTGTATGCTGCATTGATGAATTATGGTAGTCATGAGGCATGAAATGTAAAAGGGCCAAGAGCATGTAGTGTAATAAACATACTGAATGAAAAAATGTATTGCATGCAATAGAATTAATAATGAAATTAATAACCAATTATAAAGCGATTTGAATAATAAACATTTGTTCTTTATGAAATAGAATCTTAAAGTCCCTTGTAGTAACTTTTCATTATTAATAATTGAAAGAGACTCACCTCATAACATTTCCTAATTATTTGAAGTATTGGAATTTACCTCTTTTATTATTATTCTCTCCTAAACTTTCTGGTTATTCTATTATTTTTCTCCTCTCACCTTCCTTCCTAATAATCAGAAAGAAGTTCTATTATATAACACTGTCTTGATGGTGCTGAAGACATTTGAGTGAAAATAGAAAAGATTTTATTTTGAAATATGGTTTTCTAAAGTCTCAATTGGTTGTATTTTTGTTTTATTTTATTTTAGAATAAGATAATCCTTAGCACTGCCATTTTATAGTGGACATTGGGAGGCAGAGGCAAGCTTTTCAGTAATAATTTTCATTTGCTTTGCTTACTATCTGCTTATCTGTTTTAAATCTCACCTTTTGAATTAAACTATACCGTTTTCATTTCTTTCCTGAATCTCATTTATATTCTTGTTTCTGCCACGCTTGCAGTCATTTTCTTACTCTACCTCGCTCCAGATACAGGCAGAGCATTGAGCATCATCACAGGGATGGCAGGTATATTTTTCATACAACTGAGTCTGTTCATAGAATTGCATGTGCCTGTCTACTAATGTGATATAATTCACTTATATTTCTATTGTGTGTGTGTATGTGTGTGTGTCTGTATGTATATATGTATATCTAGATATATATATATACACACACACCAATAAAGTATAGAAATATACTTTATAAAGTAGTAGGAAATAAACATATATAAATACTTTAATTGTAATAGTTGTTAAAGATACAGCTTTTCTTTCATGAGCTAGTGCTATCCAAGAGAAGTAGTTCACCAGTATTTAACTCTTGTTTATCTATAGGGATAGAGTCTTTTAAAATTAGCCATGGTTAATTTCCCACCTCCTCAGCAGAGTTCATAATTAGATAGGACAGCAGGGATTGGTTTGTACTTCTGCCTACTCCTACCCCTTCGCCTCTAGTAGGGGAATCAGTCAATGAAATGCTTAGGTTATACTGATTGGACTGTGGTTACCTTGTCAAAGATAGCTGTGATCAACTCCTTGGTTGTAGTAGATGATCCTGGATTCGTGGAAAATCCTGGGTCTGTGGGGAAATCCATATTCATTTCTATTCTACCACCGCTCCTCTTTCCAAAGTGAGAATTTGCACTGAATCATAGATAGCACAGTCCTGGGAAAAAAATAATTTATTGGAAGAAAATATCAATTACTTGGCATTTAACAGAAGAGGGAATTGACTAGCAAGAGAATAGGGAAAAAGCGCTAAAATCCATAATGTTCTCAAGGCTATTTGTAGCTTTAAGGATTTGAGCCAGTTAAGTGACAAAATTTGCTCTTTGCTTTTGGGCAGAGAAGGAAATGGCAGTGATAATGTGGTGGGCTCAGCTAGTATAGACAAGAAATACATGTGCCCTACTTAATCGCTTTGACTGCTTCTGTTTCAAAGTGCTTTGGAGTTATCTGTGACCTCCTTTATCCCTATTAATGTAGTTGATGAAGAGTTGATAATAAAAAAAAAATGTTTCAAAAAACTAATTGACAAGTAATGGTTGAATTCTAAGGATTGAATTCCTGTGGATAAATGTGGAAGCAAGCAGAAGAGATAACATCAACAATAAGTTCCTAATAATCCGTGTTTTGTGATGTCTTTCAGTAATTGTAATTGAAATTTAGTGCCTTCTATCTTAATTATTCAATATATTTAATTTTCATTTGCATTTTCTCAGTCTCTTGTTTTCTTTCTTCAATTCTCAATAATTATTTTTTATTTTGTCTTTTATATTTATCGTTGCTATTGTTACATACAGACTCTGTGTATTTTTGCTGTGACTGATTACACATTTAACATCCAAAAATGTGAAAAAGTAGTTAGATAACTATATCCTAATAATTGGCCCTGGCTGTTCTCAGGGGGTACCATGAATGAGACATTACTAATTATAGGCTTATTCTACTTACTCTTGTATCTCCTTATGTCAGTGTAAGTTAAAATCATGTACCACATTACCCTTTCTTTGGTGTGAGCACTCTGTATTTCCTTAATACATTCAAGGCTCACTTATCAAGGAGAAGATTGTCTACTTCACTTTATTTGTTCTTTCAGTTCACCAACATAGATAGAATCAGTTCTTCATCAACTCTGAGTTAGTTATCAATTTCATATGCTTACCCAAGTTTCCAACCTCAGTGTAAATGGCTAGTTTTGAAGGGGGCAATTCTGAATTATATTTTTGTCCCAGCATTTGGATTGTGGTCAAGAAACACAAGATCATGAATATTTATATTAAAATAAAACAACAGGAAAGCAGTTTCAGAAAACAGGTTATCAAATATCTCACTGTAAGATTTGCCGTCATTGAAATGATTCAAATTTGTGAATCTGGTGTCTGCTTCCTCCTAGAAAATTTGGGTAGATTTCATAAAAATGAAGTTCTGATTGTTTTTAAAATACATTATCTTTTATGATTAAGATTTTGATGCATACAAAAGAATGTGTGTAAGTTACAGTGTAGTAATCAAATGAATAGCCATGAATCTGCTGTTCAAATCAAGAACATCCAGATACATACCTGGCTTTTACTTGTATACTCTTGGTTATTTGTAACCTACTCCTCCTCCACAGAAGGGGTAAACATTAGACTGAATTTTCAGTACATTTCATTCTCTTGGTTTTGAGAAATTATTCTGTATTTATTCCATAAAGTTCTGTGCTTATGATCCTTAATTTAACTCCTGTTCCTGTGTATCTACTACCGCTAAGCAAAATCACCTGTTAACCTTCATGTTATTGTCATCTGTTGACTTTTTGGTTACTTATTCACTGAAGATTTTATCACCTGGCCTAATCTTCCTCTTCATTGCATTTTCTGCTATCAGCCCAGGTAATATCAATATTATTGCTAGGACCTATTGAGCACTCACTCATTTCCTTGCCTATCTCAAATCCAGTGAGGCTTACCTGCAATTCTGCTTCAGTCCTTCACTCTCATGGTCATGCTTTGAAGCTTATCATCACTTGAAATTGTTGTACCACTGAAATCTTCATTCAAACACCACACTCTTGGATCAGAACCATGTGTTTCTTTCTTACTCTTTCATTAATTTTACCTCACTCTCTATTTCAGGTGAGAACTCCACTCTCTAAACTCTATGTACTCCCTGTTAGCTTCCACTGTCTTTACCTTCTTGAATATCTGGAGGTTGAATCCAGTTGCAGAAATATCCTTAGTCCCATTGCTCAGTTGTCTTTCTCTTAAGCATTTGTCAAATTAAATTCTGGATAAATCTCCTTCTCTTGCAAAAAAAATTTCTTAACTCAAGTATCCAAATTCTTCCTAATTTGTATATTTGAATCAAAATAATTGGACACTTAATGGAGAAGTGACCCTTTTATTGAAGGGTGATAAAAGCAGAAAGGAGCATCAACCTTCTAGATGTCCAGTTTCCCAACCCAATTTTCAAGGTAGCATATACTCTCCTAGTCTGGGAATTCTCCTTCTGGGAATAAATATGTGTTCATAACTTAAGGTTTGGCTATATAATCTCTGAGAACTTTGTGATGGAATGAAAGTAGTGAACTCATCATGGCAATCCCAGTTTATGACCAATCCACAGGAGAATTTACGTCTACATTGATCTCTCTGCCCCAAGATTGTAAAATGAAAAACTGGAACAACATGAGGCTTAAATAATGTTTACCAAACATTTTAAATATTACTTCATGAAACAAGTATTAGCTAACATTTGGAATCAAAACTTTGTTTTCAGTTATGTGCAGGTAGGTTATACTGAACAGTGCAAACATCTATCTCTGAATCATTGTGCATTTTAAAACACACTTACTATTTAGACAAACATTTAGAATGAGTGCTGTTGCCCTTTATTAATATTCTGTATTAATTATCCCGTATACAGGCTAACACCTGATCTTTCTTTATTTGCCAAGTTAGAGAGCTACGAAACAGATTTCAGGAATCCTCCTTTATAGTTCTCTTTTCTTACCTACACATATGCTATTGAAGCAACAAAAAAGCTAGACATTCACATTAGTGCCAGTATCAAGTGTTGCTTTAATTTAGTTTCCCAAATGTCAAGAAAGCAAGCTAGATGAGATTGTTGACACATTAGTATTAAGGAGCTCTGGTGATGCAGTCCCTTAGGCATTTATTTGACTGCCAACCAAAATGTTGGTGGTTCAAACTGACCAGCTGCCCCATGGAAGGAAAATGGGACAATCTACTTCCATAAATGCTTACAAACTAAGAAACCCAGAGGGGATCAATATCAATAAGAATTGACCTCTTTCATTAGGATAGATATAAGCTTTAAAGGTCTGGAATAATGGTCATTGCACTCCAAAACTAATTTGAAGTGATTCCCTTTAATGTAAATTCAAAGTAATAGATTTTTTTCAACTATAAAGCTCTGAATAAGTATCATATTTTCAGTGTCAAATAATTATTTAATATTTATTAAGTATTACATAACAAGCAGTGTCCTCTGAGCTGAGGTACCCACATAGAGCTTATATTCTGATATGGAAGGAAATGATTCACAAATCAACAAATAAATAATTGCAAATAGAAATAAACAACATAAAAAAAAAAGTAGGATAAAGGGTGGAAAGTGCGAAGTCCTTGAGGCAGTAACAAGCTTGGCAAGTTTTAGGAAAGAGCTACAAGGACAGCGTGACTCAACTTGGCAGATTGAACCAGGGGGAGCATTGTAGGAAATGTCATATCTTATGCAAATATCATGTTAGGCTGCAGGTAACTTTTGGATTTAATCCTCGGTGTTATTTGAAGCTGCTGGAGAATCATCAAGCAAATAATGTGACCTCATTTAGATGAAAGATTACTCTGGCTGCCGTGTATCAAATTGTTATCGAGCTCCTACCATATGTTGGGCAGAGTGTAGATTTTCAGACATAAGTAAGTCATGGTTAGCAAATAACTCCTAGGTTCATTGGATTTCAAACAAATAACCTAATAATCTGATAGGTAATATACGTATTAGAGCTCTACAAGAAAGCATATTAAGAAATCACTGACATTGAGACTGGCATCTGGGGGTGGATTTTTATGTAAGAGTTTCATGGAGGAGATAACAAGTAGACTGTATCTTAAAGAATGAGTAGAAGTTACTTAGAATTATGTAGAGGTACAGTAGGATAATGGTGGAGTTTTAGAAAAATGAATACACAAAATTGCTAAAGTAATAACTACCACTGTGCTGTTGTAGCATTACCACAATGCAGGTAATGAATCTGGGATGATAGAGCACGTTCTGATTGTAAAGAGCTTTGTAGGTTCTATTAAGGAACTTAGATAAGACTATGGATGTTTACCTACCTCCGCAGGGCCTTTATAATAAACCTGAAGGGTGTTAATTAAGAGATGGCTATAATTGGATTTTCATTTTAGAATAACCACTCTAGAGACTATGTGGATGGTAGGTTTGAGGAGAAAATAACATGTGGAAAAGAAAAACATGTATTCAGGTATTACCTTGGTCTAGGGCAGCTGACCAGGTACCATTTCATTCTGTTGTACGTAGTGTCTCCATGTGTTGGAGCTGACTTGATGGCAGCTAACAACAACAGAGCAGCAGAAGCTCGTGAAATAAGATAAGTGAATGTAGCAATAGAGAAAAGATGAGAGATTGAATCAATAATAAAATCAGCAATACATGGTAAATGATGGAATTAGGATGTTGAGTAAGAGCAAATAGTCAAGAAAGACACTAGTTTTATAGAAAGGAAACTGGGTGCATTGGTCCCCACATCAAAGTGGAACAGTTGTTCGGGGAGAATCAATTTATATGTGAGACAAGTTCAGTTTTGGAAATATTGAGACTGAGATGTCCTTGAGAGTGCCAAGGGAAAACCTCTGGCAAAAAGCAGAAGAAATCGTTTTAAATCTTAAAGAACTCTACACTGCAGAAAGCAATTTGGGAAGTAACTGCAAAAATAAAAGTAACATCAACAAGAGAATCAACTGAAAGGAGAGCTAAGTAGTTTTTGTCAGGCCCAGGAAATATAGTAAAACCTGTGAAAGTCAGAACTTTTCTTGTTTTTCCAGGTTTCGCCACCTTTCTGCCCCCGACAGGGTGCAGTCTTAGCATTTTTTTGTTACTCATTTTAGTAGAAAATATTTGAATTTTCCTTCTCTAACAGGTTTCCACCTTACACAGGTTCCATCTTCTGCAGGTTTTACTGCATTAACATTTAAGTACACCAAGGAAGAAGAACTTCTGAAGAGCGCCGAGAAGGAAAAGTGAGAAAAGCAAGATCAGTAGATACAAATGAATAGAGTTTCAAGAAGAAACAAATAATATGAACAGTGGGAATAATAAAGGAAAAATGCTTCTTAGATTTGCCAAGTAAGGGGTCATTGATGCCTTTTGCAAAAGTGATTTCAAAAAGGTAGGAAGGAATAGAAGCCAATTGCAGTAGTCTGAGGCAGGAGTAGGAAATGAGAAGATGTATATAGCAAGAAAGTGTAGAGGAGATGTATTGAGGGGAGATATGTGATATCAAAGATAGGTTCTTTCAGTACAGGAAATACTAATGTGGGTAATTGGAGTGAGGGAAACGACCCTTTAAGGAAAAGTATTACTTGAAACTGCAGGAAAAGGAGAGGATGAGTGAAAGAAAGGTCATTGGGCCGGGGGGGGGGGGGGGGGGGATGGGGTTGAACATACAGGTGGAATTTATGAATCAAATGTCTTATTATTTGTCATTGAGATAGGAAGAGAGTAGATGAGAGATAGATAAAAGTCAGTTTTTAAATTAAATGATGCTAAATTGAAGGTGATTACGTTTGATGATCTCTGTTTTCTTGTTGCTGTGATTATATGGTGGTTGTTGAGAAAAGTTCCCCAGGATAGAGACCTGGAAATTTAATAGGGTGTTTGATTGACAGTGTTGTTGTTGTTGCTAGGTGCCATTGAGTTGGCGCCGATTCATAACGACCCTGTGTACAACAGAACGAAACACTGCCCTGCTCTGTGCCACCCTCACAATCCTTACTATACCTGAGCCCATTGTTGCAGCCTCTCTGTCAATCCATCTCATTGAGGGTCTTAGCCTTTTTTGCTGATCCTCCACTTTACCAAGCATGATGTCCTTCTCCAGGGAATGGTCCCTTCTGACAACATGACCAAAGTAGGTGAGATGAAGTTGGGCTATTCTCAATTTCAAGGAGCATTCTGACTGTACTTCTTCCAGGACAGATTTGCAATTGACAATGGGAAGGTTTAAAACAGTCCTTGATTAAAAAGTGATGGGAATAGATGAAGGAGAAGAAAAAACAATCATGCATGACATTAGCACAACTGAAGTTGGAACCATGAAGTTGTAGTGGTGCCAACTTGTATAAATGTGTGCTTTTCTTAAACAAAACATCTAGGTACATGTACTTCCAGTAGCATAGAAATCAAATTATGCCATTGAACCAGTCAGTGTTAGAGATCTGATGAATGTATGGACAGATAGAAAGGCTTAGTCTATAAGGGAATTTGAAGGTGATGGTATGGAGTGGTTCAGATGATCGTTCTTGGAGTCTAGGTTCACAAAGGAAGGCAATGATATATAGTACAGGAAATTGGTAGGATCAAGAAACAAAGTATAAAATAAAAATCAAGTAAAGTGGGAGTGAAATCATGAGACAACTGACAGAATTAGTGGTTGTGATCAGAGTTTGAAACATTGGAATTTAATATTCCTGAAGTAAAATAGTTTCATTGGATTGTTAAGTCCACAGTTTTGCTCCAGAAATGGGGGAGGGAGGTTGATGCAGAAAAAGGTAAGTATCACTGAAGTTATGGAAATCTAGGTATTGAGGGTCTAGATTGTTGAGCAGTTTTATGCATACAAATTAAAATCTAGCATTGCCGTACAAATTAGAGTAAAGAAGCTAGCTGACATCCAATTCCCAAAATTATCAATGACTAAGGATGAGGATGTTAGATAGACATTAACAACCTGCATAAATAATGAATGTTACAGCTAAGTAGTGCCTGATAGAAGTAAAAGTTTTGCACATTATGGTGGGAGATTAAGATCTGAATGTGCCTGTAGCAAACCAATCACCCTTCCTGGACCTGTTGACCATGAATTGTGAAAAAGTAAGTAGACTCTGCAGGTGAGGACTATACTGGAAGCAAAGGTTGAGCTGAATATTATGTAAGGCAGAAATATGGAGAAACCATTCTTTAGAAATGTTGATGGTATAAGGAAGCTTGTTAACAATGGAATAAGGATTCTTAAGACTACAACTATAAAGATAACTAAAGTTATCTTTATTAACTAAAGTTATTAGGTGCCATCAAGCCAACTCCAAATCATATGACCTTATGTATAACGAAACAAAATATAAGAGGGGGTTAAACATTGTACAGAAAAGAACAAAGGAGATGAAAAATTTACCAAGAAGAGATGGGAGGATGGGACTTGCCTTTCATTTACTAGTCAGTAATTAATGGAGATAAGATGCTCAAATGGAAGGAATTAACCTCAAATAACCTAAATTTATCTGAGATAGTTTTGGTGTCAGAAATGTCAGGGAAGAATCTGACGCAGGTGTTGCCTAGTGCTAAGGACTGGCAGTGAGTTCCTGCTCTAATTCCACACAGTACTGGCTCAAGGTAGTTGGGGCCATGACTAGGACCCTAGTTAGAGAAAAGATTTGAACAAAGCTAGTGGCATAATGGTAAGAGATGGGATTTCTTTGTGAAGTGTAAACTATTTTCTTATAGATATCCTTGCTGGAAAGTACTATGGGGAGACATTAGTAAATACAGTCAAACTGTCACCTCCTGAGCTATCAACATTTTTATCTCATTTTCTCGGCATTGTTAACAATTTTCTCCTTCCCTCTTACAAATGTTTTTTTCTTCTCCAGCGAAATTAATCTTCTATTTGTGTTTCTGATTTAACCTTTCTTAATTTCCTCCCACTAATTATTTCTTGTTTCTCTTGTATTTCAATTTTTCTTTCTTTGCTGAAATGTTTTCTTCTCAAATTACTCTTGAAATTTTCTTAATGATACGTTATTTATACCCTGTCACCCCTTCAAACACTCTTGAGGATGGTCCATATTTTTCTCTTTTTTTAACCTCTGCTATGAGTTGGGGCCAACTCGACAGCATATAACAACAACAACAACAGCATTATTCTTGAGGATGTATTTTCACACATGCTGTCACCACTCCTTCATCGCTCTTTAGGCATCAATCCTCGACAGTGTGGCCTCTGCTTCCAGCACTCTGCAGACGGTTTTTTCTGTGATTATTATTTTCCATATTGAGCTAGATTTGGGATTTACTGTTGCTGTGGTTACCATCAGTGTTCCCTTGGCTCTATATTTCTCCAGTGTTATTATCTTCATATACTCTTTCTTTGGGAGCTCTGGTAGCATAGTGGCTAAGACACTTGACTGCTAACCAGATGGCTGGCGGTTCAAACCCACCAGCCACTCCTCAGAAGGAAGGTTGGGCAATCCGACTCGACGGCACATAACAACAACAACACTCTTTCTTTAGCACTCTCTAAAGCTACTTCTGACTGTGTAATGTGGACTGACATTATGAAGTGACAGCTAATGGCAGCAGTGCATATGAGGAATTTGCACTATACCTATTCCACTATTCATATACAACTAGCCAAATAAAAGAAACTTTGATGAATCATTTAAAGCTGGTTAGTGAAACTGTTGTTCACAGACATTAGACTACGAGGATGAAGATCATGCCTCATTACTGCTCATATAGTATAATAACATTACATAATTCGGTGCTTTAGAGATCTATCTTTAAATTTATATCATTTGACAGAGTTTTTTGAGGGTCCAAGAAAGAGGGTACTATAAAGACAATACCACAGTAAATTAATAACATGATTTTATTAAAACTGATGAAATGTTATTAAACTTTAACAGCTGCTAAAAATAGGAACAGAAATTTTATAGATGGAAAATGGTGATTATATCATCCCTCAGGATTTTTATAATTGATATTTTTAAATTGTGTCAATTTACTGCATGTTAATTGTTGCTAGAGAAGTAGTCCTGCCTATTTGTGGTTTTGTTTCTATTATTTATAACTATAATGAAATAATAATGAAAATTACAAATAGTCAATAAAATGCTCAAAATATTCTCAATACATGTACTTCTTATATGTTTGTATGTGTACATATTTAATAATATATCTTAATTGTTCAGTATTGTATCTGTCCCTGATTTTCTTGAGGAAATTGAGACATTTAATCTTTTCTCCTTGCTATTTCCAATGATTACTGTGTAAAAAATACTTCTCTAGATGAGACTATACTTTCCTTCTCTTTTTGATGATAAAATAGTCTTGTGGGTACCAATAATGTCTTTTGACATTAATGGTGTCTTACTTTCTCTCAATATGTGTATTACTACGATTTTCACATTTTAGATTGTTACTGACTTCTTGTTGTTGTTGTTGTTATTTGCCATCGAGTCAGCCCCGACTCACAGCGACCCCTCCTTGGGTTTTCAAGGCAGTATCACTACAGAAGTAGGATTGCCCAGCCTTCCTTCCGAGGAGTGGCTGGTGGGTTTGAACCGCCAGCCTTCTGGTTAGCAGTCAAATGCCTTAGGCACTATGCCACCAGAGCTCCTGACTTGGCTGCCTCTAAATATTTGTTATTTTTGAATGGCCTCATTTATGATTAACCAACATAGAGGTTTTACATTTCTCTCAGCAGAAATGATCCATCATGCCTAAAGCTTTGTTTTAAAAAGGTTTATTTTTCAAGAATCCTTTGAAAATTTACTTATGGAATCTCTACAATACAAACATGAAATAAGTCTGTCTGATTTAATATAGAAAATAATCTCTGAGTTGCATTATAGAACAATTTTCATTAATTTCTAATATTATTTTGAAGCATTACATTGTATAGGTGGCTTTTTTCTGTTTTGTTTTTTAGTATTCTTAGTATTATTTTTTGTCATATCTAGAGAGCTATTCTACACTGAGCTCGAATTGTATCGTTGTGATACATGGGAGAATGCCCACTGGCCTGCTCTTCCCTGGTACCTGTCATAAATTGCATGTACTTTGGTAACGTTGTCCTTGCTAGGTGCCATCCAGTCGCTTGCAACTCACAGTGACCCCATGCGTCAAGGTAGTACTGCTCCATGGGGTTCTCTAGGCTGTGGGTCTTTACAGGAGCAGTTTGCTTCATCTTTTTTCCATGGGGTCACTGGGTGGGTTCAAACTTTCAATCAGCTGCTGAGCGCTTAACCATTGTGCCACCTTCTGATTGAGCATAAGACCCTAACGTAAATAGCAAAGGTGGTAAAATAAGTAGGAGATTATGTCAGATACTTGGAAATTAAGAGGAGCTAATAAGGAGAGGGGGAGCTCTGGTAGCGTAGTGCCTCAGGCACTTGACTGCTAACCAGAAGGCTGGCGGTTCAAACCCACCAGCCACTCCTCGGAAGGAAGATGGGGCAATCTCCTTCCGTAGTGATGTTGTTGTTGTTGTTATGTGCTGTCAAGTCGGACCCAACTCATAGCGACCCTTCCTTGGGTTTCCAAGGCAGTATCACCACGGAAGTAGATTGCCCCAATACTGCCTTGGAAACCCAAAGTGGGGTCGCTATGAGTCGGGTCCGACTCGACGGCACGTAACGACAACAATAAGGAGAGGGAAAATGATTCAAAGTTGTCAACTTTGATTTCAAAGTCATCAAATGATTCCAAGTATCTTACAATCACTAAATGATTATATTTTTCCCCTTGAAAATGTCTGAAAAGAAGTTCTAAAATGTAATACTCTCCGCTTTAGTCTTTCTTACGCATAAACACTGACTCTTTCAGTTTTAATTTTTCTGATACTTATACACTGACATTAAATTCGAAGTCCATTTAAATGGGTTTCTTTATTATTGTGGTCTTGTGTCAGCCTATCTTACTCTCAAAATCCGCATATGCTGTTATATGCTTTTGAATTAGCTTGGTATCATCACCCTGCCTATTGCTAAAATACTGTCGGTTGGTGCAAATCAGTTCTGTTTTGGGGGGCTGTTAACCAGTGTCCTCTGCAAGTGCCTGCAGTTTGGATTAGCTGCCACTAGATAATGCCAAGCAGCTGTCAACATCTACCCAGATTATATACCCAGACCCAAACCAAACCCACTGCCGTTGAGTTGATTCTGGCTTAGAGTAACCACCACTGGATTTCCAACGTGATAAATCTTTACGGAACTAGATTGCCCCATCTTTCTTCTGCGGTGCAGCAGGTGGATTAGAACCACCAATCTTCTGGTTAGCAGTCAAATGCCTCAGGCATTGCACCTCCAGAGCTCTTCACCAGACTATGTTGACACATTCAAAAAATCTGAACTATTTTAAATTTATATTAAAACATCTATACTATTTACTCAAAAATACAGAACCATGACAGATACTAACTCACTTTGTAAAAGACAACCAAATAATTTACCTAAGAAACATAACATTTGCAAGTGAGAGGTTTCTAACCTTTTATGTGCTCTGTTCCTTAAACAAAGGAAAACAAGCTGTGGCCACACTTTTCAGAATCAAGTTTTTAAAAGCATTTAGGTAAAATAATGTGAACAATTACAGTTACAAAAGCTGCTACTCATACTGAAATACAGATCCCCAAGTAGGCACCAAAATAGATTATTTCTTGCAGAGTCTTATGGGTATTTTCTACTTCTCAGTTGCTGCTATTAAAAATTAATTATTTATAAACTCTCATCTTAAAATTCACTGAAGTTCTCATATTTTAAGGGATATCTTGATTCCTGAAAGAACTTTCCATGAGACTGGCTGATCTGGGAATTGCTACTTTAAATTTCTTAGCAATTACCTCAGGTCTTACCTAGTCAGACCTTTCCTTACCCATTTGTGGAAGAGGAGCATATCATGATATTTTTATGTGTTATCAAAGTTAAAATAAAGTAGCTTTTCATTCCCCTGAATTATGATGGGACATTTTTAGGATATTACTGCCATGTAATTTTTTTCATGTTTTCATCTATTAATCTGTTTTCATTTCTCACTGTGGAAATTATTATATAATGCCAATTTTCTATATTTATATTTCATATTATTGTGGAAAGAAAAATATAAGTAATATTTAAAAGACATTCTGTAGTCTTCAATTTGTTCACTAAAGGAATATTTTTTTGCAAGTGGTATTTCCTAAGGACTAACTTTTTGTTTCATGAATAATAAATAGATCCTTTTAGAACATAGGGCATGGCAACACACTTGAGATTAATTATCTCAATTTCATCCATAATTATATATTTCACTTATTAAATAGAACCAAAGAATTGAAGTTGTATATTCTGGCATTTCACTTTCCACTTGGAAAAATGGATTGGTGGAATCAGAATAGATCGATTTTTGCATAAATAAATTAAATATTAGCCTAATGTTATGTTTGGGTACTCAAAGATGTCACACAAATTATTGTCGTATGTTATATAATGATATATGTTGACTGTTAACTTAAGATAATTAGAAATGTTAGTACTCTTCAAAAATATGTTTTAGGCAGTTTAAGATATATATCCCTTTGATTCTGATTGTCTAATGTGATGAAGATACACAAAGATACATATACTAAAACATGTAAGAAGCTATTGAGCGTATTTATTTCCAAAGAAGAAAGTTTTACCTGAAACAGTTTTTCAGAAACAAAAGTAGAATTACAAGTTTTTATACTATGAGGTTCCATTTTTCATTTTTATTCTTGCCAGGTAATTGAATGTTATATACATATTTATATTTCAAATTTTTTAACCTGTTCTATAACTCTTATATTAAAACTACTAAAATTATCTTAGAAAATCAATCATGTTCCAGTACACAGACTTTAAATATTTAAAAGTGATTTATTACCCTATGAACTTAAAATGTAAGGTCAACACAAGATACAATGTAGAATAAGTTCAACGTTTACTTCCTAAAGTCATTAATCTCCACTGACCCAAAAGTATGTGCCACATAATTCATGAAGTTTGGAAAATTATGTTCTTTTTCTTTTTACTGTTTTGATGGTCTGTATTTGTTGTTATCAAAAATAAGATTGAGAGTTTTTAGGAAAAGTGGAAGTCCTTGATACATTGGTCTTGAGGCAGACCAATGCTTTGACATCCGTAATATATGCTTCTTTCCGTGTCTGTAGTTACAGCTGTGTTGTGTGCCATCCAGTCCGTTTCTACTCACAGAGATCCTATAGGACAGAGTAGAACTGCCACATAGAGTTTCCTATGCTGTAATCTTTATGGAACTAGGTGAGGTGTAATAGTCTGATTTGAAGTGTACTTTGCAGTATGTGTTTCGTTTAAGTCCTAGCATCAAAGCTAGCTAGTATTTTAAGATCATCTGACAGAATGTGGGGCTATTGTTGGAAAGCATTTATTAATCACATATGTAAAACATTATGCTAGACTCTTGTTGTTGTTGCTATGTGCCATCGAGTCGGGATACAAAAAACAATAATGATAGGTTACTTAAAATTAAGTATATTTCTTTCAACAAGGATTAAGTTTTGGTGTTGTTGTTATTGTTGTTATGTGCCGTCGAATTGGACCAGACTCATAGCAACCCCTCCTTGGGTTTCCGAGGCAGTATCACTATGGAAGAGATTGCCCAGCCTTCCTTCCGAGGAGTTTGAACCGCCAGCCTTCTGGTTAGCAGTCAAGTGTCTTAGGCACTATGCTACCAGAGTTCCCCTAAATTTTGGTACTAGATTTATTTGTGGTCATCAAGATCATATTGTATCAGAACTATTATTATTTCATTTAATTAAGACCCGTTCTGGATTGCATTGTTTGGCATAGCTAGAGTACTAAGATAGATGCCATGGACTGGCTGATAACCAGTGTTCTACACCATGAATTTATTGTGGCCCATGTTTGATAAGGCAATAGGTTTCAAAGTTGCACTTTTTTCCTTGTAACCTAATTTAGACCTTCTGTTTAAATTTTCAGGTATCATTGATCCTATTATTATATTGAAAGTATTTATATATATATATATATATATATATATATGCCTTAGGGCCTTAATATTTATGTTGTTTTCTTCACTTTTTTGAAAATGTTAGGAAATTGAATTAAATCCTTTAAACTAATGCATCACATATGTCACTTGTTCCAAATATGGAATTCATTTTGGAAAACAGTGTTGTTTTGTTATTGATTGCACTGAGCAACTCCTGTTGTTGTCATTGGGAATTACTATTACAGGCAGATTTTGGTTCCTGAGAAATTCTTTAGCAGTGTGGTGAGAATTTGCTCAGACTATGTTGGGGGAGAGAAAATTCTTTACATACTCAATAATTTTAAATAGTTACCTTTTTCAAAGTCAGTTTGATGCATCATAACCAAATAGCCAAAGGGCACTAAAGATCAACTGAGCTGCTTTTTGACTAACGTTTCAGGGATTGTGAAGCAGCAGATAGACAGCCATATCACAGATCCAGATCAACAGAACAGCGGCCTCTGCTAGAGCGGACCACCACCCGCTCCAGATCCACTGAACGTCCTGATACAAACCTCATGAGGTCGATGCCTTCATTAATGACTGGAAGATCTGCCCCTCCTTCACCCGCCTTATCGAGGTGAAAGATAAATCAATCAGACTAACTTCCCCTCTGCCCCACCAGCACTCCATTTTATTTTCCCAGCAGCTAATGGTCTCTTCTGTCATCCTTGGCTGATCACTAATAACAATCAATACTAACCCTCTAAATGTAAACACACTATTTATATTCAGTGGATATAATAGTGTGTGGCTGTCATTGTAATGTGTTTATTAACCGTTCTGACTACATTTGTTTTGTGATTTCTCATTTATCAGGAGTCCTGGGTACATCCCCACATTGCACCTCATAACTATCATGTTCTTCTCCTCCAGAATGAGAAATTGTTTGTCTCCATTAGACATCACTTTTGGAATATTCATCATAATGCCAATAAATGAAACCAGATATTTACTTTCTTCCTAACAATGCTAATATGATGTATTAACTAACATCTTCTTTAGCTCAATTTTGAAATGTTGAGACTATTATTTATAGCTACATGAGCTATTTTCCAATAAGAGGATATTTAATGTGAACCTGAGTAAAAGTCTCTTTGGATCAGGGAAGGAAAGTTAGGATTTGATAGCTGGTAGAAAGCAATGTAAAATGTTACCCTTTATTTCTTGAGCTGCAGGATTCTCTTGCTTGCATATGGATTGAATATTGATTTACAATAACAATTACCTGGATTTTACTGTAGGCTTTTGTGTGCACATGAATGTGTGAATGTATGCATATTACACAAAAATATAAATGTCTTTTGCAATTTAGAAGCATTCAAATATCCTTATTTTGTCCTATGTTCTTAACCTTTTGATCAGCAGCTAAACCACTTTTAAAAGTGCATTTAGACAACTATCATGTGAACCAAATGTATTGAACGTATTTACTCATTCTATTGAAAATGAATGTTAATGGTGTGTCTTGTAGGTCTCATCCTCGTACTGGGTCTGTCCAAACAAGCCCGTCAAGTACTCCAGTGGCAGGGCGCAGGGGCCGGCAGCTCCCACAGCTTCCACCAAAAGGGACGTTGGAGAGAAGTAAGTGTTGTTGGGAATTATGTCATATAGGAAGTGCACACGGAGGCTAAGGTGAAGCAATACTTGTTTTTTTTTCCAAGCTCTACGTTATTTTTCTTCTTTTGCCAATTGATATTTTACCTCTAATTAATTGTAGTTATATTTATAAATATCATGTATTTTGCACTTAAAATTTGTAATGTTTGGGGAAAAAATAAGTTTTCTTTATTTCTGTTGCTTTTTAATATTTTTCAAATTTGAATAGATTCAGTTTTAAAAATAAATGTAAGCAGTGCTCTTAAATAAGCAGTTGGATGATATTTCATTGGTACAACTAAGTTATGTAATTGTTGTTAGTTACATAAAGTTTATTAGTAACTAGCCAAATCAATTTTCACACACTGCAAAGGACTGGTTAGCTGATGCACAGCAATGGTGATCCTTCAAAACTGGACTACCAGGAAAAGGTAATCATGAATATACCAAAAAAAGATGCATGTTGTACTGATATTTTTAATACTTTCAAATTTTGGCATAAGAAGCACTATTGCATACACACACATGGACATACTGCCCCCCAAATTTATAAATTAGTAGATAAAGAACCTCTAAAAGCATGGATAATAATTTAATATTACAATTTTTCAAAATCATTTTTAAAATAATCCCTTTATTTGGTAACTGGATGTGCTTTGCAATAAAGAAAATATGTATTTAAGTTACCATTTAACTTTTTTTTAATAGACAATACAGTCTGTGCCTTTGGAAATTTCTGTTGTTTTTAACCCCTGTGCTTTGGTTCCCTTTTTTTGTTTTGTTTTTATTTTGTTTTTCTAGACAATGGAGTCAAGGAGATAGAATCTTATGAAGGTCTGTACATAAAGGAGGGTTTGTTTTGTGCTGACAGCCTTTTTGGGGGGCTATGTAAGCAAAAATAAACCCAACTGCAATTGCTGTCCCTTCATTATGTAGACTTTTATGTACAATAAAATTCTTTTATGATTTTTAGTATTCAACTTTTGTTTTTCTTGGATATTATACCAAGGCGTTAAATTTCTTTGATTCAGTCAACTAAGAATGCAAAGGGTTTAATTTTGTTTAAATTCAGAGATAAAATTTAAAGTTTGCTCTTCTTAAAAATTTAATCTGCCTTTTAGACAGAACTCTAGGTCATGATTAACACTTGAACCAAAGATATCAATTGCAGTCTGTGTTTATGTCATTGAGGTTGAGCACATAGTCTAGTTATAATTATCATCATATATTTCATTTTGTATTTATGATGATCTTTAAATTATTAAATTTGACTTTCTAGAAAAGAAAGTTATTGAATCAGATAGTGATTGTGGTTTGTATCTTTACATCATGTTTTATGTTGTAGAAAGATTGTGTATCCAAGTTAAATGTGATCTAGTTTTATTATCAAACACTACATTATAAACATTATACTCAAGAGAAAATATTAAGTTATGAGATACGGGATGTGTACATTTACTAGAACAAAAATTTTCTGCTTCTTATAAAATTCTGAAACTTCTTTTGCTACTTTAAACAATTTTTAACTGTTTGTGTTACTTATGAATCTCCAGCACATAGAATAATGCCCAGCATATAGTAGGCCCTCAATAAATATTTGTTGAATGAATGGATGAAATACTAATTTTAAAACTCAAAAGATATTTCAGGTAGTTTATAAAGTCCCATCAAAAAAATCTTGTCATCCTATGTATGTTTATATATTTTTTGTTGTTTTTATAGCCTATTTAATATAAATTTGTAGCATATTGAATTTAAGGAACAATACTTTTATTGCTTTATGTAACTTACTGGAATTAGTTGTGTGCTTATAATGTTGTAACTGAGTGAAGTTCAGCTTCTGTTTTGTGCTTCTTTCTACTTACTGTATACTATGCTTTTGAATAACCCAGTACAGTTGTGACGGGTGGTTTGTTATGCTGCACCTTTAAAAGAGTTCAGAGCATTTCTGTGATTGTCAATTACTTGCATAAGGACAAGTATATATAATTTTAAAACTACTTTTCATAAGGAAAGTCCTATGGTGTGTTTGGAATTTTTATCCTCCCAAATTTCCAAAGGTAGTATTTCAGTATCATTTGTTAGAATTATGAAGTAAGAAGGATAGTTAATATCAGAATTTTGAAATTGTTTAATTTTAGTCTCTTTCATGGCTGGACTCTATTGAGATATGAGTCCCTCCATTCTTTATAATCATAAATGTACCAGAAAACCAAACATAGAGTTCATACTTAAAGTCAGGGTGATGAAGTCTCTGATGGCTAGTCAAGAAACATTCTGTTTACTGCCTGTTCTTTTTGTTTTGTTTTTTATTTTTTAAATAGAATCAATTAAAACTATGTCTCATTTAGGGTCCCCTATTGTAATTTTTTCATTTTTTTCCTTCACAAAAGAGAAAGGAACCAAAAGCTCTGTTATCCTTTACAGTGTCACATAAAACATTTTTGTTTGTTTTGTTTTGCTTAGAAGTGTGGATGATTTTTTAAAATCATTATTTTTATAAATGTTGATATGGAGACTTTAGGATGTACATAGTTGTGTGATTTGCTGTAGATTTAAAAGGCAATATATGTATTTTTAAAAACTCTTAGCTTCTAGCTGAGGTTAAATGCACAGTAATCCTAAATAGACTTTCAGTTGACTAAGTCAAATGATGTTTCACTTGTCTCTTAAAAAGTTAATTGTCACAAGTTGTAATTTAATGGCTTTATTTTATAATCAAAAGCATTGAGGTATCTATGTTCTAATCTTCTTCAATGGATGAAAATGAGCAAGTCTTAATTTAAGTTTTATGCGTTATGTTAATTAAGTTCTATTTTAGTTTGTACAATTAGTTAAAAACCTTATGTATGTCGGCCTTGTATGTTGGTACATATTTAGTCATCTCTTCTCAGAGCCATAGAAATACAGTAAGATCAATATAGTGAAAGTGCAATATCCTAAGCAAGGCATTGTTACTTTGTTTTCCTCTAAATTTGATGCACTCTTGAAGAAACAAAACAAGGTTTTTTTGTTGTTGTTGTTGCTGGTTTTTTTAAGTAATTTTTGTTCTCTAGAAAAATCATATTAACATTAATTTTCTAACAACATATCAATTTATAGACAAAGTATTTTGCCTGCTTATACAGTTATACATACACATATCTCAAATATTTTAGGGGTCACAATTTCTTTTTTGTGAATCAAGTCATCTTAAAAGCCAGCAGTAATTTATTATCAGTATACTAATTTTCTTTTCCATAAAACAAGTCAGAAATCTGTTAAAAATAAGTTTCCTTATAATCACTCATTATTATGAATAATTCAAAGGTTTTTTGTTTTTTTCCTTTGTTTCAGTTAACAGTAACAAATATACATATATGATCTTATTTTTTCTTTACTTTTACTCATGCAAATACAGAAGTTAATGAAGAAACCAGGCACGTGAAAGAGCAGGGGGTAGAAAAACAGGTTGAAGAGGTGGAGGCAGGTCTGTCCGTGTGTGTAACATAAATAAGTGAACATTTTAGAAGTGTGAATTTTCTATCTCAAATAAGATTTTGGACTCCAAATTTATAAATATGCAATAAGAAACAATTTCTTCAGTACTAATTTTCAAATAGTTTCTGATTTTGTTAATGAAGTGATACTACATAAGCTATCTGGCATGTTGTCAGAATATTTAAGTTACCTAACTGGTTCAACATTTTCCTTAATATTTAAATCAAGCTAAAATGATAGATAGGGTCCCTGATCAAGACTTATACCTATCATTTACCTCACTTTTACATTCGGTCTATTTATTTATTCATTCAAAAACATTCATTAACTACCTATTAAAAAATAAAAAAACACTACATTTTACTATGTGTTATTCTGAACAAAGTTTTGTTGAAGCCTTAGTACCTTCTCTCAAGGACTTTGAATATAAAAGAAGCAAATTATAAGTAAATATAGAGCAGAATATAAGTTCTATTAACATTTTAGAGACTACAATAATTTTCCCTTAAGTATATTTCCTAAAATAGAGCAATTAATGTTAGGTTCCTTTTCTTCATCCATGATCAATGTTGCTCTTCCATTTAAACAACCATAATTTCCCCCAAAAGAGTCTTCCTCCCATATGGTATGGAGAGCTTTCATTTGTAGATGTTTTTAAAATTCTTATGATACTTATATATTTCATTTTTGCTACTGTCTCTGTCAGAATGTTCCTGAAAGAATTTTAAAATGAATAATATTGTCATATATTTACTATGTTTATTTGAAACTCAGAATTGAATTCCAATCTTATCCAAGCAGTCAGCTTTTAACTTTCTTTAAACAATGCAGAATAACTTTAAATATACTTTTATCAAGTGTTTAATCATTATTCCTTATTCATGAATATTAGAGTGTACTTGTTTGCCTTTTGTCCTTTTTCACCATTGTACAAAAGCAATACCATTGTGTACATTGTACATGAGATTTATTTTCATGGGTGCATATTCTCAGTGGTGTTTGTAGTTTAAGACTGAAGATATTTTAAATTATAGTTGCTAATTACCAGTAATTATCTTAATGTCTTAAAGATAAGAAAATCATTTGTATATACTTGATGAAAGGAACAAAGACAAGATTTTTGCATATTTATAGAAATGTTTAACTATTTCTTTTCTGGATATCTAGTATTCTAACCACTAAAATGTCATATATCTTTTTCTTTCCTGGAATGTTATAAGAATTAGTTATATTTTTATAGAATTCTATATGAATGGATTTCATTTTAATTAAGCTGTACAGTTCATCTTTTCCTATTTGCCCATTCCTAAACATCTGCTAGGAGCTCTGGTGGCGTAGTGCCTAAGGCATTTGACTGCTAACCAGAAGGCTGGTAGTTCAAATGCACCAGCCACTCCTCAGAAGGAAGGTTGGGCAATCTACTTCCATAGTGATACTGCCTCAGAAACCCAACGAGGAGTTGTTATGAGTTGGATCTGACTTGACAGCAGTGAGTTTGGTTTGTTTTAAACATCTGCTAATATTTCATACCAATCCTGAAATGGCCTCCACAATAAAGAAACTTTGTAAGATATCATCAATTTGAAGAATTCAGCAATATAGTTACCACTTTTATATTTTATGATTTCATTAAGATAAAGAAGCCCATTTGTTGAACCAGTTTGTGGCTTATGTTTAATTCTTAAGATAGACTTAAATAGTAAATTATATCAGTTCTTGAATTATCATAAAAGCACATCTAAAACCACCTAATTTATTATAAACAATAACTTTCTTCCTCCTTTTATGTCTGCTCTTAATGCTTTCTTTCTGTAGTGGAAGAATATGCTGTACTCTTCTCTTCGTTACCTTGAAGTGGTTTTGCTTGGTGCATGGATTGCTTTCTATAGTGTGTGATGTTTCTTTTGTGCTGTACTTAGTTTTTATTTGGGTTGTTAATGAACAATTATTAACCACTATTGTCTGTTCTTAATGTTATAAAGACAATGAGGGAGAAACACCAAGCCCACCTATTAATGGGAAAAAAGGCAAGTCTAAAATGTAATTAATAGTGTCTATATTGCAGACACTCCATATAGATATTGTAATGGGGGTGAATGATATGCTTTGTTAAATTAAATAAGTGTAACTACAGGTATTAGTCCCAATTTAAGCTATCCAATATTTACAACTTCTGTTGTGTGTTTATATATTTTGAATATGAAATTTTAATTATAAATATTAATTTGTACTTATTACTAGGTCCTTGTAAAATCCTATTTGATTGAAATGTATGGCCTTAAGATTGGACATTTTGCTTTATTGATCATGTTAAGGGACCGAATTCTGAGGAAAATAGTAATGTTCATAGTAATCATGCATTTAGAAAAACACATAGATGTTGTTCAGTCCTAGAAATGAAAAATTTAACTATTTTTCAAAATATTCTAAGTTAGAATTTTAAAGGAAATCATGAAAAATACTTATGAGTCCAACAATAATATTAAATGAATATGTATAGTATTTGTGGATTTTTCACATTTCCACATACATGATTTAGTATAATGCCAAGGTGAGTAAATAAATTGATTGATTTTACTGCATAGGTCTGGTTTGCCTGTTATGATTGGACTCAGTGGCAATGGGCTTTGGGTATTGGTGACTTAATTCTGTAACCATCCTTAACTAAGTTCCATCAAAAATGAAAGGATCATGTCTGTTTTGCAGTCATTGCTGATCAAATGTCACTATACATATTGATTTAGAATATCAACATTTAAAAATGATTGCATCAAAAAAGTTAACATTCTGAAAATATCTCTGTCACAGAATCTGGCCCTTATTATTGGGTCAAATTAAGGAATGAATAGTCTTGTGCCTCAGTTTCAGTGGCAGTGCCTTTGGGCTGCCTACCCCAAAAAGCAAGAGCCGTAAACTGAAACTCAAAGAACCACATACTGCGTGAGTTTCTAGCTGCCTACAGATTTTTAAATTCATTTATTTATTCTTTCTTCAAATGATTGAGTACCTACTATGTGTCAGTCTCAATTTTAGGTTTTGGAGATAAAGCAGTGAGCATGTCAAACAAAGTTTCTACCATTAAGATGTTCCCCTTAAATTATTGGAGAAGAGAATAATAAAGTAAAGAATAAATGATAAAATTTCAGACACTGACAAGCGCAAATAAGTTAAATAAATCACGAAATAGGAGAGACATTGTTCAGGAGAACAGAGGTAAACTGCTTTAAATGAAGTATTTAAATGGCAAGATATGTATATATATATATAAACACACACATACATACCATGTCTCTTCAGGTAAATACCATTTTCTATTTATTTTCTTTTAGATATTAGCTAAATGTTTATTTCAGTTCAACTTATATCTACTAAGTGTGCTGTACTAGGTGGTCATTGAGGATGCAAAGATAAATAAGACATATTTCCTATGTTGGAGGAGCTCCCTAGAATGAAGAATAAGAATATAATGATAACAAATAAAATACATCTGGTAGAAGTAGCCTACAGCCTGTCATTTACATAAAGTGTCTTAAGATTGTTACACATATTTAGAGCCAATTTTACAAAGAACAAGTAAGATTTTAGGAGTGCTGGGTAGGTGTTTAATCCAAAATATTTCTCCCACTGCCCGTCATAGTACTTTGTATTCTGCTATTATTCGCTAATGCCTTCATTATTTTAATAGTTTAAAGCTTTTAGATTTTCCAGAAAACCAAAGTAGAGATGTTCCTCAGGGACTTTCACTGAAGCTATTGTCACATACAAATCTTCATGCAGAGAAGTTAGGACCTGTGAGTGGACAAGATCAAGTGGGAAGAGGGGGATGCTGAAAGATAGGGTGGAGTCCTAGGTACCTTGCAAAGTTGACAGTCGAATACTCAGCCTTGAACTAGCCCCAGGTCCTTGCTAAATAATATTTCTTGCCACATATGTTGTAAATTTACTTTCTTAAATTATTTGGTATACCTAAATTGCTTAGAACAGTAACTGGCACAGTTATCATTATTATTATCTCGGGGCCGACTCGACGGCACATAACAACAACAACAACAAACTAATGTACTGTGATATTTTATATTTTCTACACATAGTATCCTGAAAACATAGTTATGCTCTGTATTTTCATCACACAATCTGAAAATTTTGGTTTTACATTTAAAATCAAACTAAACCTTGTCATGGTCATCACCTTGAACCAATTACTGAATAAATACAGTTTAGAAGTTTTTCAGATATTAGAAATCTTTAGTATTATTCGTGATTAAATAATTTGCGTGTGAAACTATAGGGTGGAAATAATAGGATTGGATTTCAGAATAAGTTTTTTCTGTAATGTCCTTTTTAAAAAAAAAATATGAAACATATACGTGTTTTATTCTGTGTGTAAAAATAACTGTACAAATATTTAGAATGTTTTTCTTTAGATCAGAGAACTCTTTAAAACCATTGGAATTTTTCAAGTTTCAGTGTTAAGAATATTCTACTGAGAGTCAGACCCTTGGGTCTTAAGCTCAATTCTGCTCCTAAACAGATTTTGCAAATCTTTACATTTCTTTGGACTTTAGTTTTCTCTTCTGTAAAATAAAGTGCTTTAAAAATATTTAACAAGAGAGATGTGTTTTTGGAGATGTGGCTAATAAAGTCTATAGTCTTAACTAGTTGCCCTCCCCCCGCCATTCCAGTTTACTGTATATGTTGTAATTGTTTTTGTTCATTTTTTGTTTGGGGGAACTTTTGTTTTTTAAATAGTAGTATTTTCCTTATGGGCTGACAGTGAATTATTCACTGTCAGGATTATAGACTAAACACTACCATACTTACTACCTATTTAAAAAGTCAGTTGGAAAGGTATACAGTGAAACAGAAGGGAAAATATTTTGTTCTTTTAAGCCTTAATGTATAGTCACCTATATCGTTACAAAGGAATCAAAAGTAATTTTTGTAGTCTTTGTAATGGATGTATTCTCTGCAAGCATTCTAGAACTTGGGTACCATTTAGGGTTATAGGGTGTGGGATAAGATGGAATACTAGTATCAATAGTCTTAATTTTAAATTTGATGCGTTTCTAGATGGAATGCACTTTGTATTGACATTTGTGGATATTTCCTAAATATTTCATTCCCTCACAATTTAGATGACTGACAATGTTTCTGAAATTAATTCAGGGACACTTTTAAATAGTAAAGGATTTATCATATACATATAAATGAGCAGGATGGGTATTTGTATTAAAGAAAATAAATGTTGAGAGCAAACAGGATGGACTTGAAAGAGGAAAGATGTGACCACTTAAGAGTATTTCGGTAGTGAAATATATGATGGCATGGACTAGACCAGATACTAGAATAAAAAAAAAGGAACACATTTAAGACTTCCCCTCCCCATTGAAATTTACAAGCTTTGGTGAATTGTTAAGTATTTGTAAACTGATACTTTCTAATTCCCTTTCCTAGTCTTTTCTTTCTTTACTGGAGGTCTTTCCTCCTATTTTGTTTTTGAACCTCTTTTTTTAATTGTTCTTTCATGGCTTCAATGACATCAGAGTTAAGAAAGAATGCTCCTCCATCGCAAGCCTTTTCGCAATTTTAAACTATTTTCAAGGCCATATCACTGCTGACTTAAAGTGCAATACTAAAGCTATCTTCTCTTTGTTTTTTAAAGTTATTTAATCATCAAAGGTGATACGGTACAGGAGAGAGAGTATAGGTGTTGGAACCTGGATTCAGGGCCAACCTTTACTGTGTACTTACAGTGTCACTTTAGGCAAAAGACACAACCATACTTAACCCAAATTTGTTCATCCAAGAAAAAGAAATCTTTTCATATTTACCTTGTTTCTCAGTATGCTACTTTGATAATCCAATGATTTGATGGTTGTGAATTTATCAGCTCTTCATTTTTCATCTTGCAAATATCATCATCTAGAAGTCCCTTCTACCTTCTATATGGTCAAATGTGATGCTATATGTTAAAACACATTGAAAAAATGTATATATAGAAACATTTTGCTAATATAGGAACTTGTACTCTTTCTAAATTATAGTGTGAATATAAGATTAGCTACATGCTATGATGAACACTGGTAGAAAAAATATATATTTACACTTCTTGGTAAAGCCGGTCTTGTCTCTAAGTTCAAATTTCCCCAGCAAATTAAAAAACAACTTAATAAATACTTCTTCTTGTCATATGAGGAGTTCTGGTGACATAGTAGTCAAAAGGTTGGCAGTTCGAGCCCACCAGCTGGTCCCTGGGAGCAAGATGAGGCATTCTGCTTCCATAAAGACTGACAGCCTTGGAAACCTTCCGGGGTAGTTTTGCCTTGGAAATCCTGTGGGGTATGGTTGCTATGAGCTGGAATTGCATGGATGGCAGTGGGTTTGGGTTGTTATATGAATTCAATTTTAATTCATTGAAATAAATGTTATGACTTTTAAAGTTGCTCAGTGTAGAACCATTTGAAAAGTTGACTCTTAATTTGTGTTCAGTCAAAAAATTATGTTAGTAAATCTCTTAAATCTGTTACTTTCATCCTTGCAGGCACCAACACTCTGGTATTGTCCTATTTTTCCTATCTGGTATCCTAATTGCTGCTCCTCCCTCCTTGCTATGTATCCTGCTTACCACTCTCTAAATCAATATTTCAGAAGTATTTATTTGATTAGGTTATTCTTTGCTTAAAAAATTTAAGGGTGTTCTACTGAGTACTGAATATGGTCTTATTCTTTAAATAAAGATCCTCCACTCTACTCTTCCAACTCTATTTATTTAGCCTTCTAATATTTATTGAGTGCATACTGTGTCCTGAATATTGTTCCATGTACTAGAGTCAAGGATGATGAAGACTTATAGTCTATTAAGAAAGTTATTATAAGGAAATTGTACCTCAATAACCTAAACAGTCCAGAGTCATCAGAAGTGAGAGTGACTCTAAATTTAGAGATGGAAATATCTTTAAAGATCTTCAAGACCAGCTTTCTCACTTCAGATATAACAAACCTGAAGACCAAAGAGGTAATGAAACTTGCCTACAGTTACATACCTAGGTAATGGAAGAACCGGTCCTCCGGAGCAGCTTTTTAGGCTCAGTTCAGTAACATATCTATTACCCTTTCTGTCATTCTTTGATAGCCTTGATCATTGCCACATGGGCTGTTATTTGCAAATTTATGTTATGTTAATACCGTGTATCTCCATTTACATTATAAGCTCCTGAAGGGTTGGATCTTTTCTGTTCCTACCATATAATAGATATCCAGTAAATATGTGCTAGTTTCACATGGTCAACACGAGTAACTCTAAACAATTTACTTTGACTAAATTTGTCAACTAAAAAAGGTGTTTAAAAATTAAACTTGCTATGTTTTAAGGTCTCTTTCCTCTACACCTCAGAAGATGCTGCCTGTCAATTCGCAAATAGACTGAATAATTCCCAAAACGATCCACTTCTACTTCTTCGCACTCTCTCTTGCTTTAAAAGGTAGCATGTTTTCTATTTTTGGAACATCACAAGCTTTATGGAATGGTGAAAGGTGAAAAACATTCTTAAATGACAAAGGCATGTGATTGTAGAAACTTTGATTTTAGGAATGGTGTTTGCAAAATCATATTATTGGCAGATTTAAAAAAAAAAAAAGCACGAGTAATTCAAAATAAACAAGTGCTTTATTATTAATTAACTTACTAGTTTCTCCATCATGGATAAATTAGTCTATTGCTTATTGTGTAACTACAGATTAACTTTGAAATAGATGATTCCTTTATTTTTATAACTAAAAAGGGCTTACTAGACTCTTGGGATTTATCAGACAATTTTTATATTCTTTTAAGTTTTTAAGCTTTCTGCTTCCATTAGCAGTTGATTGGAATATAGCCTCTTTATCTAGACTGCTTACCATTTGGAATCCTATATTGCATCTTTATCTAGATTGTTTATCAGTTAAAAATCCTATATTGCATCTTTGTCAGATTATTTTACCAATTGGAAAATCAGGGTTGTAAACTACTCATCCAAGTGCAACGTTAATACTTCTGGAACAAACCACTTGTTTCCCTGTAGTAGCTGATTCATCTTGTAGCGGTATACACTATATTATTAATAACATTTATTTCAGGTCTAGGAATTGGAAAACTTGTACAGTTAAGGCAGTAATTTCTGGTAGTATAATAAAAATAGTAATATATAAAAAATCACTTAGATTTATTACAACCAGTTTAAATCTGATAGATTTGTAAATCTATTGCTACAGTATTTAAAATCCTTTATTTATGTTGCAATATAATGTATTTTTTTTTTTTTTTTTTTTTTTTTTGATGATGGCTTTATCTTCCTGGTTATGCTTTGCTGAGTTTAATATTATAAACTGTGTTAGTATTCCACCACTTATGGCTAAACGTGGATAAGATGCCAAAGCATCATGTATGGCATGGAGAAACTTTATGGGAATTAAAATGTATGTAGATAATAACTATTTGACATACATAAATACTCCTTGACTCATGGAAACCCTGGCTAGTGCAAATGGTTAGGCACTTGGACTACTAGTGAAAGGTTGACAGTTCACACATACACTGAGACCTGGAGATCTGCTTTCACAAGGTCACAGTGTTGAAAATACGGAGCAGTCCTACTCTGCCATGACTTGAAATCAACTCTGCAGCAGTTAACAATACTTCTTGACTCATAGTATAGCTTTAGAAAAATATGAATTAAGAAAATAAGATGTATAATTTTTCATGTAAATAAAAACAAGACAAGTGACAAGATATAGCATTGTTTTTGAACATTATATAAAACAAGATTAAATGGTGAGTTTTATTAGTGTCTTTTGATGCCTGACTGCAAGACCCCACATGATCTGTATTTCCCCCATCCCCCATCCCATTACCTCTTCAGCCTGCTCTATGAGTTCCCCTTGTTCACAGTGAGCCCCTTGCTTTTTGGAACACATGATACTGCTCTCATCTAGGGCATCTGAGCATGCTGTGCCTCTTCCTGAAATGCTTCTCCCAGAATAGCCATATGGCTTGCTCCCTAACTCATGTAAGCTCTTTACTCAAACGTTGTCCTAAAACCCTGTCAAAAATTTCACCACCCCTGGACATTTCATTTCCTTCTTACCTACTTCATGTTTATCTCAGCACTTATCAGTAACTAGTTACAATATATTTTTCTTATCTTGCTTGTAATTTATGTCTCCTACTGAAATACAACCTTTATAAGAGCATGGACTTTTGTCTGTTTTGTTTGCTGTTAAATCCCTAGTGCCTAAGAATATCTGGATGATAGTCAGTATTGAATATACATATGCTGAATAAATGAATGTTATATCCCACTACAGATAATTCTAAATAATCTTCGATAAACCCATGGTAGTTCACAGTCAATGATGCCAAGCTATTTATTACTAAATATTTTTGTCTTTTTTAATCAAGATTTTTTATTGAAAATATATCTTACAGCATGTAAACTTTTCTGTTATTTAATGAAACTACTATTTATGGTAGTAAAATAAATAGGTATTTTATCTTATATGTAATTTATGCATTTCCTTTGACATGTATAAAAATGAAATATAAACATTTAATTTCAAGACACTAGAACTTAATGCTAGGAAAATGTTTATTTTAAAGTAACTTAATGTTATTTAACATCAACTAAGTACTAGTTTATCATTTTATTTGTAGCTCTCCTCCATTTATTTTATTGGAAATGAAATTTGAAATTCATTGGATGTAATTTTAGTGCTTTGGATTTTGAAATCTATAAAAAAAACCAAACCTGCAAATAATTTTACTTGCCTATATTAAAAATGTTAAATACATGTCACAAAGGTTTGTGAGGATTTAGAAAAACATTGAAAGGAAATTAGTTCCCTGAAGTATTATTAGGTTTTTGTTGTGCACATTATGTGATGTTTCTGACAAGCTCTGAATTTTTGTTTTTTGATTTATGCTAGAAGTTACATGGGAAGACCAGCAGAAAAAGGTGAATGGTACAGTAACTGATGACAAACCATTGCCGCAAAAGAAACAGCAGTCTGAGCCAGGTTTGTCAGGGTTTGGAAAACCACCTGAAAGCATGAGACTCTAGTGTTGCATTTCATGCTTTTACAGGAACGTGTGCTTGTTGTGACTCATTTTTCTCATCTTGGTGTCAACTTTCTGATTGAACAGCCCATGTAGATTAGATAGGTGAATATGTTATGTCAAACTTTGCTTAGAAAACTAGTTTTACATATTTTGGAAAACAGAACATTGGTCTTTCATTCTTTAGTTCTTTTTGAAGAAAAAATGGAATGATTCAAGCATAAACAATCATCTGCTTTGTATATTTGAATACCTTGTCCAAATTAAATGACTTAATAGAGAGGTGATAATTTCTTTAAAAAGTATTGTAGAAATCCCAATATATTATTTATCATTTGTTTTTGTAGTCCAGTCCTTATTTTTAATTGCAAATGTTATTGGGATATTTATAGCATAGAATGGTAACCATTTACTTGCCATTTCTGGAGTTTAAAAATATTGCCAACAACAACAACACAGAAGAGGGATCGCACAGTAAGTTAATTCAGTAGGAAGTCTCTTCCAACTGTTAATTCCACCAATCAATTGAAATGCATTGTTTTTTTTAATATTACTTTCTATTTCTTTTCTTTTTTGGAGTGATAGGATTACCCAAGTAGGAGGCAAAAATTTAAGCCATGAATAAAAGGAAAAAGACACAAAGTGCAGAGATAACACATCAACTTGAATAATCAATACTATTTTTTAATCAGAATTGGATGAGAATACGTTGAAAAATTGCACTGAAATTTTTAGAATTTAAATAGAGATTTTAAATTTGTCATAATTTAATTATATCTGTATGTGATTATATCATCATTAAAAATGCTCATTCTACAGTAGTGCTGTTAATACACTTTTGTGTGATGACTAATGTTACAGTTCTAAAACCTGTATTTTAAAATATGTCAATGTGTAAATTAAACTAAACTTACTTAAAAGTATCCATTGCTATACTCTGGTAGCATAGTGCGTAAGGCACTTGACTGCTAACCAGAAGGCTGGCGCTTCAAACCCACCAGCCACTCCTCAGAAGGAAGGTTGGGCAATCTACTTCCGTAGTGATACTGCCTCGGAAACCCAAGGAGGGGTCGCTATGAGTCGGGTCCGACTGGATGGCACACAACAACAACAACAACAAGCTATAGAGTACCCAAGACAGAACAGATGCCCTCATAAAGTTTACATTCTGAAAAAAATATGTAGCTTAAAAGATAAGTATATGAATAAGTTATCATTGTGGTAAGTGCTATTAAGGAGAAGAATAAAGTTCTTTGAGAAAAGTATCGTGATACATAAGTCCAGAGTGCAAGGAATGATACTATAGGACAAATAATCTACATGTTTTCTTTTGTTGTTGTGTGCCGTCGAGTCGGCCCCGACTCATAGCGACCCCTCCTTGGGTTTCCGAGGCAGTATCACTACGGAAGTAGGAATGCCCAACCTTCCTTCCGAGGAGTGGCTGGTGGGTTTGAACTGCCAGCCTTCTGGTTAGCAGTCAAGTGCCTTAGCCACTATGCTACCAGAGCTCCCATGTTTTCTTTTAGTAAATAATAAATACTTAAAATATAATAAAATAGAAGTTACATTGGGAATTTTAATACCTGCATAAAGTTGTGAGAAAAATATCTTACATATTTCTTTCAAATCTGCAATTAAGAATCACTTAGTTTATGGAAAAATAATTGGCTTAATATATTTAAGAATATTTTTAAAAACAATAAATATACATCTAATGTTTTATGTTATCATTTATATAACACAATTTATTGCTATAAAAATCTTTTCTTGCTAAACTGTGATATGGGCTATCCTCATTCATGAACTCTTCTTATCTTATTTGCCATCATATATGATTACATAAATATGTTTATGAACATATTTATGTAAATAAATTACATTGTATGTTGAAAGAGTGAAACTGTACAATCTATTGCTAAAAATAATTTTAGAACTCACAAACACAAAATTTTAAAAATCTTCATTGGATATTATTAATTAGTTTCCACTTATAATATACTATATGTATCTCTTATTATTTAAGCCTTCTGATGGCTTAAATAATAAAAAAGCTTAAAGTAACTCATAATTAACTTATAAACTAAGTATGTAATAGAGAAAAAATTATTAGAGTTTTTTAATTTCATGGTTTAAAATGTTTATAAATTTTTCTAGTTTGACAATTGTGCCATTTTCCTCTATACTAAGAAAACTGATCCTGGAAAATCAAACCCTAAATGTTATGAGTAAGTATGGAATATGCTGAGGCAGTAAAAGCAATGTTAAATTTGAGTGTTCCACAAATTTTTGTTGTTCCTAAAAGAAAGGTGGGATTTGTAAATTATCGATACTTTGGAATAATAAAATTTGAGGGAAGATGTGGGTTTTCAGGTGGGACTTACTACATTTCACCAACATGTTTATGACCTTGTACTTTACAGAAGATATATTTGACATCACCCTTTATTTTATATTACTTATATGATATTAATATTCTATTAATTATAATCAATAGTCAATACATAATTTTATACAATAAAATCTTTAAGATTATCTTCCATGAATTGTCAAAGATTCATCAGAGGATTATTGTGGTAGACTTGTGGCACTATAAAAAGTTTATAAGGACTTGAATCCAAACCTGAAGTGGAGAGTCAGCTATATATCACTGGCATATATTGTTATCATTTTCAAAAGTTTTGTGTGGAAGTCTATCAAAGTAAGCCTTATAATGCTTGGTAATTTTGCAACTTCTAAGATGTCTGGTCATAACAAAAGCCACTTAAAATTCTTATTAAATTCTAAATGGCATAATAAACTAGAAAATAAATGAACATTTATTTGGATGGACTTTAAAGCTAGTATCTGCAGTTTTTTTAACAGAAAAACCTTGACATCTCTGAATTAAGCTATCCTAAGAGGATCATTAGCAAAAAGGATGACTTAGTATTTCCAACTTGACAGCTGTACAGATGAAAATCACTGGGTAATATAAGGATGTTTATTATATTACTATCTTTGATGTGAACATTAAATAGAATACTGAGTGTGATTTTAAGCCACAGGTTTTATGGATAACATCTAGAGTAGATCACATAATGTCTTCCTGATGTACAATGTGGATTAGATTTTGTTTAGTCTGTAAAGTAACAAAAAGTTCTTAATGTTAATCGAGGGTAAATTAGCATGCATAATCTATTTTTCCAATGAGCAATCTGTTTACTGACCAGAATATGATGGTTTATAAAAATGTAGTTATTAAACATTTTAAACAATTGAATTTTATTAGTTTATTTTGTGAATTATTCTGGTAATTAGAAATGTATCTGAGAAAAGAGCACATTTTAGATAAAATCTCTCAAATTTTACCTAAATACATAGCATAAAATCTGGTGAAAAGCTAACATAAATTAGAAGTTCTTTAAGTTGACTGAACGTTTTGGAACTAATACAGAGAAACACTTAGAAAGACTAATCTTAGAATTTAAATGATTGAGAATCTACTTCAAGATAATTAGTATAATTCTAATTACTTTGTTCAATGACTAATTGATGCTGTCCAAAAGGTGATTATCAGTCATATACAGAGAGGGGGTGGGAGGGTGGGGAGCCTTTCCTTTCCCTTCACCCAAATCAGTGCTTGTCTCTCTACCTATCTAGCAGTGTTCCCTATTTGTACCTGAAAAGTATACTGAATATAGGAAATTCTTCAATGGGTGCGGGTGCCTTTATTGTTACTGTGCTGTTGTTAGGTGCTGTTGAACGGGTCTTCACTCAGAGCGACCCTGTGTACAACAGAATGAAAAGTGCTTGGTCCCGTGCCATCTTCACAGTTGTTTGAGACCCTTGTTGCAGCCACGGTGTCATCTCATGAAGGGTCTTCTTTTTTCCTGAACCTCTACTTTACCAAATATGATGTCTCCTATTGTAATTATCCTGAAGTCATGACAGTGCGCCTTACCTTACCGTTTCGTATGCAAAGACAAATCTGTGTTTTTCCATAAAGTGAAAGCAGTGAGACACAGTCTGCTTACGCTGTATTTTGGAAATTGAAAATGTTTCAAGTAACGATTTGTTTTGCTACTTATTTGAAAACCTTAATATGTATATATGCCCCTAGTTTTAGTATTATGTGATTTAATGAGTGTATTAATCTTTATATTTTTTTCCACATGGGAGTTAGTAAAAATAGTGGAGGTAGGATTTTTTTTTTTTTTTTAATTTTACCTTTGAAAGCATATTTTTAAAGTTTATCTTATGGAAAAGTAAATATGCAAAGAATTCGGTAGTGCATTTGTACTGTTTACATTTTCATTTTTTAATATCTTGACCTTTTTTATTGCTTTGGTTTCTCTATTCTGAATATGTTCATTTCTTAAAGTAGAAGCAATTTATTTTAGTCAAAATCAGTATTCTAATTAGATACTACTCTAATGGATCTAATTTGGAAAAAGAAGTCAGGAATGTGTCCTTGATAAATATTGCAATTTCAGAATTTCTGTGTATTTCTGGATTATTCTAGAGTAAGTGCATTTTACTCTTGATGGAAAAACATGGTGTGAGACAAATTAAAAAATGATATCTACCACAAAAATCAACCAATGGAATTTTGGAATCAAATACTACTAACACAAGCCAATATAACACTTTTTTTTAAACGAGCAGATTTTCCTTCAGATAAAGTGAAATTTCAGGATATATCATTTAAGTTGGTTCTCCTCTGAACAAAGAGAAGTTTATGAGATCAAATCTATACTTCAGTGACTGTCAGTTTTGTGATTAAAGAAGTGAGTATGCAACAGCTTGGGAATAATTGGAGTCAATGATTTTAAACTCCCTTGGTATATACTTAGTATTTTTTCCTTCTGCATTTAAAATTACATTATGTGCCAGATTTCAAGGATAGAATCAAAGGAAAATAGCACAACAAGAAAGAGGGAGAAGATATTTAAAGATAAACATTTTTTTGAAATTTTATTGAACTCTTAAAAATATCCAAATATTTTTTAAAAATTGTCTTGCTTAATTTAATAAGTAGAAATTATTGTATATGTTCAAAAATTCCTATGGTTGTTGATAAAATTATAGGAAGTGATAATTAGTTTGAAAGAATTAGTTCAAACCATTTGGAATGAGGAATTTTCAAAAAGAATTTTGTCATAGTAGAAAAGTTTTGGTTAATTGTTGACCTCGTAAACATTTTGATTTTTGTATTTTTGCTCTATGTTAATCTTTGTATTATTGAAGCTGCCTATGTTTATGCAGTTGCATACTTAGGCTTTTTTTTTTCTGAAGGTATCCCTCCGCCCACTCCCTTCAAAGGAAACAGTCTAAAACTCAATGACCTTTAAAGGCCCTCATAATATGATTTGCTTTTAATTATGTGTAGGTTCTAATATGCACTTAAAATCTTGAGTATTATCTGTTACACTGTGTTAGGAACCTTCTTAACAAAATGCTGGCTCCTATAAGATATGTTAACACACATAGAATTAAATCTGGGAACAGGCTCAAAAGTCTAACTTCTGTCAATGGTGATCAATGAGAACTTTAGCCACTACAAGTTTTCCAACAGATATCGTACAACCTTGGTGACAATGATATTTTTCGTAAACAAGCTACATGACTTTCTTTTAATAAAGTTGACTACAGATTATAATTTCTGTTGGAACTTAGACGTATTTGTTGAAATATAGTTAATATGTTATAGTGGCAAGGAGTGAAGCATTGCTTTGCACAAATATTTATAAAATTTTACATAAAAATTGACGTTGTATTAATTCTTATGAATTTACTTTTTTTCCCAAAATATGATTAATATGATTTTTAACTTTTAAGGACCAAAATACAAATTTAGTATATATGTTGAGTTATTTTCCTTGATTAAAAGCCCATCATTAATTTTTATAGTTAGCACATTGATGGTAATGTGAATTTTAAAATGCTTTAAAAAATAACTCAACCATAAGTGATGAAATAATGTTTGTGAGTTATTCATTATATTTTATAAATGTCGACTGTCAAGGGAAATTTGGGAAAATATTTCATTTCTCATTCATTATTTATATAATTGAATGAACAAAGATATATACATTTTCTTTATAATGTCTTTATATTTTCTAAGTCTAAAATAAAGATACAGCTATAGGTGTGACAATAATGGACAGCAATGGACATATATGAGAAAGTATACCTTTACTATTTTGTATCACTCTGAACTGGTTCCTGGTTAGATGTACAACTGGAATGAGTTCTCATTATGAGTTATGTGATTTTTTTATAAGTTTAGTTATGATCTATTTTTAATTGATCATATTCACATAAAAACAATGGGAAATGATGTAACGGTAGCTTTGCAGTTAGTTGTGAGATCATCACCCTGTAAGTCATATAAGGAGCCCTGGTGGAGCAGTGGTTAAGCACTCAGATAATAACTGAAAGGTTGGCAGTTCATACCCAGCAGCCTCTCCATGGGAGAGAGATGTGGCAGTCTACTTCCATAAAGTTGTACCAGTTTGTAAACTCTATGGGGCAGTTCTCTGTCCTACAGGCCACTATAGTTGGAATTGACTTGACAGCAGTGGGTTTGGTTTTGGAATAAGTAGTATATGGAGTCCTGGGTGGCACAAATGATACCTAACATAAATTTTGCATTATTTTCTTTAAAAATTTTTAAAACTTACTTGTACTAAGATAACCATTACCATATTTTCTTACAGGAATGAAAGCATTAGCAATTTACCTGGACAGTTGTAGAATGTGTTTCTTTTTTAAAAGGTCTCTAAGTACTCCAATAAAAGTGTCCAATTTGGGTGTCACCGTAAGAGTTCTTTTGTTTCTTCCTTGTTTTGACTTTTTATTTCACTTGTTTTTATTGGGTCAGATAGCAAGCATCTAGTACAAAGACAGTTGACCAGGTAATCAGGAGACCTTTGTTCTGTTTCTGGTTCTTCCACTGAACTTGTTTTGTGACCTTGTGTAAGTCAGTTGAACTCTATGTGCCCCAGTTATTCACTGTAATAAATTTTTGAATAGAATGAGAAGATTTGTGAATGTTTTGAATCTATAATTTTAAAAACACTGCATCAGTGACATTATAAAATAATCCAACATAACAGGAAAATAATAAGTAGAACAAGAAGCTTCATTTGTTTATGTAGTTTTATGTTTTCTGCAGAAATTAGTGTTTTTTAACCAATTATTTCATCCAGTACACACCAATTTCATTTGAATATATTGGGAAATTATTTCAATTGTATGGCACATGTATGTAGGGAAATTTTGCATGCAAAAAGTGACAAGCTGTGATACCACTCAAAATTAACCCAAGTTATTAATGTATCTGTGATTTTTCTGTACCTGTCACTTTGGGAAATGGGTGGACAGGGAATGAAAAGAAATATGGCATATCTTGTTTTCATGGATGTCAGTACATTTCAGGAGAGTGTGAGAACATTTCCTAGTGGTCAGTCCTATCTGCCGCCTCTGCTTTAGAATACTTGTGATGAGATTTAGTGTTGGATTTTGAATAGGTTAGTGATGTGCTCATAATAGTGTGGTAAAAACAGCATCATTAAATTTCAAAATGTGCCATTCCTTCTCCAGCCCTCTGTAACGTATAGTAGGATATCTTTCTTTTTTTCCTAAGGAGGGAAAAAAAAAATGTTTCGAGCATCTTAACATTTTGTTCTAAAAGAAGGTATTCATTTTCTCACTGTTCAGATAAAGAGATGAATCTGTTAGGGTAAATATTCTTCTCAAGAGTTATAATTTCAACATATTGACTTATGTTGTTGTGGTTATGTGCCATCCACTTAGACCTGACTCATAGCGACCTCTCCTTGGGTTTCCGAGGTAGATTGCCCAATCTTCCTTCCTTCCGAGGAGTGGCTGGTGGGTTGACTATGCCCTCTGTATTTGGATATAATTTGTTTATGTGTAAATCATTCTGGAACCATGATACACTTACTGCAGAACTGGATTTGGTGTTTTGATATAAGAATTTTGTGGTACTTATTTCAAAGCTGAGTAGGTCTTTAAAATAGGAGGTTTTGGTATTGTTTTGTATTGCTATCTGTACTAATCATACTAGTGCTGATTCATTGTAAGAAATTTTTTCTTACAATGCTGAGTTTAGCCAACATTTTCCTTGTTTCAAACCACTGTATAAAATGGTTTTTGAAATTTTCTACTAGCTAAGGAAGAAAGAAGTGTTTCCAATCAGTGTGCCATACATATTATGGTAGATGGTGGGTTGGGATGGTTAAATTTGAATGAAAACTTTAATAACATGTACTGTGGTGTTTATAAGACAGTTCTGAAAAATAGGCATTGTTAGGTAATATGATCAAAGAAAATGTGTCTAAAAGGTTAGTTTAACTTTTCTATTTTGAAATAAAGTCATGTATTTTGACAATAAACTCATATGTTTTGGCTATTCTCTTTATAAAGAGTTATGTTTGTATTCTGTATAATATTTCATGGTAATATTTTGCTGTATCGAAGTGATTACTGGAAGACTGGTCTCACCACCATACTTTATGTTCCTGTGTGTGTGTGCTGATTAATTCAGAAATTTAAAAGGTGTAGAAAGCTATTGGAACGTTATTTATTGCTCTTTTAATGATGACTCAAATTCTTTTCTTTAGATAATAATTAAAAATTCAAAAAATCATTTTCACAGATTGGCTTGACTGAGCTACGTCTTGAACAGTATGACCCGACAAGGAACGTTGTCTTTACTAATGGTGTCTTTCTTCAGCATCAGTGCTCAGAATTGGCTGTACACAAATAACTGTAAACCTTTGAACCCTCTTTATTTCATCACTAACTTTATTCTTCTGATTCTGCTAACCTATTGTAGCTTGGCCAGTTCACCATCAGTTCTTGCTTATTCTTTTCTTTGGTGGTATGCATTTGATTCTATCTTCCCAACAATTGTACACAGGATTCTTTCTCAAAATGGGTCATGGCCCGCTTCTTCAATGCCACTTTTTACCTTTTGGGTACATCCACTCACACCCATCTCCTTTGTCTATGTCTGTCCATTACACGATGTGACCACAGAAGAAGTGGACTCCCCAAGGAGAAGATATTCAGGTCTGTCTCTTCTACTGCTTTTCTTTGTTGTGTTTTCATTTACCTAACTAGTCTTAAAATATTTTACCATTTTTTTATTCATTTCATAATTTTTCATTCTCTAATATAGGAAAGTATTAAATCTTGCTGATTCATTGTAAGATACAATATCTTGTAGATATTTGTATAGTCAAATTTTAACAGCAACTGCTTCAATTTGATGGATTATAATAAAATGATTGTATGTGGGATGTGTGTGTGTGGATGCACACACAGATTTCTCCAATTTGTTTTAGGCCTAAGCCTGTTTTTGGCTTTTTTACATAATTCTGAAAGTACTTTATTTCTCTCATGAGTTCAGCAGTGTGCTGGACTGTGGGGAATACCAAAGATCTATTAGACATGGTATGTGCCCTAAAGAAACTGGATCACTGAAGTGTTCGGATGTCAGAAACATGTTATATTTACTAGCAATATGGATGATTTTAGTGATAGATTCTACAAGGCTATGAAGTTGAATAAAATCTTTTTCAGTTAGGTGACCTAGAATGGCTTAATGAAGAGGTAAAACTTGAACTGAAATTTGAACATTCATTCAACACACATTTGTTACCATGCCTGCTGTAAGGTCCTGTTCTAAGTGCTGGAAATAATAGAGCACTCAGAATAACTTCCTACCCTTCAAGTACTTTACCTAGTGTGAGTCTGACAAGTAAATGCAATAATATAAGTACTATGAGAGGGATACATACATACATATGTATGTGTATGTATGATACAATGGAGACACAATAAAATTCATTATTTTTTTATTATTTTAATTAAATAAAAAGCTATACGTGCATCAAGTCAAAGAACTAAAGTATCAGTTGAGACAATTGATACATAAGTTATTTAAAGATGTAAAATCGTAAGACTTAGTCTTTGTATATTATCAATAAAGGAAAAGAAGACTAAGAAAATAATCTCACGTGACTGTGGTAGTAGTACCTTTTATTAAGTTAGAGAATTTAGGCTGAACGAGTTCTAGAGTACAGATAAAGAGCTTAGTTGGTGATGAGTTTGAGTTTCCTTTGGAACATTTGGGTTTAGATATCTAATGCAGGTAATAGGATATATGATTATGGAACTTAGAAAGGAAGTCCGGTCTACTGGTAGAGGGTCAAGTATTGGGATTTAAATGAAGCCATTGGAATGAATCCAGTTGCCAGGAGCACATGCAGAGTCACCAGCGTTTTTTCCACATGTAAGGGGTGAGTGAAAGAACAAAAGCCAGAAAACAGTGCTGAAGGAACTGTTTAAAGACAGCACAACAACTAGAAGAGAATTCAAGAAAGCAGAGTTTCAAGAAGGGTATAGTTAACAGAGGCGAATGTAAGAGAAAGACAAATATGTTGTTAGATGACAAAACTAATTAGTAAAGGTTTTTGCCTAATTGGTTTCAGTGAAGTGGTGGAAGCCTGAAATAGAGAGTTGGAAGAATGGAAAAGACGAAAATGAAAATGGTCAATAGGGGCTAGGCTTCCTGATGACTCGAGGAAATTATAAATTTAAGAATAACCACTATGGGGAATGGGAGAGGAAGCTCACCAAGGAGATGGTGAATGATGACTGTTTAAAGTGAAGACCCTCAATCTGCAATGACACACTAAAATTGTGCGATTGGCTCAATAGCAGCCATCAGATGTAATTACTTGGATCTAAGATTGAAAGCTTGTGGGCAAATATAGTAGAAAAAAGAATAGAATGAAAATGTTGAAGAAAATTGGTTAATGTTATGTCCAGGATGGACTGGGAGGATGTTCACTCATTGTGGTAAGTCATGATCATATGTGAAGTTTTTGATAGACTGGAGGAAAAGGTACAAGGAAAGAAATGAAATTTGGAATATTGAAGACATCGTGGTAGCAAATGGATATAGAGTTGAAAGAATAGCAGATTATTAACAGAGTGATTTAATACTGTTTATAATTTTCAGATGTTAGATAATTCCAAAAGATGTAAAGATGTAGGGTTTGGCCCTGAGGGTGGGTTTCTGAGATACAGAGCATGGATTAAGGTTTGGGAAGGCAAAGAAAGCAGTAAGCTTTACTGCTACACATTTTATATTGACATTGAAGTCATTGAGGGTGATGGCATGAGATTGGTTGATAATGCGTGAAGAAAATTAGGGAAGTAGGTGATAGCAGTAAGGAAGTGTAATGATATGATCATAAAGAAATGGAGTTTTATTTGAGGTTAAAGTAGAAGCATCAATGCATAGCTAGAATGCTGATACCACTTCCAAGCTTCTATAGTGTATGAAGCGTAGAATATTGAACAATTCCACCTCAAAATGTTTCTGGGGATGATGATATTCTTGAAAAGGGTCAACTATCCATTAAAGCTAAAAGGTGAAATGAGCGTTCTGTGATGAGACTGAGGATGTATAGTATTTAAGTCCAAGAAATAGGATTTCAGAATCTACAATGGAAAGATTAAGATGACCCTAAGCAATTATAAGGAGCCCTGGTAGTGTAGTGCCTAAGGCACTTGACTGCTATCCAGAAGGCTGGCAGTTCAAACCCACCAGCCACTCCTCAGAAGGAAAGTTGGGCAATCTACTTCTGTACTGATACCGCCTCGGAAACCCAAGGAGGGGTCGCTAGGAGTATGGTCTGACTCGGCAGCACACAACAACAACAACAAAGCGATTGTAGGGAGCTCTCCTGGCATAGTGCCTACAGCATTTAACTGCTAACCAGAAGACTGGCAGTTCAAACCCACCAGCCACTCCTTGGAAGGAAGATTGGGCAATCTATTTCCTTAGAGATACTACCTTGGAAACCCAAGGAGGGGTTACTGTGAGTCAAATCGACTCCACAGCAGTGAGTTTGATTTGGTTTTTAAGCAATTGTAAGAAGAAATAGAAGACACTCAGGCTAACTAGGGTCGACAGTACAGATTGGGAAATGTTAATAAAAGAATGGGCGCTGGAGAAAGGGAAGTATTAATTATAATTTAGTAGTAGAGGGGGGATAACAAGTTTAAGCTAGGCTCAGAGGAGGGACCAAATTCAGCAGGTTACACAAAGGAGTCTCAATGAAATGCATAAAGACGAAGGAAAGGATTTGTTTGAGGGGTGAGTTTGAAGAATTTGAAGAGAAAAAGATTAATAATAGAAGCAAACTTGGCTGAGAAAGAGGAGAAGTGGTATCTAGGATATAGGTGGAATACTTAAATTTAGAGAGGGAAGAGAACATTTTAATTTCTAAAGATACTTAGATTTTAAATTGCTTTTCATTGTTACTTTTAATTCATTAAACATAATTTTTTTAACATAATCTTCAAAAACTGCAGCTGTAGTTATAAATCTATAGCACTTCCTTCCTCTTTTTAGTGGGAGCTGAAGTCTGAGCTTTCTGACCTGAGCAAAGTTTCAATTGTAGGTCTCTAATACAACAACTTAGTCTATAATAGTCTGTAATAAAAGGCTCTAAGTTCAGGATTCCACTAACCCATCTAAACCTAGGGATAAAATGAAAACTAGTGCCTTCTGTTCCAAAGAAAATAAGAATAAAGAGAAATTAATAGGGATGCTAATAAGGAGAGAAAAAAGGAAAACAAGTTTAGAAAAGAAAGCAGGGAAATTTGTGACCAAAATACAGAATAATAAAAGTAAAATGAAATTAGGCTTCTAAAAATGACTGGAGTATATGGCCAATAAAATGTAATTGCTGCATTAACGTATCACTACATATCTAATGAATATGTAAGTTAGTGTTTTATCATTGTTATTATCAACAGTACCTATTTATACTTCAACCCAGAATGTGAAAGGAAAATAATTTCGTAAGTCATAATCATTACCCTCACACATTGGGTTGAAGTGTGTGTTTATGTGCTAAGTAAGCCACAATAATCAGACCTTCATTTGTATGAATGGATCCAAGTATAGTCACTGCAATGTAGTTGTACATAATGAAGGAACAGAACTGCTAATACGTTTCCAAAGCATCAAATAACCATCATTTTTAGCCCATAGAAATCATGATCAAGTTTCTTTTTAATGAAGCATGTTCATTCCAATTTACACATGTTCTCCTTATGAAATTTCATTTGACAATTTTATTTTGTTAGATACTTATAAAACAAATCTAGAAAACATTTGAAATGGAGCTAACAAGAGAAAAGTATATTTAAAATACTGTTTGTCTAAATTACATAAAATTAATATCTGCTCATGTATTTAAATTCACATTCCAATTACAGACTTTTCAAAATAATTCCAGACCTGGTCAAAAGCATCTGGCAATTTTAGTGCTTATGTAACATATCAATTCTATTCATAAGGAGATTTAAAAGTCAAAAGGTGATTTACCAGCCGCATTTCTTACTGATTTCTTAGACTAATGTAGGTTGTGTGCTATCTCAAAAGTTTCAGGAAATGTGTAAGAATATTACAATTTCTGACTTGTTCACTAGACTACAAGGTATTGCTGTTAATTTGAAAAGTTTAACAAAAAAATTCAAGTTTAATAGATTTAAAAGGTTTCCAAATAAAATATCATTGAAAATGAGTAATATATATTTTGCAATTACTATTGTTATTAAATTATTACTGTTAGGGTTAGCTAAGGGAATTTTTTTCAAAATTAATACAATTACAATATTATTTCTAGCTGGAAAAGAGTCCCTCTTTTATTTGATTTCTCTGATGATTTGAAGGGCAGCCCATTGGTACGTATCATTGTAAACTTGCGTGTCAGTCCTTGTCAGATTGTGCTTTGAATTATACATCCTTTCACTTGGCATTTCACTCTACTCGTGTTATGTTCTACTAGGCAAAGAGAAGGAGCATTCCTAGCAGGGGGAATTTAACATACATGTATGGATGTACACATGTAAACGCACATTTGTTCTGAAATTTTCCAAAATCTTTCAATTATCTATTTATTCATAGACTTCTGTTCAATGTTATTATTACACATTCTACTCATTTTCCGATGTTCTCTGTGCATTGATTATATCCTGTATTTTAGGGACTCAATATTATTTCTCTTGAAAACCATAACCCTAGTACACTGAAATCTTAACTGGAAAATGCAAATCCCTCAGTGCGTAAGAAGGCATAAGGTGCCAACTGTGTGTGCAGTACTATGCTAGATTCCTTAGATTTATTTAACTAAACAAAATCTCAAATTGAGAAAAGAAAAAAATATATACATATATACACTTATGTAAGCACTTTACATTATCAATGATAGCACCTATTGATAAAGTGTAATAATTAGCTTTATTTTCTAAAGCTTCTCACTGCCATGGAGTCAGATCCGACTCATGGTGACCCCTCCTTGGGTTTCTGAGGTGGTATCTCTACGGAAGTAGATTACCCAGTCTTCCTTCCAAGGAGTGGCTGATGGGTTTGAACCAGCAGCCTTCTGTTATAGCAGTCAAATGCTTTAGGCACCACCAGACCTCCCTTCTAAAGCTGATAAATATGCAAATACAAGAAAATACAAGAAAAAAATAAGAATTAAGAAAGTTCTTGAAACTTGAAATAGTGGGAATAAGTAACTCTGGTCTTGAGAATTTTTCCTTATGTGGGTGATGTGAAGGAAATTGGAAAGGTTATTGGATTAGGGAGCAAGAGACTTAGTGTTAGGCATAGTCCTGCTGCCGAGTTACGTGACCCTAGACACATAATTTAACATTTTAGTCTTCATCTATCTCCTATTTAAAATGAGGGTTTGGAATACATTGTTTTTACCTTTATGGATAGAAAACATCATACACATTGAATATACATCCTGAATTTGACATGTTAATCCTAAATACTATAACATTCCATTTTACTTAGGCCCGCCATCCACCTTAACTCTCTTTCCTAAATATTTCAACTATTAGGCAAAATAATTTTCTCCTGTGAGAAATGTTAGTCTCAGAAGCAATAGAAAATCACTGACTTTGGCATTGGACTGGCTGCTCAGTTGCACCATTTATTTGCTTTGTGATCTTGAGTGAGTTACTCTCTGTGCCCCATGTACCTCATCTATAAAATGGAGATCATAATAACCTCAAAGGGGTATTGTGAGGATTAAATGTGTTAATATGTAACATGTAAAGCATGCAAAAACAGCTTCTGGTACCTAGTAAATACTACATCAGTGATGCTATTATTTCATTTTTCATGAAAATAAATTTTAAAACATTTTCTCTTTTGAATCAGTTGTATTGAAGTCCACCCATTTTAATCTGTAGGCTTTGTTTTTTATGGTCTTATGTAATTGTTTTGGTTATATGCAATAGAAATATACAAGTTTGTGGTAGATAATGTTATACAAACCCATGTCTCAGAACTGCTGGGTGAGTGTGGCTTAGAGTTATCGTTTCTGAGGCAGCAGAGTTGGGTAGAAAGAGCAAGAGCATTGAAGTCTGATAGGCCTGAATTCCAACCCACATTCTGCCACTGAGAGGGATGTGACTTTGTGCTGGCTGCATAACATGTTCTATGGAACAAAATGAACTCAAGCTAGATTAAAGAGTCCACCATTTTAGTGACAGCATAGAGGAGCTTTCCTCTGAAAACACAAACCATGTCTGAGAATAAAATCAATAAAAGAAATTTTTAAAAGAGAGAGACCCGACTCTGAGGCAGTTGTAAATTTCAGAATATCAAGAATGTAAACAAAAGGCAAACAATAAGCTTGAGGCATCTAGGAAAGAGTATTAAGAGCCTTAATACCTAAATCTCTTACAAATAAGTGATATACTCTGTAAACCTCTACAGAAAAGTGGGCAAAACATGAACAGACATTTCACTAATCAAAAAATGTAAATTTACCCACTGCCATTGACTTGATCTCAACTCATAGTGACTTTTGTTGGGTTTCTGAGGTGGTAAATCTTTATGGAAGTAGATTGCCCTACCTTCCTTCCATGGAGTGGCTGGTGGTTTTGAATCGCCAACCTTCTGGTTAACAGTCAAATGCCTTAGACACTGTGTCACCAGAGTGCCTTAAATATGAAAATAGATATGAAAAATTATTTCAATCATAACCAAATAAAGGTGCATGCTCTTTTTAAAAGGAGATATCCTATACTCTGCCACTTTATTGAATGCTTCTATTAGTTCCAGTAACTTTCTTGTGGAATCTCTGGCATTTTCTATGTATAGGATTATATCATCTGCAGTTAGGGATTGTTTAATTTATTTCTTAGCAACTTGGATGCCTTCTATCTCTGGCTAGGAATTCCATTAATATTGATTAAGAGATGGTGTCTCTTTCTTGTTCTCAAGACCGGAATGCTTTTAATCTCTCTCTGTTGAGAATAATGTTGACTGTTGATTTTGTATATATGCCCTTGACTTGGTTGATTCTCTTCTATTCCTATTTTACTGTGAGTTTTTATCAGGAAACCATGTGGGATTTTATTAAATGCTTTCTGCATTGATTGAGATGATCATGCAGTTCTTTTCCTTAGTTTTATTTATGTGGTGAATTATGTTGATTGTTTTTCTAGTGTTGAATCACTCTTGGACCCCTGGTATGAATCCCACCTGATTGTGATGTGTTGTTTTTTGGTATGCTGTTGTATTCTGTTGGTTAGAATTTTGTTGAAAATTTTTGTGTCTATGTTCATGACGGATATTTGGTCTGTCATTGTTTTCTTATGGTATCTCTGCCTGGCTTTAGTATCTCAGGGTCATACGGCTTCATAGCATAGATTAGGGACGATTCTTTCCTTTTCTACATTCTGGAATAGTTAGAGTGGAATTGGTGTCAACTCTTCTCTGAATGTCTGATAGAACTCTCCAGTGAAGCTGTCTGCACCACAGGTTTTTTTAATTGGGAGTTTTTTAATGACAGTTTCATTTTCTTCCTCTGGTCTGTTTAGGTTTTCTACCTAAACAGTTTAGGTAGAGAGTGTCTCTAGAAATTTGTCCATTTCTTTTAGGTTTTCAAATTTGATAGAGTTCACTTTTTCAAAATATTCTGTAATGCTCTTCTTTAGTTTATTTCTGTTGTAACCTTGCCCATTTCATTTCTTATTTTGATTATGTGCATCTCCTCATTTTTTCCATTGTCACTTTGGCCAGTGGTTTGTCAATTTTATAGATTCTCTCAAAAAACCACCTTCTAGTTTTGTTGATTTTTTTTTCTGTTGTTCTTCGATTTCATGTATTTCTGCTTTGATCTGTATTATTTTCTTTCTTCTGGTAACCGTAGACTTCTTTTGTTGTTCCCTGTTTGTTCATGTTGTCAGTTTAAGTTATTGATTTTGGATCTTTATGGATGTGTGCATTTATTGCTATAAAGTTTCCTCAGAACATTGCTTTTGCTATGTCCCATAGGTCTTGGTATGTTCTGTCTTCATTCTCATTTGATTCTAAGAGTTTTAAAATTTCATTTTTAATTTCTTCTATGACCCAATAATTTCTAGTAAAGTGTTATTCAGTTTCCTTGTATTGTTCTTCTTTGCTCTCTTACTGCTTTCTAGTTTTATAGTGTTATGATCTAAGAAGATGCTTTGTATTATGTTGTTTTTTTTTTTTTTTTAATTTATTGAGGCTTTCTTTGTGGCCTAGAATATGGTCTATTCTGGAGAATGACCCATGTGCATTGGAGAAGAAGTGGAGTACTCACTATGTTGCTCTTGGGTAGAGTATACTATATATGTCTGTGAAGTCAAGTTGATTGATTGTATTATTTAGATCTTCTGTATCTTTATTGAGTTTCTTTCCAGTTGTTCTATTATCCAAAATAGTGTGTTAAAGTCTACTATTATTCTTGTGGATCTGTTTCTCTTTTCAATTTTAGTTTGTTTGTTTGTTTTTATAATTTGATGCTCTGTCATTGGGTAAGGAGGTCTGGTAGCATAGTGACCAAGGCATCTTACTGCTAATCAGAAGGTTGGTGGTTTAAACCCATCAGCCACTCCATGGAAGCAAGTCTGGGCAATCTACTTCCACAAAGATTTACTGCCTCAGAAACCCAATGGGGGTCGCTATGAGCTGGAATCAACTCAATGGCATTGGGGTTTTTTTGTTTTGTTTTGTTTTGTTTTGTCATTGGGTGCATAAATATTATTGTTGTGTCTTCTTGGTGGATTGACCCTTTAATTGTTAATAATACCCTTCTTTGTCTCTTATCATGGATTTTGACTTAAAGTCTCTTTTATCCAAAATTATTATGGCTGCTTCTGCTCTCTTTTGGATACTGTTTGCTTGATGCATTTTTTCCATCCTTTGATTTTTTTTATTTGTTTATTGGCTTTGTATGTAAGGTGTGTCACCTGTAGGCAACATATTGATGGGTCAGGTTATTGAGGTTTTTTTAATCCATTCTGGCATTCTCTGTTTCTCTACTGGTGCATTTAATCCATTTACATTATGATTAAAAATAGCTATGGATTCATTTCTGTCATTCTGATATGCTTTTTTTTGTGACATTAATGATCTTTTTATTGCTCTTCATTTTCTGTGCTGAGTTCTTTTTGCATGTTGATTTTCTTTTCCTATCAATCCTTGTTGCTTTTGTGTTTACTGAGTGGTTTGTTTTTTTTTTTTTTCTTCTTTATTTTGGTGGTTAGATTTATTACTTTTCTTTGTGATTACCCTGAAGTTTACCTCAATCTTTTTGCAATTAAAACTGTCTGTTTTATCTTGAAATCTCCTTGACTTCCTCCCAATATGGCAGTTCTATAACTAACTAACTAATGCACTGCCATCGAGTCGGACCCGACTCATAGCAACCCATCTTCCTTCTGAGGAGTGGCTGGTGGGTTTGAACCACCAGCCTTCTGGTTAGCAATCAAGCACCTTAGGCACTATACCACCAGGGCGCCTGTGGAAGTTCTATAGCTACATATTTTATCTCTCTTTTTATTTTGAAGTTGTCGTTGTTTACATTTTAACTCTTCTGGTTCCCTGTAGTCAGTTGTTTTGCTTTATTTCGTTTTAATGACATCTTTATCTGAGTTGGTATCAGGGTGATGCTGTCCTGTGTCTGTATCTCAGATTGTTGTTAGATGTTGTTGTATCTCTGTCTGATGAACTCCCTTTAATATTTCTTGTAAGGCTGATCTGATATTTACAAATTCCTTTAGTTTCTCCTTATCTTGGAATGTCTTAGTTTTGCCAGCATGATGTGTTTTTTTTTCCCCTCCCATTGGAATCATTTTTAATATTCAAGCATGAAAAGTGAGCACTGACCTCCCCCCACACACACAACACACACACACGAACATAGGTCTAACAGCCAAAATATGCAGAGGAAACGAGATCCTGATCTGTCCTCCAGTCTCACCCTTTGCTCCAGGCTGCTGCTTCCCTCCATCCTCCCCAGCAGACACTGATGAACAGTGGCTGCTTTACACTACAGCTATGATGCATCTCCATTATAAAAAACAAAGAATAGTCATTAATGGTCAGGGGTATATCCCTCCCCCTGGCATCAGTTCCTACTCCACAATGGGAGACTGAAGAGGTCTTCTGGAACAACTAGGAACAATTTAGTGAGTGGAGTAGGTGACAAGTAACCCTCTGCATTGCTGCACTCTGGGATCGGAATGAAGAAAGAAGAAATAAGTCAGAAGGAGTGGAAGGCACAGTTGCAAGTTAGAAGTCTCTGTGAGACAAAGTAGAAAGAATTCTCCCCCAGGTTTAGATAGATCAATTTTCCAAAATTAAAAAAAAAAAAAAAATCCAAATAATCAGCAGTTCAAACACTATTGAATATCAAACTTCTGCCAAATACAGCAGTAACAATCTAGATCTTTCCAAGAAGTGAAGGTAGAGCAACTGGCATTCCTCTTGACAGCCCTTGTTGGGCCCTAAAAGTATCTGTCATTATTGCAGTTACTGCTGTTGCTCCATTTGCAGCTTCATAGTTTCAAAGACAACAAGAGGAAGAAGCAAGATCTTAAAGGAAGTGTTCTCAATGCATAAGGCTGCCCTGGAAAATCTGTATATTTTTTGAGCCACAAAGATAGAGCAATCAAAAGTGACCTTTCCTGAGGACATCTACCAGTCCCCATAGTCTCTCCTACAGAGTCTCATCTAGCACCTTGTCATTATCCCCTGCAAGCACTTCCTCAGTCTTCTCCATGTCACCTTTTGGAAGCAGGTTGTCCAGAGACAGTGTTTGGCACCACTTTTGAAAGACAATTTTGCTGTAATATGATTCTTTGTTGGCAGTTATTTTCCTGCATGATTTTATATGTCATTTCATTGCCTTCTTGCCTGCATGGTTTATGCCCCCCCCAAAAAAAATCAGTACTTAGTCTTATTGATGTCCCTTTGTAAATGATATTTCATTTTTCATGAGCTGCTTTCAGAAATTTTTCTTTGTCCTTGGTTTTGGAAAGTTTGATTATGATATGCCTTGGAGAATTTGGGAGAGAGAGTTTATCTTGCATGGAACTTGCTTGCCGAAAGAAAAGAGAATATGAAGCACTAAATGAAGGTCAAAGACTACAGCCCTCAGTATGGATTACACCTCAACATAACTAAAATAAAACAAAAGTCCTCCCAACTGGACCAATAAGTAACATCCTGAAAAATGGAGAAAAGAATGAAGTTATGAAGGATTTCATTTTCCTTGGATCCACAGTCAATACTCATTGAAGTAGCAGTCTGGAAATCAAATGTTGTATTGCATTGGGCAAATCAGCAAAAGACCTTTTTCAGGTGTTAAAAAGCAAAGATGTCACTTTGAGAGCTAAAGTGCCCTGACCCAAATCACTGTCTTCTCAGTAGTCTTCTATGCATGTGAGAAAGCTGGGCAGTGAATAAGGAAGACTTAAGGAAAACTAATGCCTTTGAATTATGATTTTGGAGAAGAGTGTAGAACATACTGGGGACTACCAGAAGAATGAACAAGCCTGTCTTGGAAGACATACAGCTAGAATGCTCCTTAGAAGCAAGGATGGAAAGAGTTCATCTCACATATTTCACCTGTGTTATAAGGAGAGACCAATCCCTGGAGAATATCATCATGCTTGATAAAATAAAGTGTCAGTGAAAAGGAAGACTCTCAACAAGATGGCTTGAAACAGTGGCTGCAACAATGTGCTCAAACATAGCAACAACGATTGTGAAGCTAGCACAGGACTGAGGATTATTTTGGTCTGTTGTGCATAGGATCACTATGAATTGGAACCAACTTGATGCTACCTAACAACAATATCCTGTATGGGGTTCATTGAACTTCGTTTGGGAAATTTTCATCCATCCAATATATCTTCGAAAATCCTCACTGTATTTTTTTCTACTCCTCTTCTGGCATTCCTATTACTCATAGTTATTCCTCTAGATGGTTTCCCATATAACTCTTAAGGTTCTTCATTTTTCTTCATTCTTTTTTTTTTTTTTTTTTTTTTTCTGATTGTTCCACAGACAAATTAGTATCAAAGGTTTTGTCCTCTAATTTGGTGATTCTTTCTTCTATTAATTAATTTCTACTTCTGTGTCCATATATTGAGTTACCTGTTTCTGATATTTTATTGTTGATTTTCTGAATTTCTAGTTGTTCTTTTCATTTGGTTTCTAATTGTCAGTTAAGTCTGTCATTTTGGTCTGGTATTGTTTTCCTGAATTCTTCCAGGGTTTTTTTCTGAGTTTTCCTTCATCTCTTTTAGGATCCTAAATATTAGTCTTGAATTCTTTCTCAGGTAATTCTACTATTGTTTTTTCCATCTAGAAGGTTTTCTTTCCCTTTATTTTTCTCACTTTTTTGAGCCTTCTTATTCTGTTTCTTCATATGGTTTGTTATTGCCTGATGTTTTCAAAGCATTATGTGTTATTTTATTTACTTATGTATTTCTTTGGGAGCTCTGGTAGCATAGTGCCTAAGACACTTGACTGTTAACCAGAAGGCTGATGGTTCAAACCCACTAGCCACTCCTCAGAAGGAAGGTTGGGCAATCTATTTCTGTGGTGATACCACCTCAGAAACCCAAGGAGGGGTCGCTATGAATAGGGTCTGACTCAACAGCACGTAACAACAACAACAACATGTATTTATTTATTGAATATATGTTTGCTTGTATTATCCTGATAATTGTTTTGTTTTGCAATGATAGATCTGGGTGGGCAGGGTTGGCATGATCTACCTATCTCTGGTCTATTGGTATTGGAGCACTCATGACCTGTCACAGAGCAGTGTTGGGCAGGGCAAATGCATGTCACTCTTCAGTGGATGGACTGGAAAGCTGGAGGTGGTCTAAATGGGTGCAGGCTACCACCTGTCATCAGTCCAGAGGCACAGGAGCATGTAAAGGTGCTTGCCAGTTGGGTGAGGCAGCAGGTGGGGGAATGTGGTAGGCAACCTAGGGTATGGAAATGCTCTCTGGCACTTTAAAAGTGGGCAGTATGGTGCATTGGGCACTGTGGTGGGTAACCAGGGGTGCAGGAGCTCTCTTCCACTAGCTGGTTGGGTGGGGCAGTAGGTAATTGGGGTTTTAGGAATACTCTCTGCTCCTTGCCAGGTGGACAGGGCAATGGGAGCTGAGATGGTGGATGGGGGGGGGGGCAGTGAGACTTTTACCACAGTCCTCAGACAGGTGTGGTAGCAGAGGTGTGGGAGGGTTTGCATTACTATTCACCATGATGATGGAAGGAGAGAAAGCATGTGCCTCTGTCAGTGGGCAAGGGTGTCTGGGCACTACCCGTTGGCTGCAGCCAGCAATCAGGATGTAACTCTGACCAAGTGCAAGGAGAGGAGGGCTGCCTGGAATCCAGCAGCTTGGGGACCTACTTCTGACACATTACTTCATGTGCACCATCCACCCTAATGGTCAGTAACCACTGCTGGTGAGTAATCCTATCTCTGGATCATGGCTTTTTCCCTGCTCTGATTATGCCCAGACCTCTGGAGCTCTCACCCTCCTTCCTGTACTTTTCCTCTTTAAATTTGGTTCATGTCCTGCTCACCTTGCTATACTCAGTGTAAGTCTGCACAGTTTCTCTGTTTCCTATTGGGAATTCTGTAAAGTTGCCTTCCTATGTCCCTTACTCAGGGTAGTTGCTGGCTTTGTCTCAAGATGGCCATGCTGTGATGAGCCTGCTGTCATGGTCCCTCCACTCTCTACCTCTCCTCATTCACTGTGTTCATTCAGTTTCTTCTTCTAATTTGTGTTCGATCTAGTTCTTTTTCCTTCCATATGATGCTCAGTGTTCCAGAATTGTGATCTGTATCTGTATTACTTGATCTCTTAGGTCTTTGCTGTAGAGGGATGGTATAGTGTGTCTGATTAAGTTCCCATTTGGGCTGTCTCCAGGAGTAGTTATTTTACATGGAATAATCTAGGCAGACTTGCCTAAGGAGGTAATATTTAAACTGAAATAGAAGAATGAAAAGAAACCAAGTATGCCAAGGATCCAGGTGATACCTATACAATTAAGAACAACAGACAGAAGATAGAGTAAGGGCAATTAAGGAACTCCAAAGTTCAGAAGAGGAGAATTAATTTTTTTCTATAATTTTAGGAGCTCTGGTGGTGTAGTGCCTAAGGCATGTGACTGCTAACCAGAAGGCTGGCAGTTCAAACTCACCAGCCACTCCTTGAAAGGAAGGTTGGGCAATCTACTTCCGTAGTGATAACCACCTCGGAAACCCAAGGAGGGGTCACTATGAGTCAGATCCAACTCAACGGGAGGGTTTGGTTTGGGTTATTATTATTTTAGACAATGGGTAAGTGTCAGTGAAAGAAGAGAGTTTCAAATTATTAATTTATTGCAGGGCAGTTGAACAAAGTGTAGCTCTGAATGGTAATTAAGATATAATTAAAATATATTTGTTAAGCCATTTGAATTGATAGGAAAAAATATTTTAAGTACATCAAGTTAGTAATCAATTATTTAATAAGCATTAACATGTATACAATACTTATTAGGTATTCATTAGAACATGATGAAAACTCGTGATTATTTTCAGATCAGTTTCTTGTTCTTTGTTCATTTGAAGCTGTATATTTTCATAGGCATAATGAAAATGTTATAAAGGGGGTAATGAGAAAGATAAATAGGTTTCACATGAGAAAGGGATACATTCGTATGAGAAATACTATATTGGAGATAATTTCTGAAAGAAGAGATATTAGGTTACAGTTTAACTGAAGAGAAGGATGTTACTTGACAGTATTTTTTTATTTTCCTGTGTGAAGGCTTGAAGATGTGGAGTACAGGATGTAAGAATGATGATGACAAAGGGAATTAGCAGGAGAGGGAAAATGTACTGGAAAGCAAGATGATAATGAGTAAAAATAATTGGATTAATTAATTATATGGCATAACTGAGGGATAGAACATAGTTATAGACTATAAGGTCACACAGAATAGGAAGGAAGATAATAACCCCGTTCAGAGTAAAGAATCAGAGCGAGAATCAGAAGGAATCTCTTAAAAACAAGATTCAGGCTCATGCCTACTATAGTCTAAGGTTGTGATCAGTGAACAAGTTGAAAAATTACACACAAAGAAAAAAATTGAGAAGAAGCTGAAATGAAAAGAAGGAAAGGTGTTGGAAAACGGGAAAAGAATAAAGAGGATGTGTGTATGTGTGAAGTGTAAGAGAGAGAGAAGGGGATATAGAAAGAGGAAGGAGAAAGAAATTTCATAATTAAATGTTTAAGATCAGGAGCTTTGAACAGGGACAGACCAATCACTGTTATCTACCTGTTCCATGAGCTTGTGTAAATTTTCTAATAAGTAAAGTTGAGAAAATAATAAATCTGTCACATGCAGTTTTGGTGACTAAATTATACAATACATGTAAAGCTGTTAATACAGTTTCTGACACCAACTTTTATTATTGTTAAGAACTTAATTGGGTAGAGACCATTAGTTCTGTGTTCTAGAATACAAGATTTATTTGTCTTCTAAAGCTTTGTTATATGTCATTCTCTATGCCCCAAGTAAAATTTTTGTCTAAAAACATTGTAGAAGGAAAACAAAAAGCTGTAGGATCAGAAATCATATATGTGGCTACCTGGAGTTGTGGAGGAAAATGATTGACAACAAAGCTTCATGATAGAGTACATTTCAGAATGATAAGAATACACTGTATCTGATTGTGGTGAGGCTACAGGAGAATATATTTGTCAAATATTAGATTTATGCACCTAAGTACTGTGAATTTTACTCAGTGTAAATTATACTTCAATAAATTTGACAAAAATGATTGAAAATAGACCAGACTAAAATAGATTTTTCACTTATTGCCCAAATAGTACCAAATATATGCTAATGGAAAAATATAGATGATTCATTTAATCTAATAAAATCTCAGGCAATTAAGAACCAAGGTTTTCTCCAAAGATTGGGTTTCAAGGAGCCGGCAACAGGTTGCATTACCTATAGCTTCATAGCACAGAGCAAAAGAAAATAAATGGCTGCAGTGAGTGAATTGGGAATCAATGAAAGAAATAAAGTTTTAAGTCTAAAGCAATGGGCAAGAAACCAACAAAGATCAAGAGAGGGATTTAGGGTTAACAGACAGTTCCAAAAACAGGCAAGACAGTTAACAGAGAGATCCTGGATATTCATTGCTAATAACAAATATAGGAAGAAGAACAGATACTAGAAATAATTTTAACTTATTTTGAACACATACCACCTCAGAAACCCAAAGGGAGTCTCTATGAGTTGGGGTCGCTATGAGTTAGAATCAAGTTGATGGCAGTGAGGTTTTGTTTTTTTTTTTTTTTTTTTTTTCCAGTTTTGAACACATAGAATTTTAGGTACTGATGGAGCATCCTTTTAGGGATGGGAGACATGAGTTGCCATCAGAATCAATTTTACAGCAGTGCACTTGGTTTTGGGTTTTAGGAGACAACTGGGAATGCAAATCTTAGAGCTTATAGGAAAGATAGGTGTTAAAATAGATTTGTTAGCCATTAGTTTTGAAGTGACAGCTGAAGCTATGATTTAAATACAAAATCACCCAGAAATAGAATGAAAAGAGATTAAGAAATGTACACATTTGAAAGACAGGCTGAGAAAGATGTTATTGTTATTGTTAAGTGCTGTCGTGTCGATTCAGACTCCTAGCAACCCTCTATGGAACAGAACGTCACATTGCCCAATCCTGTACCATGGTGACAATTGCTATTGCTTTGGTTAAGCCCATTGCTGCAGCCACTGTGTCACTCTATCTTGTTGAAGACCTTCTCTTTTTCACTGACATTGTACTTTATCAAGCAAAGTATCCTTCTCCAGGGACAGGTCCCTCCAGATAATGTGGCCGGAGTACATGAGACGAAGTCTCACCATCCTCACTTGTAAGGAGCATTCTGACTGTACTTCCAGGGCAGATTTGTTTGTTCTTCTAAAAAAAAAAAAAGTGTATGGTATATTTAGTATTCTACACCAACACCGTAATTCAAAGGCATCAGTTCTTCTGTCCAGCTTTCCCAGGCATATGAGATGATTGAAAGTATCATAACTGGGTTGGGCACACCTTAGTCCTCGAAGTGACATATTTGCTTTTTAACACATTGAGAGGTCTCTTGCAGCAGATTTGGCCAATGCAGTATGTCATTTGATTTGTTGACTGCTTTTTCTATGGGCATTGGTTGTGAATCCACGTAAAATGAAAAAGGAAGAACATGCTCGGCATTTCTCAAGCTAAAAGAAAGATAAGCCAGCAAACTAGTCAGACAAAGAGTGAAATGAAAGAAATTCAGAAAAGTGCAGTGCCAAGTTGAGGAGAGACAATGAAGGATAGTGTAATAATTATTTTAAATGATGCAATGAGGGACAGTAGAATGATGCTGAGAGGTGGTCACTGCATTTGGCAGATATTATGTTATTGGTGACCCTAGAAAAAGAAGTTTCACAATATCAGACTTATCTACAGTACTAAATGATGAGGTTTTCTTTGTGAAATGTTACCATGAAATAAGAGAGAGAGCGCCAAGCAGGAGTTTTTACAAAATAAAGTAGCATTAACCAAACATCATGATGCATTTGACTCAATATTGGAAACACAGTAAGAGGAGCTCTCTAAGTATTCTTATTCTGTAGCTTAACTATATAAGGCTCTTTTGTACAAACATAGATCTTCAGGCCATGAAAAAGCTCATTGTTTTTATATTTTATACAATGGGTTCCCACTTTAAAAAACTTCTAATGGCAGTGAATGATTAAAAGCTAGACTTGCTAATTCCTTGTATTACAGATTTCACTCTTGGGAGACTCAATATAGAGCTAGCTTTCTATACAGAGCCATGGGGTTAGGGGGATTTTAGTTTTGCACAGTTGAGAAACTAGGATCAAACCAGTTTTCACTCTGCATTTCCTCACAGATTTCTTTGGGTTAACAAGCCCTTCTTTTAAAACTGGACATTTTGGATAATCAAGCCACCTTGATATACCTTATTTTAATCTGTAGTAGAATTGTAGAACCCTATATAGGTATTATTTTTATTTTTATTTTACAGATCTAAAAATTAAAATTCGCATCATTTAAAGCTGGAATTTAAATTGAGTCTATCTGGTTTGATGTTAGAACCCACAACCTTAACCTTAAGAAATAGGATTTTAGCTGTGACAGATGTGGAAATGTTAGAGCCAAGAAAGCCACGTCAAGAGGGGAGACATTGTGCCGAGAACGTAAGAGCACTGTGTGTCCTGGAGGGCTGAGAACTGGAGCAGGGAAAGAGAGGAATTCAGAAAAGGACATTGAGGGTTAACCAAGACCAGGGTAGTAACTGTTACAGTACCATTCAGGGTCCTCCTTGTAACTGATTCTCCCGTGCAGGGTCCTTTCTGATGTTTTTCATGCCATCCCCATGATTCTTCCTATGAGAGTGATCCCATCTAATTTTTATTCCTCTTTATTCTCAAATTTCAACAGAACAATTTCGTGGGATTTCTGTCTTTGGGAACTATTTAGCATCCTTCTCTTTGACTTCAGAGAATTGTTACACAGTGTGACACTGGTTACTCTGTGTGAGTTTTTCTTGTCCACTGGAGCAGTAACAGTAAGCATCAGCACCCGTAGAGAAAGAAATATAGCTTGGTGTCCAAGCATGCGTGCTCCTTAAAATCAATACATCTAAGCAGTTCCTTTCCTCATTTTAAATAATCACTGAAACTGAATGTTGATCCTAATTTAATGAAAATATTTTATATCACTTCTTAAAATTTTTATTTAGCCAGCATAGATAAAATTACAAATTTAATGTGCTTCTTTCCTTTTGATCATAAGATTGTTTATGACTTGGCTCACTACTTTCATTCCTAATCATAACCCACATACATATTAATCATTTTCTTGGATGATCGTCATGGATATATACATAGGAATCTTCTATTATAAATCAATTTTCTGTTTTCTTGCATCAGAAGTCCATGCAACATTTGTAATTGTAATAATATTTTAATATACTTCAGTGATTTAAATTTCAGAATTAAAATTTTATTTCTTACTCTGAGTTTTCTCAAGTTAATTTTCCAGGCACAGTATTATAGTCTTATTTACATGCCCATTGCAACATGATATTACCTCCAAAGGCAATTTAAAGATTTTACAATATGATGCCTACCATTACTGAAAATATGAACTGAAATATCATATCTATCGAATGATTTCTTTATTTTTACTTGCTAATTTTGCCCTAATGATCTTTCTGCATAGTAAGCCCCTCATGATTCTGCTATTCTTTGAGGAGGAGCAAAGCTAGGTTCATTATTCCACACATTCACAGTAGTTGGGGGACATGATCACATTTGTTTGGATGATTTTAGCAATAGAGATAGTACAACAGAGTTCTGCTGTCTTAGTTTTCATTCTTTTGTCTGCCTCATTTGGATGGTATCTCTTTAATATTCTCAAAAATATTTTACATTATCTTTTTAATACCATAGCTACTATGATTTAAATTTAACAAATAAGGTCTCAAAGAGTCTTTGAAATACAAAAATAGAAGAATAAACAATAATAAATATTAAAAGAATTCATTTGGGGAAATTTTTTTTTTTTTAATATTGTTTAGGTTTTCATTTTTATTGGTTACATAACTTAGGTCCTATTGTGTAATCATCATTATTATCATTACATTTTCTCTGCAAGGCTATTCTTTGTGAGGTGGTTATAGTATTTTTTTTCATCTAGAAAATATCTGTAGGCTTTAATTAAGCAGTTTCACAAATAACCTGTTCCGATTAATTAAAAAATTTCAAAATCACTCCATGTGTTTTGGAATCATACCATGACACTTTTTAAATAAGAATTTAAAGTATCAATAATAAAGCCAAATAAAACTTAGAATACAGAGATCTCAATTTCAATGACATGTGGGCACTAAAATAATTGTTTAATTAAAATACAATGAAATTATTATATGAGTTTGGTATACATAAAGAAATTTACATGCAACTGTTTTCAAGTATAGGTCTTACAGCAGTTTTTATATGATGGCTATTTTAGTTTTTATTTCAACAATTCTGAAAACATTTATGTTTCTATTTCTAAATGAGCATAAATGTAGAGAGAAATTTGTATTTATTTATTACATTCCTTTCTAAGCTTTTACACAATCTTATGATACATGTATTAGTAAATGTAAACCTACTAAATTTTAGTGTAGGTAAAAATTTTATGGCTGAGGAAATTGGGCCCAAAATGTGGAATTGAATGGTTTTTTATAATTATCATACCAAAACATAGTAAGATGAGGCCTAGAAAAGTTACATGTACAAAGGGTAGTGATTGTTACTGTATGAATTGTTTATCTCAATGTAGCTATTACACTGTCAGGGAAATGTTAGTATCCCAAGGTGCATAACACATGAGGAACCGGTTGTTAGCCCCAAGAATCTGACTCATGCTTATATCTATGATCAACAGTTAGGCATTTTACTTCACTTTCTTAGAAGTAATTTTAATAATAACCATTGTATTCCTTCTTGGAAGGACTTTTCATTTGATAATTTGCCTTACACTTTAAAATATATTTTGTGTTTTCAGAGATGCAGGAAATGTAACTAATAAGTTAAAAAAAAAATAAGTTATTAGAAAATAACATTTTCTTTTAAACACTATACAGCAGGAATATCTATATCTATGTCTATCTATCTATCTATCTATCTATAGTAAAACCAGTAGCACTTGAGTTGTCTGAAAGATCCTTAAGACTCTTTCGCAGGAAAAGTGTAATGAAGTTTTAACACAATGATTTCTCTGTGTGCTTCTGTCTCTGGTTTCTTCCCTCTGTCTTTCCAGTCCTTCCTGCCCAACGCCTGCCCCCCCACACCAATTACGTGCGCGTGCGCGTGTGCACACAGGCATGCACACACACACACACACACACACACATCCTGTAATGGAAATTTTAATGCAGTGCCAGGGCAAACAGATTAAAAATTTTTAGACCACTTTCCATTGTATTAATAAATTAAGCATGCTCATATGAAATAGCAATCATCTGAATACCATTTAAATTCAAAATGAAACAAATGAGAGAATTGCAGAGTGGAAGGAACCATAAAGATTAACTAGTCCAAAACTACTCCACTTTTTAGATCATTCCAGAAAGGCAAAATAAAGTGTTTACAACTACAGGGCTTGTAGACTAAGAATCGAACCCAAGTCTCTTATCTATTAGAGCAGTGCTGTTTCAGAGATTTATCTTTACCCAAATTTTGCATTTGTCTGTCACCCTCCACGGCAATTTGCCTACCCTCATCTACATCCTTTTTTCGTTTGAGATGTTGGTGAGGTACAGAGAATTTTAAGGATATTCCTATCTAAAGCTATTTTCCCATGGATAAATACATTTCTAGACAACCGAAGGTTGAGTCTGTTGGAATACTACGTCACTTTTCTTCATGTGAATAAAGAGAAGAATAAGTATTTTGAGCCTGAAGTGACATTTAAACTTTGATATTAGTCTTTAGCCTTATGAGTTTTCTATTTCAAGTACACGTTTGTAGCGTAATCAAACCTTGGTACGTAGTATCTGCGGTGTCAGAGATCCGCGTGGTTCCAGAGCACTGTGACCACCGCGGTGGTTACCTCCACTGCCCTTTCAGTGCACATGACCCTGAGCATAACCCACGGGCCAAGCACATCGGGACTTTTAGTGCTGAAACTGAAAGTGTTGCTAAATCAAATCCTCTCAATAACATCTCAGTATGTTCACTGAATTTAGGTGTCAAAAACAGACACATTCAGTTTCCTTAGATCACACCAAGGAACGTATGCCCCCAAATTGCTTGACTGTCTGAAGCTATGTTCCTTTAGGGTACAGTTTCTTCTTGACTGTAGAGAAAGGAGACTGAGATTTTTCTGTAGTGTCTCTCTTGGATCATTATTTAATGAATAAAGTAGAGAGTTAGTAGAGAAACCAAAGATACCCAGTAGCAGGTAACCTAAATTTCTAAAACAGGTTTTTAAGGTTTAGAATATAGTTCAAAGGCTATATCTCACAGCTATGAGCCTCAATTAAAGAAAAGAAAAAAACCCACTGCCATCCAGTCAATTCGACTCATACCAACCCCTTTGGGTTTCCAAGGCAGTAAATCTTTACAGAAGTAGATTGCCGTTCTTGCTTCTGCGGAGTGGCTGCTGGGTTTGAACCACCAACCTTCGGTTAGCAATCAGATGCCTTAGGCACTGTACTACCAGAGCTCCTTAAGAGCCTCAGCTGGTACTACAAATATTTTCAAAGTTTTTTACACTTTTATTTTTTATGTAATGGCACGTCTCATTTAGGCAGACATTAAATTCAGGTTTCCTACATTCCTGGGAGCAAAGGAGGGATCATTTTATAAAGAAACACATTAAAAACAAAATGAAATATATTTCTTTTAATTTCATATTTGTCAATTCCTAGCAATCAAGTAGGAAAATCATCAACACTGATTAATTTAGAAATAAATATTCCTCAAAACATCTGTTTCTTAGTTGTACAATTAAGTTTAAATTTCTTGTTAATCTTTAACAAATATATTTCTTCTGGCCCCAGTCTTAATATGAAAATAGTTTGGTCCATAATTCTTCATTTTGAGAAATATATTTTTTTCATATATTTATTAAATTTAACTTGTTCTACTTTTATTCACTATATTACATAAAATTTTTTTCATATATATTTTAACTACCAAAAATTGTCCATTTTAAGAAGTTCTAATCTAGAATATGTAAAAGTTCTAGTATAAAAATATCAGAAAATGCCTTATAGGCAAGTGATTGGGAAGAAAGGTTTTAAGTACCTTTTAAAAGTTTTGCTGCATAGTGTGTTAAGTTTACAATTGGAAAAAAGAAATAGAGCATTTTTTTTAAAATGTGAGATCACTTCTTGTATTCGTATTTGCAAAAATCAGAGAAAACTGCCACTATATTACATTTGGAAGTAGTATTATGTACCATTTTCAATCAGTGCATTTACATGCTTTCTTTAAATTAATAAATCAGTGTTCCTAGAAATATTCTTGCACATTTGCATTTTAAAAAATATTTAGGATTTATTTCCAAGGCTTTTTTACCAAAGCTTGGCAAGACACATATTTCCCAAACTTTATTATACAACTCTTGTTCACATAAAATTTATATTTGGATTGATTTTTTAAAAATAATATTTTTTAAGTAAAAGCAATATATAGTCATTGTAGAAATTTTATAAATTACATATTAACCAAAATAAGAAAACAAATATCACATTTACTTATTACTAATATTCAGTGTGATAACTGCTAACATTCTGGTGTATAAATCTTTAAATCTATCTTGTTTTCTCCTGGTTATACATTTTTCTTCAAGAATATATATACATATATATAGTTTACATAGTTTTTCATCTTAATCTATATTGACATAGTAATGTATCTACCATTTTAATCTATTTTTTATAAATACTAGTTGGAATATCTTTATTTTGTAAAGATAAAACACTCAATTGTATAATGCAAACTTTTAATGATCATTCTACAAGTCCTTGATATATTATTAAAAGTATGAAAAATATAAATGTTTGCTAACCTCAAATTCTTTTAAGTCAGATCTTAGTTTTGTGATTATACAAAATAAATAAAGAGAAAAGAACGCAAGATGTGGTTATTTTCACCAGAAACCCTCAGGAAACAGCCACTTAGTGATTTTTTTCTTATCTCCGTTGAAGATTTTTTTAAGGTTCAAATCCACTAGCCACTCCTTGGAAGGAAGGCTGGGCAATCTACTTCCGTGGATACCGCCTCAGAAACCCAAGGAGGGGTCGCTATGAGTCGGAGACTACTCAGAGGCACATAACACAACATTAAAGAAAGATATTTTTTATCCAAGGCTTATTATCTCTATGGAGTCTCTGGGTGGCACTAATCATTAAGCAGTAGGCTACTAACAGTGAAGATGAGTAGTTCAGGTCCGCTCAGAGACATCTCTGAGGAAAGGCGTGGTGACCTCCTGCTGGAACAACCCCTGAAAACTCGGCAGAGCCCGTTCTGCCCTGACACCCGCAGGGTGACCAGGAGTTAGACTGCACTGGACAGCCACTGTATTTATATACGTACAGAAGAAAGAGAGGGAAATGTTTTAAAATCACTAAACTCATCCCAAGAATTTGGGATACCAACCAAGGCAGTTTCTGGATATAAATAAGATTAATAATCTTAGACTTCCATTATGTCTATAAAGGCAAGTTCTCTAATTCCTTCTGAGTTTAGGGGTTCGGCCTAAGGCATTGATTGCTAACCAGAAGGTTGGTGGTTCAAACCCAAAGGAGATCGCTATGAGTCAGAATTGACTCAATGGCAGTGAGTTTGGTTTGCTTTTGGTTTCTTTGACCTTAGATATTGAGTTTAAGAGTTTTCTGTCTTCAGATTCCCAGATTTGAGCATTTTGTTTGAATCACAAGATGGATCAGTGAGTCAGCAGCCCTGCCACGTTCTGACCACTGGTCTGCTTCCTGGTGTATTGCCTCACTGCCAAAGCTGTGTCACTACTTCAAAACAGTGTGGGTTAGGAAGCTTCTGTGGGAAATGAAGAGCTGTGTGCGTGTGTGTGTGTGTGTGTGTGTGTGTGTGTGTAGCAGCAAACTTAAAGGTATTACTGTTTGAAGTGTGCTGCAGAAATGACTGACAGTTCACTGATGATCTTTGGAGCTCCCGGTAGTGCAATACCACCTTAGCAAAAACTGGCTTGCTGCCAGCCCATTGGATGATTTCCAACTAGCCTTTGGATGAAAATATCCACCAGTAGTTTAACTTTTTTGTTAACTTGTGTGCCACTGCAACATTGTAAATACGACTTTAACTTGTTGGACACATTAAGTAGCCTTTTAAAATTAGTTTATTGATTTAAGGACAAGAAAATCTTATAAATGGCTTGTATCTAAATAAACAGCTTACAGTATATATAGTATGATTTTAGGAAACATTAAATCAGCATCCACAAAATACTGTGGTTTTTTTTTTTTTTTTTTTAATGCAGTGACCAAGAATGGACTAGGCACTTTCAATTTGAAAAAAAAAAGGGGGGGGGGGTAGATATTTATGAATCTAGCACATGCACATTTGACTTTATATTCTCTGTGTTGGAAATTTTAGAGTGAAAAAGGCCTTGTATATTTTAAAATGCATTATTAGGAAAAATGAATGAGATAAGCTTTCATGAAATGTTATATGTCAACTAGAATTGCTAAAATTGATGGAATCAAGGAAGACTTGAATACATATGTCTAAAAAATACAGGACCATTTCCAGCATAATTTAAGTCAACTCTTATTTATAATGAAACAAGAAAACACATTTTTTCTTAATTTACTTAGTTAATATTCTACCTCATACCAAAAAAAGTTTTCAGCAATCTAAATTTTACAGTTGAATATATTAACAGATTATCATTTTAGGAAATAGACACAAACATGTTTAAACATTTCTTGTTAATATGATCATCCAAAAAATCTGATTGTCTTATTGACCTCTCAGTCAAACCTTATTACAATTTAAAAATCCTTTGACATTCGATTTGATTTTGAGCATGACTGTAATTTCTTTAGCATGCTCAAATAACAAAATCAAGCACTAATATACCTTCTGTAATAAGCAGTGCCATCACATATAAGGATGTGAATTTTAGAGATTCCTAGATAAATTGCTATAAAACAGCATTTTCCAAAATAAGCTTTTGAGACTATTTTATATTATTATGAATATATTAATAGATAATGAATCAGAGAGAAAAGGTGAGCTTTCTTTTGTCAAATGATTGTTCTTCATTGTGGAATTTCCAGGGCCTTTTATATGCAAATTTGTACTGTGAATCTGAGAGAAAAAGAGAGATTGAACAAAACCCTGCCTCTTTTTCATTTTCATTTGTTTCCTTGAATAGCATACAGCAAAGCACATCAGAGTTGAAAGAAAACAGAAATTTTGTAGTCCATTCCCCAACCAGGGAAGAGCTCTTCTGTTTGCTTCGATTCCTCTAAATTGTTTTTCATTCTAAGAAAAAAAAAAAATATATTTGTTTGAAATCTATATATGTCATTGAAAAGATTATTTCTGGGTTATTTTTTTAAAGCAAGAACCAGCAAAGAAATACTAACTTGCTGGTGAAGAATCTCCTGTGCTAGATCTTTATCAATAAGAGACTTTCCTCTCTAGGGGTAATATTGTTAGCAGAGTCTTTTCTTTATGGCAGTAATGCACTGCCGTGGAGTCGGATCCAACTCCTAGCGACCCCTCCTTAGGTTTCCGAGGCGGTATCACCACAGAAGTAGATTGCCTAACTTAGGTTGATAAAAATGGAGAAGAGGAATAGAAGACTTTATAGGGGCCAAATAATTTTAGGGTGAGTTCTATCTGTTCACTGTTTATCCAGAGGATTAGTTTCCAAGGAAAACTTCCCTCAGTAGATGAAGATGTATTTATCCAAGTTTGACTATATCGCCTGAAATATTCCCTTGAGAGTGCATTGGTTAATGCTCTAACCAAGAACTTTGCCGTTTAAGGACCAGCTATAAATGATTGGCTCTGGAGATGAGATGTGTTTGAGATTGTAATTTAATTGGTTATTTGTATCAATGGTATCACTATGCGTCTTTGTTTGCTTATACAGCAAATATAGATTGTTATTCCCCTTAGATCTCCCAGTGGTCTATTAAATGTAAATGATGTTACATAAACTTAATTCCACACAAGTATGCTTTAATACAGGGGTCAGAAAACTATGGCTCCAGGGCAAATCCATCCTACTTCCTGTCTTATAAATAAATATTATTGAAATACAGCCACACACATTTGTATATGCATCATCTATGGCTATTTTCATGCTACAATGACAGTTGCAACAGACATTGCATAGTCTGCAAAGCCTAAGACATCTGGCCCTTTAACAGAAAACAAAAGCTTGCCAACCCCTACTACTGTATCATATCGTTACCTGCTGTTAGGTGCCGTCAACTCAGTTCTCACTCACAGTGACCCTGTGCACAACAGAGCAAAACCCTGCCTGGTCCTGCGCCATCCTCATGGTCCTTGCTGTGCTTGAGCCCATCATTGTAGCCACTGTGTCAGTCCATCTCCCACTGTGTCAGTCCATCTCCCACTGTGTCTGTCTCATTGAGCATCTTCCTCTTCACTGACCATCCACTTTACCAAGCATGACGTTCTTCTCAAAGGACAGGTCTCTCCTGACAACATGACCAAAGTACGAGAGGCAAAGTCTCACCACCATCCTCATTTCTAAGGACCATTCTGACCTTCACTCAAGACAGATTGCTGTGTTCTTTTGACAGACTGTGGTAATATTCAGTATTCCCCAACACCATAATTCAAATGAATCAATTCTTCTTCAGTCTTCCTTATTTTTCCAGCTTTCATATGCATATGAGGCAATTGAAAATACCATGACTTGGGTCAGGCACACCTTAGTCTTCAAAGTGACATCTTTGCTCTCTAACACTTTTAAGAGGTCTTTTGCAGCAATTACTTAGTGATCAAAGATAATTTAATGCAGATTCCTTAGGAGGTTGACATCTAGAAAATTATCTAAATATTAGAAAATACATGTATAAGTATGTTTGTATAGCTCTATACCTTCACCTATGTATCTGTCTGTCTGATGTGTCAAAACTTCTTTGTGTATTGCTATTCAATTGAAGTATAAACAATTCCAAATGTGTATTTTAATAGACTGATAGACATTTGTACTTGACTACAGTTCACACTTGTAGGCACTCACCTGTTTTTGTATCAGCATAATATTTGTATTACTTATTTTCCAATTTGGCACATAAGCAATTAATCAAATAATTAGTCAAATGTGACAATTAAAAGGAACAAATTGCCTCATTTTATTCAATGGTTGATTTAAATTTGCTGGTATATTTAGATATCATATCATGTCATTCGTTTAAGACTTTAAAATTCTGAATATGTTCTTTTAACATTTTCTTACTCTTCGAAACTTCTTTTTTACTTTATCTTAATTAACCTCTTAATTAACTGATTTTCATTTAAAATTTGCTGTTAACAAAAATTATCTATTATGCAGTGAGACTTTTGTAAGGCAGAGAGAGTAATAATTAAAAATTAAAACATTGTAGAATGGTCAGGAAAGAATACTGTAACTTTTGATTATACTGGTCCATTTTCACTCCTCTTTTCCTGTACGCGATTTTAAACTCAGGTGAGTATTAAAATACTTCTTTTTGAATAGGAACACTTTTGTCTAGATACCTTTACTGCACTTTCAAATTTATGATCTTAAGCAAGGGGCATGTATGTGTGTGTTTATGTTCCTGTCTCAACACACAGTGCTTAGGAATTTACATGGCAGTACTTTGTTATAGATACACACTTGAGCCTACTGAGCTAAGATTAAGATTATTTTTTCCAGTTCGCAGAGTTGTAGTATACAGTTGAGATTTTGTTTTTCCATTCTACATATTTATGAGAAATAAAATTTTCCAGTAAAACCTCATAAAAATCATAAATATACTTTCAAATCACTTTTTCATATGTGCTAAGAATTACTAACTGAATTTAGTTCTTGTTCTAACCAAAGCTTTTAAAGGCCCAATTAGTACCGATAATCGATGTGTTTTGAGGCAGCACGTGTTATAGAGGGCATTCACTTTGTTGTTTATTAGGCTTTACCATCTCATTTTCTCAGCCTCTTGTGCTCTTATTTTCTTAATCTATTTTCTGACTTGGCTTCAGTAATACTGGTGTCTTTACTGATAGGGTCTTTTGTCGAGGGTACTATTTCAAGTTCCTCTCTCTTTTTACGAGTTCTGGGAAATTCAAGTTTAAAAGTTCCTGGTAACTGGATCTGCATATATGCTGGGCAACCTGCTTTAATACGAGGGCTAATTTTATGATAACATTTTCCAAATGCTGTTCTAAAATTGTATTTGAAACCAATTATACTTACAACTTTATTTCCAGTAATTAGTCAAACTTAGATGAATTGAAACCAAAGGTCTTATAATAATAACTGTTGTCAAATTGATGTGCTGTCAGATAGATTCTTGAGAACATGCATGTACAAAAAATGTTTTCTACCTATTGGGGATTTATTGTCGTCTCTTGAAATTCATTTACATTTCCATTCAGTTAAAAAGTATTTTGCATATTGAATTATCATGCTTTTATTCAGCAAATTGCATATTTTATATAAATCTAGAAAAATAACATGACATTTAATCTGTGCATACTTCTTTGAGTACAAATAATGTATCAGTCTAGTATTTCTATTCTTTTATACATCCTGTAAGTAGGGCTCAGAAATAAGAACTGAACATTAATTTTATGGGTTTTTTTCTACTCGATAGGTGCTATGGATATAGAGGAGAGAAATCGCCAAATGAAAATTAACAAATACAAACAGGTAGCCGGATCAGACCCCAGACTGGAACAAGATTACCATTCAAAGGCAAGACATTTTTCTTTTTAAAAGTTGTAAAATAATCAATCACCTGAAGCCATTTGATTCTCTCAAACTGATGAATGCAGATTAGTCACACATGAACATATAATGATAATGGTCCCGTGATATTATTATTAAGTGCTGAAGTTTATAATGTGTCTATATAACAGTCCTTAAGGATAAAATTTGCCTTATAAAAAAAAACCATTATTAGATAATATAGATGATTAAGACAATGCAAGTCATAAATGATCTGAAGAACAAATCATCTGAAGAGTAAGAACAAATTTTTCATTTTATATAACCCATGAAGACCCTGGCACCCTCAAAGAGGCTTAGGGTAAACTTCCATTATTTTCTTAAGGCTTTTTTACATTTAGATTTTTTATAGTATTTTAATTGAATCTGGCTTGCAACAGATTTATAAAACAAAATACATACTCATAACATGTTAGGAGTTTAAAAAGTTTTGAACTATTTTTTTGAGGAATAAGTTGAGGTCTGAAGTCTACTAAGGCAGGAAAAAGGTATTATTTCATTGCTCTTGTCCATCTTGCCTTTCTTTTCCAAACATTTTTAGGTTCATGATCTAATTCATTGCCAAAGTTATGAAAAAAAATTTTACTCTGATGCGCCTATTTAAGCTTTAATTTTAAAATTGAGAATAGGGAAACTTAAAACATTTACATGCTCTATGATTTAGTAATTCAGTCATTGTAGTCATATAATATTTGTAATCTCTGTGTTAGAAGAATTGCAGTTTGAATTTTTACTTTTGTCTATTTTATCCTTACCTACTTTGCCTTCAGCTTCTCTCCATTACATGCCATTCTCGATAAATTCAAGATTTTTTGAAGTAAAGCAAAGCTGAGTATGTCAGGCTTGCATAAGTAGCAGGTGGCAGCAGTGTCTAGTAGCTCTTCTAATACAAACCATGGTAAGCAGAAATGCTCCCATCAGCATCTGCTCCCAAGCCACCAGTCTCTTCCCTCAATTACATGAATAATGAGAGGGTGAATATAGGATTTTTCATCACAGAATTCTGGTGGGTTGGAAATCATTCAGACCTAAAGCCAGACAGAGGTAATTTTAAGACAGACAGAAATAGCCTTGGCTTTACTCAGCAGGTTCTAGACTTCTAGAATTTTTTCTCTAAAATGAAAATATGAATAGTTTTAAAAAGGTATAGTGAAATTCGTAGATAACAGTATTTCAGGTTCATATATAACTATTTGACCTTTACTTCAGAAATAATATCATCAATGCTTTTCCACATATTTTTTTCAGTATTTCTACCTAAGCCTTAATGTATACACCTGACCTATTGTGCAACTGTTAAGTACTAATCTCTCATCTATTCAATTTAAATGATCTAAAAACTAAGGTGTGAAATCCTAAGTAAATAAAATATTTGAATTTCTGTAAAATACGTTTTTAGTATAAATTTATTTGAGTACTTATTTATCCCACTATGCTCCTGAAAGAAATGTAAATGATTTTTCAAAATACTTAGAATATTCTGAATCATTTTGTCAAAGAATAAATGAGTTATCAAGGGAAAATAAGGTCAGGACAAAACAAGGCAACACCAGAAAAAAAGTTAATGAACAAAATGCATGTGGGAGATTGTATACATCTGATATAGGTGTGCTATGCAGTTTGACCCTGAGCTTTCTAGCAGGCAGCAAAGGCAGAAAGGGAAACTTTTTTCTCAATGCTCACACAGTGAAAACAGATTAGTTCCTTACAAGCAATTCCTGACATAAATACATGACATAACATGTATTTACGTAACAGTAATACATGACATAAATTTATCATAGGGATTGACAAAAGTAATACTAGAGGGAAGTCTTGAGAACTTTTTTTGAGGAAACAACTTTTTGTTTCATGAAAAATGAATGTATGTGCTTCAAAGTTTTCTAGCAGTGACAAAAACCATTTTAGTTGGAAAAAATGTAAGTCTTGGTAAAAGACTAATACTAAGCAAATAATCTCCTACGTTTTCCCTAAGGCAATGATTTTCAAAGTGTGGTTTCCAGAACAGCGCAGCAGTATTACCCGGAAACTTAGAAATGCACTGCATCTGGCCCCCCCAGGCTGCTGAACCAAACACTCGGGGAGTGGGGCATGGCAGGCTATGGCTTATCGAGCCCACCAGGTGACTCGGGTGTAGGCCAAATTGTAAAAACCACTGCTCTAAAGTGAACTGCTTGTAAAATGTATTGCTAAGTAACAGAATGACTTGCCTTGCTCTATTAGGGCCAATGGCAGATGATGTCATCCAAAATGGTGACTTTTGAGGACAGAAGATCTGATACCTTTATGTGGTCCCTCATAGTTTCTAACCAATCAGAATAAATATTGAGTATTTATTCTGTGTTCTCTTCCTGGAATTATGTGTCCAGCTTACAAAAAGATGCAATCAAGTCATTATGGTACAAACTTTTTACAGAATGCAAAATACAACCTTATTTTGCCTCACTGAAAATTATCTTTCCTGGGTCATCTACCACCTTATTCTCACTATATTGATCTTCCTCTTTAATGTGTCAAAGGGAAAATGACAGAATTCTTCAATAAAGGGTGTGTATTTTTGTGTGTATATACATATATATATATATATATATATATGTATGTATGTATACACACACACACGTAAGTTATTAATAATGCCCATACTAACAGTTCTTTAGATTAAAAATTCCAACAGCAGCCTTCTTTTTGTGATGAGGGAAACCGATCTTGTATTTTATTATTTACTTCCTTGTTTTGATAACAGCTAACAGTCGCAGAGCCAGCTGTTGAGCGATGTGCTTTAACACACTAGATCTAATTCTTGAAAAACATCATTGAACAGATAAGGGAATTAAGATAGATTAAGTAAATCATGGAAATGATTAATTGTAGCTAATCTGGATTTTCAAGTTTGAAACAACTAAGATCAAATCCCAAACCTGAGACTTTGGGGCGTGGGCTGTACTTCAGAGCTACGTTCCTGAGCTGAAGTCCAGTGAAGCTATTGTTTTTTGCAGCTTCACTCACTTCTCAGAGTGGAATCTAATTGAAGGTTAGCCGAGTTTTTTTGTGTTTTTTTTTTTTTAACTATACATTATTACTTCCCTACATTTCTCGAACTGTCAGCAATGATAGTTGTAAATAATTCTTAGTAAACTTATTTTAATCTTCTTAGTAACTCACTTTGAAAGCATCTGTAGAACAATGCCTATTAAGTTACTTTCTTTCTAAGAATTTTTTAAGTATATAGGAGAACTGAAAGCAGAGGGTTTGTTTTTAATAGGAGCAACAAACATTTATGTGCCGTCATGATTCCAATTTAATCAGTGGTTGATTTGTAAGCATTTTCCCTTCAAATTGCACTGTCTTTATCCCACTTTAAATGTAATTTATCTTTCTACTCTTGGTAGTAATTTAAGGGTCAACTTTAATTTTTTTCCTATAAAACCAATTTTCTCTATCATTCTTTGGTTCCAAAACATCTGGTTTGTTTACTGAATTTAAAGTGCAAATCATAATTTACCCTAGGTCAGCTACTCTTCTGTGACTTATATAATGATTACTTAACACAATTAGCAATAATTGAAGGCCAAACAATATGTCTACATCTAAAAACTAATATAAATAATTTGATTATGTTTATTTAAATGCATGATGTTTATTTTATAAATTAGCCATATTTAATAGTTTAAAATGATCCCAGAAGCAGCATTAAAATACACATATTTTTTAAAAAATAGACCACATTTCAGTAGATCATGCTATAAAGTGGTTGACACAGAATTTTAAACTAAAAGCTTATTTTCATGGAGAAACAATGCCTTTTTTAAACGTAGTGATGTACCCACAAAAGATCTTATCCCTCTATAGTATTTATCATATATTATAATTTTCTGTTTTCTTATTTGTCTCCCTAGAATTAATGAGTCGTATAACTCATAAATTGCCCAGAGCTTTTCAAATATAGGCCCATAATAATCCAATTAATCCATAATCTAATAGATTGAGTAGTGTTCTGGGAGCAGCAGACAATGTCATAAAAGAAAGAAAAAGGGTTTTTCTCTATGCGTGGTGCATGCCTGACCCTCAGCATCACTCTCCTGTATATCGCCTGTCACCTTTTCTCCCAAATTTCTACTTCTTTAAGCATCCATTCTCAGATCTCAAAGGCATAGTAGCAGGAAAGCGGTCCTTTAAATTAACTTACATTAAAATATGAATAACATAACATAAAGTGTCATTTTTTTAAAGCCCCTATAATTACAAATACAACTCAAAATTGCTGGACATACAGGCAGTATCACTAAAATATTTCAGACAAAATATTTTTTGGCAAGAAGATTGCCACTGTGAACTAAAATGGTTCCATTTTATTACTTTATTCTCTTTCTCAACACTGACCAAATTTCTTTCATGCAAGCACTGAGTATTTTACATTAGCTTTGAAGACACAGGAAGTGGGGGTTTCCAAAGAGGGGAAATTAGGAATAGCCATATATGGGTTATTGATATCTTTAAGCCAGGAGTACAATAAAGCTCAAATACCCAAATGTGGCAGCAATGCATAAGTATCAGTGCAGTAAATGAGAACATGGCTTGGAGTCAAGAAGACTCCCAGCAGGACCACCTGTGTGACTCTGGGTAAGTTTAACTTTTTCTCAGTTTATCTATGAAACAGAGCTTTAATGTCTATTTCATTGGGTAGTTACCAGGTGTAAATGAGATGCCATATAGGAATGGTTTAGCATCTAGTAAGATCCCCAATAAATGTTTCAGATATTATTATTATAGTAACAATAGTAAGTGTAACCATAGGTACCAGAAGTGAATTTAAAAAAAAAAAAAAACCAGACTCACTGCCATCGAGTCAATTCCAACTCACAGCAACCCCTCCTTGGGTTTTTGAGGCGGTATCTCTGCGGAATTAAGATTACCCAATCTTCCCTCCAAAGAAGTGAATAGCAGTTTGAAAATAAATGGCAAAGAAATAATTGAGCTAATGAAAGATGGTGTGGGAGTAGCTCAAATATCACTGAATTTGAATTTTTATTAAATCACTGAATTTTATTCTCTAAATTGAAGTAGCCACTTACTCAAGCAGTAGAGATCTAAAAGGAAATATCAAATTTAGGGGGAAAGAATTTATGACTCTTGAAGTGATATGGAGGTATACCAATAATAAGAGACTAGAACATAATGTGTGATGAAAATTTATGAACTAAATTATTTAAATTAAATTATTCTAATATGTTGATGTTAAATGTGATTGGCCCTGGATGGAATGATTAACAGGTGTGCATTTGGACATGGATCTGAAAACTCAAAGTTTATAAAAAGCAAATTTGAAATGCTGATTAGAGAGCCTTGTAAAATTTCTTAGAAAATACATAAAAATACATCAATTTGGATATCATATAGAAATGAAGAAATATATATTTTTTAATTGTAAAGAAGTTATTGAAATAAAATGTTAATGAAAGAAATAAAAATTTTTCTTAAGCAGAAAAGTTGAGTTGCTCATAGCATGTAACAACCCAGTTACATTGTTAAGTTGGACCAGGGCTTGAGCCTATTGGTGGAAGAGCTGGTGCAACATAACTTCTGAAGCACCAAAGAGAACTTGGTATTTATGTAAAACTGACATCATTGTGCCAGTGTTAGATGGAATCATCTAATGATCACAGCAGGAGAATTCCGGTAGGAGTAGTATCAGGAGCCCAGTCTCTACTCGGCAGGATCCTCAAGGACTAAGACAGGCTGTCCTGTAGAAAGAAATAAAGCATTCTTCCTTAGAATAAGCAGACCACTATTTCATGAACAGAGGTAGGATTCAGGACTCCAAAATGTTCCTGCTAGTCTTGGTCAACCATTACTTCAGCCAGACATCCAGCAAGAGGATTTCATGTTTCTTAAATCAGTGCTGAGATCATCTACTTGTGGTTTCCATCTGAAGCCAGGTGAAGAAATCTAACCACCTGCCAGTAAAGATGGCAGAGAGAATCCATCCAGATTTCTACAAGGAAATATGCCATTTCTCTTAGCTTCTATTCTACACTTATCTATTCATTTCCACATAACCCTGCACTCAGATAACTTCATGTTCTATAGCAAAATCCCAAGAGAAACTTCTAGAAATCAGTGAAGCTGCTGATATGAGAGCATGGAAGTGGGGGGCAGGGAAGAGCTACAACTTACATTACCTAAGAAGCCTTCTTACCACCAAATTTATCCTACAAGGCTCTTAGCAAATGTACTAAGCCCTGGATGCCGCTGTCATCTCTTATATTCTCTATCTCTTCTCTGTCAGCTCAAGATACATTTTAGCCAAGGATTACACACTTTAGATTGCTTCCTGGCCCCAAACGAGGCCACGCCTTTCCAGACTGGCTGCTGTCGAAGCTGGCCACCAAGCCTACTTCAGTCACCTGCTGTGTGTTCTCTTTACATCACCATTTGGTTGTTCCTGTAACAAACTAGTGTAGTTATGAAGAGAAAAACACCTAGAGTTTAAATATTGGTATTAAACTAGCAGCAATGTACAGTATAGCCCTAGAAGTGGAAGAGAGAGAGCGGTAATTTTATCAAGACCTGATTTAAAAACAAAAAAGTCAGTCCTACCTACAAAATTGACAAGTAGCTGATTTTGAAAGTCTTTATGTTCTGTCTTCTACTTTCTATTATTTTTTAACTAATGTTTGTGAGAGTCGATCTCTAATTTGTAGTATTTTAAACACCTTCCTAAATTAGAGAGTGTTCTATTCATTATCAAAGTAGCCAGTAATACTTTTAACTATTTGAAAGTAACTAGAAAGTTTCTGTATGCATTTGTGTAATTTCTTTATCATTGATATATAAGAAAGGAAGCCATTGTGTCTTCAAAGGAAGAGAAACCTTTACAACTATAATTTCTTGCTTTGGTTGTGAATCATCAGTAACTGCATTAGCAGCCACGTTCATAGTAGAACTTCTGAAGTCGTGATTACAGTAATAGAGCTGTTTGGGTGACTTCGTCAATCGTTCTTCAATTTGTTGTTAGTGGTCATGATTAGATATCAATTATATAGTAATAATAAAAGTGTGGGCTCACTCTAAAACCGAAATGTTTTTCAAATTTTTCCCTCATTGCTCACAGTGTGTAGCCCTGGGGAAGTTACTTAACATTCCTGTGCCTCAGTTTCTCATCTGTAAGATGCTAATAATAGTACTTGGCTCATAGGATTGTTTTCAGAATTAAGTCTATATGCTCTCAGAACAAAGATTGGCCTTAATAAGGTGATAGTAAATGCTAGCTGTGATATGATGATGATGATAATGATGATGGTGGTGATTGGTGGTGGTAGTGATAGAAAAAAGGAAGAATCATTGTTTCCAACAGATAACTTGCTCCTACCAAAGCCCTTGGAGGTTCCCTTGTATAACTGTTACCATCAACAATCTACTAAAGATATATCAGTATTAAATACTGAAAATACTAATACTGAAAATCGGTGGGCGAAGAGGTGGGAAAAGTATGGCATTTCTCAAAGCTAACTTTGACTCGTGTTCTCTTATTACTTCCTGTCTAGTCAAATATTTTTGTACCCAGAATTATTCTTGCCACATTTACTCCCTAGCAAGCTGGATGTACTTCAACTTTGAATACTTCTGTTTCATCAGCTTTAAAGATAGTAAAATAATTTAATATGCCAGTCTGTGATAATGTAGAATAGAATATATAATAGAGTATATTCTGTATTATAATATAGAATAATACAGTGATAACTTCAGGAGATAGAAATTATGTCCAAGGTTTATAGCACTCAGCCTGGCACATAAAAGTGTCCAGTAATGGTAGTTGTTGTTGTTGTTGTTGTATGCCGTCGAGTCAGCCCCGACTCATAGCGACCCCTCCTTGGGTTTCCGAGGCAGTATCACTACGGAAGTAGGATTGCCCAACCTTCTATTATTTATTATCACATGTGGAGTTCTTCCCACTGCTGTTGAGTGGATTCCAACTCATAGAGACCCCCACTGGGTTTCCAAGTCAGCAAATATTTACTGAAGTAGATTTTCCTGTCTTCCTTCCATGGAACAGCTGGTGAGTTTGAACTGCCAGCCTTCAGGTTAGCAAATGGGCTAGGCTCTGCACCACCAGAGCAGTGTTTAAAAACAAAAACTTAAAATTGAACTCTGTATTGATAGATGAACCAAAATCCACTAGCTCAAAACAAATTGCTAATAGAGAAAATGGTTGGGATTTTTTGATTGATCAGTCTTTTTTAAGTCATTTTCATGACTAGGAGTACTCATAGCAAAGCTAATGTCTCTAGAGTCTAATAGGAATATCATGTAACTTTTATGCCCTTAACCATCCTCTGCCCCAAAAAATGGATTAGCTGGATTTTAAATGGAGTATAAAGACTCATTTCAGTAGAACATAGAACATCTCTTTATTCAAGTTAGTTTGTATAATATTGTTTTTTATTATTTTTAAATTGTAGTGCCTAAGGCATTTGACTGCTAACCAGAAGGCTGGCGGTGGCGGTTCAAACCCACCAGCCACTCCTCAGAAGGCAGATTGGGCAATCTACTTCTGTAGTGATACTGCCTCAGAAACCCAAGGAGGGGTCACTATGAGTCAGATCTGCCTCCACGGCAGGGAGTTTGGTTACTGCAAACCCAAGTGGCACTGCTGTATCTTATCATACAATGAAAGTTAACAGGCCTCTTGCAGATTTTCAGCAGAATAATTATATCTGCCCTATGCCTGCATTTGATGGGTCAGGGCAATTCTCAGACCCTTTGAAGTTTTTTAATATTGTGCGGTTTTTCAGTCTGTTATTTAGCTCAGATTCTCCTAGAGTGTCTAGAGTTACTATACTACCTTCTAAAGTATTACTATTTGAGAGGAAGCCCACTTAATATCCCAGCCAGTTGACCAGAGCCCACTAATTTTTGGTGTGTTTCTGCTTGTTTCAAATTCTTAGGTCATGCTGTGCTCTCAAATCTTACTTCTGCAGCTTTTGAGATTTTAGCTTTTTATCTGTAATACCTCTTTTCTGCATCCCAAAAAGTATATCCGTAGTCTCTAAATAATTACAAAATCGCAAAAGCAGCTTTGTAATATGTAAAGATATTTACAAAAAGTTGTGTGCCTGTAATTCTCATAGGGAAAGTTTCTTCATTATTTTTCTTAATTCTAGCTAGATCATATGGATCTTGGAGAAACATTTAGTCATAATAATGGTATAAATATTTTTACAGTGACTTTTTTTTCTATTCTGAAAATATGGGCCAATTGCTTTGAACTAGCAGCAGGCAATCTGTTCTCCCCTCCTTTGTCTTGTATGTAAACAAAACATTATGACTATCAGAATGAGAAATTGTTGTTAATATTTGTGAAGGTCTGGGGAAAAAAAATGCTTTGAGAACACTCCTGATTGAGCAGAAAATTTAGAGAGTGTGAGTTTGAGATATTACTGAACAATAAGGGGCATAAAAATGAATTTGGGACTCACTAAAGCTGTTTAAAAAGGAGCTCTGGTGGGTGTGGTGGGTAAGACATCTGGCTGCTAACCAGAAGATTGGTGGTTCAAACTCACGAGTCTCTCCAGAGAAGGAAGATGGGACAATCCACTTCTGTAGAGATTTACAGCTTTGGAAAGCCAATGAGGGTTGCTCTGAGTTGGAATTGATTTGATGGCACTGAGTTTGGTTTTTTTATTGGGCATCAACACCTGTGATCTCATTTAAAACTCACCTAAGACCTGTGAAACAAAAGAAAGCAAAACTCACTGCCATTGAGTCAATTCCAACTCATAGAGACCCCCATTGGGTTTCTGAGGCATTAAATCTTTACGGAAGTAGATTGCCTCGTCTTCCTTCCATGGAGCAGCTGGTGGTTTTGAACCACCAACCTTCTGGTTAGCAGTCAAATGCCTTAGGCACCACACCATCAGAGCTCCTTCAGACCTGTGAGACAGGTATTAAATCCACTCTGTAGAGATAGAAACAGACTCAGAGATGCTACGGGGCTTGTTCAAGATTACATAACTACTATGTGATGCAAATACTTTACTCTTGACTGTTAAGCTAAAGCTTGGTGATTCAAAACCATGCAGCTGGCCCCAGAAGAAAAGACCTGGTGACCTGCTTTGATTAATATTACACCCAAGAAAAGTGTGTGGCGCAGTTCCACTCTGTAACACATGGGTTGCCATGAGTTTGATTTGCCGGCAACTAACAGCAGCAGTAAGTGAAACAGTTACTTACCCAAATCTTTCAACTCTAAATCCCTTGGTTACTATGATGCACTGTCTATTATCAAAATTAGATGGCTGTGTTATGATGTCTATCATAGGAATATGCCTCTTTACCATGAATTCAGAAAATACCTTTTTTCTGACGCAGAACAGGAAGAGTGGTCAGATTTGCATTCAGCTATTCATAACAAAAAAAAATCTGACAAGATTATAAATAAGGGGTATTTTTTTCTTCACCACAGCAAGAAGTGCAAACAGCAGCTCAGGTAGACACTGCTGCTTAAGTAGCTAAGCACCCTCTGACTCTCTGGAGGCTCCCCATTCTGACAAAAAGACTTTGATTTGTAACCATCATCGTCACAGAGAAGCTACTGCACTCCAACCTCAGGTTTAAGCTAAACAAAAAGGGAAGGGGAAGGCAACTAGTCATGCCAGTTGTATGAGCCCCTTCTTATCAGGAAAGTAATAGCACTCTCAAAACCCAACCCCATAGCTTCCATGTCCATCTCAGAGCCGGACTCAGGTCCAGTGATCCCCCTAGCTACAGGGAAGCCTGGAAAATGAAGTTGTTTTGTTTTCTTAAAAACCTGTTGCTGTCTAGTTAGTTTTAACTCATGGTGACACCTTACGTGCCAGAGTAAAACTGTGGGTCACAGAGTTGTAGCAATTTTTTGGAAGTAGATTGCCAATTCGTCCTTCCCAGGCCCTCTGCGTGGACTTGAACCACCACATTTTGGTCAGCAGCCAGCCCAAAACCCACTGCTGTCAGTTCAACTCATAGGGACCCTTTAGGACAGAGTAGAACCATCCCATAGGGTTTCCAAGGCTGTGAATCTTTACAGAAGCAGACGCCCCCATCCTTCTCACGTGGAACAGCTGGTGGGTTCAAACTGCCCCTTTTTGGTTAGCAGCCGAATGCCTTGACCACTGCGCCACCAGAGCTCCTTTGGGCAGAGCACCATCCAGGTACTCCATTTTGACCACCAAAATACATCTGAATTCTTTCTGTTGAAAACCAAAGGAGAGAAGGAATATTGGATAGGCATCCAGCAGCAATTGCCACAAAGGAATAGATGCAAAATGTTATACTTACCAAAGAAAAAGGGCTTATTCTTAACCCCCAAATAGCTAAATAGCAATATGATACTTGGTTCCATAAAGTTCTGAGTAATATTTCTTAACTGATTAGATATGTAGTATATTGGATGAGGAGTTGGAGATAACAAGTTTTCTAGGTTTTTGCTTATTTGGCTATTGAGCCTATTAAGTAAGGTAGACAATATAGGAGGTACAAGAATAGCTGGTCTGGAATGAAAGAGAGTAGATTTCATTTTGGCCATGTTGAATTTGATGTACCCGCAAGACTACATGTGAAAGCTGCCCTGTTAACATCTAATGCGGTCCTGACGTTTGGGAGAAAGGCTCGAGCAGAAGGTGGAGCACTTCTTACTCATCAGGTGGTAGTTAAAGGCACACTGACGCGCTCATCCTGGAAGATACGTATAGTGAAAAATAAAAAAGGGCTACAGCTCAAAACTATAGTGAAATGATTATGAAATAATAAATAATACATATTATGTAATACAAAATAACAATTAAGAGAAATATAATTGAAAATCAGGTTAGGGAAAAAGAATCTAACAGGAGATTAAGAATGGAGATCCAGGAGGTAGAAGACATTGTGGGAAAGGTTCAAGAAGAGAGAAGACTTCAACAATGGTAGATAGAATCAATTGCAAACTCCAGAACAAAAAGAAAATTAAAAAGACACCTCTGGCTAGTAAGTTAGGATGTTATTGAGGATCTCTTTTTCAGTAAATGGCAGGTGAGAATGAGTGGAAAGTTTTAGACTCTGAGGGAGAAAGTGGTAAATGCATTTGTTAAGGAAAGAAGCATGAGCTCTGAACCTGAGCTCTCTGAATCGGGACTTCAGTACGGCACTGGCATTTTCATCTCTGAAAATTACAAGAAATCAGTGGAAATAGAGGCTGATGTTTCTTAAGGAACATCTGATGACTAATAGACACAGAGTTCCCATAGAGCCAAGCCTTTGGGAAAGACATGACTGACTACCAGCACTGATTCCTCCTCTACAAATTGTTCAGGAAAAATTATAAATTTTTCTTTCTCTTTATAAATTTCCTTCACACCAAGAGACAGATGGCTCTTTAGTAAGTTTTAGGTAAAGCTGAGGGCTACCCTGTCTTTGATTGTGTCATTTTGCCATAAGCTATTCTTTCTGCTCCAAGTTTCCCATTTCCCCCAGATGAATACCTTACTATGTGTCATTTGCTCTGACTCATTGTTTCCTAAAGAGTCCCAGTGAGTCCTACAAACAATGCGTGTATTTCTAACCCCTACACCCAGTGTGCACAGCTCTGTCTTCAGTGACCACTTGGTAACTTGAAATCAGTTACAGGGGCATTGTTTATGCACTGGAAGTCAGCAAATGCTGCTAACTAGGGCATTGTTTTCCTCAGAGTAGTTAAACATTTACACACATCACTGCCTGTGCATGATCATCATAGAGAATAAAATGATGAGGTGACTGAATTCTACTCAGCTATATTACAGTATATTATGCTCCAATTTGATACTTAATGCAGATACTACCCCAGTATACAGTCCAGGTAAAACTCAGTCTATTCATTTTGATTCATTAGACATTCATTGAGCTCCTACTATGTGCCCAGCACTGATCTAGATAATTAAAATATTAAGATGAATAGGACAATGTCATTGTCCTCAGGATGTTTATAATCTAGCAGAGTAAACAGATTCATAGCTACACACCATGCGGTGTCATGTGATAAAACTATAAGAAAAACATGAATAAAGTAGCTTCAGAGCAGCCAGAAGGCAGTGATTTATTCTTCTGGAATGCGTTAAGGAAGACTTCACAGAGGAGGTAGCATCTAAACTATACCTGGGAAGATGGCTAGACTTTTAGCTTATGTTGAGGTATCCCATGCGAAGTATGAATCTAGGAAAATTGGTAGTTGTCAAAAATGAAACGGAACACATAAAGATCGATATCCTCGGCATTAGTGAGCTGAAATGGACTAGTTTTGGCCATTTTGAATAAGACAACCATATGATCTACTATGCTGGGAATGACAGTTTGAAGAGGAATGGTGTGGCATTCATCATCACAAAGGATGTTTCAAGATCTGTCCTGAAGTACAGTGCTGTCAGTGATAGGATAATATACATACGCCTACAAGGAAGACCAGGAGCTCTGGTAGCATAGTGGCTAAGACACTTGCCTGCTAACCAGACGGCTGGCGGTTCAAACCCACCAGCCACTCCTCGGAAGGAAGGTTGGGCAATCCTACTTCCATAGTGATACTGCCTCGGAAACCCAATGAGGGGTCGCTATGAGTTGGGTTTGACTCGACGGCACATAACAACAACAACAACACAAGGAAGACCTATTAATACGACTATTATTCAAATTTATGCACCAACCACCAAAGCCAAAGATGAGGAAAGTGAAAATTTTTATCAACTTGTGCAGTCTGAAATTGACCGAACATGCAATCAGGATGTGGTAATTATCACTGGTGACTAGGATGCAAAAGTTGGAAACAAAGAAGAATCACTGGAAGTTGGAAAATTTGGCCTTGGTGACAGAGATAATGCTGGAACTCACATGGTAGAATTTTGCAAGACCGCTGACTTGTTCATTGCAAACACCTTTTTTCAACAACACAAAAAGTGGCTCTACACGTGGACTTCACCAGATGGAACACACAGGAATCAGATTGACTACATCTGTGGCAAGAGGCGGTAGAAAAGCTCAGTATCTTCAGCCAAAACCAGGCCAGGAGTTGATTGTGGAACAGACCATCAACTCCTCATATGCAAGTTCAACTTGAAGTTAAAGACAATTAAAACAAGTTCAAGAAAGCCAAAATATGATCTAGAATATATCCCTCCTGAATTTAGAGGTCATCTAAAGAATAGATTTGATGCATTGATCACCAATGGCCAAAAACCAGAAGAATTGTGGGGGGATAGCAAGAACATTATCCATGAAGAAAGCAAGAGATAACTAAAAAGGCAAGAAAAGCAGAGAAGACCAAAATGGATGACAGAAGAGACTCTGAAACTTGCCCTTGATTGGAGAGTAGCTAAAGCAAATGGAAGAAATGACCAGATAAAAGACCTGAACAGAAGATTTCAAAGAGCAGCTTGAGCAGACAAAACCAATTACTCTAATGAAATGTGCAAAGACCTGGAGTTTGAGAACCAAAAGGGAAGAACACGCTCAGCATTTCTTAAGCTGAAAGAATTGAGGAAAAAAATTAAGCCTCAAGTTGCAATATTGAGAGATTCTATGGTCAAAATATTGAATGATGCAGGAAACATCAAGAGAAGATGGCAGGAATACACAGAGTCACTGTATCAAAAAGAACTGATTGATCTTCATCCACTTCAGGAAGTGGCATATGATCTAGAACCAATGGTAATGAAGGAAGAAGTCAAATCTGCAATGAAAGAACTGGCAAAGAACAAGGCTCTGGGAATTGATGGCATACCGATTGAGATATTTCAACAAACGGATGCCCCATTGGAGGCACTCACTCAGTTATGCCAAGAGATTTGGAAGACAGCTACCTGGCCAACTGACTGGAAGAGATCCATATTTGTACCCATTCCAAAGAAAGGTGATCCCACAGAATGTGGAAATTATCGAAAAATATCATTAATATCGCATGCAAGTAAGAACTAACTGAAGATAATTCAAAAATGTTTGCAGCAGTATATTGACAGAGAACTTCCAGAGGTGCAAGCTGGATTCAGAAGAGGACGTGGAACAAGGGATATCATAGCTGTTGGCAGATGGATCTTGGCTCAAGGCAAAAAATACCAGAAAGATGTTTACTTGTGTTTTATTGACTATGCAAAGGCATTTGATTGTGTGGATCATGATAAATTATGGATAACATTGAGAAGAATGGGAATTCCCGAGCACTTGATTGTACTCATGAGGAACGTGTACCTTGACCAGGAGACTGTCGTTCAAACGGAACAAGGGGACACTACATGGTTTAAAATCAAGAAGGGAGTACATCAGGGTTGTATCCTTTCCCCACACTTATTCAATCTATATGCTGAGCAAGTAATCTGAGAAGCTAGACTGTATGAAGAAAAACGTGGTATCAGGATTGGAGGAAGAATCATTAACAACCTGAGATACGCAGATGATACAACTTTGCTTGCTGAAAGTGAGGATGATTTGAGGCATTTACTGATGAAGGTTGAAGAATACAGTCTGCAGTATGGATTACGTCTCAATATAAAGAAAACAAAAATCCTCACAACTGGACCAATGAGCAGCATCACAATAAATGGAGAGAAAATTGAGGTTGTCAAAGAATTCACATTGCTTGGTTCTACAATTGATGCCAATGGAAGCAGCAGTCAGGACATTAGATGACATGTAGCACTGGGAAGGTCAACCACGAAGGACTTGTTTCAAGTGCTGAGGAGCAAGGATGTCTCCTTGAGGACTAAGGTGTGCCTGATCCAAGCCATGATATTTCCAATCGCCTCATATACATGTGAGAGCTGGACAATAAACAAGGAAGACCGAAGAAGAGTAGATGCTTTTGAGTTGTGGTGCTGGCAAAGAATGCTGAAAGTACCATGGACTGTCAGAAAAACTAACAGATCTGTCCTGGAGGAAGTGCACCTGAAATGCTCCTTGGAAGCAAGAATGGCCAGACTTTGTCTCACCTACTTTGGTCATGTTGTCAGAAGGGACCATTCCCTGGAGAAGGATGTCATGCTTGGTAGGGTGGAGGGTCAACGAAAGAGGGGGAGGCCTTCAACAAGATGGATTGACAGGATGGCTGCGATGATGGGTTCAAGTATAGCAGGGATCATGGAGTTGGCGCAGGATCGGGCAGTGTTTCGTTCTGCTGTGCATGGGGTCGCTATGAGTCGGAAATGACTCGAAGGCACCTAACAACAACAATGAGGTATCCCACCTGACAGCCTTTCCTTCTGATTCCATCACACAGGCCAACTCATAAGTTCTCCAATTCACATACATTATTTAGAACAATCCCTGTCACAGGGTGGTTATGTAATAATGTTCTCCCAAGTTTTATTACTGTATAAGACTGAAGATGCCATCAGGCCCAAAGAACACTCAGTCCTTCATTCTCTGAGGAAAAGTGTAGCTACTTGACTCCTTTCCAGACTGCCAATGATAGTCATTACGTTTCCACTTTACCCCAGAAGCTTCTCCTTGAGCTCTAAAGCTTCTGGAAATCTCTCAGCTTGGGATTCTATTTGGAGAATACTGTTTAAAAGGCTGGCTCTTAAATAAGCCCTCAAGTTTCTGTGGACTTTTCTCACCATGTTCTTCCCAAGTACAGGTCATTATCATACCCTCTGTAGTAGTCCTACATAAACAAAATTATCTCTGGCAAACACATTTTTGAACAGTATTCAAATTAAGCACTAATAAGAGCCTTGAATAAGACAGAAGAGAAAATCATCTGAAAGAAACTCCTCAAAGAGAGAGTACCTGCGGTTGTGCTACTGAAAAAGGGCCAACGACTACTCTTTGAGTTTTCACCTGAAATAAAAATTGGTTGAGGAAAGTGAGAGCATCCACTCACTCCCCTGATGGTTTACAGACAGCGTTGCTGGACTCCCTCTGCTAGGTTCTTGTCCCATCAGCCACATCCTCAGACTGATGTCAGGAGCCCTGCCTAGAACTTGTCCCTCCCCTTTCTCTTCCAAGATTATGTTTACTCTAAGTTTTTCTTTTCTTTTGAGGTTCTCTTTGAGTTTCCTTTCTGAATAAAGCATTAGTATTTCTCCAAGTATCTCTTGATGGCATAAAACTTGTTTTTCTCCTTCAAAATTGAGCTTTCTTTCCTACCAGTATTTTGCAACAGTCATTTGCAAAACTAGAGTTTTATACCACATATTGCAGTTTTCTGGTGAGATTTATTAAACTGCAGACAAGCAATGTTTAAAGACACTTGCAATCCTACCCCCATCTTTGTCTGAGAAGTTCATGTACAAAGTTCAAACAACCAGAGTTGCTGAGACGTTGTAGAGGAATCAAAACCAGAAAGTTACCTAATTGAAGAACTTGAGATGAGAATTATGCAGAAAAATGAAAATTTTAGTAAGAAATTGAATTTGTGTGTTTTCCTCAAGCATATTATCCTAGAATTTTAATAATAATCTTCCTAGTTAAGTTTTGCAGATACACTGTGACTCTCCACTAATGTGAAATACATAAAGAGAACATTAACATTAACTTTTCGAGGCCACTTAGGAATCCTTTAGAGCCTGAAACATCCTGAAGAACAATTGTTTCCTGTAAATATTTTGCCCCTTGATAAACTTAACATCAAAATGTTGTTGGGAATAGCAGCTTCATGCTCATCCAGGATTTAAATGACCCCCAGTTAGAGTACATTTTTCACCTGAGATCATGTAGTTCTTTCTGTGCGATGGATCATCTTTGTTTTGTTCCATTAAACAGAACGATGAGCTTATTGTTCATTTATCAGCTGTAAACTAATGCATGCTAATTATTTAAAACATTGTTGTAAAGTGACCACTTTCTAAGTAAATGGATTTATTGATTCACATTCATTAGTATAAAAATAATAATTTAGCTACTTCTCTCTCACTTAACCCTATTGTTGTACCTAAAACTAAAATCTCGTTGGCTTCAAGTCGATTTTGACTCATAGTGACCATATAGGACAGAGTAGAACTGCTCCATAGGGTTTCCAAGTCCATAGTCTTTTACAGAGGAGCTCTAGTAGCGTAGTGCCTAAAGCACTTGACTGCTAACCCGAAGGCTGGTAGTTCAAACCCACCAGCCACTCCTCGGAAGGAAGGTTGGGCAATCTACTTCTGTAGTGATACTGCCTCGGAAACCAAGGAGGGGTCGCTATGAGTCACAGTCAACTCGATGGCATATTACAACAACAATCTTTTACAGAAGCCGAATGTCATGTCTTTCTTCCATGGAGTGGCTGGTGGGGTCCAGTTGCCAGCCTTTCAGTTAGCAGCCTAGCACTTAACCACTGCACCACCACCAGGGCTTCTGTTTTACCTTAGACAAAGTACACATACATTTAACATCTTAAGTATAAAACCCAATATTAGATCATATATCACTTAGATTTCTGTTTTCTGTGAATTATATATGTGAATGTGTTATGTTACGAATACATTAAAAATATGTTCTGAAGTTTTAGTTCTTACAATATTTTCTCTCTTTGACCTTCTTACCCTGTTGATCATGTGTCTACTTGTAATGGAAGCCTGAGCTACATCCTCCCAGAGAAAAGCATATGGTGCAAGCCTTGAGTGGATAGCAGTAGCAACATCAAGCTAGAACTTTTAGCTCATTTCTTATCATTCTTTGTATCTACTATTCTTTTCAGTGTCTTTAATGAGCTTCTGCTTTGGACACTGGGATTGAGCAGCAACTAAACTGTATGTTATTTGATGTTTTGGGGTATTTTCCTTATTGCTCACCAAAAAAAAAATCTTGGGGGAAAAAAAGACATTATTATTTTACTAGTACTGGCTGGTAGGAAGACTATCCATCAGAGCAATTAAGGCTCTTACTGTGAGATGCTAAGAGAGCTACAAAATGAGGCAGATACTGTCCTGACCCTGAGGAGTTTATATTCTAATGGAAGGTTTCAGAAATTAAACACAAATACACATACACAACACCTGTAACAAGAGGTAGCACGTGATGAATTACTTGAAAGGTATAAAGCTGTAGTATGGGGAATCTTATCTTTTCTTAAATTTTCCATGTCTAAAATTGTATCTCAGCAAAGTAGATGATCTGGGAGGTGCAACCAAAGACACCTGTACCGCACACCACGGCCATAGGTGTTTCAAACACTAAAGAATTGATTTAACCTTAGACTAGCCACTCCTCAGAAGGAAGATGGGGCAATCTACTTCCGTAGTGATACTGCCTCGGAAACCCAAGGAGGGGTCGCTATGAGTCAGGTCCGACTCGACGGCACATAACGACAATAACAGCCTGTATGCACCTATAAATCATAGCAAAAGGATCAAAAGTCATGACAGCTAAAAGACAAAGGCTACAGCAGGCAAGGTAGAAACCTAATTACTGAGATTCAAGTAGATAGGATTCAGAGATGCAGGCGAAGCAAACTGGACAAAAGCTATTGAGGGAGTCATGGAATACACAGATACTAGGCAGCTTTGGACAAGGTACCAAAGACAACGTAAAACAAAGCCTACTCATCTGCAGCCCAAAGTGTCATATGTATTTCCTGTTGAGATAAAGCTATTTCTTCAACTTCCTTATTAGCATATTTTTAAACACAAATCTTTTGGATAAATTTAGAAAAAGTTGTATTTTTAGTGCAGTTTTAATATATTTATTTCTGGTATGTCTACGTAATATTTCTTAAGGTAAAGATACTGTTGCTGGAATTGATGCTAAGCCAGCTACCACATCATCATCATCATTGTTATCATCTGTCATTTATTAAATGCTTGTTATGTCTCCAATAATGTGTTAAGTGCTTTACATGCATTATTGTATTTAATTCTTGTAGAAAACTTAAGAGTTGGTACCATTGTTATATGGGATTTAGAGAAACTAATTGGCTCAAGATCACAATTGATGTAGCCAGGTTGCAGACCCATTATGCCGTCTCACTCCAGAGCATATGCTCGTAATTATTGCCTCTATTACCCCCTAGGGAGCTCTGGTAGCATAGTGGCTAAAGCACTTGACTGCTAACCAGAAGGCTGGCGGTTCAAACCCACTAGCCACTCCTCGGAAGGAAGGTTGGGCAATCCTACTTCCGTAGTGATACTGCCTTGGAAACCCAAGGAGGGGTCGCTATGAGTCGGGGTCGACTCGACGGCACATAACAACAACAACAACAACATTACCCCCTAGAGTTGGAATTTACAGTTTGTCATTTGAATTTAGGTGATGTAATAGTCCCATGAACAAAAATAAAATAACACCTGAACTGTTTTCCTATCCAATTATAAATTATTTTAAAAGATACAACAGCAAACTGCTTCTCTTTTTGTTATAAAAATAATAAAATCTCCCAAACACAGTACACCATCTAGTGAATTTACTTTATAGCTTCAAAAAATTTCCTAAAACTTTGATTTTTCATATAAATGATATTTCCAAAAAATATATAGATAAAATACTTCAATATATTCCTCAACTTGAGATCAAATTTACTTTCAATCAATTTAATGAAAACATATAAATATATGATACATTTTATATATGTGCCTATGTTTGTATATATGTATATATGTGTGTGTGTGTGTATATATATATATAGAGAGAGAGAGAGAGAGAGAGAGAGACATAGATTATGTGGAATACACCCATTGAAATGCTGTTCTAGACAATGGCTAAAGACATTCTTATTTAAAGTAAGTTGCCTTTGATATTTTAAAATGAAATTAGTTTAGAAAAAGAATGAAACTAAATTTTCTTCCAAATAAATGCACTATAAGTAAGTAATCTTCCTTCTAAAACCAAACACAGCAGTTCTGTTTACACAGATATTACCTGGAAAAAAGATGGCAATTTTTTGAGGAATTTGTTATTCATTTTGATAATTGAAATTTTATCCAACAATATAGAAAGTTAATATGGACTAACAAAAGCCAATTTCTCACCTAATTTGAATGTACAGTTATAGAATAATATATTTGATTATTAAAAGTTAAGAGAACCATAGAAATAAACCTTTTATTTTACGTTTGAAGAAAAGGATCAGTTACTTACTGACTCAAAAATATGTGGCTAGATAGTGGGAGATACTCGGGGAAAAAACAGATTATTTGAATCTAATCTAATGTTTGTACTATACTCTGTTGCCATTCAATTTATCTTGGCCAAAATGTTTATGTGTATCTAATATTTGCAGTTAATTTGTATTTGTTTATTAGATAATGATAAATTACAGTGAATGGTTTATAGAAGATAATCATTCTTTTAAGACTTTGTAAAATTTGCCAGTATCTGTGGTTAGAAAATTCTCTCTTACACATTTGATTAGATAAGGATGTTTTAAAACTACATTTCAAATACATATAAAGAAAATATATGTATGTTCTCTTAACCCAGTAATAACCATATTTGATATTACTAAGAATACTGTTATAACACCATTTAGCAATGGTACAGTAGTAATACTGGGTATATATATATATATATTTATTTACGTTATGATAGACACCGTATTATGCACTTGACATATATTTCTAATTTTCAGAACAGCCCTGCAAGAAAGATATATCCTCATCGTCTTGTAAGCAGGCTTTTAAAAGTTAAATAATTTGCTCAGGTTTACACATCTAGTAAGAATTTTGCTCAAACCTAGGTTTTCCAGATTCCGAAGTCCGTATTTTTATATGCCAACATGCTGACTCCCAGCAAGTTATCTTTTGTTGTCAAAAATAAAATAAAATATGGTCCATTAGTTTTTACATTAAATGTATTTTATGAGAATAAGTCATTAACATAAAGCATTTATGATGATTTTTGATTTATCAGAATATTTGAACACCCTGAACGGCCTACACCCTGGCTGTGCCAGTTAACTATTTCAATTCCAGGAAGTTTGAACTATTGTAAATAATAATGCCTTTTTCTAATATTTCCAGGACTCATCAAAATTCCAGGAACAATTGAAAATTAAACTTTTGTCTTTTCTCTTGGCATTACTAAAATAGTTAGCGTTTTAATAATTAGATTTTCTATTATCTCCAGGTTTTCAGTGAAGCAAAATGGCTGAAAGAGAAACTTTTGATGGCTACCAGAATTGGTTTTTATAGGATGTAATGGCAACTTTACCATACTCTTTCCTCCAATTTTATTCAAAAATAAAAACTTCTTCTCCCTAATGTCCAGCCAATTGTTATTTCCCAGATTTCACCTACATGCTCTTCCCTGAGGCCATTGCTGTTTAGAAACTGTTTTAATGGCTCTCATTGGGGTGTGGTGAAAACGCTCTAATGCCTTTGCTAAAGACAAGGGTTTCCTATAAATTGAATTTTTCTTTTAGGATAATTGCCATTCACTCTTATTTTATATGCAACTGAATGGGGTTTTGCAGTATCCTCTGTGGACAATTAAAGTGCTGAAATTGGAGAAAGCTAATAACTGCTTTGTGTGGTAATACTGACAACTTCTGCATGTTTGTCAATCTGTGTTAACAGTATCGATCAGGATGGGATCCTCATAGAGGGGCAGATAATGTTTCCACTAAATCTTCGGACAGTGATGTAAGTGATATATCTGCGGTTTCGAGGACTAGTAGTGCTTCTCGTTTCAGCAGCACAAGCTACATGTCTGTCCAATCAGAGCGGCCAAGAGGAAACAAGAAAATCAGGTGAGTCAGGGGACTTTAGCAGTAAACCCCTCTAAACAGACTTTAGAAGGTCTTCCTTTTTCTTCTTCCTTTGTATAAACTGAAAATCCTTTTTCCTGAAAGATTAAGGTACATCATTAAGGCACCAAGAACTTCTGTATACATTACTTTTCATTGTATTTTGGGGTACATTTCAGATTTCTTGCATAGAAAATAATTTTATGGAATTGAAGAGGTTTGCTTACTATATTATTTGAAGTATATCATTAGTTGTTTTTTTAATGTTCTAGTTAAAAATAATGTTATTATTATATTTTTACTGAGCTTAAAGTAAAATTAAAGTGGCAGTTAAGTAAAGGTGAATAGAAAAACAATATTTGTGGAGGTTTTTTTTTGCTGAGTACATAGGAGGCTCTCCCATCCTCCTGAAATTTTTATAAAAACATGTAAAAAGTCTTCAGCTTCTAAAGGAAAATTACAAATGAAATATATACTAGTATAACTTGAATTTCTCATTTGATGTATTACAGTTATGGGCATCTGAGCTAACAGACTTTTTTACCCCTATCGGGTTAAAAATCCCTATAATGGAGAGAACCCAATCTTTCACCCTGTTTCTATGAAAGATCATAAAAAGATAATAGGATTTTGAAACAGTTATGATTAAGTGTTGCTTACACAATGCTACTCTGATAGATACTGAAAAAGTTTTCTGTGTTTAAAAGATGTGCTTTTTACTTATGTTTATTAGTTTTTTGTTACCTTTCTGTTTAATTTCTTATGCATTTCTTTCATTTCCTTTTTGTGTTTATTTGCATGCCTTCGGTTTGTGTTGCTTTCAAAAGACCAAAGGGAATAGAAGAGGGAGGGAAAGAAGGGGATAAGCATGAAGAGATAGTTCATAAGGAGGAAGAGGTAAAGGAAGAAAACACTCATGAGAAGGAGAGAGGGAGAGAGATTACAGAAACCTGTCATAAGGAGAGAAACCAGGAATCAGGAGAGGAGGAAAAAGCACAAGATATACCTGAGGAAGGGAAAGAGGACGAACAATGGAGTAAAGAGGATTTGCAAAGGCAGTTCTCTCAAGAGGATGCCAGGTAAAATGTGCTTATCTGTGTGTAGATATTTCCCATTAGTAAAGTAGTCCTTTTTCCTACTCCAAAAATGATTTTTTGCCATTTATGTCTGGCTTATTTATCTTGTGTTTTATCTACTTGGCTTCTAATACAACCTATTAATGTGTTGGTAAATTATTATCAAATATATTGATTTATTGCACAGTGCTTGGTTAAACAGTTGGTTGCTAATTGAAAGGTCAGCAGTTCAAACCCACCAGCTGCTCCATGGGGACAAGATGGGACAAGGATTTTAGCTTGGAAACTCTATGGGACAGTTCTACCTTGTCCTATAAGGTAACTTGAGTTGGAATCAACATGATGTCAATGGTTTTTGGTTTGGTTAATCATTAATCTTTAACTTTTAGCTCTGAGAGTATCTTAATAATTAATGAATCAAATTTAAATTTCCCTTTAGTATGAATAGCTGTATCTCTTCCCCATTTGTACAGGAATATATGAGTGAAAAAGAGAAACTTGCAAATTCTTTACCAGTAGTAAAGACTGCTTCAGAGGGAAAGAGAGTGAGACCTTTAAAATGAGGTTCTGAGAGAGCTGAAAAATTTGAGCCTAGGGAATAAGAATTATTATATACTGGGAACGAACTTCACAAATGAGTGATAAAATATGTGGCAAAAAGTAAGCTTTGTTAGTTTCTGCTTGCTTTCCTTCCCTTAGTTTTCTAGTGCAGTTAGACTCTGAGGAAGATCACAGTGCAGGGCCAATGCCCTTGGGTACTTGGAAAAGACAGATGCCCCCGGGGCTTATTACAAAGCACATTGTTGAGTTAGGCCCATCAGGAAACTCATTTCTGCTAGAGAGCTGCCCAAGGAGCAACTTGGAAAAGGAGAAAAAGGGCTAAGAGACCCAACCAGCAAAGCATAAAAACAATTACATTGTTACTTTCATAACACAAAGCATAAAATAAGAATGAAGCTAGCTTTGCAGTGTTGTCCTGAAAGTCAAGTCAGCACAAGTATGTTATCCTTTTGCTTAAGGAGATGAGGTTGCTCTAATTGCATACATCTAAGATAGAGAATTGCAAATCATCTACATTTTGCAGGAATTGAGGTTTCTAGTGGTCTGGTAGCATAGTGGCTAAGACACTTGCCTGCTAACCAGACGGGTGGCGGTTCAAACCCACCAGCCACTCCTCGGAAGGAAGGTTGGGCAATCCTACTTCCGTAGTGATACTGCCTGGGAAACCCAAGGAGGGGTCGCTATGAGTCGGGGCCGACTCGACGGCACATAACAACAACAACAACAAGTGGTCTAAAATTTGATACTGTGTTAGTACAAAGTCTGCTTGATAAGCAACACCTATTATGAACCAAATTTTACATTATTTTATCTAAACCCAATCTCAATTTGTGTTTAATCATAACTAATGAGAAAGATGTTTGAGGCAGACATTCATCTCTTGAGTATACAGTTTAGTTGATGATAAAATAGTTTAGTCGATGACAATTCACTTTTTTCTCTCAGACTGGAATATTTAACTATGTCTGTGACCTTTGAAAACTTATGTATAATGGTTAGGCATTAAATTTAAAATGAATCTTAAGTTAGGAATATTTTGTGATTTGAGTCTTAACCAGTAATTTTAAGTCTATTTTGTTACTTATCTGACTTTTGATAATTACATTGGCTTATTGAGAAAGATGACCATTTATCTGATTTTTGAGGTCTAGGATCACTCCATCATTAATTCACAGAGAAAGCTTTCCAAAGTTTCCTTTCTTCCCAACACATAGAAAAATGTTAGTCTCTAATGTGTTTTCTTCTCCAGATACTGTACATGTAGGGACACTTGAGCCCACTGGTGTTTGCCTGGAGCCAAAAACCCTTACTGGCTTGGAGGGTAGATGTTTGGAAGAGAGTAGAACCTTAAGCTTCCTTTATTTTAATTTACCTTCTTCATTATGTTCTTCACGAAAAGAATACATTATTTTATAGGGAAAAGGGAAAGATAGTATATTCCTAGCAATCTGATTCATTAAAGCACTATACTCAGCTTAAAACCCACTGCCATTGAGCTGACTCATTGCAACCCTTTAGAGCAGAGTAGAACTGCCCCATATGGTTTCAAAGGCTGTAAATCTTTATGGAAGCAGAGTACCTCATCTTTCTCCTGTGTAGTGGCTGGTAATTTGAAACATGATCTCTTTGGTTAGTAGCTGAATGCTTTAACCACTGTGCCACCAGAGCTCCTTGTACTCAGCTTAAGTAATTGTATAGTATTTCTGGAACTGTAAATTAAAGGAGGCCATGATGCTTTCTCAATGGAACATTGGCAGGCTTGCCTCATTTTATTGTGCTTGGTTTTATTGCGCTTCATGTTTTACGAGTTGAAGGTTTGTGTCAACCATCCACTGAACAAGTATGTCAACACCATTTATCCAACAGCATGTGCTCACTTTGTGTCTCTATGTCACATTTTTTGTGACACTTACAGTATATCAAACTTTTCATAATGCTATTACACACTTAATAGACTATACTATAGTATAAATATAACCTTTATATGCACTGGCAAACCAAAACAATTGTGTGACTCGCTTTATTGCAATACTTGCTTTATTGAGATGTCCTGGCACTGAATCCACAATACCTCCCAATTATGCCTGTTCCTGTTAGATAGCAAGACATCAAATGCAGTTGTTTGTCATACTGTGTTGGTGTTATTCGCCAGTTACTGCAACATACAATCCTGGAACTGCTTTTATTTCTGAGAATAAATCCAAAGACTCTTATTCTGCGGGAAAATATGACTATCCTCAGCAAAGTTTTGTTTTAGTAGTTGATAAACGCAATCATAAGTTGCTTAAAAGCTGAAAAAAAAAAAAAAAGAGTATATGCTTATGTAATATTGTTGGAAAGAATCTTGTTCTAAAATGTACCATTGGGAGTTCCGGCAAGATGGCGGGCTAGGCAGAAGGACTGCACAGATACTCTTCAACAAAGGAAAGGGAAACCAATTAACACAGACACAGAAGATAATCTTGGACCCCTGAGGCTTGAAGGGAAGGATACAAAAGTGGACTAAACCCCAACTAGCAGAAGAATTTGGGTGAAAATACCAAAAAAGGAGACACATGGAGCTGCGGTCTGGCAGCGGCCTGAGCAACCCTGATGGCACAGACAACAGGGCTTG
>NW_006921608.1:8250622-8266574 GCF_000298275.1 Orycteropus afer afer | reverse complement strand
CAAAGTATATGTGAACTGCTGTATGGAAAGTGAATTTGCTCTGTAAATCTTCACCCAAATCACAATAAATTAAAAAAATAAAATAAAATGCACCATTGACAATTTTTTGACTTTCACTTGCATCCAAGTTTTACAAAGGAAGAAATTTTATTCTGGCTTTAGATTTAAGTATTTATAGCAATGCTAATATTTAAAATTATTATATTTATTGAACTCCACACTATAAAAGTACAATGAACAAAATCCATTATAATTATGACATCTAGTTCCACAATAATTAGATCTCATTGCTTGATAAAGAATTATGTTGTTTGTTATAGTAAGTCACATTAAAGGAAGTCAGCTAAATGTACAAGCAGAAATGAGTTGTAAAAAGTGAATTAAAAAAGATAATAAAATATTTGAATAGACTATTTTTCTGCTTTTAATAAATAATGCATTGTATATTCATACATTATGTTTGTATAATAATACATTATTCAGTTATTTATGTTTACACAGTAGTAAAATGTAAATGCTTGTCCCTGTATCATTAATCATTATAAATGGTAAATTTTTTAAATCAAAAACTGTAATTGCTATTTAGATTCCATGTATGTGTGTGTTTTAAAATCTGTATCTGTTAACATTGGTTGGTAAGCTAATTTATTTGGTAGGCTGGTTTGAAAACCTGCTGCAGGTAAGGAGAAATCATTCATTGAACCAGTATTTATTCAGTTAACTTCTCAGGCACTGGACTAACAACTGGTTTCTAAACTGCTAAACCTGAGGATCGAGGAGTTTCTTAGTCATGGATAGGTCAATGAGTGTTTAAGAATAGCTCCATATCCAAAGAATGTCATCAAGATGCTTAAACAGATTCTTCACAAGGATACTTTTGTGTGTATGTGTGTGTGTCGGTAGAACCCTCATCCATTCTTCCAGGGCCCATTCTGGGCACATAATACAAAAGAATAAAAAGAAAAGAGAAATTCTTTTTTTCTGAACTCTTAGTTCTCAGGCAGGTCTATAAATGTTAGGAAAATGAGCATCTTTCAAATGTAATGAAATTGTCATCTTTTTTAAAGAAAATGATCAATAGAGTAATTTTTGATGTAGGAAAATTTCTTGAAAGAAAAGGTAAAATATCAGTGTGAATTTTCATGAAGGCTGTTTTTTGAGATTTAGGCCATCTAAATCATCTAGCAAAAATGTCTTCTAATTTTCAGAAGAGCAAGCTGAATTATTGTTAATTAAATATTTACTCGGTACCATTGCTGTTGATATGTTAGTTTTTAGATCAGAGTTACAATGTGAAAACAAATTTACATGACTAAGCAATATAATTTGATGCATATTTATGTCTAAGTTATAGACCTTTAACAGGGAAGCACCATGTGTCCCTCCCCACTTTACCTGTCTGAGTCAAATAGAGGGATGGATGATTCACACTCCCTTCCAATACCTTAGATGAACTTAGTACACAGAAATGAGGAAAGTAAGCGTTGTCTGTTACACTGATAATTTTGCTTTATTGTCATGAACTCAAGAGATGATTGGTTCTATACTAACCCCTAGAAAACACACAGCTCAACATAAGTTTCTATCTCTTGGCAGATGTTTCCAAAATTTGTGTGGTCATTATTTAATATTCCATTGATCTACTTGACAGTTTTTGGTTTTCTGAAAATATGTTTCAATGCCAGACAGCATACTGATGGACTTTGCTCTTCCATGGATTTATTACTGATGGCTTATGTTTTCATTTTTGTTCATTTGCTTTATTTTTGAATGAGGTAATCGTCTAGTTCATACTGTTAGTTCCTGACTTATGGCACGGTTCTGTTCCCATAATTCCATTGTATGTCAATTCTGATACAAGTTGACTACATTTATTTCTTATTAGCTTTCATTATGATTGCATTTTATTATCAGTATCTTTATAAATCTGATCTTTGGACATCTGCAAGTGAGCATCTGAGAATGATAACATCAGCAAATTATACACTGCAGCATTATATGTAGTACAAATTACTATGATAAGATGTAACCCCTTCCCCCCCCAAAAAAAAAAAATATATATATATATATATATAGGCGTAAGTGATGTTTGTCATATATCGAGGACTACCTCTACTACTAAAAATCTTGCAAGGCCAAATAATTTCTACTCTATTTGATAACTGTGCATAAGAATCAACTGAGAACATTTTTTAAAATGCTGTTTCTTGAACATCACTCCTAGAACTATGATTCTGTAAATTCAGGGTAAGGCCTGGAAATTTACATTTTTGGAATAAGCACCCAAAATGATTCTGATACTGGTGATATCTTTTAGATATTTTATTTCTTACCTTTATGCCAGTCTCAGCTATTGGAAGCCTTCTAAATTGCACTGTGTTTTAACCCAGACCCCAAAGAACTGCCTTCTTTGAAGTACACTTAAATAATGCCCTCACCTTTAATGGAAGGTTCTTTTTTTTTTTTTTTTTTTGAGATATAATCCACACACTGTAAAATTCACTCTTTAAAATTTACAATTCAGTGGCTTTTAGTATATTCACAGAGTTGTGCAACAATTACCATTATTTAATTCCAGAACATTTTAATCACCCCAAGAGACCTCTGTACCCATTAGCAGTCACTCTCCTTCTCCCCTGGTAACCACTAATCTACTTTCTGTCTAAATGGATTTTGTCTATCTGGGACATTTCATAAAAAATGGGATCATATAAGGACTGGAAGGCTTTGCTCTCCTGCTTCTTCTGCCTTTTATCTATTTCTTTCACATAGCAAAATATTTTCAAGGCTCATCAATGTTGGATCATGTATCAATGCTTCGTTTCTTTTTAGGGTTGAATAATGTCCGTTGTATGGATATAGCATATGTTGGTTGTTTCTGGTTTTTGCTATAATGAATAATGTTGCTATAAGCATGTCTGTACAAGTTTCCTTGGACAAATGTTTTCACTTATCTTGGGAATATACCTGTGAGTGGAATTTTGGGGTCATGTAATAACTCTGTGTTTAACTTTTTGAAAAACTGTCAACTGTTTTCCAAAGTAGACGTACTAGTTTACATCCCCACTTACAATGTAGGCATCCAATATCTCCATATCCTTGCCAACAGTTGTTACTGTCCATCTTGTTTTGTTTTCATGTACCAGATGACGTTTGTATATCTTCTTTCGAGAAATCTCAGTTCACATCATTTGCCCAGTTTTTAGTTTGGCTATTTCTCTTTTTATTGTTTAGTTTTAGAGTTCTTTATATATTGTAGGTACTAGACCATATCAGATACATGATTTGCAAATGTATTCTCCCTTTCTATGGGTTGTCTTTTCACTTTCTTGGTAGTATCCTTTGAAGCACAAAGTTTTTAACTTTGATGAAGTCAGATTTATCCATTTTTTCTTTGGTTTCTTTTCTTCTGATGCCATATCCAGGAAGCCATTGCTTTTCCAATTTACATCCATGCTTTCTTCTAATATTTTCTAATTTTAGTGCTAATATTTAGGTCTTTGTACAATTTTGAGTTAATTTTTGTGTATGGTATGCAGAAGAATTCCAACTTCATATTTTTAATGTGAATATCCAGTTCTCCTATAACCATTTTTTTAGAAGACTATTCATTGCCCTATTGAATTGTCTTGGCATCTTTGCAGACAATCAATTGACTGTAACTATAAGGGTCTATTTCTGGATTCTCAATTCTCTTGAGCTATATGTCTGCTCCTATGCCAGTGTCACACAGTCTTGATTACTGTAGATTTATAGTAAATTTTGAAATTGAGAAGTATGAGTCAACCTTGTTCTTTTTCAAGATGCTTTGGCTGTTCTGACTTACTTATAAATTTTAAGATCAGTTTGTCAATTTCTGCAAAAACAAAAGAGAGAGAGAGAGCAGGGACTTTTGGTAGAGATTATGTTGGATCTGTAGATCAATTTGAGGATTATTGGCAGCCCAAAAATATTAAGGCACTTGACTGCTAACCAGAAGACTGGTGGTTCAAACCCACCAGCCACTCCTTGGAAGGAAGGTTGAGCAATCTACTTCCCTAGTGATACCACCTTGGAAACTCAAGGAGGGGTTGCTATGAGTCGGGTCCAACTCAATGGCAAACAACAACAATACAACAACAGCTGTTACTTGTTAATTCCTTAGGATTTTCTATAACAAAGATCATGCCATCTGCATCTAGAGATAATTTCACTTCTTTCTTTCCAATCTCAATGCCTTTTCTTTTCTTTCTTTTTTTTTTTTTTTTTTTGCCTAATTGCCTGGCTAGAACCTCCAGCACTATATTGAGTGGAAGTAATTCATGGAAAGTTCTTAAAAGAAATAGCTACATAAGATTATTTTTGCATTAACACATTTTTAGAATATTATGCCATTAATCTATTTTAGAACAGTCTGTGTAATAACTTTTAATTAAAATTTTATAAGAGTATTTCTGTTAAAGAATTGATATATCCACCCTGCTAAGGTTGGGCAATCTACTTCTGTAGTGATACCACCTCGGAAACCCAAGGAGGCGTTGCTATGAATCTGGTCTGACTCCACAGCACATAACAACAGCAATAAAAGAAAATATATATGTATATATGGGTGTGTGTGTGTGTGTATTTATTTTTATTTAGTCTGTCAGGAAGTTCAAGTTCATCACCAAAAACTTACTAATCCCATTCAGTGTTTTGGAATTAATATTATTAATATATTTGAGAAATATATATTAATATCATTCTGTGAGATCAAATAATTGACATTTTCTCTTTTGCTTCCTTTTTGAGGCTTTATTCTTCTGTACTTCTATTTTATGACAATTTTGAATCTGGTAACTTTTCGTTAAAACTGCCTCAAATTATATATACTGCTAAATTTAGTTAATACAAAACCCAAAAACAAACTCATTGCCATTGAGCTAATTCTGATTCATAGCTACTACCCCCACAGGGTTTAAAAACAAAAAACCAAACTCACTGCTGTTGAGTCAGAGCTTGTAAACATTTACAGAAGCAGACTGCCCCATCTTTCTTCCACAAAGCTGATGGTGAATTTGAACCACCAACTTTTAGTTAGCAGCCAAATGCCTTAACCACTGCATCACCAGACCCCTTTGAATTTAGTTAACAGTTTTTGTATTTTATCACCTAAATTGTATTAAGAATTTGGCCCTGTTGCCCATTCTCTTTTTGGAACACTTTTTTCTCTGGGCACAGCCATTGTGTCCTCTTAGTTCTCCATCCATTTCTCTGCCCACCTCTGTCTTCTCTGTGAGGTTCTACATGCACTTCAATGCCAGAATTCTCTGCATATCCCCTTTTCTTCACTTGGCACATTCCATCTTGGTAGTGCATTCTGTTCCATTGCTTCAAGTAGCATCTGTATGGTGATGACTTCCAAATCTAGATTTCCCGCCCAGATCTCTTTCCTGATCATTATACTATATCTAACTTGGTTCTGACCATCTCTTCTTGTCTGTCCCAAGGACATAGCAAAAATAGCATGTCAAACTAAATTAATCATATTCTCAAAAAAGAGCCAAAATAGATAAACATACAGCCTACTTCTCTTTTCGTGCTCTCTCTCCATGCATGGCACCAGTATGCTTACACCTGCTCAAGCCAGAAACCTGGGCATTACTCTTCACTTCTCTCCTCCATCAAGGGCAGTTTCTTCCCTCCAATCACCAAGTCTTTTGATTCTAATGTTTAATTATCTCTGAAATATATCCATTTCTCTAACCCTATCTGTATTTCCATAATTTAAAGCTATTGTCCTTCCCCAAAATTAGTTTATAGGAAAGTCTTATCTTTTAAAATAACACAAATAACCAAACCAAAAAACCACACTCGCTGCCATAGAGTTGATTCTGACTCATAGCAACCCCCTTTGGGTTTCTGAGGTGTAAATCTTTACAGAAGTAGATTGCCCAGTCTTCCTTCCATGGAGTGGCTGGTAGGTTTGAACCGCCAGCCTTCTGGTTAACAGTCACCTGCCTTAGGCACTACGCCACCAGAGCCCTCCAAATAGTATCCCATAAGTAGTAGTTTCTGAAGTAGTTCCTTTGTGAGAACAAGATAAAAAGGATCTCTGCACTGATGAGTGGATTAAAATAAAGAATGTGGTATATTCATATAATGGAATATTATTCAGCTATAAAAGAGAAATGAAGTACTTGTTCATACTATAACACAGCTGAAGCTTTAATAATTACGTTAAAGCAGCCAGACACAAAAGGCCACAGGTTATATAATCCCATTTATATGAAATATCCAGAATAGGCAAATCCTTAAAGAAAGTAGATTATCCAGGGACTGGAGAAAGGGGAGAATGGGAATTATTTCTGATGGTACAGGGTTACTAATTGGTGTGATGAAAGCAATGTAGAAATAGATAGCAAATGTATTTTTAAAAGGCAATGAATTCTCCACTTTAACCAGATGAATTTCATGGCGTGTAAAATATTTTTTTATTAATGAGTAATAAGAAGTCTCTGGGGAAAAAAAAAAAAGGTGTGTGGGGGGGGTCTGTAATCTGTGTTGCTTTTTCAGTAAATATTACAAGTCTACCACTAGCCAGTTGCTATCAAGTTGACTAGGCTCATGGTGACCCCATCTGTGTCAGAGAACTGTGTTGCATACAGTTTTGAATGGCTGATTTTGGGGAGGAAGTAGATTCCCAAGCCTTGCTTCCAAGCGCCTGGGGATGGACTTGAACCTCCAACCTTTCAGTTAACAGTTGAGTGCTTAATGGTTTGCACCAACTAGGGGCTCCATTACAAGGAAAATGGTGATGAAATATGGACAGTACTTTAGTTAGGGTTTAGTTTGTCAAATATATTTTGTTCTATTTTGAATATTTCTTAAGAGTCACTTTTCCCTGAAAAGTTCATTCTTAAAGCGAATTGAAGAAATGATGAAGTCAGAGAGCTGAACAAAAGAATTCAAAGGGCAGCTTGAGAAAACAAAATAAAGTATTATAATGAAATATACAAATACCTGGAGTTAGAAAACCAAAAGGGAAGAACACGATCGGCATTTTTCAACCTGACGGAACTGACAAAGTCCAAGCTGCATGGAAGGCATTGCCAAAGAACAAGGTTTCAGGATCTGATGGAATCCCAGTTGAGATGCTTCAACAAAGGGATGTAATGCTGGAAATGCTAACTCATCTGTATCAAGACATTTGGGAGGCAGCTACCTGGCCAACTGACTGGAAGAGATTTATATATAGGCCCATTCCAAAGAAACATGGTACAACAGAAAGCAGAAATTATCAAACAATTTCATTAACCTTGCTTGCAAGCAAAATTTTGTTGAAGGTAATTTAAAAAACAGCTGCAGCTGTACATCAACAGGGAACTGCCAGGAATTCAAGCTGGATTCAGAAGAGTACATAGAATGAGGGATGTCATTACTGATGTCAGATGGATCTTGGCCAAAAGCAGGGAATACCTCTGTGTGTACCTGTGTTTTATTGACTATATAAAGCCATTTGACTATGTAGATTATAACAGATTATGGGTAATATTGCAAAGAATGGAAATTTCAGAGCACTTACTTATGTTCATGAGAAACCTGTATGTACACTAAGAGGCAGCTGTTTAAATAAAACAAGGAAATAGTACATGGTTTACAATCAGAAATCATATACACCAGGGAGCGTTGTTCCTTTTCACAATCCTCATTTAAGCTGAATACTGAGTAAATGATCTGAGAAACTGGACTATATGAAGAAGAATGGGGCTTCAGGATTGGAGGAAGTCTCACTAACAACCAGAGATATACAGATGACACAACCTTACTTGCTGAAAGTGAAGTGGACTTGAAATACTTACTGATGAAGATCAAAAACTACAGCCTTCAGTATGAATTATACCTCAACCTAATTTAAAAACCCAAACCTACTGCTGTCCAGTTGATTCTGACTCTTAGCAACCCTATAGCATAGAGTAGTACTGCCCCATAGGGTTTCCAAGGCTGTAAATCTTTATGGAAGCAGACTGCCACATGTTTTCCCATGGAGCCACTGGCAGGTTCAAACCACCAGCCTTTCCATTAATAACTGTGTGATTTAACTGCTGTGCCACCAGGGCTACTTCCTCAACATGAAAATCCTCACAATTGAACCAATAAGCAACATCATCATGATAAATGGAGAAAACATTGAAGTTGTCAGGGATTTCACTGGACTTGGATCAATAATCTATACCCATGGAAGCAGCAGTCAGGAAGTCAAATGACATATTGCTCTGGGCACATCTGCCAAAGAGCTCTTTAAAGTGTTAAAAAGCAAAGATGTCGCTTTGATGACTAAGGTGCATCTGACCCTAGCCACAGTCTTTCCAGTTCCCTCATATGCTTGGAAAAGCTGGACAATGAATAAGGAAGACCAAAGAAGAATTGATACATTCAAATTGTGGTGCTGGTGAAGAATACTGACTTTGCCATGGACTGCCAGAAGAAGGAAGAAATCTATCTTGGAAGAAGTACAGCCAGAATGCTCCTTAGAAGCAAGGATAGAAGACTTTTTTTTTTTTTTTTACTTCGAACATGTTACCAGAAGGGATCAATCCCTAGAGAAAGGCATCATGCTTGATAAAGTAGAGGGTCAACCAAAAAAAAAAAAAAGGGGAAGTCCCTCCATGAAATGAGTAAACACTGGCCACAACGATGACTCAAACATACCTTCTGTTGTGAGAATGGCATAAGGGTGAGCAGCATCTGTTATACAAAGGGTCACTGAGTAGCAGCCGACTCTACAGCACCTAACAACAACTGACCTAGACGTTGGTGGTTGGACCCCACCTAGTGGTACCACAGACAAAAGGCCTGGCCATCTGCTTCCATAAAGACCACAGAAAACCCTATGGAGCTGTTCTACTCTGTGACACAGGGGGTTGCCATGAGTTAGAATCCACGGGATGACAACAGGGTGATTTGGCTTTTTGGTGTTGGGGCCATGACCTACTACCATAGAGCACATGTTGCCTTTAAAGGGTGGAACTGCTACTCAGCTCCAACCAGTTGTTGCCATACAAGAATGCAGTCAATATGGCCAGATGCCCTGACTTTTCAGGAGACAAGAAACCCTAACACTCATGTTAGCATTCTAAACAACCCTTACAGCCAGAGAAAACATACCTGTGAGCCAGATCCAATGGGTGGGCCACCTGTGTGCACCTAAAATAGGGACTACTGTATTGGTCTGAATAATGAGCTTTTCTTTTTTTAATAATAATATTTTTTTTTAATGATTAGAAAGTTCCACACAATCCAAAAAGGGGTAAATCATGGCCTTCATATATAGTTCTTTCTAATTCACAAAACTACTCATGTGTTTTAGAAGAGTATTAAATATTGTGAGTACAAACAAATGAACTAAAAAACTGCATTTCTAAGATATTCCTGTTAATGAAATTTAACAATTTTACTGTGCTGATAAATGTTAGAAGCAAATGAAGCTTTGGCTGTACCTTATTTTTCTCAGAGAATAGGCAAAATATTGGAATAGTACATAGAATTGTTTTGCAGAATGCTATGAAGCCCTTAACAGATAAGAAAAGAAGTACTGTATTGGATATTAAGTAACCTGGAATATAGCTGAGTATACAAATGGTAGATAAGTATAAATAAATCATGTTGTCCATGTGGAAAAGACAATTTTACATTTTTTGTAAAGTAACTACGTAGATCAGCCAACCCAACCCACTGCCATCTAGTAGATTCCAACTCATAGCAACCCTGTGGGACACAGTAGAACTGCCTCATGGTTTCCAAGGCTGTCAGTCTTTACGGAAGCAGACGGCCTCATCTTGCTCTACTGACCTTTCGATTGTTGTTTTTGGTATGCGCCGTAGAGTCAGCCCCGACTCATAGCGACCCCTCCTTGGGTTTCCGAGGCAGTATCACTATGGAAGTAGATTGCCCAACCTTCCTTCCAAGGAGTGGCTGGTGGGTTTGAACCGCCAACCTTCTGGTTAGCAGTCAAGTGCCTTAGCCACTATGCTACCAGTAGATAGTCTATTGAATCTAATGTCTTCCTTAAATTTACATTCCCAGTTTTAAAAGCAGCTGAACAGCAAAGTGTTATGGTCTGGACTAGATTGCTTTTATGTGGGAATGGAATAGAAATCAACAAAAACATTTGTTGTCAATTTACTGTATGCTTCTACTGTACTACTCATTGTTTAGGATGCAACTACATTATAGTGTGGTTCCTGGAAGACCTCAAGATTAGTTTAAGTGGACAGAAGCAGGAAGGTGTTCCGGATTAGTGTAATACTCTCTGTATCAGAACAGAAGCAGGGATAAGTGTGGTACAGGCAACTTCATGGCCTTGCATGGAGTGGAGGACTAGTGTGAGAGGAATAGGTGGACACAGGAGATTGGGGTCATTCTGCAATTCTTTATTATTTGGTGTCTTTACCACTTACTTGGTACTTGCTATGTGTTCCCGTGCATTATATTTTGTGTTTATGTTTCATCTAACCAACTAGATTATAGGATGTTTTAGTACAGAAACCGTATCTTGAAAGATAAAGCACTAACTCAAGTGCCTGCGACATGATCCAAACCACACCAAACTCTCTGCCGTCGAGTTGATTCTGACTCATAGCGACCCCTCCTTGGGTTTCTGAGGCAGTATCCCTATGGAAGTGGATTGCCCAGTCTTCCTTCCAAGGAGTGGCTGGTGGGTTTGAACCACCAGCCTTCTGGTTAGCAGTCAAATGCCTTAGTTACTGTGCCACCAGAGCTACCTTGGACATGATAGCTGTGTAAATTATTATTTTTAACTGATTTACATCTATATGAGAGCTCTGGTGGTGCAGTACCTAAGGCATTTGACTACTAGAAGGCTGCAGTTCAAACCCACCAGCCATTCCTCAGAAGGAAGACTAGGCAATCCACATCCGTAGAGATACCGCCTTGGAAACCCAAGGAGGGGTCGCTATGAGTTGAAATCAACTCAACGGCAGTGAATTTGGTTTTGGTTTACATCTATATGTTTATAAGACACATATTAGGAATTTTTATTTTCTCATCAGCAAGTACTTACTGAATACACAAATGATTTATGAAACTGTACTAGATGCAGCTTAAGTATAGTATTCAATTACTCATTTTCTACTAGAATCTTTTATTCAAATAATTACTTATTCAGCAGTCTTTCTTTAGAGCTATTACAAGCCACGTATCATTTAATAGGCTGTTGAAGGACATGGACAAAATGAACTATCCAACCCCATGTTTTGTTGTCAGTTGCCATCAAGTCCATTCTGACTCATGGCAACCTTGTGTGTTACAGAGTAGAACCACTCCATAGGGTTTTCTTGGAGATCTGGTAGAACAATGGCTAAGCACTGAACTGCCAAAGGGGAAGGTTATATGGTGCCAGACCCACCAGTGGCTCCCCAGAAAAGGAGACCTGGTGTTCTGCTCCTGGAAAGAACAGTTACAGGCTGGGAAACCCTATGGGTCAGTTCTACCCTGTCGTAGAGGTTGGCTGTGGGTGGGAATCCACTCAACAACAGTCTTCACAGAAGTGGATCTCCAGGCTTCGTCTTCCACAGTACAACGGAGTGGGTCTGAACCACCAATCTTTAGATTAGCAATTAATCACAACCATTTACACCAATTAGAGGCCTCCCAGGCTCCATGAGAAGAGACCAAATAATTACAGTAGAAGAATTTCTGTAATGAGCGTATAGTAGAACTCTGTCTAAACACTTTAATTGGCATCTAAAATTCATGGGTGAAGACACTGTGCACCTTCTTGGAATGAACTGGGGGAGCTTGTACAGCTACCAAATGGAGGCTTGCTGCATGAGCCCTAGCTGTCCAGATTCTAGTTGCAATTTGGCACCACCTGGCAACGACTGACCACTATAGTAAAAATACCGGAAATAAAGGTTCTGGATCCTGTGGCTGGCTAAGACGTTGAGTATAATGACAGAGAAGCAAGACATCTCCAGGATTCCCAGCCCATGCAAGCAGATAGAGGGAACCTATCTTACCTCTCTGCTTCACTCAGTGAGCTTAAGAGACACCCCATTCCCATCACCTCTTCCTCCCACAAGATAAGACTTTTACCCACCTCTCTTTGCCAACAGTGCTAGGCAGAGATAGATGCAAACTGACAATTATGTTCTACCTAATCTCAGGTTATTCTGGTGGGAGATTAGAGATTTCACAAAGTAACTCTTGTTCAGAGATTTAAAAGAAATTTAGCAGTTTGCCATGTGGCCATATGGTAGAAGAATATTTTTAAGAGAGAAGAACTCTTTAAAGATTTCAAATCACAGAAAATGGAAAGAATGTGGGTATTTCAGAAAACTCCACATAGTTCTGTATTTCTAGAGCAGCAGGTTTTGAAAGGGAGGGGGAAGGACATGAAGTCGGAATGTTAGGCTTGGTTCAGAGCATTACACATAGGCCATGTGACAGAGTTCCTGTTCTATTCTAGTTTCATTGTATAAAAGGAACCATTAAAGAACTTTGTACTGGAGTTTCATTTGTAAAAGATCACTGTAATAGCAGTAGGAAACCAGTTTTATCATCTGTAAAACAGGGATAATAGCACCTACTTCATAGGCTTGTGTGACTTAAAGAGAATATATGCATTTTGCATAGAGCCTGGCATTAAAAAAAAACCACACACACCTCACTGCCGTCAAGGCGTTTCCAACCCATAGCGACCCCTCCTTGGGTTTCTGAGACTGTATCTCTGTGCTAGTAGATTGCCCCATCTTCCTTCCGAGGAGTGGCTGGTGGGTTTGTACCTCCAGCCTTCTGGTTAGCAGTCAAATGCCTTAGGCACTACGCCATCAGAGCTCCCCAGTCTGGCATAAACTAAGCATTGTAAGTGGTAATTGTTAGTATTATTACAGTAGTATTAATATAATAATTATATCAATTAATAATTATATATTAATAATTATAGTCATAATTAATGATGAGATGGACAAGACTAGAGTCAAAGAGACTTACAAGAAACCATTCCATGACTGCTAACCAGAAGGCTGGTGGTTCAAACCCACCAGCCACTCCTCGGAAGGAAGATGGGGCAATCTACTTCTGTAGTGATACTGCCTCAGAAACCCAAGAAGGGGTCTCTATGAGTCGGGTCCGACTCAAAGGCACATAACAACAACAACAACATTCCATGGCTCAACTGAACCAGCTGATGGATTGAGTTGGGATTGTGGAGCTGAAGAATGTATATCTTAAATTTCCTGAATTATGATTTGGGCAGTTGGATGGATGATGATGTCCTTCATCAGGAAATTGAAAAGGAGGAAGAATTTGTGAATGTACACATATGCTACTTAATTAAATTTAAAGTAAATATATTGCATTTGATGATTTGTAGAAAATCTGAAATAGTCAAAAATCATTTCATGCGTGAACATGTATACAAAAATAAGATTAAATTGGGTTACTTTACCATGGGAAAAGACAGTAGGGGTCCAAAGTAATCATGGAAATACTGTTGCAGGAGGTTCATAGCACAGCTAAATCTAAAGAAAAAAAAAGTGTTTTAAATTAGTGGAAAGGAAAATTTAATCTTTCAGAAGAGGAAACTATTGTTTGAAGGGAAAGGCAAGAGAGGAAAACATACGCACAACGAATAGAAATAAATTTGACTGAGACAGAGACTGAAAACACGTTTATTGAGATATGTTTCTGGTAGATGTCATATGTGAATTGGATTGACTTAAAAACAAAAATATAATTGATATTCATCAATAGAAGCACAGTGTGGGGTATTGAAAGCAAGTAATAATGGTATCCAACTGGCATTTATATTTTACTGTTGTGATTATAGACAGTAGAATGGATGAAGGGAAGAGAAGGGAAGATGAAGTAAAGATCCGCATTCTTAATGGACGCTAGTAATTTTCTAAATTTATAAATATATGTATTTTCTGTATTTGTGGCAAACAAAAAGATGTGTATATCTATATTCTAGTAACATATATCACTAGTATTATAGTCTAGTAATTTTGAATGTTATTTACTTTTTCTGTTTTGCATGTTAATTAATACAATTAAAATTAATATACACACATTTGAATATATCTGTTACCTGCTCAGATGGACTGTTCATGTTCTATATTACTCAGAGCTTCTTAACCTTTATTAAAGATTCTGCTTTGAAAATTTCTATTTGAGTCATTTTACAGATCTGTCTTCAGAAATAGGATTAGATGACAACATAGTATCTATTCAGAAATATCCATCCCCTTAAGTGCACAGTTGAAGAACTGAGGCCAAGAGATCAAGCAGTTTGTGTAAAGGCACATGCTATCTACTGCTAAAGTCAGAACTCCTGTCTCATGAGCCCAGGGCCTTCCTTATTAACCTAATATTGCTAACAATTTAAAAGCACAGAGCTACCCTCTAGTAGGAGCTCTGGTGGCATAGTGGATAAGACATGTCTGCTAACTAAAAGGTCAGTGGTTCAAACTCACCAGCTGCTCCGCAGGAAGAAGATTAAGCAATCTACTTTGGTAAAGATTTATAGCCTCAGAAACCCAGTGCAGGTCTTTGTGAGTCAGGTTCGACTTGATGGCAGCAGGTTTGCTTTATTTGTTTGTTTCTTACCCTCTAATAGGTAAAATAGGTAATGGGAGCTATGGTGGCATAGTGCCTAAAGCATTTGACTGCTAACCAGAAGGCTGGCGGTTCAAACCCACCAGCCACTCCTTGGAAGGAAGATTGGGCAATCTACTTCCATAGAGATACCACCTCGGAAACCCAAGGAGGGGTCCCTATGAGTCAAATCGACTAGACAGCAGTGAGTTAATAGGCCAGAAACTTGAATTTTCACCTTATCTCTCCTTTGATCTCTATGCTGCTGTTGTTAAGTGCTGTCGAGACTTCTCTGACTCATAGCAACCCCATGTACAACAGAATGAAACACTGCCTGGTCCTGTGCCAGCCTCACAATCCTTGCTGTACCTGAGCCCGTTGTTGCAGCCACTGTGTCAATCTATCCTGTTGAGGGCCTTCCCCTTTTTCGTTGCCCCTCCACTTTACCAAGCATTATACCCTTCTCCAGGGAATGGGCCCTTCTGACAATATAACCAAAATAGATGAGACAGAGTCTGGCCATTCTCACTTCCAAGGAACATTCCAGCTGCACTTCTTCCGGGACAGATTTGTTAGTTCTTTTAGCTATTGCAGTATTCTTTGCCACCACAACTCAAAAGCATCAACTCTTTTTGGTCTTCCTTATTCATTGCCCAGCTCTCACATGCATATGAGGCTATTGAAGATACCATGGCTTGGGTTAGGCACACCTTAGTCTTCAAGGAGACATCCTTGCTCTTCAGCACTTGAAAGAGGTCTTTTGCAGCAGATTTGCCCAATGCAATACTCGTCTGATGTCTTGACTGCTGCTTCCATTGGTGTTGATTGTAGAATTGAGTAATATGAAGTCTTTGACAATGACAGTGTTTTCTCCATTTATCATGATGCTGCTTATTGATCGATCCAGTTGTGAGGATTTTTGTTTTCTTTACATTGCAGTGTAATCCATACTGCAGACTGTAGTCTTCAATATTCATCAGTAAGTGCTTCAAGTCACCTTCATTTTCAGCAAGCAAAGTTGTGTCGTTTATGTATCGCAGGTTGTTAATGAGTCTTCTTCCAATCCTGATGCCATGCTTTTCTTCATATGGGCCAGCTTCTTGGATTATTTGCTCAACATATAGATTGAATAAGCATGGTAAAAGGATACAACCAGACAGTATCTCCCTGTTCTGTTTGAATGACAGCCTCCTGGTCTATGTACAGGTTCCTCATGAGTACAATTAAGTGTTCTTGAATTCCTCTTCTTCTCAATGTTATCCACAATTTATTATGATCCACAGAGTTAAATACTTTTGCATAGTCAATATAACAGGAGCTCTGGTAGCATAGTGGCTAAGTCACTTGCCTGCTAACCAGATGGCTGGTGGTTCAA
>NW_006921608.1:8219291-8250292 GCF_000298275.1 Orycteropus afer afer | reverse complement strand
ATATTAATGAAATTGTTCAATAATTTCCACATTCTGTGGGATCACCTTTCTTTGGAATGGGTACAAATATGGATCTCTTCCAGTCAGTTGGCCAGGTAGCTTCCAAATCTGTTGGCATCACCGAGTGAACACCTCCAGTACAGCCTCCGTTTGTTGAAACATCTCAGTGGGTATTCCCTCAATTCCTGGAAGCTTGTTTTTCACCAATTCCCTCTTACAGGAGGGCCTAAAAGCAAGAATGTTGACTGAGTAGGAAGAGATCAAATAAACCTCTGACTGTGAGGGCTATGAAGTTTCAGACTAAGGCATATAGAGAATGGATACGCACAATGTAGCAATATGCCAGGTGGGTGAGGTTAAGCAGTAGCTACCTGTGGGTAGGCAGTATATGCAGGTCTGAAACAATTGAGCAAAACAAAAAGCAATCACTGACTGGAATGTTGTTTATCAAATACCAAATGAAGGTATGTTATCTTGTTATGTGGGATAGAGCTGTATCATGTAAGTCTAAACCAGTGATTCTCAAAGTGTAGTCCCTAGGCCTGCAGCATTGGCTACATTCAGGAACTTGTTAGACTTACAAATATTTAGGCTCCACCACAGACTTGCTGAATTAAAAACTCTGGGGTGGTGCCAAGGAATCTGTGTTTTAACAAGCCCTCTAGGTAGTTCTTGTGCAGGTTAAAGTTTGAGAACCCCTCCTGTAAGCTAAGTGAAATTCATGTTCATCTTCTTACACTAGTGGTAAAGTGTGGTAGCTAAGAGGATGATGAGTGAGCTGTTGGGTTCAGATACCAGCTTCACAATTTACTAGCAATGAGATCTTGGGCAAACATCACAACCTTTCAGCCCCTCACTTTCTTCATTTGTGCTTATGATAGTTTCTACTTCATAGGTTATTTTGAGGAGTATTTCAGAGAGGGTGTGTGAAGACCCTGAGGTGGAAAAGAGGTTAATATCTCTGAGAATTAAAAAATGGATCACTGTGGCTGTAATTTACAATGAAAAAGAAACGGCTTGAAGTAAAGGTTGAAGATGATGACAGGGCCATGTGATGCAAAGTCTTGTGGTTCTTTTTATAAAGTTTTTATTTTTGCAAGTACATGAGAAGCCACTGAGAATTTAGCAGAAAAATGACATAACCCCATTCATGTTTAAGAAAAACCATTCTGGCTACTGTGTTGAAAATGAGTTAGAGTTGTTGCGTGAGCAGTGAAGAAGTTCTTGCAGTAGTGAACACAACAGGAACATGCATGCAGTGGCCAAACTCAGATCGAAGAGAAATGGAATGAGGTGAAATATATTTTAGAGGTAGAATCTATAAGACCCAGTGGTCAATTAGATGTGGGGGGTTAAGGAAAGAGATAAATCAAGAAAATGTGTTGGGTTTCCATCTTAAGTAACAAGGTGAATAATTTCACTCTTTAGTGAAATGGAAAATTGAAGGAGCAATAGGTTAGAGGGAAAAGAGTAAGTTCAATTTGGGACATATCACCTTTGCGATATCCTGTGTGGCATCTTAGAGAACTAAAACCAAACTCACTGCCATCGATTTGATTCCAACTCATAGAGACCCATTAGGGCAGAGTAGAACTGCCTCATAGGGTTTCCAAGGCTATAAATCTTAACGGAAGCAGACTGCCTCATCCTTCACCCACAGAATGGCTAGTTGGTTCAAACCACTGACCATTTGGTCAGCAGCCAAATGCTGTAACCACCACATCACCAGAGCTCCTTTGACATCTGGGAGTATATTATAAATAGATAATTGGGTAGACAGTTCTGGAGTTCACAAAAGAAGCCAAACTGCTCATTTAAATTTGGAGATGATTGGGGGGTGTGTGTGTGTGTGTGTGTGTGTGTAGTATTTTTAAGACAAAGGAGAGACTGTAATGTGAAAAGACTTGAGCCTGAACCTCTAAGGAGCTCCAATATTTAGGTTCTGATTGGCATGAACAACAAAGAAAACTGAAAAGGAGTAATCCATGAAGTTAGAATGCCATTTATTCATCCAATAATGTTTATGGAATGATTAGGCAAAACGTGGTGTCATGGAGGCCAAAATAATAAAGTGTTTTAAAAGGAGAATATGCTCAGTTGGAATAAATGACTACTTCATAGTCAAACAGTGTGACTAAAAAGTGTTTCTTGGTTTTCACAGCATGGAGGTTATTGGCAACCTTAGCATGAGTTGTTTGGATGAACTAATCAGACCACAAGGCAGATAAAAATAGCTTGAAAAGTCAGGGGAAGGAAGAAGTGGATAAAGTGTTTTGAGAAGATTAGCTGAGTAGAGGGAAGGGATAGGATAATAATTGGAGAAAGACATTTGATTTTTGTGTTCTTTTAATGGGTTATACCAGGGATGTTGGGAAGGATCCAATAGAGAGAGAGAGAGAGATTGGAGTTCAGAAGAAAGAAGGAATAACTAGGACCTTGAAGAAAGGATGAGATCTGAGTTAGAAAATAAGGGAATTTCTTCTGATAGCTTCCATTTTCTGTTTGAAATATAAAGAAAAAGTAACAGTAAGAGGAAACAGAAGATGGAACAGTTTGAGTATCATAAAAATAGAATGCAGTCCTTGGTTATTATGATGGGGGGAGTGTATGTGCGGAGTACATTTTTGAGGCTAATGATAGTGAGCTCCAATGTTAATGGTGAGCTCCAGTGCTGACCGTGAGCTCCAATGCTGAGAGTGAGCCCTATTGCTTTTTTTTTTTTTTTTTTTTTAAAGCAGTTCTCAAATGTTCAGATTTAGGCAGGGAAAGAGCATGGCGTAGGATTCATCAGGGATTCTTCCAGTTGGATGCATGCAGAGAGGGACACTCAGAAAGTTAAGGGCATTTGCAAGCTGGTTAAGTGGAACTTACAATTAGAGAGAAGGTGGAAGGGATCACAGTTCTTATAATATTGAGGAGTAAGGATACCTGATTAAGGAATTATAAGGAAAGGAGATAAAAAGGTTTGTAGCCACCTTCTGGATAAGATTGAGGTATTATCCCTATTTCATATGATAAGCAACTTAGGCACCAGGACTACTTTGATTACTTTACTCAGAGTTACAGCAAGAGTAATGCAGCTATATCTGGAATATGCGTCTCCTAATTAAGTTCTGTTGCCGTCCCAATGGATAATTATTCTTTTCATTAGAGATGCAAATCATGAATATTCTCTATTCAAAATCATGTATCATTACCCTTAGCAGAGTGGAATACAAATATACAAATAAGTATAAAAATAGGAGTATGCTCATTTTAAAGCATGTGTCTGCCATATCTTTGTAGTATTTGTTTGCTAGAGATTCTTTCACTGCTTTATATTTTCACTTTTAATGTACTTATTTGGGGCTTTTTTTTTAAATATAGATGGTATTATAGTTGTTATTTTTAATATTATGTTGAATATTTTATCAATGATATTATTTGATTGCTTATAAAAGGTGTTGTGCATTAGTCCACTTTATTGCTAGCACATTACTAATTTCATAAGGAATATCGATAGGAGATGAAAATTTACGTAGAAAATGCATTTTATATCAAATATTTTTACTGGAATTGATCTACGCCACTTTAAACCAATTACCTAGGGCAACATTGATCAAAAGAAATATAATGTGAGCCCCATAGATAAGCTTACATTTTTTAGTAGCGACATTAAAAAGAATAAAAATAAACAGGTGAAATTAATTTAATAATACATTTTATTTAACACAATATATATTATTATTGTACTAAGTATCTACCAAGAATTGAATATAAAGCTTTAGAAAACCTGAAAAGAGGAAGAGGCATTTCTGCCTCTAATGAACACAAATGAAGAATTAGCTCTATTTTTAAATATAATCTACAGTTTTTATAGTGTGTTGAGCAGTATTGCTCTTAAAATACCATTTTTTTTTGTTTTGTTTTGTTTTTTTGGCAAAGAAACTGTACAATGAAAACTGTAACATCATTTTGTTGATTATGCTACCAAAGTAAGTGAAAAATACTGGGGTTTTTTTTTTCTTTTTTTGCTTTACATCCCCTCTAACTTAACTTATTTTGTTTTTCTGAGTCTCTGAACTAGTAGGTTTATAGATCATTGTCCTTCATATGAAGTACAATCATTGTATATGAATATATCCATAGTCTTTAATGCTCACTGAAACTGAATTAAGAAAGAAAAAATCATCACTTGGAGCTGTGTTGTTTATATAGTATTTAACATCTGTAGTCATTGGCCTCTCACTGTGTGATAATGACTGAAAAGCCCCTTCTTGTTTCTTTTTCCTGAACTCACAGCCCTCGTTTGCTCCCAAGCAAGCCAGGGACCTGATAACAAAACTGTCAGAAAGCAGTGGGCTGCCTTTCTTCACTAACATGTCCAAATCCTGTGGCCCAGTCTCTTGAGCCCTGCTATCACTTAAAGACGATAAATGACTATCTTTTCCAATAAGAAAGTCTTGGCTGGAGCAGTAATGCAGGACTCACTAAGGGGAATCATACGACATAGGTGACATAATGCCATGAATTTTAGGAACCTGAGAAAACAGTGAGTTATTTCTGGTGCCCTACAAATCCTTTTACCTGATGGTAACAGAGCCCTAAGAAAGGTAGGCAGTCAAGAAACCCCTCCTCTTTGCTGTTATTGTCAGTCAAATCAAAGGAAACCATAAACAACTTCCACAAAAGCATCTTTGTTTCCTGATATGAAGAAATAATGTATTGGTAATAGAAGGAACTTTTGGAAAAAGAATTCTAGAGGGAACTTAGTTTTTGGAGTTTTTTTTTGATTTTTGATTTTTTAAATCCCACAGAACTCCAGCTGTCCGGGTAGATTCCTCTGAATGAGTTCGGAAAACAGATTTACATTAGAAATAGGAGCTATATATAGATAATAAATCATTGGATTTCATCCAAGATATGTAACTTTAACTTTAAAAGATGTTCTTACTCTCAGAAATGATGCACTGTGATTGCACAGAGTAGAGATTATATGTATGTATATATGGATTTGACTTGTAATTAAGTTTCCAAGGAAAATTAAAATATATAATATTTTTCAAAATCTAGGACTAATGTACTTTTTACTTTATAGCCTGAGGTATTTAATAGTCTTCATTGTATAGTCATTTATACATTTTTCAAAAACTATGTCTAGTGATTTTATATGAGTAAAAGTTGCAGTCCAAGAATCTGCTATTTTCATTTTATGGTTTAGCTTTCAGTATTACTTTTGTAGGCATAATGTGAAATTTTCTTTTGTGTAATCATTTCAAAAGTATAGTATGTTTGTCATTTGTTAAATAATCTACAAGCTTGATACACTGATTATAGAATTGGATGATTAGCAAGAATAGATCAAAGTTCCCTGTTCATTTTTTATTTTCACAAAATCATAACTATTAGTATTCCCTTGATACTTGTAAGAAAAATCAACAATATAAGTTAATGCTTGAAGTTATAGCCCAGTGAGCATACCTTCCAGTAGTTTGTCATAGGCCTTTTTGTGTTACTGTAAAGATTACCCGGTAATCTTGTGGCAAATTCAAAAAAGCAGAAAGAAAAGTAAGTTAGAGAGAAGTCTATTACTGCCCAAAATGTTTATATACAAAAATAATTAGTCTCAGTTAAAAACTACAAATACAAAAGCATTGCTAGGTTAGAAGTACAAAGTTTATTCTGGAAACTTGTGAAGGCAAAGAAGAAAGGTTATTACTTAAAAAATCATACATCAAGGAAAATGGTAGAGAACAGTAGACAAATCAAGGTTAAGAATAAAGAGAGAAAGAACCATGGAAATTTGAGAGGAATTTCTTTTTTCAAATAGATGAACAGAGGAATTATAATCATAAAATGTTGCAAGTTGAAGATATTTTAGCAATCTCTAACCTCTTTATTTGCTAGGTTAAGACAGTGGGACCCAATGAGTTTTTTCTTTTTTCAATTATGATTTGGGTAAAAGTTTACAGAGCCAGTTGGTTTTCCATTTAACAATTCAGACACATTTTGTTTTGTGACATTCATTTCAATCCTCACAGAGAATAACTATGCCCTTCTCGCTTCCTCTCTGTGTGTGCCACTTCTCTTCATCCTTCTCTCCTATCCCTTCCTGCCCTCTTAGCTTTATCCCTAGCAAATACTACCCTTTTGATACCATATGGTCGTTTGTCCTAATAAGTGTCTAACTTCCTGGTATTACTGCTTACCTTATAGGCCTGTCTTTCGCTTGGCTGCTGGTTGAGCTATAGGGACTAAGTTCAGTTCCCAGATTGAAGAGTGTCTGAGGACCATAGTCTCGGGGGTTCCACCAGTCTTTATCAGACCAGTTATCCTGGTCTTTCTTACAATTTTGAGTTTTGTTCCACATTTTTCTCCCACTTTGTCCAGGACCCCCTATTGTGACAACTTTCAGAGCAGTTAGCAGTGTAGCCAGTTGCCATCTAATTCTTCTGGTCTCCAGTCATGAAGGCTATATTCATGGATATATTTGCAGCACATTTAAAAACATTGGTAGAGATATCCTCTGTCAGATCTATATATATTCATGGCTTTAGACCCATTCACCTTCTAACTCCTGTTCAGCTTGAGTATCTGTCTATGTATCTACTCATCAATTATTGTTATTAGGAGCTCTGGTGGTATAGTGTCTAAGGCATTTGACTGCTAGCCAGAAGGCTGACGATTCAAACCCACCACCCACTCCTAGGAAGAAAGATGGGACAATCTACTTCCATAGACATACCACCTCGGAAACCCAAGGGAGGGTCATTATGATTCAGAATCGACTCAACGGCAGTAGTTTGGTTTGGTTTTCTTGGTTATTGCAGGATTTTGTATGTAATAGTATTCATTTTTGTTGCCTCTAACGTTCGTGCTCCTGCATCTTCCACTGCCTTGATCATTTCATGATGACCTCCCCCTTATAATATATTGCCTTTCCCTTCACCCAAGTTAGTACGCCTCTAGCCTCTAGTTAATGATTCACCCTCCCTTTTCCTCCCACCCCTGGTAACCTTCAAAGAATGATAGAGTGTGTCAACTTTTTCTTGACTTTTTATAGTAGTGGTCCCATACAATATTTGTCCTTTTGTGACTGACTAATTTCATTCAACATAATATCCTCTAGGTTCATCCGTGTTATGAGGTGTTTTGCAGATTCACTGTTATTCTTTAACACTGCATAGTATTCCATTGTGTGTATGTACCATAGTTTGTTAATCCATTCATCCGTTGATGGGACTTAGGTTGTTTCTGTCTTTTTGCTATTGTGAATAATTCCTCAGTGAACATGGGTGTACATAGACCTGTTTGTGTCATGGCTCTTATTTCTCTAGGTTATATACCTAGTGGTAGGATTACTGCATCATATGGTATTTCCATTTCCAACTTCTTAAGAAAGAGCCATACCATTTTTCACAGCAGTTGTACCATTTTATAGTCCCACTAGCAGTGTATGAGGGTTCCCATATTTCCACACCCTCACCAGCATTTTTTTTTTTAACTTTGCTATTGATCCTGGGGTGAGATGATATCTTCTTATTGTTTTGATTTGCATATCTCTAATAGCTGATGGAAGGTTGGGCAATCCTACTTCCGTAGTGATACTGCCTTGGAAACCCAAGGAGGGGTCGCTATGAGTCGGGGCCGACTCGACGGCACATAACAACAACAACAACAACAATAGCTGATGGGGAGCTCTGGTAGCATAGTGCCTGAGGTACTTGACTGCTAACCAGAAGGCTGATGGTTCAAACCCACCAGCCACTTCTAGGAAGGAAGAGGGGCAATCTACTTCCATGGTGATACTACTTCAGAAACCCAAGGAGGGGTCGCTATGAGTCAGGTCCGACTCGATGGCACATAACAACAACAACAATGGCTGATGATCGTGAGCATTTCTTCATGTGTTTGTTAGCTACTTGAATGTCTTTTTTGGTGAGTGTCTGTCCTCTGCCCATTTTTTATGGATTCTGTCTCATAACCACCCTATAGGACAGAGTAGAACTGCTCCATGGTATTTTCAAGGCTATAAATCTTTACAGAAGCAAACTGCCATATCTTTCTCCCACAGAGTGGTTGGTGGGTTCAAACCACCAACCTTCTGGTTAGCAGCTGAGTGCTTTAACCACTATGCTCCTCTCATCAAGCCCTGAGGGGCTAAATTAGAGGATGAGATAGAGAGGATGGGGATGGGTTATTTGTCTTTTTGTTGTTGAGGTATTAAAGTTTTCTGTAAATTTTAGAGATTAGTCCCTTGTCTGATACGTCATTGCCAAAATGTTTTTCCCAATCTGTAGGTTCTCTAAAAGAAACTTTTTAATAATACAATGAACAGTGTGGTTTTGGATCTAGGAGTTGTGATGATGAGAATCTTATTAAACAAATATACAGTTGAGTTCTTTCACCCTTTAATAAAATACATCATAACCTAAAATGTTAGTGTTCTAAATTGAAGGTTAACAAATTCACCCACTGCCTGTTTTTGCTTGGCCCATGAGCTAAGAATAAATCAAACCAAACGCACTGCCTGTCAACTCGGATCTAACTCATAGCGACCCCTCCTTGGGTTTCCAAAGCAGTATCATGACGGAAGTAGATTGCCCAACCTTCCTTCTGAGGAGTGGCTGGTGGATTTGAACTACCAGCCTTCTGGTTACCAGTCAAATGCCTTAGGCACTAGTTTTTATATTTTTAAATGGTTGAAAGCAATTAATAGAAAAATTGTGTTTCATGACATGAAATTCGTATTTCCATATACATAAAGTTTTATTGAAACACAGCAACTCTAATCTGTTTCCATATTCTCTATGATTGCTTTTGCACTATGATAGGAAGGTTGAGTAGTTGCAATGGAGGCCATATGGCTCACAAACCCTAAAATATTTAATATCTGTCTGTTATAGGAAAAGTTTGCCAACCCTTGTTATAAATAAATAAGTTAGTGAATCAAATTTATTAGTATTAAATGTTAATTTATGTAAAGTGCTTAGAATGATACCTGACCCATGAAAAGTATATTTTAAAAAATTATCACTGTCATCACCCCAAAATGAAATACTTTGGTACATCTAATAAACAAATGTATTTGATTTACAAATTTTTGAGATGGCAATAACTCAGGAACACAATTTTTACATAAAGCAAAAGTGTTTGAAAATTTTTCCCCTAAAGACATTAGGAACAATAGATCTCCATCCAAGTATACAAAATATTTGGTTATTTCAGAAAGTATAAGAATCATTTAGAGTGTATGTTGATCAGAGTTAAATACCAATAAAGGGTTAATAGTTAAATAATGACAGCAAAAAAACCACTATACTATGATAACATGTGAGCCCCAAAGGATAAAGGGGAGACTATCAGCATAACGTCTATTTGGGAAAGCAGTGTTTTTCAGTAACAGGACTCTATTTCCACAAGGAAAAAAAAGATGCACAAGAAAATTTTAGAAACACTACATGTTTTTTACATTGTTCCTCTGTCCCAAGAATAAAATTGTTGAAAATTAGAAAATCACAGCGTTTCCTAGACTCTTTTTTTGAATTATTAATGTCATCTTTTCCTCTGTTTCTCTCTCTTGAAGGAATTTTTTGCATCAGTGTTTAACTCTCTTCTTAATCATTTGCACTTCTCTGGGTCTTTCAATTTTGCCTAAAAATTAGTAATACACTATAATCTTTATTTTGGTAACTCTTCTATTTTGTTACCTCCACGAACTTAATATGTCTTTCCTTCTCTTCAACATTAAATCTCTTTCTTCAAAAAGTTATCCATCACCACAGCTTCCACTTCTTTCACATAGAATTTCTTGACCAACTCCTTGGAAAGTGACTTATATTTTTACTTAAGTAGCTGTTTTTTAAAAAGATCAATGGTGCCTTTAAATCTCCAAATCTGTAATCCTTAAATGCTCATGCTAACTAACCTCTCTACACCTTTTGAAATACCCTGCAAAGTCCTCTTTAGGTGTTTAAGAACAAAGATGTCACTTTGAAGATTAATATACACTTGACCCAAGCCGTGGTATTTTCAACAGCCTCATATACATGTGAGAGCTGGACAATGAACACAGGAGAAGTGATGCATTTGAATTGTAGTGCTGGAGAATAATAATGAAATGTACCATGGACTGCTAGAAGAAGGAACAAATCTATCTTGGAGGAAGTATAGCTGGAATGCTCTTTAGAAGTGAGAATGGCCAGACTTTATCTCTTATACATTGGTCATATTGTCAGAATAGACTAGTCCCTGGAGAAGCAAAAGTAGAAGGGTCAGCGAAAAAGGGGAAGACCCTTAATGAGATGGATTGACATAATGGCTGCAACCATAGGTCAAACATACCAGTAATTCTGAGGCTGGCACAGGACTGGCAATGCTGCATTCTGTTGCAGGTAGGGACCCTATGGGTCGAAACCAACAATTGACAACACCACCTTTTGATCACCCCAACTTCCTTGAACCTCCTTCTTGTCTTCTATAGAAGTTAACCCTGTTCTGTTTTCTCATTTTTAAAAGCATGCTTCTATTCCCTTGAGTAACTCCTGATCTTAACCTTTAATTACAGATATTCCTCAAGATACCCTCTTTCCATTTCTTGCTCTTCACATTCTTGGCTTCCATTCTTCAGCTATCCTTCTAACTTCACCTGTCCTCTACTGTTGAACAAATATTTACTGACCCCATCATTTTAGTCCAGACTCTTCTCCTGACTACAGACCCTGGTAGCACAGTGGTTGAACACTCAGCCACTAACCAAAAGGTCAGCAATTTGAACCCACCAGCCTCTCTGTGGTAGAAAGATGTGGCAGACTGCTTCTGTAAAGATTTACAGCCTTGGAAACTCTATTGCCAGTTCTACTCTGTTCTTTATGTTGCTATGAGTCAGAATCGATTTGATGGCAAAGGTTTGGTTTATTCTCTGACTGAACCTCTTTATCAGGAAATTCCATTGGTTCCAATGTTGATCATTTCCTAAACCAGTATTCCTTGGAAAAGTGTTTTGCTCCTAAGAAACATAATTTCCTCTTCTCTGAAAAGTGTTGTAAGGATTCATATAAAAAGTGGTTAGGACAGTATCTGGCATATGGTAAATACTGACTAATGTTAGCTTTTTTATCTTATTCCCAGATTCAATCAAATGTTAACCTTAATAGATAGTTCCTTCCAATAACTGTTAACATTCATCTTTGATTTCTATTAGCAGTAGCAGTACACTAGCCTGGGCTCTTATTTTCTTCCCTTGAATTATTTCTATAAATTCCTAATTGATTTTTATGTGTCTGACCAGTCTCTGTCATTCCAGTCTATCTTTATTAGTCAAGACAGGCTAAGTTACGTTTCTGTGAATTCTTAGTGGCAAAACCAACAAAAATGTATTTTTTGCTCGTGCAACATGAATAGTGCAGGTTGACCAGGGTACTTTGCCCATTATAGTCACTCAGGGTCGCAGCCTGAAGGAGGCTCCATCTCAATAAATAGTTGCACAATCACAGTAACAGAGGAATGGGAAATTGGAGTCAAACACCACCAATTACGTTCTCCATTCAGAAGTGATAGGGCTCATTGAGTTAAGTCATTCAGACAGCTGCCACTGACATTTCATTAGCCAATGCAAGTCAAAAGGCCACTGTTAACTTTAAAGGTGTGAGAATGTATTATCCTATCATGTGCCTTCAAGGAGGAGAGCAGAATATTTTGAAAGCTCTAATGACTACCCATCATTTTGCATAATATTCCTTATGTATAATGTTTATATTATTTTCCAGCTTCATTGGCTTTGTAATGAATGACTCCTTTTACCTGTAGCCACCACTCAATAATATGGGCCTAATCTACTTTTTTGACTTGTCTGTACTACTCTTGGCCTATACTACCTTACAGTGTAGCCAAGCTTAAAATAATCTGTGCTTTCTTACCTCAGCATTTCATTGGTAATAATGTCTTTCCTTTAGTAGTTTTCTTTCTCTCTACATGTGATCATTTATACCCATCATTCAAGACCCAAGTGCATAAAGATTCTCTGATTTTTTTATTTTTGTGTTTCCCTTCAGTGATATTCCTTAGCACTATCTTTGTGTCCTTTTTCTCTCATACTTATAACATTGAGGGTTTTTTGTTTTGTATTACCAATCTATAGAAGCATTTCTGCTTTTATTTGCATTCTTAAACTCAGCTCCATGATGCAGGAGAATGGAGCCTGGCCCCCATCTCAGCTCCACATTGGCTCTCTTAGAACCTAAAATCAAGTAGGTGCTCAGTCAATGTTGCTAAAGAAGTCAATTAATTATTAGCAAGAATGTTTACTATAGTTCATATTAGCTGAGTCCAGAAATATTTACAGGCCTAAAGTCAGTGAGGAAAAAAAATAGAAATTAGGTCATGTCACTGAGGCCCATTTTAAGAAGTAGCTAAAATCAGAGAAGAAATAAAGCTTTCACAAGATACATGCTAGAATAAAAACATTTTAAAATCTTAATTCTTGTATAAATTTTTATTTTAAGTGACCAGTGAAAACAAGTGACAGTTATGCAAATTTTAAATGCAGTTTTTGTTTTTAACAACAAAAGAGGTTACCCACTGCCATCGAGTCGGATCTGACTCATAATGACCCCTCCTTGGGTTTCAAAGGTGGTATCACTATGGAAGTAGTTTGACCAACTTCCTTCCGAGAAGTGGCTGGTGAGTTTGAACCTCCAGCCTTCTGGTTAGCAGTCAAATGCCTTAGACACTACACCACCAGAGCTCCCACAGCTAGAGGGAGTCTAGAGAAATCCAACTAACATAAAAAAAGACATTAAAAATTGTAAGAATTGGGAACACTGAAAAAAAAAAAAACTCATTGACCTATGTCACTTTAGTTTTGTATATTTCACTGTGTGTAAATTATATTTCAATAAAATGTATTTTTAAAAATTATAAGGATTTACAATAAATGCATAGAAACCATGAGCAGTGAATCATAAACAGAGTGAGAAAAAGATGTGTAAAGTAATATGTTTGAATTTTTTCTTAAAGTAACTTTCTTCAAACTGTTTCATGAGAGAGAGGTCTACTGTTCAATGATTTGGTTCAATTAATAAAACAATCCTCCTAATTCCTTTAATGAAATAGCCTTCATAAATCTGTCACTTTTTATGGAAAATTACCATGTTCTTCCCAAAATGCCATTTCTCTCCAAAATGTCCTTTGATGTTACCTTTAGAGATCAATTGTTGGGCTGGATCCCAAGTCTGTTGGTGCAGTCACTCATGCTGTGTATGTTTTCACAGTCTTTAAGGCAGCTTTGAGGTAATAACTAACGGGCAGTTAAGGAAGGGCACATCATGTAGGACATATTTTATTCTAGTGCATCTAGGACTTCCCTGTCTCTGACCTCATCTTATGTTGGTTTCTTCACCTTCACTTCATTCCATCTACGTTATCGTTTTATCAGTTTTCTCTAATACCATGCTTGTTCTTGCCTCAGGGTATTGGCACGTACTCTCCTCACAGCTTAGAACACTCTTCATCCACATGACTCAGCTCATTGTCTCCTCTTCAGAGAGGACTTCCTTGACCACCTTATTTATTGTTGTCCCTTTCTCAAATTTCCCAGTCCCTCTTTCTCATATTATCCCTCCTTATTTTCTTCAGCTCACATACCTTCAGCTCACATACCACTGTCTGTAATTCTTTGTCTTTCCCCACCACTGAATGAAAACAGGGGCTTTCTCTGTCCTGCTTTCTGCCTCTAACTCTGAGAACAGTACTGGCTAGACAGTAGGAATAAAGTGAACATATTTTAAGTGAATGGCCAAATCCCAGTGGTGATGGCATGTTAAAAAGGAACAAACCACCAAAGAAAGAAACCTTTTTTGTAAAGAAGTAAGGATCTGTTACGGTAGGATTTTAGGCGTTGGCATGCTGCTGGAAGAGCACTTTTGGAGATTATGGCTCCCTAGTGCTTGCCAACTCTTCCAAAGTAAGAAACAACCGGCTCCATAACCACCACGGCACTGCTTCCCGCCAGGAGACTTCAGAACCATAAACATAGCTTCATTATTAAGGTTATAATCAAGGCAGATGTTTTTGACTAAGCATACTTGTTTTCTAATACACGAGTATTCCTCCCTAACTCTGAATGTTAACATTGTGGCATGTAAACACACACTCTAATACATTTAGTCACTGCACTAATACATAATAGTAATGCAATGCATTTATATACATAACTATGGTAACGTTGAAAATACTAAACTTTACATTTTTGTCATCTCCAGAAATCAAATACTTAGTATCAGAAACTTAGTTTTTAAATACTATTCAGAGAGAAATGTTTTATCAAACTTTACATTTGTGTCATCTCCAGAAATCACTTAGTATCAGAAACTTAGTTTTTAAATACTTTCAGAGAGAAATGTTTTATCAAAACTTTACCTGGTTCCTGGACATTACAGCTGGTAAACTGGAATTTCAACTATAAACCAACACTAAGTTCATATGCAGCTACTTTTGCATTTTACATGCTGATATTTGCTGGTAAATTAATCAAAAGGGCTTATATGTCATCATCTTTGTATCCTCATATTTGTGATAATAGGTGCTCAATAAATGTTTGTTGAATAAATGGTTACTACTTGCTTGGCCTAAAATTTTAGATGATTGTGTCAAGGTAAAATAAAGCTTCCTAAATAGTAACTTAAGATGATAATAATTTCAAATTCCATATTTTAAAAAGGAATAATATTTAATATAGAAAAAACTATTAAGTGAGAGAAACTTTAAAGGATCAAGAGTGTTTGTGTGTGTGTGTGTGTGTGTGTGTGTATTCTCCTGCCAGGAACATGCCAACATTCAAGGAATGGCACTTTAAGATCCAGACATCTGCACGTTGACTAGCCACTAGTGCAATCAAATGAGTTATAACAGCGATAGGGTGTCTGGTTAGCTCTTTGTACCTGCGACTTAGGGTAAATAAGTCTTTTATAGTAAATCAGGCAAATGACAGCAAAGTAGGAATTCAAGCCCAGGTCTGTTTGCATGGAGAGCATTCTCTGTTTTATCCTAGCTGGTGCTCTTAAAGAAGAATATAAACAGACAGGCCTTGACAGTGACCGGTTCCGGGCATTAGAGGAGCATGTACACCATTCTTTCTGGACTCTTTAGCCTATTCTTGCCTCCCTCCCTCTTAAGACCAATGTGAGGGGTGCACTTCACTGGATTTTCTTCTGTTAAGTTTCACACTGGGATTTCCCTCTCTTAAATACTTGGAGAAAATGTAAATTGGTTAGTTAAACTAACATACAGTCCTAGGCTTTAAACAGATTTTATTCTAGGATAGGAAAAGAAATTTCAGGGAGAAAAAGAAATTGAATTAGAGACAAGAGCTCATCTTGGTAAGATAGTTTTCTAACTCTTGTCCTTTAAATGACATGTAAGGATATGAGCTCTGGTGGCATAGTGCCTAAAGCATTTGACTGCTAACCAGAAGGCTGGCGGTTCAAACCCACTAGCCACTCCTCGGAAGAAAGGTTGGGCAGTCTACTTCCTTAGTGATACTGCCTCGGAAACCCAAGGGGGGATCACTATGAGTCACTACTCAATGGTAGTGACAATGTTCTCTTGATTTTTATTTTCTTTTATGACTATAGTTATGTCACATTATCAGAACCAGATTAAAGCAGAAACTATGACTTTTTAATATTCAGTCAAATGTTGATGATATATAAGTAATTCTTCCCATCCCAGCAAGTAAGCTGTTTCACATTCTTTCTGGGTTATAGGGCCCACTGGATAGCCTGCTTCCAGAATCTTTATCCCTTCCCCGTCCTACCACTCACCAGTAATCCCCTGAGTCCTTCCTGTAATCCTTCCGTTTGCAGTTAGTCTTGCTGTAGGTTGTGAGTCCTTGCTGTAATCGCTCCGTTTGCAGTTAGTCTTTGCTGTAGGTTGTGAGTCCTTCCTGTAATCGCTCTGTTTGCAGTTAGTTTTGCTGTAGGTTGTAGACCAGCTTCCATGCTTTGGTGACTCATCGACGGCTGCCTGAGCACATTATGTAGGAAACTGAGAGTGAGTTTTTTTCTTTCAAATGAACACAAGAAGAAAATCTTTCCTGTATTTTTGGAATATAGATTTATATAGATCAAGGTCCCTGGGTGACACAAACGGTTAAGCACTTGACTTTTAGCTGAGCAGTTGGCAGTTCAGACCTGCCTATAGAATCCTGGGAAGACAGAACATGCTATCTCCTTTTGAAAGGTCACGACCTTGAAAACCCTGTGGTGCGTGATTCCTCTCCCACACACATGGAGCCGCCACAAGTTGGAATTGACTCTGGCAACCAGCAAGATTTAGAGCAAAATACAGAAAGTTGAGCCAAGTGAAATAAATTGTTTTAATTCAAAGCTAATGAAAATTATCAATCCCTATTAGATCATTTTACCATGATTAGAACAATTTTAATAGGTTTTTTCATAAAATGAAAAGGAGCTCTGGTGGTGTGGTGGGTAAGGCATTTTGCCGCTAACCAGAAGGTTGGTGGTTCAAACCCACCAACTGCTCCACAAGAAGAAGATGAGACAATCTGCTTCCATAAAGACCTATGGCCTTGGAAACTCTGTGGGGTCACTATGAGCTGGAATCGACTCGATAGCACTGGGTTGGGTTGCGTTTCATAAAATGAGACGATTTATTTTGAAGGGCCACTCTTACCAATGGATGATATAATTTTTGCCTTTTTTATTTTTATTTTTATTTTTGTAAAAATTTCCCACGTCTGATTTCTTTTGGAAAGCAATAGTCAAGCACATTAGAGATTAATGCTTTTGGAAACATCTGCCTTCCGCTGTATGGCTGCCTCACAGCGTATTTGCACTCGCAAGACAGCATGTTTTAAATGAGTCCACTGATTTTCTGTGCATGTCTTCTTCATGCCTTTTTTGCCAGCAGAGGTAACTCTGGTTTTGTATGCCTGCATTAAGGCTGGCCCTGGAGAGTAAAGCACACTCAAGACCAGGGTAGTTGAAAATTTTCCAATCCTAAAGATATGTCTCATAGATGGTACAATTTAATTATACCCCAAATGTTTCATCTAAATTTACTTTTCTGTCTCTTCCTTTTTACTCTGTCCTTCACTTTTTATCGATCCACCGGCTGACAGTGTCTTTACATCCAAAATGCAAAGCAGACAAATGGGCATCTCAGGGACGAACATGACTAAAAGCACCAGCATCAGTGGAGACATGTGCTCACTAGAGAAGAATGATGGCAGCCAGTCTGACACTGCAGTGGGCGCCTTGGGCACCAGCGGCAAAAAGCGGCGCTCTAGCATTGGGGCCAAAATGGTAGCTATTGTTGGTCTCTCGAGGAAAAGCCGCAGCGCTTCTCAGCTCAGCCAAACGGGTAGGAATTTTTATGTTACTTTTGACTTCATATTTGTGTTGTCATTAAAATACATATTCTTTCTCTTACTTCTCTTATTACAGTAATGTGTGATTGATGGTACCATTTCCAGAGGAAGGAGGGCGCTTTAAACAAGTTAATCTTCTGAAACGTAAAACTGGCTTTATTTTTCAGTGAGGAGAGAACCTGCTTCAAAACACTGTTTTTGTTTGAAATGTGTGCGTCTTTTCTCCTCAGGGGGAGTTAAGCTGTAGTACCCCTGATTATCAGTTGCTGATACTTTGTAAAGATACACTGATCTTTGGAATCTGCTTTTCTTTAGGTAACATTCTTTGTAAGTTTCTGTTATTTTCCTCAAGTTGGAACCAGACAAATTAATTTTCATTCTCAGCACGCCCTGTGATGATGACATCTCATATTTTGTATGAACAATATAGCTTTTTTATTGTTGACAGCCTGACTTCCTTTTCAGTTTGTAAGCAACACTTACCAGTAATAGCAATTTTCTCACTGCTGTTTTTACTTCCTTGTTAAAACTCCAAGCAGTAAGTCTCCAGCAGCAAGGATGGAGGGATTTTCTGCTGACAGTGAAGATGTTCAAAGCTTTGCTACTTTATAATTCAGTTTCTAAATCACATCTGCAAAAATAAATTACATACAACACTCCTACTCAGAAACGCCACTGTTAGCAATTAAGAAATTTGTGAGTCAAAGCAGTGGCTTTTTTCAAATGGGTGTTGATAATTAAACGTTAAATCCCTGGAATCTTGGAAATAATAGCATATCTTCTACTTAGCAAACAAGTGAAAGCATATAATGTCGTGTTTGTTTTACAGCAAATAAATTACAGGCAACTGGATTAAATCTAATTTCTGCTTGCATACTAGGGTTCTTGTACACAGAAGTCAGGGCATAAATCCAACAGAATTTAAGAGTACATTAATTCCTGGACCCGGCTAATTGATTGTTCAAACTACAATAATGATTTTGGAATATGAGCCTTGTATAATAATATTGTATTGAAATAATTATTTGATAACTATTCTTTATATCCTGGTTGTAGCTCACTATATTTAATGTGATTATTGTTGTAGGAATTTTTCATTTGGTGATTTAAAATACTATTTTACATTTTTAATGTAGAACTCTAGCTTTCATTTATGGACAAAACAATCATATTTAAACTATGATATTTCAAATTGTTGAAATTTATACATAGTTAACTGTATTGTGCCAATATGATAGGTGTTGGCCTTTTGTTTTGTTTTTGTATTTTTCTATCTGTTAGAATGGTACTTTTTTTCCTCACATTTTCTCATTAACATTTTCAAGCATTAAGAACCTAAAAGCAGACATTGATAAGACTGCAAGTTAGATAACATGTACTGTTAAGTTAAATAAGCAATTCCATCCACTCGGTTGTTTAACTGTTGTACACTTGCTATGTGACAGACACATGGAGAAAAAAAATGAGTAAGAAATCCTTTATAGCTCTGAGTTGCTTATGTCTAGTAGAAGACAGACATGTAAACAGAATGCTTCAAGGTCTTAGGCATTTGACTGCTTACCAGAAGGCTGGCGGTTCAAACCCACCAGTCACTCTTCGGAAGGAAGGTTGGGCAATCTACTTCCATAGTGATACTGCCTCGGAAACCCAAGGAGGGGTCGCTATGAGTCGGGGCCGACTCAATGGCACATAACAACAACAACAACAAGAATTACAAAGAAGGTGCATTAGATGCTCAGAATGAGGCTTCTTGGCCCAACATGGAATTCTAGGAGTTAATCCCTGGAAATGATACCTGATCTGGGGCCCTAAAGACAATTAACTGCTAACCAGATAAAGAGTAATTAGAAACCTGGTCCAGATAGAAACCATTGTGAACATAGGCATAGAGGTGTGATATATACAGAAATGGTAAGCAATTAAGAGTAATTTTTGTCTAAAATGTTAAAGAGAATGTGGTTAAAGATGGTGGCTGACAGATAAGTAAAGACCAGGTCGTGCAGAGTCCATCAGATTGATTGATTGGTTGTAGTGACTGGTTGTATGTATGTGGTTTAGTGAAGGAGAGTGAATTTTAAGATTTATTCCCATATTTCTGACTTGCAGCACCTAGTTGATAGTCATGTCACTAATAGATACTGAAAATATAAGACAAGTTGGAAGACAGAAAAGGGTGAGTCCTTCAATTTAAGACATTTTGAATTTAAAATGTTTATGAAATATCCAAGTGAAAATGTTGAGAACAGATTTAAATAAACACTTCTGAAGATAGTGCCATACCAAGGGCATAAATCTGGAAGTTAGAATGTTTAGGTGATGCATAAAACCATGAACATGGCTAAGGTTGTCCAAATAGCTCCGATGGTTAAAGCATTTGGCTGCTATTTAAAAGGTCGGTGGGTCAAGCACAGAGGTTGCCCACAAACACTACAGATGAAAGAACATTAGGCCAAGACAATACTTGTAGAAGATTCACATTTTAGATTTAGCAGAGAAAGAGGAGCCCATGAAGGAGACCAAAAAGGAATGTTCATGAAGAAAGGGCAAAAACTACTAGAGAGTAATGTCACAGAAGAGTATAAAAGATTCTACGAAGAGAGTGCTCAAGGTTTCTCAAGGATTATTTTCATGTCTTCATAATTTTAGCATTAATATCCCATATATTTTTCTTTGAAAATATTTTTATTACAAAATTACAGATCTGTTAATGATACACTGTAATTCTGTAACAACACTGATCTGTTTTTCATGTATGAGTAGTTAAAGGTTTTTCTTTTCAAAAGCATGATGTTGCAGATTTAGGAGCTATATATAGTATCGTTCCTTGTTATGTTCTATAACCCTTTCCTATACAGAGAATAGCAGAAAATAAATCACCATTCTTTGTTGATGTATTCATCAGTGGTGGCATTATAATGATTAAAATACTGATCATTTTTTAAATATGCAGGTATTTCTACCTACTTAATAGCTTTGACCTATTGGTAATGGAATTCAGAATATCTCTCATTGTAAAGCCTGAGTTTAACTGCAGGAATGTTTTACAATTACTATACTATAAATTTTCAACGGACTTCAAATTCTATATTTTTGTATATATGTGTATGTTTCAAGTATAGTTTTTATGTTTTCTTAGGAAAAATCTACTTACAGGTTCCCACAGTGTTGAAACCTTCAAATTTAGTAATATAAGCTATTTGATCATAGGATACCATTATCTAAAGTAATGAACTTATTTTATGATGTTGGATCTTAACAATAGCTCCTTTGTTTAGACATAAATATATGCAGTATATTGAGGAACCAAGAGATACCTAAAACCAAGAAGTACCATGTACATTTTCAACTAGTATGTATTTTCAAAGATTCATTTAGTATTCTCTTGATTTTGCTGAATCCCATATGGAGATCTGTATGTAATTAAGTTACATAGCTATCAGTTAATGAATGATACACCATAATGTTTTCAATTTAGTAAGATGATCTTTGTCATTATAAAAATAAATATCATTGTACTACTATGGATTTCAAGATCAGACAGGACTACTTCCCTGCTTTCTGAAGATCAGAAAATTCAGTAAAATGGGATCTCCCTAAAGAATAGTGAAATGATTCTGTACAACATCATAGTGATCATATGTAAACAATATTTGGCAAACAGAAATTAATTATAAAGGTGTGTTGACCAATACACATGATGACTATCTTTCTTCCTTTGCCCAACTATTTTGTCTACTCCTTTGCCTGTTATTTGGAAACTCATCTTAAAGCCACCATTTCAAAAGAATAAAATATGACTTGATAAGCATCATAACAAAATAAAAAGCATATAGAAGGAATAAAGAGATTAGTATTGTATTTCTTACCCTAGGTTATGTAAGATATTAAATATGGCTTATTTTAAAATCTTCATATCTAAAATCATAACGTGTTCATCTGATGATGAAATTAATACCTGCTGTCCTAACAGGGTTTTTATAAAGATAATACTTTAAAATATTTGGGAAAGTACTTAGAAAATTTAAGGTTACTTTGTAGATGTCAGACATTAGTAGCAAATTCAGCCTCATGTGGGAATCATGAATTCAATTTTAGACGTGTTGGTTCTAAGATGCCTTTTAGATATCTAAGTGAAGTGTTATATGATCAGTTAGATATATGGGTCTTGAGCTCAGAAGGTCAAAACTAATTAGATGATTTGAGAGTAATCAGCTGGTAGTATTAAAAGCATGGTATTGGATGTGATTACTTAGGGTAAGTTGAACTAGCCTGGGACACTCCAACATCTAGAAGTCAGGAAGAGGAAGAGAATCCATTAGAGAATTAAGAGAGAGCAACCATTAAAACAAGAAGAATATGTTATCTTGGAAACCAAAGGAAGAAGGTATTTTAAGAATGAGGACAAGATCAACTGTGTCAGGTGCTTCTGAGAGGTTAAGAAAGATGAAGAGTGATAATTTATCATTGAATTTGGCAAGATGAAGGAATTTGGTAAATGCTGACAAACCTTATAGTTGTAGACAAAGCATGGTCAGAGCAAGTTAAAGAAAATGGGAAGTCAGGTAGAGTCAGGGAGCATAACTTCAAGAATGGGAATTAAAAACAAAAACAAACCCACTGCCATTGAGTTGATTACAACTCATGGCTACCCCATGTTACATGAAAGAACTGCTCCATGGAGTTTTCTTTGTTTCTCATCTTTACAGAAGCAGGTCACCAGGCCTTTCTTTCAGTGTCCCGGAATGGGTTTGAACTGCCTTCCTCTAGGTTAGTAGCTAAGCCACAAACCATTTGCAGGGGCCTTAAGAATAAGAATTGAAACACCTCATACTTACTGAGTGTGTGTTATGCTCTAAGTATTACCTTAAATACTTTACAAGTAAATCACTTAGTCTTTATAACACCATTATAAAACGGGTAAATTACCATTATCTCCATTTTATAGGTGAGCAAACAAAAGTATATAGGTGAAATAGCATCCCCAAGTTTACCCAGTTAGTAAGTGTAGAAGTTGAAATTTAATTCCAGGCAGCATGGATCTGGAGCCTTCAATCTTAATTATTCTGTTAATATCTAGACCACCATTGTCTAATAGAACTTTCCGAGATGATGGCATGTCCTGTACGGTAGCCACTAGCTACATTTTGGCTACTAAGCACTAGAAATGTGGCTAGTGCCACTAAAGAACTGAATTTTAAATTTTATTTAATTTTCAATTAAAATAATTTAAATTTAAATAGCTACAAGTGACTAATGGCTACTGTGTTGTACAGTGGAGATAAAAATCAACTCTAAAATTTTTGAACAAATAGAAATAGCACTGTGGCTTGGTGGAGTCAGTCAAGGAAGAATTTATTTGTTTTGTTATTTTGGGAGATAAAGAATGAAAAAGGGGATAATTTTGGGAACAACTGAGTAGGTAAGACAGCATTGGATCTAGAATTTAAGTGCAGATTAGCTAACCTCTTTTCATCCTGTAGTACTTCCTAAGCTCACAGTACTTTAATTTATTCTTATTATAATACTTAGTAACTGTAATTATTTATTTATTTGTCTATCTCCTGGCTGGAGTCTCTGCGTAGTTCAAATGGTTAATGTAAGTGGCTGCTAACCTCAAAACTGGAGGTTCAAGCAGAAAAATGAAACAAGATCTGTACCTCGCACCATACACAAAAACTAACTCCAGATGGGTCAAAGACTTAAATGTGAAACCTAAAACTATAGAGTTCCTCAAGGAAAAACTAGAGGCAAATTTAGGGGCCCTAATATATGACATAAATAGACTATCAAGCACAACCCAAAATGCACAAACAGCAGATGAGAAACTAGATGAATGGGACCTTCTGAAAATTAAATTTTTATGTGCTTCCAAAGACTTCTCCAAAAGAGTCAAGAGAACCTACAGATTGTGAAAAAATATTTGGCAATGGCATATCTAACAAGGGACTTATCTCTAGAATTTATAGAAAACTAGCACTTCAACAACAAAAAGACAAATAATCCAGTTAAAAAATGTGCAGAAGACATGAATAGACACTTCACCAAGGAGGATATTCAGGCAGCCAACTAACACATGAAGAAATGCTGTCGGTCATTAGCCATTAGAGAGATGCAAATCAAAACAACAATGAGATATCATCTTGCCCCAGCACTAGTAGCAAAGTTCAACAAGACAGAAAATAACAAATGCTGGCAAGGATGTGGAGAGATTGGGATTCTCATACACTGCTGATGGGACTGTAAAATGGTACAACCACTGTGGAAAGAAGTATGATGATTCCTTAAAAAGTGTGAATTAGAAATACCATTTGACCCAGCCATTCCATTACTAGATATACATCCTAAAGAAGTGAGAGTCATGACAAGAACAGACATGTGAACACTGCTCATTGCAGCACTATTTACAATAGCCAAAAGATGGAAACAACCTAGGTGTCCATCAACTGAGGAATGGATAACCAAACTTTGGTACATACACACAATGGAATACTATGCAACCCTAAAGAATAATGTAGAATCTGCAAAACACCGCATAACGTGGATGAACTTGGAGGACATTATGCTGAGTGAAATAAGTCAATCGCAGAAGAACAAATATTGTATTAGTCCATTATTGTAAAAGTCAAGGAAAGGTTTATGTATGTTAGGAAATTTTCTTTGTTGTTACCACGAGTGGGAGGGTAGGGTAGGGAACACTCTTAGATAGATAGAGATAAGTAGTGATTTGGGTGAAGAAAAGGGCAATGTGCCAAATGTGAGTGATCAACATGGTGGCATTGAGGAAGAGGAAGACATAGAAAGATACATGAGAGGTGTAGATAACAAAGATGAACCCTTTTGCACATGCAGTACTGCATTGTCAGTGGAGGCAAACATGGGTATATGGGTGAATAAATGGGTGGACAGGAGCTCTGGTAGCATAGTGCCTAAGGCACTTGACCACTAACCAGAAGGCTGGAGGTTCAAACCCACCAGCCACTCCTCAGAAGGAAGGTTGGGCAATCTACTTCTATAGTGGTACTGCCTCGGAAACCCAAGGAGGGGTCTCTATGAGTCGGGTCCAACTTGACGGCACATAACAACAACAACGACAGAATTATTAGGTATGTCTGTGAAGTGGGAGTGTACCCAAGACCATGTATAGGGTTGGCAGACAATGGTCCTATAACTGTATTTGTGTGATCTGAATTTCCAGGTATATAATAGAGCTGACAAGGGACAAGGTTGTAGTCACTTCTTAGTCACAGCCAGCTACACAGAGGGACTGGGTAGTTGAACCTGTGGGCTCGGGACCATAGTCACAGGGGACATCAAGCTCAATTGGCATAACATACTATACAAAACATTGTTCCACCTCCTACTTTGGCGAGTAGTGACTGGGATCTTAAAAGCTTGCAAGCAGCCATCTAGATCCAACGATGAGTCTCTCCTTGTCCAGAGCAAAAGAGAATGAAGAAAACCAAAGATTCATGGAAACAATTACTCCTAGTGACTGGTACACCATATGATCTTCAGCCTATATGACTATGAGACCAGAAGAACTAGATGGTGCCCAGCTACCACTGTCAACCACTCGGAGGGGGATCTATATAGGAGAGACTGGATAGAGAGGGAGAACAATGTGGAACAAAACTCAAAATCATTTGGAGAAAAAAAAGGGCGGAGGGACCAGGTTTGCTGGTCTGATAGAGCCTGGTGGAACTAATGAGACTATGACCCCTAGTTGCCCCTCAGGTCTGGAATTGAACCCATACCTGTGGCTTCCAGCCAAACAAAAGACAGGCATATGGGTTGAACATTTACCTGAGGCAGATACACTCCTTGGAGAGAACAATCATGGGAGAAAGAAGGGCTGTTTATGCACAGGAAGACAGCTCAGGGGGCAGGAGTGCTTGGAGGGATGGACACAGGGAAGAGGTAACTATTGGAAGGAAGTGGGAGGTGGGAGGGGAGCTGTTGCATTGTGGTAAATTGTGGTCAATGTCATGAGACAACGTGTATGTGAACTGCTGTATGGAAAGTGAATTGGCTCTGTAAATTTTCACCCAAATCACAATTAAAAAAAGAAAAAGACTGGAGGTTCAAGTCTGTTCAGAGGTGCCTTGGAAGAAAGGTACTTCCAATCTCTTTCTGAAAAATCAGCCATCGAGAACATTATAAAACACAGGTCTAATTCTTTCACACAAAGGGTCACCATGAGTCAGAAATTGACTCAGTGAGAACTGGTTTTTTAATTCCTGGCTAAGCATTTTTTTGTTTGTTTGTTTTAATTTTAGGTATCCTTCTCAGTGTGTGGCATAGTACAAATATATTGATCATCTGTGTGGGGTACATTATTCAATCGTCTGGGAAATAGAAAATAGAACCTATTTTTATTTTTTAATTTAAAAGACAAAAAAGATTTTAAGCTTCATTAATATTTAATACATGTTTTCACCCTGGTGTTCTCCGTTGGTCTGGGTCTTAATTTTCACAATTTACATTATGTGACCAAAGACACATCTGTTGTTATTGAAATGTGGCTGGTGGAACTAATGGCGACCTTATGTGTAACAGCAAAATGGTGCTCACTCCTGCTCTATCTTCATGATCTTTGATGTGGTTAAGTCCATTGTTTCAGTCACTGTGTAAATCCATATCATTGAGGGGTCTTTTTCATGGACCTCTCTACTTTACCAAGCATGATGACCTTTTCTGGGGGTTGGTCTTTCCTCATGACATACTGAAAGTCAGCAAGATGAGGTTTCACCATCCTCACTTCTAAGGAGCATTCTGGTTTTATTTCTTCTAAAACTGGTTTGTTTGTTCTTCTAACCATCCAGGATATGTTCAATATTCTTTACCAATACCACAATTCAGATATGTCAACTCTTCTGTCTTCTTTTTGTATTGTCCCACTTTCCTTTCAACTGATCGTAATACATTATGAATAATATTGTAAAGAATGAGGACTCCAAAACACTTTGTTGTGCTCATGTGGAATCTGTACATGGATCAAGAGACAGTAGTTCCAACAAAATAAAAGGATACTCCCTAGTTTGAAATTGGAAAAGGGGTGTGGCAAGGTTGTATCCTTTCACCATGCTTATTCAAACTGTAGCTGAACAAATAATCTGAGAAGCCAGACTATATCAAGAAGAACACAGCAGCGCTCTTCCTTTCCAACCTGGTTGCAATGCTATGGCTCCAGCAAAGAAGCGTGGTGAGAAGAAGAAGGGCCGTTCAGCTATCAACGAAGTGGTGACCAGAGAGTACACCATCAACATTCACAAGCGCATCCATGGAGTAGGCTTCAAGAAGCGTGCCCCTTGGGCACTCAAGGAGATCCGGAAATTTGCCATGAAAGAGATGGGAACACCAGATGTGCGCATTGACACCAGGCTCAACAAAGCTGTCTGGGCCAAAGGAATACGAAATGTCCCATACCGCATCCATGTACAGTTGTCAAGAAAATGTAATGAGGATGAAGATTCACCAAACAAGCTCTACACATTGGTTACCTACGTACCTGTAACCACTTTCAAAAACCTACAGACGGTCAACGTGGATGAAAACTAACAGCTGATTATCAAATAAAGTTTTAAAACTGCAAAAAAAAAAAAGAAGAAGAACACAGCATCATGATTGGACATAGACTTATTAACAGCCTGCAGCATGGGAATGGAGCAACCTTGCTTGAAGGTTGAAGAAACTTGAATGAAGTTCACCTTGAATGAAAATGAAGACATCTTGAAACACTGATGAAGTTAAAAGACTGCAGCCTTCAGTATGAATTATACCGGAATGAAAAGAAAATGAAAATCCTCACAACCGGACCGATAAGCAACATCATGACAAATAGAAAATTGAAGTTGTCAAGGAATTTATCCTACTTGGATCAACAAGTAATGCCTATGGAAGCAGCAGTCAAAAAATCTAACAGCTTAGTCACTGAGCAAATCTGCTGCAAAAGACCTCTTTAAAGTTCTAAAAAGCAAAGATGTCACTTTGATGATTAAGGTGCTCCTGACCCTTATTGTTGTGTTGTTGTTATGTGCTGTCAAGTCAGACCCTACTCACAGCGACCCCTCCTTGGGTTCCTGAGGAGGTATCACTACAGAAGTAGATTGCCCACACTTCCTTCCAAGGAGTGACTGGTGGGTTTGAACCACCAGCCTCCTGGTTAGCAGTCAAGTGCCTTAGGCACTACGCTACCGGAGCTCCCACTCCTGACCCTACCTGTGGCTATTTCTGTTACTTCTTATGCATGTGAAAACTGGACAAGGGAAAAGCATATACCAATTCTTAAAAGACTCAAGCTTTATTTCTAATATAAAATTCAGAAAATAATTTATCACAGTCATTGAAAGCATAATTCGCAATAACATGAATTTGTTCACTTAAATTTTCACAACTTGAGGGATATGCATTATCCCTCGCATTTTACCCAAGAGAAAAATTGAGACTCAGAAAGTTTCATAGTATGCAAACAACCTCAAAGCTGGTACTCTCTCTGTGACCCCGCTGTCGCTAGCAATATGTTGTTATAATTAGCTCTTTTCAAATCATTAGGAGAAGAAAAACTTCAAATTAAAAACTCCTCAGGGAAAGTGCTTTTAATTTCATATAGGTTTTATTTAATTGGATGTAATTTTAACATGTAAATAGCCAAGAGGCATTGTACATGCTCATAATCAGTGAAGGCCTGGTAACTGTAAATAACTAAACCATAAAGACTTGAACTCTGAATGAAGAAATGTATAACTAAAGAGCAGTCCTTTAGTTTCGTTAAAATTAAATGTGTTAAGGGCACTGAGCATCATAGTGTAAATGGAAAAACAATTTTTAAGGTAAAGACCACTTTTAATGAAATTTCCATGTACTCTTGAGTAAAGGTATGGAGCTGCTAGATGCCTTTTGTAAAATTGGGATCTGTTCCCATTACCTGCTAAGAAGACTTCCAAAGAGGCAATTGCAATTATTTGTTGGAAATTTAATAAAGCCCTAGCTAAGCAGCATAAAATTCTACCAGGAATAATGATAACTCACCCTTCCAAAGTGTGGAAAAAAGATGGGACTGCTGGCTCATGGTCCCCTTGGGCCTTGAAATCTACTTGGTATCGCAGACTTTGTAGAATGGAAAACACTGAGACAGGATGTGTCTTTCTTTGATGCTGCTCCAACTAGACAAATCCTTCTAACTTTTTATTCCAAGATGAGGTTTTTAAACATTCACGCTCTGTTATTACTATCTTATAACAATCCTTTTATTTTCCATGGAATTATGATTTACTAGAGGATCAAACCAGTTGCTGTTGAGTCATTTCCAACTCCTGGTGAACTTCTACTATGTGAAGGACATTGTGGTGTGTGCTAAAGATAGTAACTGGGATTTTTTTCATTTAGGAGAGATTTAACAAATAAGTAAAGTAATAATTGGTCAAAATTACAAAGCTTGCTTTGACAGATAATTACCTCTTGGTATGAGAGTGTGTAACAGGATACTAACCTAATCTGTTGGCTGAAATTCATCTTTCCTCTACTGATCTCTGACTAGATACTTTGCACATAGAGGGTTTCCCCAAACTGTTTCATGTTGTATATGCTGCCTTCTGTCTTTATGTTTGATTTGTCTGGCAGTGTATGCCATAGACTGCTTCCATGCATATGGCCCACAAATCTCCTTGTGGACACAGTGTTTTGTTTTGTTTTCTAGTAAAAACAATTGACAGCCAAATGACTTTGAAAAAGGATTTAAGTTCAACTGATGGATCTGAATTTGTATACCATGAGGGGAGAGGCAATAGATTGTAGTCTAATGTAGAACTGTCCCAGAGATTGACATATTGGGACAGTGGATCTAGCAAACTTCCACTCAGCATTGAAGTTTGGCACTGACATAGGAATGCAATTTCTTTTAGTCCATAAAGTGCTTTGGAGCATGCTTTTTTTTTTTTTTTTTTTTTTTTTAGTATGTGAGAATTAACTGCCTTTTACTTGTAACATCATAATTCAAGCTTAGACCTGAGAGTGGGACAAGAACTAATAGAGAAATATGAAATAAGGTGGAGAAATATTCCGATGGGGAAATTAATAGTGAGGTAGCACGTCATGAAGCAGTTTTAGAAGGGTGTAGAGACTGGAGAATTCCCTCAGCACCCCACAGAGAGCCACAGGGGGCTACGCTCATAACTGAGGCATTGCAACTTCAACGTCTTTCAACCAAAAGAAATACAGTAGCCAAAGGTAGAGGAACAGTGGCCACCAGCCTCCTCTCATATTCTTTCCCCTTGACCTTTAAAGTATCTCGATGCTTGTCCCTTTTCACCTTCCTCCTCTCTGTCAGTAGACATTTTATGCTGGAATTACAGCTATCTGTGTCAAAGGGAAGAGGACCTGGCCAAAGGGGCCCGACTTGCTGCCAACTACACTTTCTAGTTGTTCATTTAACCAGTCACTTGTGAAATGGGCATCCTGGAAACCCTAATTTGATAATGTTCTGCTTTGGTATGTTAAGATGGATTTCTAAAGAAAAAGTACAAAGACAGTTTAAGAGCCTTGTTCATTTGACCTATTTGAGAAGTTTTTCACACACACAAAAAAAAACTAAAAACACCTGTGTTTTACAAATAAAATAATAAACGTGATGACCATTGAAAAAGATGGCATGCTGTGTAATTGACAGATACATTTATAATGTTTGAAAAGTTCATTTCTTATTTCTAAATGAAATGGAAATCAGACGTTTCTGATTCCTCAAGGAGGTTTTAATATTTTTTGTTTCAATTCATACAGCACAAGGACCAGTTTTAAAGCTATGTAGGGCCTACTTTTAAAATCAGGTTCTGGAATTTAATCTCACTTATAGTCACATCTTTTATGTTTAATAATTTATAGTACTGAAGATAAGTGATTTGCATCATTTGTGCATTTGAATAGAATACTATTTCATATATTTAGATATGAATCAGCATCTTAATTCTGAGTTTGGGGCAGTGTGGATCTCTGGTAGAATTCTCACCTCCATATGGAGACCGAGGTTTAATTACTGGCCAGTGCACCTCGAGTGCAGCACTGCCCATCTATCCCTGAAGGCTTGTATGTTGCTATGACGCCGAACAGGTTTCCAAGGAGCTGATAGACTAGGAAGAAAGGCCTGGGAATCTGCTTCCAAAAAATCAGCCAATGAAAACCCTATGGATCACAACCAGCCAATCCCGTTGTGCGTGGTCACTATGAGTCAGGGGTGGACTCAGCAGCAACTGACAGCAACATTTCTGAGTTACACAGTCTCGACTTGAATAAAATTTCCTCACAGATTTCATGTACTGGATTAGTCCTCTTTTTAACCCTTTCCTGGATAGGTATTTACTTTTAATTTATCTTTGTATGTAGAAACTTAAACTGGGAACAATTACAAAGGCGTCATATAAAGATACTTATTTTTTTTTCCTGGGTTTTTCATGAAATAGCCCTGTGTATCAGTAAAGCCTTAGCTTTTTATGTTATTTTGCTTCATTTTGAATAAGAGAACTATATACATTCATCTAGCTTTAACTGTCTTTATTTTTCTTTGTCTTTTATGGCTGCTCAATCAGTCTTTATTTGTTCTTGGTATAATTTGGTTTTCATTCTTTTTTTTTTTTTTTTTTTT
>NW_006921608.1:8176438-8211739 GCF_000298275.1 Orycteropus afer afer | reverse complement strand
TGTGTCTGTGTTAATTGGTTTCCCTTTTCTTTGTTGAAGAGGGTCTGTGCAATCCTTCTGCCTAGTCCTCCATCTTGCCCCGCCTCTTGGTTTTCATTCTTAAATAATCCCCATTAAGTTTAATTCTGTTTTTCAGTAAAACATTTTAATATACCCAGGTCAGTTAACATTCCAAGTATTGCTTAAAATTGTAAGTAGATTATCAGATGATTAAAAACATTAAGCACTTTTGTTTTCAAAAAGCATTATAAGTTAAAAATATTCATTCTATATGATTCATTGTTTTTCTAATAGGGAAAGGGTATTGTGCAAAGGATTATGAATGATGAAAAATTAGACAAATCATAGACTTACCCTCAAAAAGTTTTAAATCTATTAAGGAAAATACACTAGATATTCAATATGTCAGTAGTACAAACTGCTATGAGATTTCAAAAAGATCACTTCTGACTAGAATGAGATATTATACAGCTTCTTAGAAGGTTTCCAATTTGAGTCAGACTTTGAAGAATAAATAGCATTTCAGTGAAATTAGATAGGCACTCATGTCAAGCTTAGGGAACTCACTAGTAGAGGAAAAAGACAGGAAAACATAAGAGTATATTTCAGAGAAAGGTCAGTTTTCTAGTTTGACTAAACTATTGGTTTTCAAACTTTTTCCCTTAGCAGTTGGAACCATTTTTAACGTATGGAAGAGTAGACAGATACAGTCTACAGAGGTTGAACACATCTTAAAACGTTAAGAACCTGAATGAGGGGAGAAAAAGCTTGGCATGCTCCAGGGACTAGACTACGTTCAATGTCCCTGAAGCATAGTGCACAGGAGGGACTGACAGAAGGCTGCAGAGTTGGATGAAGACAGGTCGTGAAATATGTAAAAGTCGTGTTCAGAAGTTGGACTTTATCCTAAAACAGTTGAAACTTGTACCAAAGGGGGAAGACTGAAGGCAGAAGTAACAGAATCTTCCGGAGACAGTGGTGGCTGGACTACTAGACAGCATTGGGAAGGGAGAGAGACATTTGGATTTGATCGAGAAAATCTGTAGACTAGAGGTGAGGGAGAGGGAGGAAACAGAGTTGATTTCTGAGATTCTGGGTCAAGCTACTGGGTACACTAGTATTTTTGCTATTTATTGAAATGAGGAAGCACAGGAGAAACAATGAGAACTATGAGGTTGCTTTGATGAGTACAAAGATGTAGTAGTGCTTTCTACATGCCAGACGTTGTGCTAAATGTTTCCGTATGATTATCTTCACTACATTATCTAACTTGATTGTCAATAAATATTAACTTTTAAGATGTGAAGAGGTTTAGATCGACAGGGTCTAAGGAGGAAATGTTGTTGTTGTTGTTTGCCATCGAGTCGGACCCGACTCATAGCGACCCCTCCTTGGGTTTCTGAGGCAGTATCACTAAGGAAGTAGATTGTCCCACCTTCCTTCCGAGGAGTGGCTGGTGGGTTTGTACCGCCAGCCTTCTGATCAGCAGTCAAGTGCCTTAGGCTCTATGCCACCAGAGTGGTAGAAATTGGAGGTGATAGCTGTAGAGAGGCAGTGGCGAGGAGCTCTAGTTCAGGGGCTGGCAGACTGTGGACCACATGCCATATTTGGCCTGGCACTTTATTTATTTATTTATTTTGGTAAGTCAGATGTTATCAGGATCCAGCCAAGTTCATTCGTATATGTATTGTCTGTGGGTACTTTCATGCAGCAGTGGCTCAGCTGAGTAGTTGCCACTGAGACCATGTGATCTTCCAAACCTAAAAGATTTTTCATTTTTCCCTTCATAGAGTTTTCTCAAACTCTACTCTAGTTTGATGTAAATGTGGATCCAAATACAATTTTTTTTTCTTCAAGATGAGAGAACTCTTCTATATTCTTCCATCTTTTTAGAGGGAAGAGAGTAATTAAAGGTACAGGAGAGGAAAGGATGAAATGTACTGGATAATTTTTAAATCTCAGTATATAAGAAAGGACTTTTTTAAATGTCGTTTAATCCAGCCAGCCTTCCACTAATGTTTAATTTTAAGTTCTTTCCACACTTTAAAAAGAGTTTTCTAGCTAAGCTTGTAACAGCAAGATTATCCAGTAGATACACTTAGTCCACTGTTGTGAGACTGTAGGGTTTTCCATTAAAATAGCCCTGGCATCTTATTAGTGTCCATACATTTGCTATTGAGCTCATCTTTTTGTTGTTGTTTTGTTTTTTTAAGTTTCTTTTGTACATAACATAGCAGCATTCCACTTCTACTTTTGGTTCTTTGAACAGTGTTTCATTTCTGTTCTTCTTCTTTTTTTTTTTTTTTTGTAATATTATGTAAGTAAGATTGTAAAACAGGTATAACAAATTTAATGATTGTATGTTAAAAGCTCCTTGAGAGTATTCATTATCGCTTCTCCACTTTATCCAAAATGCTACTGGAAGGTCCATGTTTCTTAGCCTAGACCTGAAATCAGCCTTTCTATGTTTTGGCATTCTTCTAAGAAAATGACACAAACATAGCAATTAGGCTCTGCTTCCTGATATGTTCAGTTTGGAAACTATTGCTCCTGTAGATAATTGTAGGTTAACCTTGACTGCTATTATTTATTTTAACAAACATCAGATTGTTAATGAAATAATATTTAATAGTTTTTTTTTTTACTATGGATTTGATCATGAGAGTTTCTATAGTGATGTGAAATGAAGCTGTTTTATACAGAAGAAAAAAGTGCAAGTATTACTTAAAATCTTTACTGTCCTAAATTCTCTGATTATTTAAAAGTTGAATCTGATCTTTAAAACTTAGAATCTCATGGTCTAGGGATAATGGGTAACATCAAAGGAACATCTTAGCTATTACTGAGGTGGCATAGAGGTTAAAGTATTCGGCTGCTAGCCAGAAGGCAGGAGAAAGACGAGTGCATGGAGGACATGGTGGCAGCATCGTCTGACCTCCTCAAACTTCACGGTGGGGAGAGAGGATCAGCAGCAACATCAGCTGAAGGCGAATGCCTATGAGGTGGAAGTCAGACATGCCACCGCCCTCTAACCTTTTTGCTGGTTCTGATACCAACCTTCCCTCCCATGACACTGTTTCTCTGCTGAGTTCAATAATTTGTTGCAGCGGCCACACAGAATTCACGGACAGTACTAATGATTATAGGGTTTATTAGGGAAGCAGCAGGTTACAATTCAGAGTCAGGAACACTCAGGATACAATTCTTCTGTTGAGACAGCCTCCCCTTGGCCATGCCTATAGGCACACCTCTCTTCAGCCCTTGGCTTCTCCACCTGGCCTGACCCTGCTCTGCCAGTAGGTGCATCCCACTCTGACAGCAAGCCTCCTGCCCCAAGGCACTCAGCTTTCTTGCTCCGAGGGCCGGGAAGCCCGCTGCTCTGTGTCGTGCAGTCTTTTGGTTCTAATGCCTCTGCTGCTGCTGTCTCTCTGCCATCTCAGCACAGGGATCTCGAGTCCTTCTCTTTCCTTTTTTGTTTTTTTTCGTTGTGATCTGAGTGAAAGTTTGCATACAGAGCAAATTCACTTTCTATACAACAGTTCACATACACTTTGTCTCATGACATTGACTACAATTTACCACAATGCAACAGCTCCCCTCTCACTTCCTTCCATAGTTACCTCTTCCCTATGCCCTTCCCTCCATGCACTCCTGCCCCCTTAGCTGTCTCTCTGTGCACACTTAGCCCTTCTATTCTCCCATGATTGTTCTCTCCAAGGAGTGTATCTACCTGATGTAAATACTCACCTCATATGCCTGTCTTTTGTTTCACTGGAAACCACAGGAGTGGTTTCTATTCCAGACCTGAAGGGCAGCTAGGGGCCATAGTCTCAGTGGTTCCATCAGGTTCTATTAGATCAGCAAACCTGGTCCCTTTTTTTTTTTTCCAAATGATTTTGAGTTCTGTTCCACATTGTTATCCCACTCTATACAGGATCTCCTACATAGATCCCCCTCTGAGTAATTGACAGTGGTAGCCGGGCACCATCTAGTTCTTCTGGTCTCCTAGTTGTATAGGCTGAGGATCACATGGTGTACCAGTTGCTTGGACTAATTGTTTCCATGCATCTTTGGTTGTCTTCATTCTTCTTTGCTCTAGATGAGGAGAGACCCATCGTTGCATCTAGATTGCAAGCTTTTAAGATCCCAGTCACTAGTCACCAAAGTAGGATGTGAAATAATGTTTTGTGTAGTATGTTAATGCAAATTTCCAACTCTTCTCTTTCAGTAGCAGTGAGATTCCCCCCTTGTGCTCTAGGATGCTCATTTTAAGCCTAGCAAGATGGCAAAACAGACCAATCCTCACATTAGGGTTCCATAGACTTTATTTGCACAGTCCACCCCACACAACGGCTCCATGTACCTTATTTCTATTTCTAGCAAGCTCTCCAGTCCCCTTGGTGGGACACAAGTGCCTCACATTTGCATAGTGCCACCCAGTCATCTGGTGGGAGTCACAAAGACCATGGCTAGAAGAGCCATAGCAAGTAATTCACTGCACTGCAATGGGGCTGCCTGCACCTGTAAAGATGGACAGCCTTGAAAACCTTATGAAGCAGTTCTGCTCTGCCCAATAGGGTCGCTGTGAGTCAGAACTGACTCCATGACACTGGGTTTTGAAGAAGTCTAGAAAATGGAATAGAAGTGAAGCTTAAACTAAGCACCTGAATTAGTTGGTAATTTGGAAAAAAAAAAAAAAAAAACACAAACTACTGCCATCGAGTCAGATCCGACTCATAGCGACCCTTCCTTGGGTTTCCAAGGTGGTATCACTACAAAGAGTGGCTGGTGGGTTTGAACTGCCAGCCTTCTGGTTAGCAGTCACATGCCTTAGGCAGTGCACTGCCAGATCTCTCATAGTTGATAATAGGTTTCCTGAAATCGATTCAGAGGGAAGGAGGTTAAAAAGCAGGTTGAAATTCTGGGCTTAAAATGGCATGCAGGACTTGAGAGAGAAAAGAGAGCAAGAGCGAGCAATGCTAATACATAATCTCTTTGATACCTGTTTATTTACTGTCATATTCTTTGGGAGATAATACTTTATTTCTTAAGCCAGATGAAATAGACAGAAGTAATGGACATTTATTGGAGCTCCACCTGGTTCTTTGTGAAGCATTTTTCTAATTCATTAACTCTTTGAATCCCCATATCAGCTCTTTGAAGTGGGGATTTTTATCTATGCTTTTCATTTTTTTGTATTAGGAAAGGAACAGGAGAGGAAACATAGTAGTGACATGAGGGGGCAGAATGAAAACAATAGATACTTTTGAGCAAACCTTCCTGAAAACCGTGAGGCAGGTGACTTTTCTGTTAGTCTCCACTTCCTGTTCTCTTTGAACAGGGCTGCCTTCCTTTTTATAGCTGATCTCCCTTCAGTGTTTCCAGAATCCATCTCTCTTCTTTTTTTTTTTTTTCCCCCTGAAGCAAAATTTATTTTCTCACTCCCATTAATGTAGGAAGTAGTTGAAAATGCTTAAAACCTTCTATAAGTATTTGCATTTTTGGAATTAGAAAGTCATAAGCCACAGTCCTGAGGCTATAATAGCATCAAGTCATAGAAGTTTGAGAAGACAGAGGGTCTTCCTACATCTCCAGAATCATCCTGTGGAAATTATATCATCTCTGCCATACTCCAAGTACATCTTGCAAGGGCTGTCATTTTTGTGAAATCAAAGGATGTGTTTCCTGCTAAAATCATTGTTTCAGTATAATGATTTTTCAGAAATAGTGATATTATAGTAATAAACTCAGAAACTTCTCTATTCACATTGGAATTTGTATTCTCCAAGCAGTGAAACTTACTATTCATAAAGGTGAAATTTGAAGAACTGAGATACTAGGAGAAAGAACAAACATGGTAAGGGACATCATGATTTGTCACATAATGCCTTCACACCTTGCAGGAGTTGCTTCTCTAAATATTGGGAAAATAACATTTTAAGCATCACTAAGCAGGTCCACTCATCTCTAAAGATCCCAGTTAAGATGCAGTATCTAGAGGGGCTAGTCACTGTTTTCTTCTTTCACGCTTCTTTCTCCCAAAGAACTGAGTCAAGCTGCTTACTCCTCTTTGTCCTACAACAGACATAAAATCCATGGTTATATTCCAGAGTCAGACATCTGTCCCTATCTTGCATCGATTCCTGGCAATATGTGCTTCTCACTTCTGGCTTTTTGGCCAGTTACTGTTTCATGGCCTTACCTGTACCTCCAGCTCTCCAGGTCTAGTTTCTTCCCTCCCTCCCCTCCCCTTCAAGTCTAATCCTCTTCCAAAGGACTAAGATAATGAATACATTCCTTGAGCATTTCTCTTCTGGTTGAATAATATTCTAGACCAGGAATATCTAGACACCTTTTCTGATTGGATTGTAACCTTGATCACCTACCAATATCATTACTTCTGGTACCAGCATCACCATACTCCCTAATCTATTCCTGCACACTATTATTGGATCTGACTCATAGCAGCCTGTCCTTGGGTTTCCGAGGTGGTATCACTACGGAAGTACATTGCCCAATCTTCCTTCCCAGGAGTGGAAGGAAGATTGGGCAATGTACTTCCGTAGTGATACCACCTCGGAAACCCAAGGAGGGATCGCTATGAGTCGAACCAACCCAATGGCAGTGAGGTTTTTGTTTTTTATTTTACTGGTCTGCCTTCAGATCATAACAGACATGATTTCATTCTCTCAAGGTTTAATCCTGGTACTTTAAGCTATTTGTTTATTTATTCTCTTCCTTGCTGTGAACTAACTGTTTCCCTGGTAACAGTAATGCTCTATCATGGCTATAGAGAGACAAAGTAAGCCTTTCCATAATGAGAAAAAGAGAAGATATATAATCACTAAAGGATAATTTTCTTTTTAAAGAAGGAATGAAACAAAAATAATTGAATGACAACCATATTATTGCCACCAGGTTTTGTCCGTATCTCTGTATTATATGGAAATTTTATATAACTTTTTACTTAGATCTGAAGCACAGAAACAGCACATAGTTTTATATTATCTGATTTTATTATTAGCAACCTTAACTAATATTAACTTAATACAAGTAGTATGATTATTTGACTCATATGAGAAATGTGGCAAATTAGCAGGTGAATTTGATATCAAAATATATGAAGCTAATAGATATATGTGTATAGATCACTTCTATAACATATTAGTCAACTCCAATATGGTTTAATATAATTAACTATCACTATGATGAATAATAGGAGCTCTGGTAGCATAGTGCCTAAGGCACTTGACTGCTAACCAGAAGGCTGGCGGTTCAAACCCACCAGCCACTCCTCAGAAGGAAGATGGGACAATCTACTTCTGTAGCGATACTGCCTCGGAAACCCAAGGAGAGGTCGCTATGAGTCAGGTCCGACTCGATGGCACATAACAACAACACCAATAACATGATGGATAATATATTTTTCTTCATCTAAAAAGAAATTATACTTTTTAAACTTGATTTTTTTTTTTTTTTTTTTTTTCGCTTAGTGGAGTAAGACAGCTGGTAAGATCATTTCATGGATGTGAAACTAAAGCAATGTTAAATGACTTTCTCAAGGTCTCATAGTTATGTAAATAATGAAGCAATAAGGGCTAGTTCACTGTTTAGTGATCTGTTCATAATACCTTTCTACTAGGAAGATTTCCTTTTCAGCTCATACCTAAAGGTCTTTATACAGTAGTAACTATTTTCATAGAGAGTACATTAGGATGAGAAAGTTATATACTTACATAATGCCTTTACTTTTGTCAGAACTAAGCTGACTCCTCCTTGTTTAACAAGAGCTCATAAATTTATGCTCACTTTGCAGCTTTTACATGCCAATCAAATGAAGCAATACTGAAAAAATCCCCCTAAATAAATTATTATAAAGGTAAAATAAATCTAAATGCTTAAAAATTATCAAATTAGTCATGTGAGCTAAGAAAGAACAACCACCCATTGACTGGATGCCTAGATATAAGGTCATCTACTATTTTCAAATTATCATAAAAGAAAAAGTCAAGTACACAGATTATTATTTCTACAAACTCTACAGATACAGAATATAAGTAGTATGACTGTTGTTTGTTGTATAACATTGAACTGTAACCTCCTTAAAGGCAAAGATTATCTTTATCTATTTGCTGTAAAATGCTGGTTCAGGGTCTGTCACTGAAGCAATATTTGCTAATTACACAACTGTATAAAAATGATGTTTGGTAAGAGTGTCTCCATAATGCATTTCTTTTTGGCCTTGCTTTCTTGAGTCCAGGCTTCAAGAAAAATGCCAAGCCACAGAGTAGAGACTCTAATGAGTTTACCTTATGAAAACTAGGTGGGCTAGAGTTTAGGAAACTAGTTTTCTATTGCTGCCATAACAAATGACTGCATATTTAGAGGCTTAAAAATACACAAATGTATTATCTCTCACTTTCTGTAGGTCCAAAATCCAACAACAGTGTAACTTAGCTTGTTCTCAGCTTAGAGTCTCACAAGGCCAAAATCAAGGTGTGACTGTCTGTAGTACACTTCTTTCTGGAGGCTCTGGGCAAGAATCTGCTTCCAAAGTCATTCAGGTTCTTGGCAGAATCCCATTTCATGAAGTTGTGGGACTAAGGTCCCCATTTCTTGCCAGCTGTCAGCTGGGGGGTCACTCTCAGCTTCTAGATGCTGTGTGCATTCCTCGGTTGGTGGTCACCTTTGTGCATTTTCAAAGTGAGCAATGAATAGTTGAGACCTTCTCATGCTTCAGTCTTTCTGATTCTGCCTCGAAGGATATCTTTAGAATTTTCCTACCACAGAGCTCAAGAGACAGTAAACTATATTTTATAAATCAGATTAGCTAGTTTCATATTTAAATCTAGATTTTTGGGGGGGTTGTTGTTGATGTTAACAAGACTCGGTGAGGTCATATTTATCTGTCCCAGTCATCTATCTACTGTGCTTCAGGGAATTAAGAAAAAAGTTGTACAGCCGACTACATATGCTTGAAACAGAGTTAGAGTAGGAATGACCAGCGTAGTGATGGCAACAGTATTTAACCAAAAAAATTACAAAGAAGATCTCAGATAATAAGAAATGGTATGCATAAGATGTGTCTCTTTGTGTGGAAATTCTTCACCATTCAAGTATGGAAAATGTGGAATTGATTATTAAGGAGAGTGAGAGTGTCTGTGCGGTTGCTGAAGAATACGAAAATTACAGTGATTCTTAGACATTTAGCTGAACCAGTTGGCTTGATGGTTGAGCCAGAGTCCAGGTTTGATGACACTAATGGCCTTTAGTTTTTACAGGTATGTCATTGTACACAAAGGACCTGGACATAACAATAAAAATAGCTCAGGTTAATTGATAAAAATCCAAAATAGCCATCTCCTGCTAATTCAGAGTCAGTATTTTCTGGTTATCTTCTTACTTCAAGGACAATAAATGGGAAATATTATAGTTTGGATGACTGAGTATAAAATAATGCAATGAAATAATTGTGTTTCTATAGCTATAAACTTTAGGTAATCAGTTCTTCATGCTAATGTTTATTATTTTATTGAAGTAGATTCTAAGAAAATATTTTATGCATTTATACTAAGAAATAAGGAGCTCTTATAGCACAATGCCTAAGGCACTGTGGCTAACCAGAAGGTTGGTGGTTCAAAGCCACCACCCACTCTGAGGAAGCAAGATTGGGCAATCTACTTCTGTAAAGATTTACCACCTTGGAAACCCAATGGGGGTTGCTGTGAGTCAGAATTGACTTGATGGCAGTGGGTTTGGTTTTCTTTGTACTAAGAAACATTATTTATCTTTTTCACTGGCTGGCCTCTGCTAATAATACACAGAAGCATCTATTTTCACTTTGTAGAAGAAAATAGGGGATTTTATGCAGATTTTATGTAACCACTAATTACGTACTACACAAAAACTTCTCCTTTGGAATTTATATCACATCTACTTTGTTGATAAATAAACCTAACCACTGAAGTTAAGTGTTTTTATAAAGAAACTGTAGCAGAAATAGAAAATTAATTTCAAATTGTTAACCTCTGATGCACAAATACTTATTGTTTAAATATAATTATTGTCTTTTCTTTGCTGTGAAACAAGAATTTAAAAGTATTTCCTTTTCTATTTTTAAATATATAAGAAATCTGCTTTTATCTTTGAAAAATCAAAAGTTGCTTCATCTCTTACCCACATCCTCCCCTTTGATCTCATCTCTCAGGGATAATCATTGTTAATGTTTTATTCCATAGTTTTCCAGGCTTCATGCACATTCCAGTATACCTGTCTCTGTTGTATTGTGAATGTCTTTATGTTTTCTCTCAAAATATGTGTTAGAATCTTTATATGTCAGTACATATATATCTAGTTTATCTTGCAAAGTATTCTATTGAATACGTCTCTATTGCATCAATTTAATTTAATACTTTATTGAAAGACAATTAGTCTTTTTCTATACAATGCTGCAGTAAGCTTCCTTATACTGATTCTAATGTATATATGATGTGTCTTCAGGATAATTTATAGAAGTAAAATAGTTAGTTTAAAGGGCATGCTCATAGCATGTTTTGGTGAATATTGCCACTTGCCCTTTAAAAATGTTGGATCATTTACATTCTCACCCAGAAAATATGAGAATGTTCTTTTTTCGCTTATTTTTGTCCATGCTGGTGTTAATTTTCTTCACCTTTGCCAATGCGCTATAAATTTCCATGTTCATTTTATTCAGTTCTCAACAAAGACTTATTGAAGGCATTCCTTGGTTATTGTTGAGGTTATTCTCATGTGCTTATTGATTTTTTTAACCATATTTTAATTTATTTCTTCTTATTAATTACCAGTTCATATTCTTTGCATGCTTTCTTTGTTCTGCATTATATTTAGTAAAACCTTCCCTGCTCCAATATTAAATATTATATATAAATTATTAAATAGATATTAATATGCATTATGTATATTCTGTTTTCAGTCTTGTGTGAGGTTTGTATGGGTTTAGGCTTGTAATACATCAGGGATTTGTTTTGTAGATGTTCAAAAGTAGAGATCTAAATCAATTTTTTTCAAACGAGTATTAGTTGCACACTGAATAGCCCAAAAGTTATCTGTTGATCTGGATTTTGATTCTTGGTATATATTAAGTTTCCCTTTTTGCAGTGTCTGGATATTTATACTGCTTCATTAATTTTAGGAATTAAAATATTACCACACTATTTTAACTACTACTCTAGCTTTGTAATTCACTTTGCTAACTGGCAGGGCAAGACTTTCCTTATCCTTCTTAAAAATTCCCTTGACTACTCTACCATATTTTCTTTTCCTTACAAACTATAAAATTAAACTATTCCCTCCAAACTATAATTTGGGGAGAATTGGCATCTTTATAATATTAAATATTTGATCTGGAATCATGGTGTGTTTCTCCATTGATCCAGGCCTTCTTTTATGCCCTCCAGTAACATTGTGTAATTTTCATCATACATTTTCTGGCTATAACTTGATAATTTTATTCCTAGGGATTCTGGTATCTAGGAGCTTTTGATTTTAATATTTTTAAAATCATATAAGGCACCTTACTGGGTGGATTCTGATTAATGCTAATGCTTTTTTTCTCATTACTAACTGGTTCAGACACGTAATGCTTGTGGGGATGGTGCAGGACCAGGCAGGGTTGATTCTGCTGTCCGCAGGGACACTGTCAGTCAGAGCCAACTCAGTGGCACTAACAAGAGCAACAATAAACCAAGAGATCCTAAATGCAGTAGTTTCCTCTCTTCTTCCAAAAAATACTTTGATAGTGCATCAGCTCAGATCTATCACACATTGATTGGAACAGTGACCTGGGATACGTTCAGAAATGATACTGCATTCATATCATGCTGCTTCAAAAAATCGATCAATTCAATTCTCTGCTTTTAAAAAAGGGGAAAAGAAGAATAATACTTTTTCCCTCCCAATTCTGAATCTGCAGTATATAAGTCCTGTTGTCAAATAAGGAAGTAAAATGAAGTTCTCATTTGTATTGTATTCTCTGTAGTCTTTGAAGACTAAAATGTAATCTATGATTCATTGTTCTTTAAGGTCACTGCACTATTTCATGTATTTATCTGACATTGGGTCTTTTGCCAATCCAAAATCTCTTTCCAGCTATCAATATTTTTCAAAGACATGAGAAAGTAAATTTTTTTAATGTAGTAACAAAGTGACAGGCACAAGGGCAAAAGTAATCAGAAGTAATATTTATTAAGGGCTTTTATGCCTGTCCAAAAACCCAACCCAACTCACTGCCTTTGAGTCGATTCTGACTTATAACAACCATATAGGACAGAGTAGAACTGCCCCATAGGGTTTCCAAGGCTGTAAATCTTGACAGAAGCAGACTGCCTCATCTTGCTTCTGCAGTGGCTGGTGGGTTCAAACCGCTGACCATTTGTTTAGCAGCCAAATGCCTTAACCACTGTGCCACCAGAGCTCCTTTTATGCCTGTAGCATTCTGAATTTTCTCATTTAAATATGTTATTCATTAAAAATAGGCACTATCAGGCATCGTAAAAATGAAAAACTTTTTCACTAAAGCAGCATTTCACAAAATGTATTCCACAGCAGATTAAGGTTCTTGGATGCCAATAGGTATTAAGTAGAAAAATAGAGTTTCATGGCCAAATAATCCTCAGAAGGAAGGATGGGCAATCTGCTTCCATGGTGATACTGCCTCAGAAACCCAAGGAGGGGTCGCTATGAGTCGAGTCCGACTCCATGGCAGTGCATATGGCCAAATAAATATAGAATATGTGGGTTAAACATTTTTAAACTGTGTGTATTTGTTTGTTTGTTTGTTTAATTGCAAGACTTTATAAAGGAGCTTTGATAGAGTTGTGGTAAGGCATTCAGCTGCTAACCAAAGGTTGGTGGTTTGAACCCACCAGCTGCTCCATAGGAGAATGATGAGACAGTCTGTTTCCTTAAAGATTTACAGCCTTGAAAACCCTATGTAGGTCACTATGAGTTGGAATCAACCAGTGGCAGTGAATTTGGTTTTGGTTTTATACTTTATAAAGTCTTTTGTCGTATTTATGTCTTTAGAACTCTAAAAGTGATTTTGTGGCTTTCGTCTGACTCACTTTGACCAAGTAACACTTTGTCTATGAGGCATATTGTAGAATTAATATTCCTCGGAGTACTTTGGAAAACTTCTGAGCATTCTCAAAATTTAAGTTGAAGCATATCTGTTTAAGGAAAGATATAGTCAAAGAAGCAGACAAAACATTGCCTTGATTAATTTAGATTTTCTAAGATATCACATATTATATTGGAGGGTCATAGCAGTAATTAGACTTGTCACAAGTATATGACCAAAAAAGACTTACATAGGTATCACTGGAAGGCCATTAGTCCAAACCTTTCTGTTGTTGTTTCAAATTTTATATTCCAAGATTACCCGAACTCTATTTCTGAGTCCTTTCAAGATTCTATCTCATTCAGGTAACTTTTTGGGGAAAAATTGTGGCCAGAGACAATGGTTATAAAAATTCCAAAAGTGTTATCTTTATTGTCACAAGCAGTTTTTGTCTTCAAACCAGTTTGATTTTAAAGAGTTGCATTATTATTGTTTTTGAACTATAAAGCAAAAAAAGTATAACTCAAGACTTTATGAAAATACCAACACATTATTACTAAATGCATCAAAATACAAGCGAAAAAAGTATTTTTTTATTTTTCACATTAATCTTTAGGCAACATTTGTCTAATATGATTCATTTTTGTATTTCAATATTTATAAGCATTCTCGTTCTGAAGCAATGTTTGTTTTTTGTACAACATTTTATTTTCCCCCTAAAAGTTTATGCTTCATTTTACTGAATATCAGATTGATACTCCCCTACCTCAAGATGAATGTTCAGTGTATTGTGAAGGTGGTAAGATATCACTTCCTTAAATCTGAGCTTAACTCAGGCTTTTGCTTTTATGCCAGACCCATTTAAGATTTTTTTTCACAGAAATATTCTATATGATTTGGGGAATGTGGTATTTAAAAGTCTATTTTGGGGACGGAAAATATTTCAATGTAACATCATTTTAGAAAGTTAATCCCATAAACTACTGTTGATCCCTATGGATATCTTCTTCTAATTTATTTCCATAGATTTTTATATGATTGATACTATTCTCTACATATTCCACATACTATTATAACACAAACACAAATTTATTAAGAAAATATTCTTAGGTTAGCTCAAACATTTTGGCTGCACAAAGTTCTATCGTATAGCTATTCTATAATTTAAACAACAGTAGTTTTAAAAAAACACTACTTTAGGATAATATATTCTAATATCATGTACTTATTTTGTCAAAGCTTACCAATTCAGGCTTAATCAATATAATGTTTCTTATTTAAAATCAGGTTTTAATTCACTGAGATGATGGTTTATATTAAATGTTCAAAGTTGTCAGCGTTAAGAATAAATAGTATAAGACCATCTTTTGGCTAATGAACCTGATTTAACGCATGCAAGCAAATGGCTACACTTTTAGTTTATACATCAACAATCAGTTAGCAAATGTGAAGCAGTTATTTGACTTTAATCTTTATTATTATTATTATTTCTATGTTAATATACTCAGTGTCCTGTATTTCTAACCCTACTTTCAAAAAGTATAACCGAATGAAAGAAAAGTTGCTGGACTATTTAAGACAAATCTAGCCTATGTCTTAAAGAAATAACTAAGAGATAATAGGTAAAGTGAATATGATTTTTGTCTATTGTATTTCCATTATAGGTACTAAATGTGTTCTATAAAGAGACATAAAGGCAGAAGTATTGTTCCATGTCTATTTATTTGTTTGGAATGGGGAGGATGTTGAGAGTTCCTAAGCACCGCTATCTGTATTTACATCTCCTAGGCAGTGGTATATTGATACAGTATTTTATGTATTGCCATATTTAGATGTTAGATTTCTGTTAAATATTTTAAGGTAAAGACTTGCTGCATTATTAAATGAGGTCTATCATGTCTTGGGAACTTAATGGAATGCTAATTAACAAATTATTTACCATGAACATGTATAGACAAAATTCCTAATGGTTTCAAGTTTTTCATTAAATCCATGTTTCATTAAATGTATTTTAAAGTGGACTTCTTAGCTGTTTTATGTATTTCTACTCTCTTCCTTACCTGAAGCATGAAGATGCCATTGAGGACTAGCTTAAGAGGAAAAAGTGCTACGTGAGGTGGGGTGGGGAGAAGAGCAGCATAAGGTAGAGAAAAAGAGTCAGGTGGACGAAAGAGACAGTGATCTAGCCACATATGATCTGGTCTAATCTGAAAGTATATTGACAGAGTATACTGACAGAGAACTTCCAGAGGTGCAAGCTGGACTCAGAGGAGGACATGGGACAAAGGATATCATAGGTGCTGTCCAATGGATCTTGGCTCAAGGCAAAGAATACCAGAAAGATGTTAACTTGTGTTTTATTGACTATGCAAAGGCATTTGATTGTGTGGATCATGACAAATTGTGGATAACATCGAGAAGAATGGGAATTTCCAAACACTTGATTGTACTCATGAAGAACCTGTACCTTGACCAGGAGGCTGTGGTTTGAACAGAACAAGGGGACACTGCATGGTTTAAAATCAAGAAGGAAGTGTGTCAGGGTTGTATCCTTTCCCCATACTTATTCAATCTATATGCTGAGCAAATAATCCAAGAAGCTGGACTATATGAAGAAAAACATGGCATCAGGATTGGAGGAAGAATCATTAACAACCCGCAATATGCTGACAACACAACTTTGCTTACTAAAAGTGAGAATGAATTGAGGCACTTACTGATGAAGATTGAAGAATACAGTGTGCAGTATGGATTACATCTCAATATAAAGAACAAAAATCTTTACAACTGGACCAATAAGCAGCATCATGATAAATGAGAAAAGCTTGAGGTTGTCAAAGAATTCACATTGCTTGGTTCTACAATGAACACCAATGGAAGCAGCAGTCAGGACATTAGATGACATGTAGCACTGGGCAAGTCAGCTGCAAGGGAACTCTTCCAAGTGCTGAGGAGCAAGGGTGTCTCTTGAGGACTAAGTTGCGCCTGACACAAGCCATGATATTTCCAATCAGGTCGTATGCATGTGAGAGATGGACAATGAATAAGGAAGACCGAAGAAGAGTTGATGCTTTTGAGTTGTGGTGCTGACGAAGAATGCTGAAAGTACCATGGACTGCTAAAAGAACTGACAGATCTGTCCTGGAGGAAGTGCAGCTGAAATGCTCCTTGGAAGCGGGAATGGCTGGACTTCGTCTCACCTACTTTGGTCATGTTGTCAGAAGGGACCGTTCCCTGGAGAAGGATGTCATGCTTGGTAAGGTGGAGGGTCGACAAAAGAGGGGAAGGCCTTGAACAAGATGGATTGACATGGTGGCTGCGATAATGGCCTCAAGTATAGCAGGGATCGTGGAGCTGGTACAGAATCGGGCGGTGTTTCATTCTGCTGTGCATAGGGTCGCTGTGAGTCGGAAATGACTCAACGGCACCTAACAACAACAATCTAAAGTTCTAATAAGGTAATCTATAGCATTAATGGGGTATATATACAGTACAGAGGATTTGAACTATTTTATGATGATAAAGTGTAGTATAAATATTATGATCATTTCCAAATGTCCCTAATGTTGCTGATTTGGATGTGGGAGTAAGATTCAGACCACAGATGATGAAAGGTGCAACTACTAAGGGCAGCAACATAGGGAATTTTACAAAAATTATCAGTGATTTAGAAAATAAAACTATTGGTATACATGCTAATTAGGAAAGGATGAAATAATCCTAAGACACTAAATAATCTAACTTATGCAGGTATAGATGTTTTTAAAACTGTGGACCAGTTTAAAACTGTGAAAACAGTGTTTTTTTCATAAAACTTCCTTTAACAGTCAATAATAGTTCAGTTATATTATGGGGATCTAAAAGGAGAATTATTTCTTTAATTGGTACTGAAATGTCTTATTTTTTGGTGTGGGTATGATCTATAATGATTATGAAAGCTGAGAAAGAGTCCAAAGTGTGCTATCTACATAACTCGTATAACTTACCCTCTACTTCAGTTATGTGGAAAACATATGTAATTTGATTTCTTTAGCATCTGTGTGGCCAGAGACAGGATAACATTGCTATGATATGAAATTTAGTCATTCAGTGTTTCTGAGGCACTATCTACACTCTACGTAGATTCGTGAAACTGAATTCGATGCCATGCTTCCCGGGACCAAGACTTTATCTTCTCTCTAAACTATTAACTACTATTCTTAAAGCTTCTGTACTCAACTTCATGTGTTATTTGTGTTACTTGTCACCCAACTAAACTAAAAAATTCTAGAGATAAAACACTGTATTTTATTGCAGCTTTATATATCTCATGGTATCTAAAAGAGTAGTTCTCTTGTATACCCACTGCCATGGAGTCAGATCTGACTCATAGTGACCCCTCCTTGGGTTTCTGAGGCAGTATCACTATGGAAGTAGATTGCCCAACCTTCCTTCCGAGGAGTGGCTGATGGGTTTGAACTGCCAGCCTTCTGATTAACAGTCACATGCCTTAGGCACTATGCTACCAGAGCTTCCGTTCTATTGTATAGTACAAATAAATTTGTTGCAAAAAATATTTTCAAAAATTAAAAATATATTTGTTGACAATTGTCCTGGATACTCTTTAATATCAAGGTGAAAGCTCTCATTGACTGTTAACCTAAGCCACTGTGATTTATATTTTAATATCAAGGTTCGAAACTCCAAACAGATCAAAGATGTTTTCAGTGCTCATTAACATTTGCTGTTGAATAACTTCTTATTTTGTTTTATTTCATTTTATTTTGGTTAATCTTACTACATGCAGTAAAAAAATTAAGATAATGTGATATGCTAGAAATTCATGGTAAATCAAAGGTTAATTTGTGAAAGTAATAAAGAACAAGTCAATAGAGTCGTACCTGCTTCTTTTGAAAAGTACTGTTTAGCAAACCTTTTAGTTTATATGGATGTGCATATTATGGGAAGAAGTCAAATTCTAGACAAAGTTTATAACAGATAAGAAAAAGAAAATTCACGGTCTGTGGAATGCTTTTTTGCTTTATTTCTGTTGTTTTGGGTGCACCAGTAGTACTAGCTAGCATCTGTCTGACTGACGGGTTGTAAAATATCTTCAGCATTAATCCTAGTTTTGTGAGTATCTTGGTAAAACATAATGTCTTGATAACATCTTTTATTTGTATGGAAATGTGTTTAAATTTCTACAGTTACATTTACATCTCACACCAGGAACCTCATTTCAACTCAATAACCCCTGAGAATTAAGTGTAGAATCGTGGTTAAGCCTGTTGTAACTAATTACATTTCACAATAAGGAAGAATGATTTATTAGAATCTTGGCTTCCCTTCTTGAGAGTAGTGGGTTATTTATACATTTTTAACTATCCCAGGTTTCCGTAACCTTTCAAAGCTGTAATTTTTTAAGTCTTCATGTATTTTCTAATTCAATGAAGAGCCATTTAGTATGTCCAAATAATATATAGATTTTTTTTCTAAGGGCCGGAGCTCATTGATCCTTTCTACACTTGTCTGTATCAGTGGTATCTTAGCCCCAAATTCTGGCAAAATGCACTAATGCAAACCATAAACATTGTACTTGAAGAGAGCCTTTGGCTATGGAGATAGAAATAGAAATTAAAGGTAATTGTCTTAAAAACTCCAATTGTTACAATGAATATCTGAAGTTCAGTATAAGCTTATTGTTTTCTTCTTCACTAAATATCTCTGTAGTTATTATTTCTACCACTCTTGACTCTCAGAAGTCTTAACTTCTAGTATTGCTGGGATGGGTGTCAGGGGGTGCTGTATAAGTTGGGGAGAATTAGTACCTCCTTTTGTCTACAGGGCTAACTCTTAGAACTCCGCAGGGCTCTCCTGGCCCTTTATGTTAATATTCAGGCCTGTGACCTTCTGCATTAATGCCTTCCACCTGCTAGCTCTTCAGTGTACAATCAGCTTTGTTAGGCCTAGCCTATACTCACAGATATCAGGGTTGCGGTTTAGAAAGACTCTCCTCACATAAGGCCAGGTTGTTTTCTTTATCTATATTAGAGAATATTTGATATTCCATCTCCCTTAAGCCTTTTACCTATTTTAGGACTAAGTCAGGATCCAAAATAACTTTTGTAGCCTGAAAAACCATGCTTCCTAGCATGATTCTAGCAATTGGCTGCATTTCCCAAAGTTCAGGGGAGGATATCATTCAAAGGAAAACGTATTTTATTTAGTTTTTTCTTATTGTGCTTTCAGCGCAAATCTACCGAGCAGAATTTGTTTTACATTCAACAGTTCGTGTACATTTGGTTTCACTCCCAATCACCATCCCCAACCCTAACCCACTCTCCTCCTCTCCCTTCCCAGTGACCCCGCCCCATCCCTGTGCCCTTAGTTATGCACTCCTGTCTGTCCAGCTTTTCCTCCATGTGAATATTGCCCGTCTGGTGCCTCATGGCGAATGCTCCAAGGGATGTATCTCCATAGAGTAGGTGGGTGCATCGCCCTGGATTGGGTGTCCTACATGTGAGTCTTATTACTGTTGGGCTGAGAGCCAGCCCTTGGGAGTGAGTTTTATCCCAGGCCCAACGTGTATCCCAGGGCCATACATAGTCTTGGGGGTCCCACCAGACTTCATCTGACCAGTAATCCTGGTTTTTATTGTGAGGAAAACATTTTAAAGGAAAAACCCTATTCCAACAAGCAGATCTAGAGAAAAGAAAGAAAGAATAGGAAGAAATAATACTGACAGAGTATGAAACGAAAGAAAACCTTAGTAATAGTCTCAAGTTATGTGATTTTGATACGCTTGGTGATATAGTGCTTAAAGCATTCAGCTGCTAACCGAAAGGTTGGTGGTTTGAACATACCATCTGCTTCATGGGAGAAAGATGAGGCAGTTGGCTTCTGTAAAGATTTACAGTATTGGAAACCCTGTGGAGCAGTTCTACTCAGTTGACCCAGTGGCAGTGGATTTGGTTTGGTTTTCTCCTACAGAAAGCAAAATGGTTGCCTTTGGGAAAAGGGTGGTCTACACTTTGTATGGCTCTTGTGTTTTCCTTTATAGATTTCATGAAGCAGACTCTTTGCAGAAATATAAATATGGAAAATACATGTTGTGATTTTTAGAATAATTCAATGGCAATATAGTCCTTTGGTTTGTTGTTTGGCTTAGTTCCGCTTCTCTGTGAGAATTTCAATTCAGTGCTTATAACATGAACAATATAATGATGATAATCTGTAGTGTGTTAGAGAATAATCTCAAGAGATATAGTGATGTGACAGGAAAATTGATTCCTGGGGCTTGTGAAATGTCAACGCAGTGCTAAAATAGCCCTAGAAAATAAATCTGTGGGTGAAACTGAGCCATTTCAAAGCTGAAGTCTTTTATTCTGTCACTATGTTCAGGTCTAGCATAGAAACACAACTTTATTTTTATGTAGATACCTACTTGAAAATTAATTTCTTCCAACATTAAAAGCAACACGTTGTTTATTTTTAAAAGTTGTATTTGGAGATATGAAGCCTATTTTATTGGGCTGAAGCAATTTCTCCTGTCTTTGTATTGTAATTGAATTTGTTTAAATGATTTTATGAGTAATTAAGGAAGTAAAATGTAATCATATTTTGAGATATATTGTTTATTATTTAGTAATTATGAGATTCTGTACAAGTAAGATGAACCAGACTTTTTAAGACTTCATTTTGCTAATATTTACCGGCTTAGAATAAAGAATACTTAACAGAGAATACTTTTCAATATCACGTACTTGTCAGAAATGATCATTACTAGAGATTGAAATGATTCAGAAGGTTTTCTGGTTTTTAACTTTTTTCATTGTAAAATGATTACAAGCTCCTGGCAAGTTGCAAAGATATTGCAGAGTCTCCTACCCTTCCCCTAGTTTCCCCCAGTGGGAATATTTTCCACAGCTGTAGTGTGAATCAAAACAGGGAATCAAAATTGGTACATTGTTGAAAAAAAGAACAAACCAAACCCACTACCATTGAATCAATTCTGACTCATAGCAATGCCCATTGGATTTCTGAGGTGTGAATCTTTACAGAAATAGATTGCCAAGTCTTCCTTTTGCAGAGTAACTGGTGGGTTTGAACCACCAGCCTTTTGGTTGGCAGTCAGATGCCTTAGGTACTGTGCCACCAGAGCTCCTTATAATATTGTTGAGTAGACTACAAACCTTCCTAGAATCTTGAGGAATTCAGTGTTTTTCGTTTAATGAGTAAGGAGAACAATTTGGGTACAAACTCTTTGTCTCCTCTGGCGTGTCTTAAGAAACAAGTGCATATCTTTGTTTGATCCTGCCTATTACTCCCTCTCCCTGCTGTGTCCTGGAAAATAAATTCATTTTCTAAGAAGAGCAGTTATCCTAGAAAATTGTTTATTACCAGAAGAATTAGCCCCATTTTAATTTTGTACTATGAAATTTCTCATTAGAAGATGTAGGAGCCAAGAAGAATTGTGATTTTACTGTAAAGGAGCAGCTAGAGTGCTGACACAGTTCAAAGATACCTGTTTGGACAAATGAAGTCATTGGTCAGAGCGCTTTCAATTCCAGGCAGCAGTGAACGGGCACTCAGCAATTGTGGTGGGAGCAGCACGTGCAAAGGTAGTGCCCACAGTATTTTAACTGAAAAAACAGGGTCATTTGTTCAGGACACTATGTCTCTCTGGTGGAACATTACTTACTGCTAGTGAAGCCCTTTGAAAATACCTTTCTAGGTAACGTGCTTATCTTTTATTTCCAAAATAGACGTCCTTAATCCCAAAATACTCAGAATCAGTTTGTCATGTTACCTGACAAACTTTGAAGAAATACTCACTGATGGCATTGTGATTAAGAAATTTCATTCTAAGAAGCGTGGACATCCTATTTTTATAGTAGAATTGTGATATGCAAACTTTAAACTTTGTAAGAGAAAAACACTTCTTGCTATTTGAACAGTAGTGTCTGTTTTTGTGATATAAAAAGGTAAATATGAGAATCTTTATTTTCTTCCCTTTAAAGGCATTAGCTCTTACAAAGTGGTCCAGCTAGTGTCACGTAGGAATGGCCTTGCAAACACAGTCTCTACTCTGTTTACTATGATGAAATGTAAGAACTTCATCTTTCTTAAGATGACACCTGGACTTTAACACCAAAAAGATCCATGTGACATTTTTTTTTCCAGATCGTAAGTTCAGGTGTTGGTTGGTTGGTTGTTTTTAACATGGGTCAGCCTAGTAGATAATTGTGCATGCATTCATTCATTCCTTCAACAAATATCCCTTAAGTACCTACGGTGTAAAAGCCTTGTACCAGGTGCTGAGGATGCAGCAGTGAACAACACGTGGTCCCCACCCTTGTGTGGCTCACCACCTAACTGAAGAGACATTTAACATATAGCCACACTGTAGGGTGGCTTCTGTTGCTGTGAAAAGCAGCAGCACCATGCAACCCTTCAAGAAACAAGGTGGAGAGGGGTTCACACAGGGCTAGGCTCTGCCATGGTCTCTCTCTTTCTTTATTGACTCTCCCTATGTCCCACTCCTCGGAAGGAAGGTTGGGCAATCCTACTTCCGTAGTGATACTGCCTCGGAAACCCAAGGAGGGGTCACTATGAGTCGGGTTTGACTCGATGGCACGTAACAACAACAACAACAACATGTCCCTATTCTCCTCCTCCATCTGTTAACAGTGGTTATTCTTTACATGTTTAATGTGTTCCTTCGGCATGTACATGTTCTTGCAAAATTGTATGTTATGTTTGTATATATGTGTATGTACTTATGTATGCATTTTAATGCACATTCTCTTTTTACTTTCCTCATTGTGCACTATGGTTTTCAGAGCATCTGTTCATAAGCATTTAGTCCTGTATTTCTGATTGCTGCTCAGTACTCCATGGTATGCATTTACCACATTTTTCCTCTCTGTTCTTCCAATGCTGGACATCCAGATAAACTCCAACTCCTGCCACCACAAATAACACTGAGATGAATATCCTCATATATCTCTCCTTATGAGCCTGGGTGAGAGAATTTCTTTTTTCTTTTATATATCTGTATATACCCAGAAATAGATTTATTGAGCTGCTCATGTGTGTTGAATTAATTTGCCCAACTGCCGCCGGCTTCTTTACCGGATTGCCTGCTCCGGTACACTTTCCCACCCCCAGGACACTAGTGTCCCTGTATCCCGACATCCTTGCCAACAGTTGGTATTACTTCCTAATTTTTAACATGCTGACCTCAATGAAGTGATATCTCATTGTTGCTTTAACTTGTGCTTCCCTAATCACTCATGAATTTGAAAATCTTTTCATACCTGTTAATCTTCTAGTTTGCTCTTATGTAATGTGTTGTGATTATTTTGTTGGGATTTCTATCTTTTTCTTTGGCTTTCAGGAGTTTCTGATATTATTCCCTTCTTTGGCTTTAGATATTGAAATATCTTCTCCATATCTGTCATCAGGACTGGTGTTTTGTTTTGTTTTCATTAGGAATTGGGTCAGGTAAAACCTGTAGGGACCTAGAAGCACCCAAGCAAGACTTTGTCCACCCCTAGGCAGTACCTAGCACAGTGCCCTCAGCCTGTGACCATCTTCAAATGGCCTTTTTCCCACTGGCTGCACTGTTATCCAATCACCTGAGAGTAAGTTCCCACAGCAAATACCAATATAATGAGCTTTCTTTTTTTGTTTGTTTTTAAGTTGCCAAAATACTACTGTATTCTACTTTTGTACTTGAATCTTTGTTGCATATAACTTCTGTAAACGTCAGACATTGTGACTCCAAACATGTTTTGGGGAAAATGTCAAGCAAATAGTTGACCAAAGGTTAAGAGCAGTTGTTGTTGTTGTTATGTGCTGTCGAGTCGGACCTGACTCATAGCGACCCCTCCTTGGGTTTCCGAGGTAGTATCACTATGAAAGTAGATTGCCCCATCTTCCTTCTGAGGAGTGGCTGGTGGATTTGAACCGCCAGCCTTCTGGTTAGCAGTCAAGTGCCTTAGCCACTATGCTACCAGAGCTCCCAAGAGCAGTTAGTATACATGTATTATTGGGCATTATTTACATTGTGCTATAATGTAGCATTTCAGAATCATCATGGTGATTTTTAAATCAGTGATATTTTTTTTCCCAAAAACACCTTTAAATCAAAACCAAATATAAAAGTCAGTCAAACAAAAAAAGTCTATGCTAGACATAGAATAGGAACATGAAAGTGAAAGAAAATAAATTCAGATAAAATAAAACATGTTAGTAATGTCCCTCCAAAGTTGGATATATTTACCTGTTTCATTAACAGATATCATTTATTGACTATCTTGTACACAGAATCAAAAGTATCAGAGACACAGTATGTGTTCAATAAATACTTGATAAATCAATGAATGAGCATAATTATAACATAGTTTTTAATACTGTGTGGTCAAGACAGACTCCTGATGCTATGGAATTGCAGAGAACCTTTCTCCAACCTGAGTATTATTCCCTGGAAGATACCTTAAAATAAAAGTAGAAACTGTCCAGGTGAAGAGAAAAGGAGGGAGGAGGGAATTGAGACACAGAGGTGTGAGAGTAGGAAGTAGCCTGGAATGTTCGGGGCAGTACGCACAGTTCAGTACTGCCGGAGCCTAGAGTGGGAACAGAAAGAAGCAAGAGATAAAAATGGACAGGTGGACATACCTGTTAGGTCAAGGGAAGGAGTTTGTGCTTTGATAGAAATTTTGACATGAACTAAATTGCTTTTTAAATAGATCCTTTTGGCTTTCTCAAGGACACATTTGAAAATACTTAGATTGAGGATAGATGACCATCTCAAACCAAACCAAACTCACTGCCATTGAGTCAGATCCAACTCATAGCAACCCCTCCTTGGGTTTCCAAGGTGGTTATCACTGCAGACATAGATCACCCAATATTTTACAATAATAAAAGTGAGAGATAATGAGGCCATGAACTAGAGATGGAGGAGGAAGAATAATTTGATCCATATTTAGAAGGTTTAAATTAGAACTAAAGAACCCTGATAGTGCAACAGTTAAGCACTCTGTTGCTAACTGAAATCTTGGGAGTCTGAAGCCATGTAGCAGCTCCACAGGAGTGACAAATACCTGGCAATCTGTTCCCATAAAGATTACAGCCTGGGAAACCCTATGGGGCACTTCTACTCTGTCACTGGATTCGCTATGAGACAAAATGACTCAAAGGCAGCCAACAGGAGGAAAAGGGAAAAGTCAAGGATGAGTCCTGGTTTTCTATCAGAGTCCCTAGGAAAGAGATACCGTTTAGTTCAAGTTTCTATCTGGTTTTCTATCTGGGGAAACTGAGTGGATTAATGGCGCTATCACCTACTAAAATAGAGAACAAAGAATTAGCAAGCTTGACCGAGAGGGAGAGGGTGATGATGCTTGGGATATGTTGAGGTTTTGATGCCTCTGGAACTTTCAGTAAAAAATGGGCTTTGGGCAGTTGAATGAGGCAAGTTTGATAAGTGCAAATAAATGCTGATAAGTGTCCAAAGGAATTTCAGAGGATAGTATAGAGCATTTGGAGAGCTGGTGGAATTAAACAGAATCTCCATACGCAGAGATGCAATAGAGCATTCTGTAACCGGCACACAGAAGAGTCTTTAACAGGTTCCATCTTCAGGGTTGCTGGGACCTTGAATTTGTAAGCTGAGACTTGGGAGGAAAGGAAAGGAGAAACTTGAACTCAATGGTACCTCTTTCCTAGGAACTCTGACTGGCAGTCTAATGTGTGCTATAGAGAGGGATGGTCATTACTGGGCTCTACTTTGTGAACGGAAATGGAGTGGGCAAGACAAGAGAAATCTCCTAGAAATGGCAATATCAGAGTCATGGTTCTGAGGATCCAGAGGCTGAGGGTGTGACATATCAGATATCTTCCAGCCCCAGCGTAGAGGAATGGTCAGGGTAGGACTTAGCTCTGGTAGAATATATGTGAGGCTTTGGGCAGCAAGACAATCTGCATTCTACCACTGGATCCAAGTGAAGAGAATGTATGGAATAAGAAATGAGAAGCAAAGAGGTGTGCTGGGGGGCAGTGAATAAACCAGGTGACACTGAGTCAGTTCTAATTCAGAGTCATCCCACGTGTGTTGGAATAGAACTGTGCTCCGTTTGTTTTTTATGGCTAATTTTTCGGAAATAGGTCACCAGGGCTTTCTTCCAGGTAGACTCCAACCTCTAATCTTCTGGTTAACAACCCAGTGTGTTAATAATTTGTACCACCCAAGGACTTCAGTGCATAGAGTAGCCATACTTGATTAAAGCTGTAGGTATTTGAGAAGTGGGAGATGATATCAGGAAGGTCTTTTGTTTGAAAGCCTAATTCAATAGATTAGACGTTGTCCTACCAACTCACCGATAGTTTGTTTGTTGTTTTCCTTTAGAAACAGATTTGGTTTTAAAAAAATATATCTGTTCTAGGAAAATGAACCTGACAGCAATGTCCAGGGTGGACTGAAAGAGAGGGACTAGAGTCAGGAATGCCAGAGAGCAGACCATGACAGAGACCAGACACATGGTAACAAGGGCTGGGACCAGGGTACAGGGACTGGGACATTAAAAAGAAGGAATATTTACCACATGTATTTTTAAATCTGAGTTGGTGCCAGGGTCAATAGTCATTTTTATCTTAAAACTAGGCCAGTGTGTACTGAAACAAAGTTTTAATCCAAGCATAAGAATTTGATTTTTTAAATAATTTCAAGAACATAATTATACATATTTGCTCTGTCTTACTTTTTATATCTGACATGAGTTTAAAAATGTAAATACATACTTAGCCTTATGGGCTCTACTGGTGTAGTGGTTTAAGCATTTGGTTGCAAACCAAAAGGTTGACGGTTCAAACCTATCAGTTGCCCTGTGGGAGAAGGATGAGGCAGTCTGCTCTTGTAAAGATTTACAACCTTGCAACCCTATGGGGCACTTCTACTCTGTCCTATAGAGTCACTGTGAGTCAGAATTGACTGAATGACAGTGGGTTTCATTTTGGGGGGTTTGGTTATATTTATGGGAATTTTAAATTTCTAGGTTAGATCAGTGCTTCCCAACACTAATCGAGTAGCAAAACTCTTACGGTTTTTATGTTTTCTCAGAACTATCACAAATACCCTTATAATATACTTTAACTCATTTTAATTTGCATGTGTGCCTTTAATGGAGAAAGAGATGGTCCTAAAAGCAAATGATGTAAAGAATTAAACATCAAAGACTTAATGGATGAAGATATTGTATCAAAACACTTCAGAAATTCAAGATTTTGTGTTTCTGTTATATAAGTAGCTAGAAAATAAAACAGTTAATTTTTAATACATTCTGTGTTTAAAAACTTAGCCAGTCTTCTAGTACTGAACACTTCAGATGATGAGAGTGAGAAACACGCATTCACTTTTAATTTGCTTCCAAAATGAGCAGAAGTGTAAAAGATGTGCTCAGGACATCCACTTACTTTGGGGCATCAGACAAGTTATAATTGCATTTTATAGAACTTTTTAAATATGAGAAAATGGGATTTTTAAGTAATGATTTAGAAGGCTAATCAAGAAAAATCAATTCCAAAAGCTACAGTCCCCAGTAATTAGATAAAAATAGTGTCTTTAGAAACAAATCAGTTAGGTAGGCCCTGATCATCATTGTCAACCAAAGGAATTAGAATAACATCATCAGTAAGATTTAGTTCCTTCCCTTAAGAAACTTAAAGTCTTACGTATGTAAAAATGTAGTGAGAAGTATATTCTTATAAGAAATTATATTGTTGTTGTTGTTGTTATGTGCTGTCGAGTCAGACCCAACTCGTAGCGACCCCTCCTTGGGTTTCCGAGGCAGTATCACTACAGAAGTAGATTACTTCATCTTCCTTCCGAGGAGTGGATGATGGGTTTGAACCGCCAGCCGTCTGGTTAGCAGTCAAGTGCCTTAGCCACTATGCTACCAGAGCGCCTATAGGAATTTATATAAGAATTTTATATATTGTATAAATATATATTATATTATATATTATATAAGAAATGTATAAGAATTATATAAGAAATTATATAAACTTTTTTTAAAAAACAGGAAGTAGGGTATGCACCATGAGTATAGTCAGACCAATTTTTAGACATTAGAAGCATTTAAAAAAAAAAAAAAAAAGCCAAACTCACTACCATCCAGTTGGATGGATCTGACTCATAGCGACCCCTCCTTGGGTTTCCAAGGTGGTATCACTACTGAAGTATTTAGGAAATACTGTAGCATAGTGCCTAAAGCACTTGACTACTAACCAGAAGGCTGGTGGTTCAGACCCACCAGCCACTTCTGGGAAGGAAGGTTGAGCAATCTCCTTCTCCAGTGATACCACCTCAGAAACCCAAGGAGGGGTCGCTATGAGTCAGGGTCGACTCAAGGGAACATAAAAACAACAATTAATTTTCAGAAATTTGCTTTACGGCTAAATTTTTATTATACAAAGAAATATGGTCTATTGGGACAGCAAAATTGAAGCAAGATGTGAAAAAAAAATATTTAGATCTAACTATAAGGCCAAGGAGCTCCAGTAGCATAGTGCCTAAGGCACTTAACTGCTAACCAAAAGGCTGGTGGTTCAAACCCACCAGCCACTCCTCGGAAGGAAGGTTGGGCAGTCTACTTCCGTAGTGATACTGCCTCAGAAACCGAAGGAGGGGGTCGCTATGAGTTGGTCCGACTGGACGGCACATAACAACAACAACAACATAAGGCCAAGTACATGATTCAAATTTTAGGAAAGGGACTGGTAAAACACCGTAAAATAAAAGATTGGTTGTTTTTGTGGTGGGGGTGTCAGCTGCCGTTGACTCGGCCCTGACTCTCGGTGGCCCTGTGGTTAGAGAGTAGCGCTGCTGCATGGGCTTTTCTTGGCTGTAGTCTGTACAGAAGCAGTTTGCCAGGCCTTTCTTCCGTGAAGGGGCTGGGTGGGTTTGAACTGCCAATCATTAGGTTAGCAACCAATCACAAATGACTTGGACCACTTAGGCTTATAAAAAATTTGGAGGCTTTACCTCAAAGCATATGAAGTGCTATTTTCTATACAAAACATATGAATAAAAGCAAATTTTCTCTCATTTGCTAAGAATAAGTATGAAATGAGATGAAAAGTGTAGTGTCTCCACTTTCAATGTTCTGGGATCCTGGAAGTGCGGGAGCTTGGGAAGCTTCTTGTCTAAATATTTAGAAATATCATTGATTCCCTTCATGTAAAGTTGTATTATAGATTATCACAAGTATATAATCTGAAGACATTTCAGATCATTGACACTGTCATTTTTCCTGATCCCCAGTATACAAAATGATATATCAGGCCTAGAAACCAGAAAGCATTTCTACCAGTAACACACTAAAAATGAGATCAATATCAGGTGCTTTTACCAGAAACAAATTAATTCCTGGAAGAGAAAAGTATTCTATTAGATAAAAAATTTAATACCACAAAGTCATTATGTAATGATTTTTACTGTATCCAGAAAATGAGTAAATTAGAAAATGTTTCAACAGTTTTTACCAAACAGTAAATTTCTGAAATTGTTGGTTATACCAAGTCTCATAAATATATAATGGCCCAAATGCTGAAACCTGTGAAAGTGGTCAGATGGACTCTAAGCTAAAGGGGCAACGCTGTCGTTATTAACTGCCATCGAGCCGGTTCCGGCTCCTGGCAACCCACGTTTGCAGAGTAGCAGTGCATTCTATCAAGTTCTCAAAGCCATGAGCTTTCGGAAACAGCTTACCTTACTCCCAAGACGCCTCTTACACCACCTAGGCACTCTTAAGAGAGCAGATTAGGACCATGCAGAACCAACTGAATGTTCATCATAGGTTTGAAAAGACTTATTTTTCATACATCGTGAGACTATGGTTCTTACTTTAATTACACTAAATGAAATAATTGAAGCAATTAATCATTTGAAAAACATTTCTGAAGCATTCAGACTTTGAGGATTTGATCTGATAACTTTTATAGGTAGAGAATGTCTTTCACTGCTTTCCCAATTGAATAAGCAAAGAGATGATGCTAATAGTTTGAATATTTTAAATTGACCCTTCTGAAGCCTACAAATTTGCCTCGGAGTCCACATAGCAGAAGTAGTTGATGCTGAAAGACCCTCTGCCTCCCATTGCAATCACAGGAAAATACTGGGTTGACAAAGCACAATAATTTTGGAACATAAATTTGTCCAGCTATATCACTAGCAAATAGGGACTGACATGTTTATTGGAGGAGCTCTGGTAGCATAGTGCCTAAGGCACTTGACTGCTAACCAGCAGGTTGGCGGTTCAAATCCACCAGCCACTCCTTGGAAGGAAGGTTGGGCAATCTACTTCCGTAGTGATACCGCCTCGGAAACCCAAGGAGAGATCACTATGAGTTGGGTCTGACTCAACAGCACATAACAACAATAACAACATGTTTATTGGAAGAGACATGAGAGGTGAAATTAAAAATAAATTTTAATAATTATAAATGCAGTCTGATATATTCCTAAAATGTAGATGGAGTCTATGTAGATGAAATCAAGTAATATTATTTGATTGCCTGTATCATGGTCCTGAGGTTCTGAACCTACTCCCTCCCCTTTTATCTATCCCAAAGAATGTGATACCCTCTCATCAGTAAAAGGGCCCACTGCATAAATGAGCTGCAGGTTCTTCAGAGAAGCAGGTTGAAGTCTCAAAACCACCATCCAACAAGTAAAATTATTATACGACTTTTAGGAGCTTCCGACAAGAAATATAGTTTGCTTCATAAGAGTTGGGGGAAAAAAAGTTTCATAGAAATTGACTGATCTTTACAGAAGTCTTTAAGCTGATATATGAAAAATAAAGAGTTTAAAATTGAAGAATACTTTCTGTGAAAGCTATCAGTATGACATAACAAGAAAAAAATAGAATAGGGGAAGGTGCTCAGTGATTTCTTGCAGTTAACAGAAACTGGATACAATGGGGAAGTCTTGTGAGGGTAATAAGGTAAACTTGAAATTTGAACATCAACATATAATTTTAGAGGGAAAACTAAGGCTTTGAGGGATGAGATTTGGGACTTCAATATTAGGAAATAGTGTATCTTCTTCAATAAAAACGGATCTTTTAGGAACAATGGAGGTGACGTGCTTTTTGACAGATTTTTAAACACACCTGAAACTACTTTAAGGGAAACCAAGTACAGAGCATTTAGGTAAAACTAAAAGGAAAAATAAGTTATGTAATTGTCATATTTAATACAGCTAAGGGAATAAGATGCTTCCTTAAAGCAGGTCATAAAAGTGTTACAGAAGCAAAAGGGAGTAGTTAGAAAGTTTCAAATATCTAGACATTTACAGAAGGCTTTTTCAGAAAAATTAATGTAATTACCTTTCTGGACTTATTTGAACAACAAAGAATAATTGATAGAGAAGAGGGAGAAGACCCTATTTTCTTATATTTCAAAAACTGTCAAAATACGCAGGTGGAGTTGTTGTTAGGTGCTCTGGAGTCAGCTCCAACTCACAGCAAGCGGACGTCCAGCAGAATGAAGCCCTGCCCGGTCCCGCGCCGTCCCCTCAGCCGTTGCCGTCTCAGCCCATTGTGGGAACCACTGTGTCAATCCAGCTCCTTGAGAGTCTTCCTCTTCTTAACTGACCTCAGCTTTACTAAGCATGATGCCCTTCTCCCGGGACTGGTTCCTCCTCATAACATGCCCGTGTTAATGAGATGAAGTCTCCCCATCCTTGCTTTTAAGGAGCGTTCTGGCTGTACGTCTTCCTGGACAGATTCGTTTGTTCTTCTGGCAGTCCACGTTGTTGTTAGGTGCGGCCGAGTCAATTCCAACTCATAGAGACTCTGTATATGACAAAATGAAACACTGCCCAGTCCTGCACCATCCTCACAATCGTTGCTATGTTTGAGCCCATCACTGAAGCCACATAGTATGTTCAGTCTTCTTCGCCAACACCTTAGTTCAAAGGAATCAGTCCTTCAGTCTTCCTTATCCATTGTCTATGAATATGAGGTAATTGAAAATACCAGGGCTTATTTGTATTGACATCCTTGCATTTTAACACTTTAAAGAAATCTTTTGTAGAGTTAGTTGCCTCCGGTTCTCTGATTTGTATTCACACCTTTATGATAACACCACATAAGGATATCTGTTTCATGATTCTGCTTACACTAGACTGTGAGCTAATAATGAAAATTATCTTTCTTAGGAGTCTTTGAACCTCTAAGACCTATTACAATGGCTCACAAGTTGTAGATACTAAATAAATCTGTAGGAAGAACATGGTGGTAAAATAAAGGGAGGCAGAAAAGAAAAGAAAATGAGTGCTTAAGTGCTAAACTCAGCTGGACATACATCATTTATTTAGTAAAAGCGGATTCCAGTAAGTTTGGTAGAGTATTGATTTGATCCTAAGGCCATAGGCTCTGAGAGGGACAAGAGAACGTTGGGACTTCGCTCACATATCACCTTCTTTATGGGACTACCATGACCATCACCTCCCACCACTCCTAAGCCCCCTTACTCTATTCCCTTACTGTGTTCTACTGTTTGTTTTCAATAACACTTACCAACTTTTATCTCACTGTAATTTGCTAATTGATTATATTTGTTATTTTGAAACAAATAATTGACATTGGTATTTGAAATTTATGTAAAATTTTTAGATCATGCTGCATGTTGTGGAGAATGGTTATACCTACAAAATCTCATCCACGCCAAAAACCATTTTTTGCATAGTAATGGAAGAAATTGATCAGTGATGTTCATCAAGAATTCCAAGGGAATGGTAATAGTCAAACAAAGTGTTTCTCTTTTTTTCTCAAATGTTTTGAAAATGTTCTAACATTACTTTGAAGACCTTACATAGGTTTATCACAAAGCTATAGCATTGGTTGAAATAGTGTAATGAATACTAGAGCATCCAAAAAAAAAAAAAAAACCCAGACTCACTGCCATCAAGTCTATTTGACTCACTGTGACCCCTCTTGGGTTTCTGAGGTGGTATCTCTATGGAAGAAGATTGCCCGATCTTCCTTCTGAGGAGTGGCTGGTCCAAACTCCCCACTTAGCAGTCAACTGCCTTAGTCACTGTGCCACCAGAGCATAGAGTTTCTCAAACTTGGAAACCATCCTTACCATTTCTACTCCCCTAGAGAGACTGGAAAAAAGACATCCTCAGAGGAAGCCCCATCCTGTTCCCATTTCCAGAGAGCCAGTATAACAGTATGTAGTTATTACGGTCAGGATAGAGCTGCTTTTCAATTTTCTTCATCCCTACTTTCTACCTACCAAACTCATCCTTCAAGATGCAACTCAGATCTTTTCTTCTGGGAAGCCTTCTTTGGCCCACCTAAGTGGAGTTTGTCGCTCCCTATTTTGTCGCCACTGTGCCTAGAACTCATTAATATACTAATGATATATTAATATCATTAATATACTATTTATTCACTATGTTGCAGTTATTTGCTTTTCTTATCTGTCATCCTCCTTGTGGCCTCTCTCCTCCAACCAGACTCTGAACTCCTTGAAGGCCAAACTCATGTTTGTGTATATTTTACTCACAGATACTAGAGAAATCTGGCATATGGTTCTCAATAAATATTTAAATAAATGAAGGAATGAATGAGGAAATAAAGGAGTGTAAAGACTATCATAGGTTAGAAAGGGAATTATCTGAATGATTGAAAAAATTGTGGTATTTCATGCACTTCTCTTTTCCCTGGTCTTAAATAACTTTTTCTAAATACATTTTTTTTAGTCTGTCTATAGATATTCAACTTACCATTGGATAATCCTTACTTTTATTAGTGAAATAAAGAGTTTCCTTTCTTTATATGGATAGCTTTGTTTTATTTCTTGAAACTGATACTTCGTATGAATATTTTAGACTTGTATAGATGGCACACAGAAGGTGCGAAAACTCTTTTTCTAAATTATGAAATTATTTATCCAAACTATTTGGCTAATGACTGACTCCATTTCATTAATGCAAATATACAATCAAACACCAATGAATTGCAAATTTCATGAGTGTATTATTTCTGATATCCTCTCGAGGCTGAGTTGTTCATTTGATCCTGTCTGAAGTAACACCCATATACTGATTCCTAAAACTTCTTGAGAACATTCAGATAAGAGTGTTGGATTCCTGGCAATAGCTAAATGAAAAATTGCATAAATGAATCATATTTAAAAATAGAACTACCATGTTGAAAGTTCCTCAGTGGTGGAAACACCATTCTGTTGAAGTCCCATTGCCAATTGTTGATGTCAGTGGGTGCTCTTAAGCAGTGAAACTGAGCAGTTAAGAGTGTAGATTTAAACCCTGGTTTTGCTAATTATGACATTGGACACATTATCACACTGTGCCCCAAACTTCCTCGGTTTGAATCCTGTAGTTCCATTTCTCAGTACCTGTGACCCTTGGAACGAGACTTACCCTCATTATGCCTCAGTTTTCCCATGTATGAAATGAGTATAATAATGTCTCCCTCATTGGATAGTGTGATTCTTAAATAAGGTGATTTGGTGGCATGTAAAATTATTTAGAAAAATGCCTGTAAGTAAATGTTAGCAGCTTGGTAAAGTAGAGGTTCAGAAAAAAAGAGGAAGATGCCCAAGGAGATGGGTTGACACAGTGGTTACAAGATTGAGCTCAAACACGGCAACGATTGTGAGATTGACACAGACCAGGCAGCATTTCTTTCTGTCACATATGATCTGTGAGTCAGAAGCAACTGGACAGCACCCAACAACAGGTGTTGGCTACTATTCCCCTATGTGTAAGCATGAAGGTGAAGGTTTTTGTCCATTTTGTGCACTGTTGTATCCCCAGTCCTAGGATAGTGCCTGGCATATGGTAGGTAACAAGTATTTATTGAATGACTAGGTATCAATTTCTTTGTCTGCAAAATGGGAGTAATATGAATAATTACCTGAGCCACCAGCCACTCCTCAGAAGGAAGACTGGGCAGTCTACTTCTGTAGAGATACCACCTTGAAAACCCAAAGAGGGGTCGCTATGAGTCAGAATGGACTCAACAGCAGTGAGTTTGGTTTTGGTTAGAGTTTATGAAGTTTAAATGGTGTAATGCATCTGAAGAACATAATGTTACTGTAGCATAGTGCCTAAGGCACTCGACTGCTCACCAGAAGGCTGGCGGTTCAAACCCACCAGCCACTCCTCGGAAGGAAGGTTGGGCAAT
>NW_006921608.1:8158766-8176338 GCF_000298275.1 Orycteropus afer afer | reverse complement strand
CTACTTCCGTAGTGATACTGCCTCGGAAACCCAAGGAGGGGTCGCTATGAGTCGGGGCCGACTCGACAGCAAACAACAACAACAGCAACAGCGATCATCATCACCATTATTATTTTACATGAAGGGTCAGAATTAGTATTAGGGTCCAAATATTTTTTTCTTCCCATGTGTTGTCTAGCTATTCTGCTTTTCTGACTTAGGACTCTGGTCTTTAGGTTTTGTTTTGTTTCCTTCATTCTTCAGTCAAATCTTATAACCATTGTTTAGCTTAATCAGTAATGTAATTTGCATACTCCCATGGACATTTTCTATAATAAGGGGAAGGCAAATGTTACTGCTGGTCTCACTGCAAAAATAATGAAAATGTGGACCATTTATTCCTTTTTTTCTTCTCATACTCTAAGTGTCTTTTGACTTCAGTAGCCTTTGTGAAAGTTTCAGACTGAGCTGCTGCTGAAATGTAACACCTGTTAGTCACTTTGTGAATCTGCTAAGTGAAAACCAAAAATACTTTTGAAAACTGAAATCACAAAAGCTTAAAATTTGTCTGTTTGGTATTACATAAAGCTGAGGTTGGGAGAAAAGATTGTGTATTTTAGATTTCACATTCAAGTGAAACTGGGTAATTGCCCATGCCTTTAAGTAATTTGAAGTCAGTTAAAAATGTTGGCTTTATGGATTTTAGCTCTCATGATTTAAATGCAAAGATATTTTATACAACAAAAATTTCTTTTAGGATTTTAAGAGTTGATTTTGAATAAATATACTATATATACACCATTAGAGCGCCTTATAAATATATATAGTATATTCAAAATGATTATCTAGATAATATTTCTGGCTTATATGTTCCCAATACATTGATTTATTATTCCTTATTCAATTCTCTTATAAGCTCTGCCACTGCTTCTCCAAAGGAATTTTATATATTATTTTAAAATACTGATAAAAACCTAATAAATTATTTTTATGACTCACTAAAGATTTGTGACTATAGTTTTAAATAAAAATTAGATGACTTTCAATGATGCCCTTTCAGTTTCTAAAATTCAAGGATTCATTTTATTAACATAATGAAAAATCTCATTTAATAAAAAATGTTTCTATTTCTGAATAAAACTGATTTGGTATAAGAAACTCAAACTTACTGCCGTGGAGTTGGATCCAACTCATAGCAACCCCTCCTTGTGTTTCTGAGGCGGTATCTCTATGGAAGTAGATTGCCCAAACTTCCTTCCAAGGAGTGGCTGATGGGTTTGAACCTCCAGCCTTCTGGTTAGCAGTCAGATGCCTTAGGACCTAGGCCACCAGAGCTCCCTTGGTATGAAAAGGCGCTCATAAAGTTTTCCTGGTTTTATCATTGTTCTGTTGGAATATCTGAAGGGCTAACTTCCTCAATTTATTCAAATCTTTGTTCAAAGTCCTTGTCAAGAGGCCCACATTGACAATGCTGTTTTAAATTGTAGACTACCTCCCACCCCTTAACATTAGCTATTTCAGGTACATTTATCTCTTTTTTAATACTATATAATTTACTAATTTACTGTGTGTCTCTCCGCACTAGAATGTAAGCTCCATGAGAGCAGTGATTTTTAACTCCATGACAGCAGTGATATACCACTTTGATCACTAATATATCCTAAGCATCTGCAAAGGTACCAGGCATATACTGGGAGATCAATTAATATTAATTGAATAATCTCCCAGTACATCTAGCAAATAATTTGCACCTATGTAATAGTCAAGAAATATTAATTGAATGATAAAACAATTTCAGATTTTGTAATTTACATTTTAGAAAACATTTGCAAGTTCCCCTTTTATACATCCCAACAATCATGCTGTAACGTGGCTAGAACTTGAATCATTGTACCCTAACTTTCTTCCCTTCTTGCATTTTTTTTTTAATTTATTTTAATAGATGAGTAAACAGATTGAGTGGCTTGTCTAAGGTTACAAAAAATATGGCAATCTTCTGAGTCACAGTAAAATGGAATTCAAAGTTGCTCTAGTTTCTGAGATAGAGATTTGCATTTTACATAATGTGGCATGCTGTTTCACTATTGATGGTTTGTTTCCCATTTGTATCGCTCCCATATTTGTGTTAAGAGAATGCTAGCTTTTATTGCGATGCTCAGCCTTGCAGTGTTTGTTGTTCTTAGCAGAAACGTGTAGCAGGTTATTTAAGTTGGAGAAAAGAAAGCATTTTAAAACTGCTGGGATTAAAGCAGATTTGATAGACATCATAGTTCCTGTTACGTGTTTGTGCTTTCTCCAGGCTGTTGATCTTTTATTATTTTGTTTAAACCTTTTCCCCTGCCCCCTCTGTTGAGTCTTTATCCTTTTAACAAAGAAAGTAAAAGAGAAAGCTGTAATTCTAGAGTTTCGCGGAATTTAAATTTCGGGGGGTCCTTTGTAACATGATTCCAAGAAAATGTCATTATTCCTCCCCTTCCGGGCTTTTAGCAGAGCAACAAATTCTAAGGGAAACTGACCTAAGGGAAAGTGACCGCCAAAAACTTAGGTGTTCTGTTACCCATCTGAAATGCCTAGCTTACTGCATCTAATGAGTCACCACACCGAGGAAGAAGAGGACAGGGAAGGGGCCACTCCGGGTCCCAATTGCCCAGGACCTGGGCCTTACGCTGGGGAGCTGCTGGCCTGGCCGAGGTGCCGCCGCCGTCCCCTCCCCTCCGGCTGCTGATTGGCGGGGACCACAGCATCAGCAGCATCTGCGGGCGCGGGGAGGGGAGGCGAGACTCCGGTTTCTCCGGCTTCTAGGAGCCTCAACTCCCTCCTGTGCGACACCTCAGACTGTGCACCGCGAGCAGCTGCCACGTCTCCCCCGCCCCGTCACCTCCGCTTTGCGCCTCCCCGGGAAAGCGGAGGTCCTGGCAGCAGGTAGAGCCGCGTCTCCTGCAGACCGGGTCGAGGAGGCAGGGGCCAGAACCTCACGGTACCGCAACACCCTCCCGGCCCCGGAAGCCGTGCGGTCGCCGCGCCCCAGCCGCCAAGACGCCTCGAATCTTGTACCGCGGGAAAAGCGGGTACTCGTCCAAGATGGGCCGACAGGGCTTAGGGGGCGCCGGCGCTGCGGGCCGCTCCATGCAGCGCTCCCAGAGCCGGAGCAGCCTCTCCGCCTCCTTCGAGGCCCTGGCCGGCTACTTTCCCTGCATGAACTCCCTGGAGGAGGAAGAAGGAGGTGAGACCCCATCCCCCCGTAGCTGTCGTCTCTCCCGGTCGCTCGGAAAGTCGGTGGCTGGAAGGTTGGAAGAGGGGGAGAGAACTAGTAGCAGTGTCCCCCCTCCTCGGTCTGGGACCGTGCGGAGGGCGGGAGAGCCCTGGAGCGCGCCAGCTGGACTGGGACGCGTCAGGTTTATTGGTTCTTTGGAGAGCTCCTTGGTGACTGATCAGTGAACCCGAATTATCAAGTGCTTGTGAGTTGAATGGGGATATAGACTTGAGGGGAGGCTAGGCGGCCAAGTTGGGGCACTCTACCCTGCTCATTTTGGTTTACTCTTGAAGTCTTTTTATTAGCATTGGCCTCAAGGGCAGAAATACTTGCAAACTGAAGGGAAAACAGGTAGCAAAACAGGAATCTTCAGCCTGTGAAAACTCAAGCTCTTGATGAGGGGAAGTGGTTATACCAGGGTCAGGTCGAGGGCTGACAGTAGTACAGGCCCTTGGGTTGTGACACTTGGATCTTTGTCTGCAAGGATTATACTATGAACAAGACCACTGGTTGTCTATCTGGGATTTGGATGATGCCATTATTATTAAGTTAATGAGAAATACGGGGAGGGAGCCTCACTGTTTCAAACTTTTCACCAAGTGGTTTCAAGCCTTTCATAAACTTTTGAATAGCAGAACGTGCGTTTTCTTCACAAAGAACTTTCTTGTAAGATTGAGCAACTAACACTGAAAATATAGCTTGTAAATCGAAGTAAGAATTTACAGCTAAATTATGGCGTTCTGACGTCTGAAACACTGTTTATTTATTTATATGCTGGTTGTAAACTATGGATTCCTGTTTAGAAAGATGTACATCCAGAGCATGGCAGTTATTCTCATCATATGAACTTTTGCATTTATTCTGGGAGAGTGAATTCTTACTAAGAAATCTGTGGTAAGCTCTGATTTAGAAGAAACTAACTACTTGTGCTAAGAACAGGTAGAAATAGATTTTTCCCCTAATTTCTCTGGGAGTGGGGAGGGGGGAACGGAAGGATAAATGAGAGCTTAGTAATGTGTCTGGAAAATGAACTTCCAAATAATTCGGTAGCTCGAGTCATCCCAGTTTTGTCTACATTACTGTTGCAATAAGTCTGCTACCTTATGACACCAATGGGGTATTGATAACAATAGGACACTTCCTTATAGAAACATGACTCTTAATTTTCATAGTAATCTTTTGTTCTTGTTTGTACATTTATATTTCACTTATTTTCTATAATTAAATATTTGAAATTCCAGAAAATGTAAACAAGTCAAGAAATTAGAAAATCAAATTGGGTAAATGAACAATCAAAACTGTAGCTAAAACTTTCAGTATTTACTATAAGCTAGGCACTGTTCTAAACACTTGGTGAGCATTTGTTCTTTTGGGCCCACAACTTTACTTTTATTATTTCCATTTTGCAGATGAGGAAACAGAGGCAGAGAGCGGTTCAGAAACTTGCCTGGGTCACTCAGATACCCAAAACCCACTTCCATTGAGTCAATCCCAACTCATAGTGACTCTGTTAGCCAGATAGTTGGTAATAAGTGTAGCATTTGAATCCAGACAGTTCACAGCACAATTTACGCATTCAACTCGAAGCTAGACTTAATTATTATCTGCATATACTTGGCCACAGCCACATACCTAGTAAGTGACTAAGTATGTGACTCAAACCCAGGTGGCCTGAAAAGACATATCTAAATAAGACATCATTTCATGATTTCATTTCACAGCTTTTAATTTTCATACCAGATCTTCAGTTGAGTTTGCTTCAAATAAGCTATCATCATTCTTCCTTAAATTGCAACTAGAATGGTTGGATTTCTTAAATACCCATCCTTTTGGAGACAGCAAGAAAACCTTATATAAAAAAGAAAGGCTTATATAAATCTAAAAATTTTTCAAAATTCAAGTACATCCCCTTAACTTCAGCTCATACAGACTAATCCCAAAGGAAATTCCTACACCTATCCATGGGAAATTGGAACACATTTCTGTCTCATAATATGGCTTCTTAAGTTGCCAACACAAAATACCCCATAAAGAAGGCATATTTTTAAAGTGAAACATACAGTTCTTAGTAACGAGAGAGGGGGAACTCCCGTAAATGAGAGGTCTTTCCACTGGGTTGAAGCCATTTCACAGCCAACAGAAGAAATCGTAACTTGCCGCTTTGATTTTACTGCACTTCTAGCACCCTTGAAAGTCCTGGGACTTCTGAAGATATTTCACCATACCCTGCAGAGCTGTGAAAGTTGGAAATCACAGCCCGGAGCAGTGCTTTATTGGTTTTTCTACTGAGACTCCCACACGTGAATCATGGGGATAACACTCTCATGAGCTTACCCAGGAATGTGTTATAGTAAGAACTATGAAACCATCCTAATTTATGAAGAAAATGAATCTATTACAACATGAGTTTCATCCTAGTTGAGAGAAACTTCTAAAGAGAACGGTGGTCTACTAATGAGTGCAATTTGACTACATTACTCAATCAGTTCAATAAACCAGTTTTGGTTTTGAAGCTAGTCTTTTATTTATTTATTTTTTAAATCTTGCCAGAAATTATGCTCAAGAAACTCAAATGTAACTTGTCTTCCAGTTCCATATCCTCATTTCATTCTTGTATTAAGATTTCCAGCCATTGCTGTTCTACGTGAGAAATGCCAAGAAGTCTATAGAGACACCATGATCTTTTCATTCTTTTACTCATTCAAAGAATACTTACTGAGGCTATTTGATGTCTTAGTAACTATGATAGCCTCGAACTAGATGGATATAGTCCTTACTGTCTCAGAGCTTACAGTGTAATAGAGATAGATAGACATTACTAGAAATAACTATATAACTGTAACTGTGACAAGTGTTGGGAAGGTGAAGTACAGAGTGCAATTATAATTATAAGAAGAAGAACTAATTTAGGAGTTAGGGAAGGGTGTCCTGAGAAACTGAAGGGTTTGACAAATAGATTCAGGTGTCAAAAGTAACTCTCAGTTTCACAGGAGTTGACATGAGCAAGCTCCCCAACCATTAAAAGCTATTTGTCCAGAGCCCACAGCTAGTGAGTGATGAAGCTAGGATATGAAACTCTGCATATACCTAGGATATCATCTGGCTCTGGAGCCTGTAATCCTAGCTACACTGCATATTGTTTCTTCATTAGTTTATTGCATTGCTGTAATATGCTATGTTGTTGTTATTGTTACGTGCTGTCGAGTCGGACCTGACTCATAGCGACCCCTCCTTGGATTTCTGAGGCAGTATCACTAAGGAAGTAGATTGCCTCATCTTCCTTCCGAGGAGTGGCTAGTGGGTTTGAACCTCTAGTCTTCTGGTTAGCAGTCAAGTGCCTTAGGCACTATGCTATGCTACCATAGCTCCCGTAATATGCTATAGTCTTGAAAACCAAGTAAGAGGGTAATAGCTGCCATTCATTGTGCACCATCTAAGTGCCACATTCCTTGAACTTCATGATAATTCATCAACGTTGGTATTATTCCCTTCTCATTTTACACATATGAAAACTGAGACTTAGAGAAGTTAAGCAACTTACTGACAGATCATAAATCCCATAAATTATGGGGCTGACTTCAGTGAAGATGAAAGAGGATTCCTTATAAGCAAAATACATGAAGTTTGTTGACTTTGTCTTGGTGGCATCTTTTTTTGTATGCTTACAAGAAGTTTTTATTTTGTCTTATTTGCATCCTTGTACCTGGGATATTCCAGGTAGATGTTTCCTAAATCTCCATGTTTTAAAACAATATGAAATTAATAATAATAGTACCTTACGTATTACTTAACAGTGTGTGAATGATGTTTATTTATCATTCAATCCTATGAGACAACTATTATCTTCACTGTATAAACTACTTGTCCCTCGCATTAAGTCTTCCTTCTTAAAATAGACTATTACTCTATGTAGAATTTTTTAAACATCAGGGTTATTATAAGAAAGAGCAAGTATATCAAGGAATTGTTGTCATTCTTAATAGGAGACTCAATCAACCATACAACTTCTCACCCATAGATACATATAATGTAGGAAAAAGGCACAATCTCTTAATACTTGGCAGATGTGATTGCTCAGAGGCTATCTTAATGTTACCAGTGGTTCTCAGTTGAGGATTCTTGTTCAGTTATCTACATTTTATGTGATGAATGTGGACTGACTGAATTTGGCCTTCTTTGGTTAAAATATGGCTTGGCAATCATACAGAAGAAATCCTGTCAACTTGGTACTCTTTAAATACATTAACTCATTCTATTTCTTTTCCATGCCACTAAATTGAAATTTTAATTACAGCAAAGCCATCTAAAAACCAGACTCATTTATAAAATCACCCAAAACACTGAAGAAAATTTCTATTCATATAATAATGAAGCTGTGAGTAATTAATACAAAGGTGAATTAAATAGACGCGACGGCTGTGCATTGCGTTGCATATCAGACCAGTATATTTGGTCTTTTTTATGATTTTGAATTTTGTTCTACATTTATTTTTTGCCCTTCTGTCCAAGACTTTCTGTTGTGATTCTGATCAAAGAGGTCAGTAGTGGTAGCCAGGCACCATCTAGTTCTTTTGGTCTCAGGGTAGTGGCAGCTATGGTTCGTGTAGTCTGTTAGTCCTTTGGACTAATTGTTTCCTTGAGTCTTTGATTTTCTTCATTCTGTTCTGGATGGGGAGAGACCTATAGTTACATCTTAGATAGTACGTGCAAGCTTTTAAGACCCCAGTCACTGCCCACCAAAGTGGGATGTGGAAAACTGTCTTTATGGGCTATGTTATGTCAATTGATCTAGATGTCCCCCAAGACTTTGGTCCTAAGTCCCCAAGTCCAGTGAGTCATTCCCTCAAGGTGTTTGGTTATGGCTAAGAAGTTTTCAGAACTTTGCCTCCTGTATACACTCTGTATTGTGCTTGGATATATTTATAGCCCATGCAAATCCTTATGTAGAAATATCCTCTGCCAAACCTCTATATACTCATGAGTGTACTCCCATTCTCCTTCCCACATCTCTTCAGCTTGCACATTCTGCATATGTGTCTACTGACAGATGTTTTAACACTGTTATTTCAAGGTTGTGTGTATCATAGTGTTTGCCTTTGTTGCCCATTACTCCTGTGCCATTGGCCATGCTGTGCCACCCTCGTCCTTGCTGTGGATTACCTTTCCCTTCACACCAGGTAACGTGTCTACTCTCCAGTCAGTGATTTACCCTCCCTTTCCTGCACACTCCTGGTAACCATCAAAAAATGTTTCTTTCTTTCTATAAATTTTTTCTTGACTCTTTGTAATAGTGATCTCATACAGTATTTATCGTTTCGATGTGCTTATCACTTCATCTTCCATTTGCACATGGTAACCCTCCATTTGCACATAATGCTGATGTTCACATAAGCACCTGGTCTTTGGAACCTAACCATGTCGATAAGTGAGGAGTGGATGTAATAGTAATGTATACTTCTACTGTTCTTTTCAAGCTGAATATCAGTATGACTGAGTGCCACTTGTTATATTTATAAAACCAAAACCAAACTCATTTGCCATCGACTTGATTCCAACTCATAGTGACCCCTATTGGGTTTCCAAGGCTATAAATCTTTAAATCTTTCTTCCATGGAGTGGCTGGTAGGTTCAAACTGCCAGCTTTCTGGTTAGCAGTCAAATGCCTTAACCACTACATAACCAGAGCTCCCTATATTTATACTTACTGCTGTTGAGTCGGATCCAACTCTTAGCAACCCCTCCTCGGGTTTCTGAGGCAGTATCACTATGGAAGTAGATTGCCCAACCTTCCTTCCAAGGGTTTGAACCACCAGCCTTCTGGTTAGCAGTCAAATGCCTTAGGCACTACGCCACCATTGCTTCTTATTTATGTTGTTGTTATGTGCAGTCGAGTCGGCCCCGACTCATAGCGACCCCTCCTTGGGTTTCCGAGACAGTATCACTACGGAAGTAGGATTGCCCAACCTTCCTTCCGAGGAGTGGCTGGTGGGTTTGAACCGCCAGCCTTTTGGTTAGCTTTCAAGTGCTTTAGCCACTATGCTACCAGAGCTCCTATTATATTTATAGTGCTTTTTAAAAACACGTGTGATCTAGAATTTTTTAAAAAAACTTTTAATTCTGATTTGAGTGAAACTTTACAGAGAAAATTCATTTTCCACTCACCAATTCATACACGTTTTGTTTTGTGACAGTGATTGCAATCCCACAATGTGACATCACTCTTTCACTTCCTTTCTGTGTTTTCCATTTCCATTTGCCCTTCTTTCCCATCCCTTCCTGCCTTCTGAGTTTTATCCCTAGGGAGAACCTGCTCCTCTGATCTTGTGTGGCCAGTTGTGCTAAGGAGTGCAGTTGTTCACCTCACAGGTCTGTCTGTTGCTTGGCAGGAAGTTGATCCATGGGAGTGAGTTCAGTTCCAGGCTTGAAGGGTGACTAAGTGCCATAGTCCCCAGCATTCCACCAGTCCCTATGAGATCAGCAAGCCTAGTCCCCAGCGTTCCACCAGTCGCTACGAGATCAGCAAGCCTAGTCTTTTTTATGATTTTGAGTTTTGTTCCATGTGTTTCTCCCACTCTTTCCAGGACATTCTATTGTGATCCACTTCAAGGCTGTCAGTAGTGGTAGCCAGGTACCATCTAGTTCTGGTCTCAGTGTTGAGGAGGCTGAGGTTTGCATAATCTATTAGTCCTTTGGACTATTGGCTTTCATGTGTTTTTAATTTCCTTCACTCTTCTTTGTTTTCAACAGAGAGAGACCGATAGCTGCACCTTAGATGGCTGCTTGCCAGCTTTTAAAGCCCTAGTCACTACTTACCACAGTAGAATGTAGAACCTTGTCTTTGTAAACTATGTTATCTCTGTTGAGTTAGCTGTCACCAAGACTGTGGTCCTAAGCCTGCAAGCCCAGTGATTTATATTTGGAATTTTAAAAAATTCAGTCATCACAGTTTTTTGCACATCTTCATAATACTAGGAGCTCTGGTGGCGTAGTACCTAAGGCATTTGACTGCTAGCCAGAAGGCTGGTGATTCAAACCCACCAGCTGCTCCTCGAAAGGAAGATGGGGCAATCTGCTTCCGTAGTGATACTGCCTCGGAAACCCAAGGTGGGGGGGGGGTCACTATGAGTCCTAAACCTGCAATCCCAGGGATTTAGATCTAGAAATTTTCAAAGCAGTCATCACAGTTTTTTGCACATCTTCATAATACTAATACTAGGCACACAGTTATAACCTACTATGAATTTATGAATTCTGCCTTTAGGGGATTGATTGTATTCAGCAAGAACTTTTTTAAATGAATGCATGCCATTTTCAACAGTAGCATAGTATTTTTTTATTAGGTTTACATTCTAGGAAGGTAAAGTGAAACAAAAGATTTTCCAATTAGGAAGATAAATAAAGAAATAGTTCCACTTATAGGTGCTTGTCAAATATTACCTCTTAAATCTAAAATTGAGACTCTTTAACTGCTAAGTGCCAAGCAGTACCCTTAAAGGAATTTGAAACTTTAATATTAAAATCAAATCTAACCCCAATTTGCTCTCATCTTCAGTGTTATTTTGTTGTTATGTGCCGTGGAGTCGGACCCGACTCTTAGTGACCCCTCCTTGGGTTTCCGAGGCAGCATCACTACGGAAGTAGATTGCCCAACCCTCCTTCCGAGGAGTGGCTGGTGGGTTTGAACTACCAACCTTCTGGTTAACAGTCAAGTGCCTTAGCCACTATGCTACCATCCTTCAGTAGGCTCACTTAATTTAAAAACAGTGGTTAATGGGGAAGAACCTCCCTTCGGAACAGTCTTGTATGTAACAACTTAAAAAAGAAAACCCACATTGAAGTTATAATGGCAGCATTCCATCACTACCTTGGACTATATTTTAATGTAAATGCTGTTTGCAGTTATCAAGTAGACCTTTATAACTGATCAGATAAGATCATTCTGTAAATTTGTTCTATCTCATATTGTAATGAGTTTTGACTGGGAGGAGGTAGATTAAATTTATTTATAATATTTATTTATAATAATGCTATTTATTTATAGTATTACTTGAACAATTAAAGAGAAAACTTACATAAAAATGACAGTATCAATTCCAGTTTGAAATATCAATTATGAAAATGTCGATTTTGTCTAATGAGAATAAAATGAAAGGACCATTTATTTTAGCCATTTCAGTCATGAGTTGTTTCCTTATTATTCTTGTAAACTGGCATCCAGGGAGGTGAAACATCAGTGAAAGAGGCCGGGTGTAAGACAGAAAGGAGAGGGAAGGGCTCGCAAAAGCTGCAGACAGCATCCCAACAGGAGCAGTGAATACTTAGTTCTTTCTCCCTAATGGACCCCAAATTGAGTATAGGCCCGGAGTTGGCAGATTTACTCTTTTTTATTCCTAACAGAAGCCATAAATCTAGATGTTTACTTAAAATCTCTCATTTTTAAAATATTGGCAACTAAATCAGAAATTTTAAACATAACTGGGCCAAGCAATGCACACTTACTACCAGATATAACCCAAGGACCACCAGTGGGCATCTTCTCCCACAAGCTTCCTTCCTACCTCTTGTCAGTTCTCTTTCTTCTCTTTCATTCTTATTGTCACTGTGATAGTTCAGGGCCACCTTAGTTCACCTTTGAAATCATGTGATAACCTCCTAACCTGCTGAAGCTACCTCTAAATCTCCCCTTTCCAATCTAACATCTCTGTCCCTCTGTAACAGTTCTCTCAAATAGCATCTTGATCTTGACACTGCTCTTCCACCAAAATCTTTAGCTGATTCCCGTCTCCTACAGAATAAACCATTTAACTTGACAAAGTCTTCAAAAATTTGTTCCTTACGTACAGATTAGTTTTCCTACACCGCCCCCCCCCCCGGGACCTTTTGAACCAAACCATACCCATTGCTGTCGAGTTAATTCCAACTCCTGGTGACCTCATGTATTTCAGAGTAGAACTGTGCTCCACAGCGTTTTCAGGACTGACACCCAGCTCATCCAGCCTTTCTTCAGAGGTGTCTCTGCATGGGTTCGAACCACCAGCCTTTCAGTTAGTAGTATTCAAGCTTGTTACCATTTGCACCACCGAAGGACTTCCCCAAGGCTCTTAGGAACTCCGTAATTCAACAAAATGAACCTTCTTGCTCTTTGCCTGCAATATTTTGTTCATGCCCTTCTTTCTATTCTTTCTCTACCACTGTACTTGCATCCTATCTGGTTGTCCTTGGAAGCTCAGCTCATGTTTTGTCTACTGTGAAGCTATATGAGTTCCCGAAGGTAGAGGAAAAAGTACATGAACTTGAAGTTAGAATTCAGTGTGATATATTGGATTCCCTTTTTCCTATTTGTGATGTAATAAGATACTTAATTTCCATGAGCTCATTTGTATGTGAAATGCACATAGTAGTAGCTACTTGGGAGGAGGGATGTAGTGAGGATTTAGAATAAAGTACGTAAAGTACATGACCTAATGGCCACTAGCATGAAATACATGGTCATTATTCCCTATGATCACATTCAAAATAATGTTACTTTTATCTGAAGCTCTAGATCTGTACTGTCCAATACATTAGCCATTAGTCACATGTCACTATTTACATTTAAATCATTTAAAATTAAATTAAATGAAAAATTAAATCCCTTGGTAACATCTCAAGTGCTCAATAGCCACATGTGGATAATGACTCCTTACTGGACAGTGCAGAATTATGGAATATTTCCACCATCACAGAAAGGCAGCACAGCTCAGATGCTTAAGACCACTCATATAGCACTTAGTGCATATTGCCTTTCATCGTTTGTATACCATCTTATAAACTGTAAGATTATATGATCAAGAAACATTGATCGTATGTGCATATCTTTGTTGTTTTTCACAATACCTCATACCTAGTAAGTACTCAACAGATCCGTTAGTAAATAAATAAATGAACAAGTCCCTGGTCGGTTTTCGTGTTTATATCATGGGACAGTAAAAGGCTGTTAGATCTGGAAGGAACCATATCGATTAAATAACTGCTCCTGTTCTTGCACGTACAGCATGCCTGAATGTGTTCTTTGTGCTACACCTGGCGGTTGGGTATACTTATCTCCATATAAACTAAAAACACATTTTTCTTTCATAAATTATCAATGAAACAGGTGTATTCAATGTGTTGCAGTTACAGCACCTAGTTTCTAGCAACAGAAACCAATTCTGACACTTTAGACAGAATAGGTATTTGTTAAGGGATACTGGCTAGCTCACAGAATCTCTAGGGAGGCTGGAGAGCCTAAGCTGAAGGCTAGGAATGATTTCTAAAACGATCCTGCAGAGCTAATCTTTCTGCATTACCACTGCTGCTCAGCAAAGACGTTGCAGCATGCATCACTGACTCACTGGCTATTGCTACAACTCTTGGCAATTGTATATTGTGACCACCATCTTCACTCTAACAGAAGCTTGGGGTATCTCTACTTCCTCTTTTTAGTAGCTTCAGGTTCAAAGTTTGGGACGTTGCCCTAATCAAAGCCTCAGCCATAAGGTCATGTTCTAATTGCAGTGCAAGCTGGAAATTTTAGCTTCTGCAATTGGAAGATGGACTATTTCTCATATCCCATCTCATGTCTCATAGGAAGAGAGTTGAAATGCTGGTGAGCCACTTCATATTGTAATTATCTTACATCTTACAAAATTATGAAGCTCAGCATGTTCAGCCATTTCTAATTCTTTCGGAAAAAATTTATAGTTTACCTTTGATTGGTTTTTTACTTTTCAATAAGCATAACTAGAATAGGAAAGGAAAGATTGATTTTCTCACTTTTGACTTTATCTGCAGATTTGGTCACCCAAATACCTAAGCACACTCTTATTTTTGCATATAGAGCATAGCAACCTCTCCCCGGAAAGACAGCCTCTAAACCCCACTCATTTACTGACGCAGATTGAAATCTAGGATCTTTGAGTAATATGTAGTCCTTTCTCATATCCAGATGTGATTTTTCATGTTAAAGTGATCTGAATCAGTATTCTTTGTCAGTATTCTTTGCCAACACCACAATTCAAGGGCATCAACTCTTCTTCAGTCTTTCTTATTCATTGTCCAGCTTTCTCATACATATGAGGCTATTGAAAATATCATGGCTTCATACCTTAGTCTTCAAAGTGACATCTTTGTTTCTTAACACTTTAAAGAAGTCTTTTGCAGCAGATTTGCCCAGTGCAATGTGACATCTGATTTCTTGACTTCTGCTTCCATGAGTGTTAATTGTGGATCCAAGTAAAAGGAAATCTTTGCAACTTCAGTCTTTTCTCCATTTATCATGATGTTGCTTATTGGTCCAGTTGTGAGGATTTTTGTTTTCTTTAGGTTGAAATGTAATCCAGGATGAAGGCTGTAGTCTTTGATCTTCATCAGTAAGTGCTTCAAAGTCAGCTTCATTTTCAACAAGCAAGGTTGTGTCCTCTGTATATAGCATGTTATTAATGGGTCTTCTGCAAACCCTGATGCCGCATTTTTGTTCATATAGTCCAGCTTCCCAGATTCTTTACTTAGCATCCAAATTGAATAAGTATGGTGAAAGGATACAACCCTGATACATGAACTTCCTGGTTTAAACCATGCTATATCCCCTTTGTCTATTCCAACAACAGCCTCTTGGTCTATGTGCAGGTTCCTCATGAGCACAATGAAGTGTTCTGGAATTCTCATTCTTTGCAATGTTATCCATAATTTGTTATGATTTACACAGTCAAGTGCCTTTGCATAGTCAATAAAACACAAGTAAACATCTTTCTGGTATTCTTTGCTTTTAGACAATGTCCATCTGACATCAGCAGTAATATCTCTCCTTCCACGTCCTCTTCTGATTCCAGCTTGCATTTCTGGAAGTTCCCTGTCAATATACTGCTACAACCAGTTTTTAATTATCTTCAGCAAAATTTTACTTGATTGTGATGTTAATGATATTGTTCAATAATCTCCACATTCTTTTGGATAACTTTTCTTTGGAATGGGCAAAAATATGGATCTCTTCTAGTCCACTGGGATAGCTGTCATCCAAATTTCCTGCCATAAACAAGAATGCGCCTCCAGCACTGCATCTGTTTGTTGAAACAGCTCAAAGGGTATTCCATCAATTCTTGGAGCCTCATTTTTTGCCAGTGCCTTCAGTGTAGCTTAGACTTCTTCCTTCAGTATCATTGGTTCTTGGTCATATGCTACCTCCTGAAATGGTTGAACATCAACCAATTCTTTTTGGTACAGTGATTCTCTGTATTCCATCCATTTGTGCTATACCAAAACCAAATCAAACCCACTGCTGTCATTTTGATCCAAACTCAGAAACCCTATAGAACAGAGTATAGCCACACTGTAGAGTTTTCAAGGCTGTATCTTTACAGAAGTAGACTGCCACATCTTTCTTCCATGAGGTAACTGGTGGGTTCAAAACACCAACTTTTTGGTTAGCAGCTGAGCACTTAACCACTGTGCCACTAGAGCTCCTTCTTTTACCATAAGGTCCTTGAAAATTATGGTAGACTTACAGTCTGTTTTCTTCCAGTTAGTTTCAAATATGAAACAACAACCAATGACTTCATTAGAGAAAAGGTTTTAATCCTAAAGATTCTGATCTTTCAGTTTCTAACGTCTGTGCTCCACCTACTTCCTTTGTTTTTAACATAATGGCAGCCACTTCAGGTCATCTGTTAAAAAATAGGTTTGAGCAATAAACCCAAAACAAAACCCACTGCCATTGAGTGGATTCCAACTCATAGCAACCCAAAAGGACATAGTGGTACTACCCCATAGGATTTCTAAGACTGTAAATGTTATGGAAGCAGACTGCCTCATCTTTTTCCCATTGAGTGGCTGATGGGTTCGAACTGCTGACTTTCTGGTTATCAGTCAGATGCCTTAACCATTGCACCACCAGACCTCCTTTTGAATAGGAAAGCAACCGCTTAATCCAATTTGGCCAGCAGGCTCTCCCCTGTTTGTATGGCAAGGCCAAAGTTCTTTATGCACAGCTTCCTAAAAGATTAGGATAATTTCACTTATCAGTCCAGTCATTTTTCAAACAAGGATTTCTGTAGCATTTTCAGTTTTCAGAACTCTCAAGTAGATTATAGTATCCGATCTTTTATTCATCATTATTTATTAAACACCGTGGTGGTGTAGTGCCTAAGGCATTTGAAGGCTAACCAGAAGGCTGGCGGTTCAAACCCACCACCCACTCCTTGGAAGGAAAATTGGGCAATCTACTTCCATAGAGATACTGCCTCAGAAACCCAAGGAGGGGTCTCTATGAGTCGAAAACAACTTGACAGCAGTGAGTTTGGTTTTTGGTTTGGTGGCACAGTGGTAAAAGCTTTTGACTGCTAACCAAAAATGCAGTAGTTTGAACACACCAGCTGCTCCATGGGGAGAAATATGAGGCAGTCTGCTTCCATAAGGACTTACAGTTTTGAAAAATCTATGGGGCAGTTCTCCTCTGTTTTATCGGGTAACTGTGAATCAGAATCAATTTGATAATGGTGCATTTGGGGTTTTTAGTTGACGTGTCATATACTTTACGGCATAGGCTGGGTATGATCCCAGGTTTGCACAAAAGAACTCTGACCTTCAGAAAGATAAATTACCTGCTCGCAGTTTACAAATAATCAACTAGGAATTTGAACTCATATCTGATTCCAAAATGACATGTTCTTCTCACAATAAAATACTGCCTCAAATGACCAAACTTGAAAACTAAGAAGAGGCTGATGGCATCTCACATCCGTTCTTGGTTGAGAAGCAGGCTTAGGTGTCAATAGACTAATACATGACTAAAGACAGATATGGCAGTTTTTTTAAAAAAAGCCAAGAAGTGAGGGCAATTTTCTAAATAGTTCTATATAGTTTGGATCTACATAGTGTGGATATCATTATGGACTTTCGTTTCATTCCCTTTAATATCATAAAAACAGTATCAGGAGAGTTCCGGCAAGATGGCAGACTAGGCAGAAGGACTGCACAGACCCTCTTCAACAAAGACAAGGGAAACCAATTGATACAGACACAGAAGATAATCTTGGACCCCTGAGCCTTGAAGGGAAGGATACAGAAGTAAATTAAACCCCAACTAGCAGAAGAATTTGCATGAAAATACCAAAAAAGGAGACATATGGACCTGCGGTCTGGCAGGGACCTGAACGCCCCTGACGGCACAAACGGCTTGGACATTCCTGAGTGGTGGTAGGACCTAAAAATTAACCTAAAAATCACCCTGCTAGCCAGGGACTGCATGGACTGTGCACGGTGGCTGGGGAACAAACGGAGAAGGTGAAGAGAAAGGTGGGTTAAGCTGTGGACTTTTGCCGGTCC
>NW_006921608.1:8154280-8155585 GCF_000298275.1 Orycteropus afer afer | reverse complement strand
CGTTCTGCTGTGCATGGGGTCGCTATGAGTCGGATCCAACTCCACAGCAGTGAGTTTGGTTTTGATTTTTTATATAATCTCTTATATTTAAATGTGTTAAGAATAACAAGATGATAAGCCTTACTTTTATGCAAAAACAAATCATCTTACTTGGCTGCAAAGAAGTCATAACCTTGGTTTTGTTTTTCATTAAACATTAGGATTAATAATTATAGGAACTCATAATGGAAAGCACTGTTGTGGACCTCTGGTGCAGCCCCCTTAGTTTTGTGCATTAGGATAAAAACACAGAGAGGTCAAGGTCCTTTTCAGCTTCACATGGTAGCCAGTCCACAGTTCTTCGCAATGTGTTTAGTACTATTTGCCTACTCTGGCATCATTTGATGAAATATATCCTTTTTTTGTCGGGTAGGTCTAATGTGGCATGCTAAAGTAGAAATGCATCTGTATCTTATAGAGAATAACTATTTTTAGTACATTATTGTTGTTGTTGTTATGTGCTGTCGAGTTAAACTCGACTCATAGCGACCCCTCCTTGGGTGTCCGAGGCAATATCACTACAGAAGTAGATTGCCCATCTTGGTTTTGATTTTATCATAAATACATATTATCATCATCTTCACAAGGTTAGAATTTAGCAATGAAACTGACATTTCTCTAGTTTGCAACAGAGACCATGAGAGTATAAGTGGTTTGGGTCTTAACTCTGTCCATCAAATGATTCATTTTAAGATTATTTGGAGACACAAGAAGAGCGAGCAGTGAGGTGTCAAGTCACTGATTATTGTGGAATTAGAAATTAGTGTCCAAAAACGTTCACTGGAGATGAGAGTCAGCATGCTGGGAGATACAAGCGTAGACTTTGAGCTTACAGGGATTTGGGTTCAAAACTCAACCTCTGTCACTTACCAGCCGTGTGGCTTGGTCAAGTTCTTCATATGCAAACTGATAGTAATAAGAACCATGATGCAAAGTAGAGAGAGATGGACTATATCAAAAGTGTCTTGTAGGGAGTAGAAATTCAAGAATTAATGACTCATTCTTTCCTTACTTTGATGTGAATTTAGTAATTGAGTTTCCTCCAACTTTAAACATACATAAAAGAATACTACAAAGAACATCTACTACCTAGGTTGACCAATTTAATTTACTCTCTCTCTCTGTACACAAATATACATATACATACACATATATGTACACACATATATCTATATATGTGTGTACATATATGTGTATGTATATACTCATTGCCATCTAGTTAATTCCAGCTCATAATGATCCTGTAGGACAGAGTAGAACTGCCCA
>NW_006921608.1:8153385-8154110 GCF_000298275.1 Orycteropus afer afer | reverse complement strand
GGCACCCTGCTGCTGTGTGCTACCACAGTCACTAAGGCCGAGGAGAGGGACCAAGGTAAATCACTTGTTAAAGCTTCTGCTTGTTTTTTCCTTTTCTGGCATAGTAGGTCAACAGCCGAGTGATTCATCCCTGCATCAGCAGAGCTCTCTGTATGTGGTATGCATTTTGCCGAACTGCTTTAGAATAAGTTTCGGACTTCATGACACTCCATCCCTAGGCGCTTTAACATCCGTCTGCTAATTTAAAAACAACACATAAAAAAACCTCTACATAAAAAATTAATCCCCCAAAACATACTGAAATATCCATTCGTTACTCAATTTGTACTGTTTTCCCAAAAATGTTTTTCACAGCATTTTGTTATTGTTGTTCTCCTCACTCTTCAGTCACATTTCATTCATTACATTTGGTTTTTATGCCTCTGTAACATTTCTTAATTTAAAGCAGTACTTTCACTCTTTTTTTTTTTTTCCATGACATCAACTTTTGAAAACTCCAGACCAAGTTGTCCTGTAGGATGTGCAAAGTTCTGGAATTGTCTGATTGTTTCCTCTGTTCCTTCTGTTTCCTGTAAAGCAGAAGTTATGTCTAGAGACATGATAAGATTCAGGCTAAACATCCTAGGTGCTGCTGGTGCGGGATCGGGCAGTGTTTCGTTCTGCTGTGCATGGGGTCGCTATGAGTCGGAAACGACTCGACGGCACTTAACAACAACAACAACAAC
>NW_006921608.1:8111787-8151781 GCF_000298275.1 Orycteropus afer afer | reverse complement strand
CAACAACAACAAAGGCAAGCTGAATAAAATGTGGACTTTTGGTAACAATGTATTAACGTTAGTTTATTAATTGTGAAAAACATACTATACTCAATAAGATGTTAAAATGGGGGGAAATGAGTGTTGGTTGTATTGAAACTCTGTACTATCTTCATCATTTTTTGGTAAATCTAAAACTATTCTAAAATTAAAAGTTAATTTAAAAATTATTCTAGTATGTTTAAAATATTCATTCAAAGTTTAACAACAATGATTAAAATTTCTTTTAACATCTTTGTAAAACAAAGACCATGAAAAAAGGATACTACGTTTTCAAATTCAGAAAGCTTACTAATACTCCTATTTTCAAAGTGGTATTTTTTTAATGATGTTGAAAAAAATGGAAAAATTTAGGCCTCTTATTTACAGGAAAATGGAGTACTGTCTTATGGCTATTGTGTATGTGTCCGTCTTATTAATACACTATGTTATGTTGTAATGTCAAACAACCTAAAAGTATCAGTGGCTTAACATCAAAGAGCTCTTCTCATGTTGGGCTCCTCCATGTCCACTGAGAGTCATAAGTATGGCTGTACTCAGAGCCCCAGGCTCATGGAGGCACCCTGCTTCTGTGTGCTACCACAGTCACTAAGGCCGAGGAGAGGGACCAAGGTAAATCACTTGTTAAAGCTTCTGCTTGTTTTTTCCTTTTTTAGCAGAGCTGAATTTGTTGTAGTAAACCCTGACAAACATAAAACATTAAGTGTGCAAACTTTTATGTGCAGTTATAGTAATCTACTCATGACAGTATGTCCCATGTTGAAGTCTTACAAATATATAAGTAAATCAACCTCTTTCATTCCTTGATATAAAAATCTCTTGATGGGAAGTTATGTCCCCAGTGGCTATTATGGGGGTGGGGCAGGGTGCTGGAGATAATTCTTTTTTTAAAACTTTTTATTTTGATTTGGGTGAAAGCATACAGAGTAAATTTGTTTTCCATTCAACAGTTCATACACGTTTTGTTTCATGACATTGATTGCAATCCCGCAATGTGACAACTTTCTTCCCACTCCCTCCCTGTGGTTACCTTTTCCCTGTGTCTTTGTTTCCTATACAATCCTGCCTCTGCGCTGGTGCAAATACTGTCCTTCTGATCTCCCATGGCTAATTGTTCTATGGAGTGCTCCTCCCCGGTGTAATTATTCACCTCCATAAGCCTATCAGTTATTTGGGCAGGTTAAGCCAGGCAAGTGAGTTCAATTCCAAGCCCAAAGAGTGAGTAGGAGCCGTAGTCTCAGGGGTTTCACCCGTCTCTATCACACCAATAATGTAGGCAAGCCTTATACAGGTAGTCTCTGCCTGACTTACATTCACGTCACAACGAGCATCTCTTTTTCCATACTGATACCTCCTCGGAAACCCAAGGGTAGGTCACTATGAGTTAGATCCGACTCGACAGCAGTGAGTTTAGTTTTTATCTGTACTTAAAAGTTGGAGGAATTACAGCAACAGGTGGAAGAGACTTAAATTTTGAATGTGAGATTATTTATGGTTTTTAAACATGAAAGTTGTCTTCTAAAGAGGTACTAACCACTCAGGACTTCAACGGTCTCATTCCTGCGAGTGAGGGGATGAATTTCAAGGGTACCTCTCAGATTGCTTCTAAAATACCTTGCGTGGATAATTTTAGGAATCCTAATTTTTTAATGCATACTTAAAGTTATTTAAATGTAATGCAAATAGATTCTCTAAATTATACTTACTCTAGAAAATGGTAATTTTGTATAAAATTGGAAAATAGTGTCTTATTACCTTAAATCATTTAAATTGTGGTTTTCAGCATTTGCCAACCAGTCTTCAACCTCTTTGATTCCATAAGTTATTTTTCGTATTCAAGGAAATCCTGAATCCAAATGAAGTCTGTCTGTAATAGGAGATGAGGCCTTCCAGGTGAGGGTAAGCAGGAATGAGTTCTGAGGATCCAAAATTTGGAAAGAGGTCACTATGATATTGAGTTTGGCATTTCAGAGTGAACCTCATCTTGGACAGGGCTTAGGAGAGTTTCCAAAGTTAGTAGCAGGAAGGACCATTTGATATTTGTTGTCAGGTTTCTCAAAGGGCTTTTTTTTTTTTTTGGTTTTCAGATATTGTTTATGGGAAACTAGCCCTCTGGTCTTTTGTTTAATCAAGTAGCTTTCTTTGAATACAGAGAACCAAGTAAATGAGTTGTCAGACAAGCAGAACGGAATAACAAGGACATCTCCTGTGTCCTGCTTCCTGCCTAACATGTCTTGCAATTCAAGAACTTGATTTTTACCTGCAGACATGGTTTCCACATGGACTTTTCCTCAGATTATCTACCACCAAGTGATTTGGTTAAGTGTTCAACGACAAAATTTGGGCTTTGTTCTAGTTTGTTACCTGAGTATTTTTCAACATCTCAATACACACTCACACACATATTATATATACATGTGTGTGTGATGTGTCTATAATTTTTTTAATCATGGCTAATAAACGTTTTTAAATAATTTGGGTTGGTCCACCTTCAAAGGACTCCGAACTTACCATATTAATATTCTCTTGCCACCCAACAATTATCATAATCATAGCAGCTTCAAACAGCCCCATTTGTTAGTTCACGGTTCTGTGGTTCCCAAGTCTAGCATGATGTAGCTAGGTTTTCTGCTCAGAGGATCATATGGCTAAAATCAAAGTGTCAGTTGGGCTGAATTCTTGTCTGGAGACTTTATTTCCAGGCTTATTCAGGTTGTTGGCACAATCCAGTTCCTTGTGGTTAGAGGTCTAAGGTCTCATTTTCTTGCAGACTCTAGTCCTGTGTAGCTGTCATTAACCAGAGGCCACTCTCAGGGCCTTGCCATGTTGCCCCTCCATCTTCAAACCAGCAAATGAGCACTGAATCCCCCTTATAGCCTCCTCTGCCAGGAGCCAGACAAAACACACTGCTTTTGAAGGGTTTGCATGATTATATTAGAGCCACTGGGATAGTCCCCCTATCTTAAGAACTGTGGAACACTGAATGTGAATCACTCTATTAAATTATATTTAGGCTAAATTACTTTTATTGTGAATGTGACACAAGGTTTTGTTGTGCTGAAAAAATGAATTTACTTTTTAAATAAGTCTGTCAATGAATCAGTAAAGGTAATTTTAAAAAACATGTTTTGAAGGGTTATTTGACATGCCCAATATATTAGCTAGAATCCTTTGTTTTCATCAGATAACAGTGAGTAGTGTATCTCCTTGATGTTTCGTGGTCTTGTCCAGACACTAATAATACAAACTCATAGATGTTAGAGCTAACAGCGATCAGAGATCGTGGGCCCTGGTCCCGTTCTTTTCACAAATGAGGCAGAGAATCAGAGTCAGTCTATGACTGAGAGAAGGCACTGAGTCGGCTAGTTAGCAGCACAGGCTGACCTAAAATACACATTTTCTTATTCTCTATCTGGTAGTAATAATAATAATAGTACCATTAATTGAAGATTTTTTATGTATCAGATACTACTCTAAGCAACTTTAAATATATTGTTTTTGTTAATCCTCACAAAAAAACTATGAGGTAGCCATTATTATTTCATCGCCATTTCATAGTTTGAGAAAACTGAACCACGAAGAGGGTAGGTCAGCTGCTCAAGGTCTCCCAGCTTGTAAATGAAAGAGCTGGAACCCAAAGAGGGCCATCGGACACTGGGCCTGATCTCTTCACTGTGCTCTCCTCTTTCCACCTCAACGTGTTGCTTCTGACGGGACGTTCCCTATGCATTAGTCACAGAGGTAGAGTAGAATGGTCTAGTCTACACTAGGGAGCTGTGGTAGCGTAGTGCCTAAGGCACTTGACTGCTAACCAGAAGGCTGGTGGTTCAAACCCACCAGCCACTCCCCGGAAGGAAGATTGGGCAATCCACTTCCATAGTGATACTGCCTCAGAAACCCTAGAAGGGGTCGCTATGAGTCTGGTCCATCTTGACGGCACATAACAACAACAACAACATTCTACACTAAGCTGCTTAACCGTTGCACCACAATAGGTTGTCAGTTTGAACCCATTCATCCCTTCTAGGGAGAAAGACCCATTACTTCCATAATGATGACAGCCAGGAAAATCCTGTGCGGCAGTTCTACTCTGTCACATGGGGTCCCTAGGAGTCGAAATCTACATCACAACATCCAAAAACAACAACACAGGGAGTTTGGTTTTCTTTTGGTTTAAGCTGCATACACTACCAACATGGTTATATTCTGACAATAACTTAGGGAATAGGAGTAAATTTGGAGTCAAGATTGTGTATAAACTCTGGTTCTGTCTCTTATTGTATGGCTTCAGGGAATTGTGTAACAACTGGGGTACTTACATGCATGTCTTTGTCTTCTTCTAACTTCTTCCCATATCAAATGGGAATTGTTAGAGTTGTTATGAAGAAGATGCATGTAAAAAAGCTGTTTGTACACTACAGCACGAGAAACTGATTGTATTATTTTTGACAAATGGTAGCAGGTTCTCATCACTCCATATTAGCCAAATTTTCAAGTCCCTTTTGCTGGGATAGTGCAAAGACTATGTCCTGAGATCTTCAGGAACCTCATTTCCTTTGCAGTCATATGTTTGCGGTACAAATCCTCGTGCCACATTTTCAAACTTCACCGAAGAGTGTCTCACTCAGTGGTGATTTTTCATTCTCAGAGGCATCCTTCAAGGAGGTGGAACGTTGCAGCTGCATGGAGAGGAAGGGCCTCAGCCTAGTCCTCTCACGTCAGCCCAGCACCTTCCACGATTCTATTTCACACTTGGGAAAGTTGTATTACTTTCTGATAGGGCTTTTGGAGAAAACTCTGAAAATCATAAATATAAAATTAATGAATTCCAAGACTCTGTATCCTCATCCTCCCCACTCCTTTATCATTTTACCCTATTTGTTTTATGTTTGAGTGATTTCACCATCCGAAAGTAGATGGTAGACGTTCTAACACTTTGATCAAAATACTTTGGCGTGCATCTCCTAGTGATAAGGAAATTCTCCTTTATAATATATAATACTATCCACGTAAGAAAATCAACAATGATTTCCTAATCCTAGCTAGTATCAAATCGGTATTCAGATTTCCCTAAAATTGTTTGTATAGTGTTTTGCTTTTGGAAGTTTGTTTTGCTTTGTTTTCCAAACTGGAGGCCTATCAAAGTACACTCATAGCATTTGATGGCTACATCACTTTGATGTCTTCTAATCTAGAACAATTTCCCTACCTTGTTAGTTTGCTTGTTTGTTTTCATAATGTTAACTTTTTGAAGAGAGTAGGCCAGTTGTCTTGAACAATATCCCATGGTTTGGGTTTATCTGGTTGTTTCGTCATTGTGTCATTTGTTATTCTGTCCCCTGTGTTTTTCTAAACAGGCAGTTGGTTCCAGAGACCTAATTGGACTGAAGTTGTATGTTTTTGTCAAGAACAACTTGATAGGCCATAGTATGTATCTCCTATCAGTAGGTACATAAGATTGCCTAATTACAAATGCTACTAAATTTGATCACTTGGTTAAGAGGGTGGTAGCCAGGTTTCCTGGTATGAAAAGTATGTATTTTTTTCCCTTTAACAGTTACAACTCATTTGTGGAATGATTATTTGGCTCCTATCCTTTTCCTTATATTCTGTTGTACATAAGGTCTCTGTGAGTTGGAGACAACTCGACAGCACGTAACAACGTTACAACAACAACATCCATTTCCTAACCTTCCACCTAATGGTGTTAGCGTCCATTGATGATCCTTTCTTAAATGATTTATTCCATTCAACATTGCAGATTGGTGATTTCTAAATTTTATCATTCGTTTTCTGTATTCTAACTGACATTTCTCTGTGAAGAAGAGCTTCCTCTCCTCACCGGGGGATGCTTTGTAGCCTCCTGCCGTTCATATCAGTACAACATGTTCATTACCAATAATCCAATATGTCAGCCTTACACTGTGGAACTGAGTTATAGATAAGTCATAACTTACTTTCATTTTAATGTATTTTGATGTACGTTAAAGTTAGCAATGAATAATAGATGAAACTTAAAGCAGTGTTTCAAAATGGTGACCAAATATTATAAGAGAGTTGGTGAAAATGGATTTCAGTAAGTCACTGGCAATATTAATCAATGTTTATTAATGTAAAAAGAACATATTAATAACAGGTACTGAGAGAGCATATCGTGTGGCTATATCCCAATATAGGGTCAGTGTGGGTAAGAATATAGGCCTGACCAAAAAAAATAAATAAATACGAACAATTTGGACTATAACCTCTTGCTCCTGTAGTCACTCAAACTCCATATTCCAACATTTGGGGCCCTTAATAATCTCAGCTCAGTTTTTAGCTAACCCATTACCACATTATTCCTGTATGTGGTTGGGTCGTAGCACCGTCCCTTCAATGTATGTGGTCATTCCTACCTCTGCACCTTTGCTTGTGCTGTGTCCCTTACCCAAGACACTCTCCTTGCTTCTCCACTGGTCCCAGTCGACCCATATTTTCAAGGCCATTTCAAATCCTACTCCCTTTATGAGGCTCCTTCCTCTCTGACCTCTCCAGGTAGCACTTCTTACCTCTGTGGTACCTGATTTAGTTTCTTGTTTGGTCTTCTAAAGAGTCCCTGAGTGGCACAGTCGGTTAAGCATTTGCCTACTGTCCGGAAGGTTAGAGGTTTGAACCTACCCAGAGGTACTTTGAAAGACAGATCTGGTGATTACTTTACAAAAGGTCACAACCTTTGGAAAAACCCTATAGAGCAGTTCTACTCGGCACACACAGGATCAGCGTGAGTCACAGCTGACTTGACTGGCAGCTAACAGTCACAGCGTTGGTCTCCTAATTGATTTCTGTAAACCCACCTCATTTCCAAACTATGTAAGATCCTTGAAGACAGTGACTGCCCATGACCAAAATTTACCAAGTTCTTTTCATGTGACATTGCTGAGGTTTCTCATTTCCCTTGGAGAATCTTCCAAAATTTTCTAAGTCCCCACCCCCACCCCCGCCCCGGATGTGAAGCTATTATCAAACAACATTCTCTCCCTTGTGTGGCTTTCTTCACCTTTTAATACCTATCACCACACCAAGATAGATTTTCTTGTGAAAGGTAAAAATAGAATTTGAGGATTACTCACCACCTGTTCTTTGTAAATAGCTTGAAGGCCTAGTTCCTTTACTATGGCAAAAAGAAAAGGGAAGAAATAGGCCTAAGGAAATCTGGCATTTGAATATTATAATGAAAACAAAGCTTATTTTAATTTACTTAGGTTGAACCTGTTGTGTTCCTTTTGTTACCAATTTGAGCACTGTTTTAAATGCACGTAAGACAATGGTATTTTAAGCTTTTTGAAGATGTTTTAGAAAGTTTTCATCCCACTCAACAGGATATTGTTTTAAAAGCCCTTTCTCTCTGTCTTCTTAATAAGAACGCTTTGTGTTTATGCAGCTCTTTTCATCTGAGGATCTCAAGGCGTTGGCTGATTTTTGTTGTTGTTGCCAGTTGGTAAGACAAAACTATTACCCTTTTGTATTCTGTCCCTACAGAAGCCGGAGGTAAAAAGCTCCGGAGCACTGTCCAGAGAAGCACAGAGACAGGTCTGGCGGTGGAAATGCGGAACTGGATGACTCGCCAGGCGAGCCGGGAGTCCACTGATGGCAGCATGAACAGCTACAGCTCAGAAGGAAAGTGAGTGAGGCTGGCTGCAGCGGGCAGCTCTCCGGGGCCGTGGCAGGTCTTCTCTAGTCCACTCTCTGTGTTGTCACAAAAGCCAACTCAGAGGCTCTGCGGCGCCATTTTGATTTTCACTGGCTGAGTTCTTGTGAAGAGCACTTTTTGCTCACCTGCCTCTGAAAATATGACATATCTGGCTTTTTTTAAATCAAGGAGAGTAGGTTTGAGGGTAAAGTGTTATGCTATCATGGCAAGTTGCTAAAATGTGACTCTCAACAACATGTGCAAAGAAAAGATTTGGCCCTTGCTTGAAATAATTTATAAAAGCACTGGAACACTAAGCACTCGTGGTGCACCACCTCGTCAATGCTACTTTTGTCACCTTTGTTCTACCTCAGAGTAACTGTTACTAAAAATACGGAATGCTCAGGTACACTTGTGTTCATGCAGTAAATAAGTAGTTTAAAGTAGCTTTCCTTTGAGTCGGCTATCTCCAAGATATTTTTTTTAAAAAAAAGCATTTATGATGATTGTATAGCCCTGTTGCCAGCAAATAAGGAGTAATCAGCAGCTCCTCATCTTTAGATGGGTGTGTAAAGGACGTTAATAGAGGAAAGTGGAGTTGACTGGCCTTGCCCTGTCATCACCATGAGAATATCAGATGTTGAGGCAGCATGTATGTGGCCAGTTCACAGATGTGAGGCCCTAGGAGCTGCTGGCATCGCAGGATGATATGCCCTCAGGATAATTTGTCTGAGCAAAATCATATATATATATATACACAAGATGTATATGGTTTCTTTATATTTTAGGTAGGGTTATATGAGATATTTATGGAAATAGATTAAAATATGTGAATTAACTGAGTATTTGGGGATAGATGTGAGAAATAGATTTGATGTTAATCAAGGAAGTCTTAGAAGAGATGGAGAATCAAGTAAAAAATAAATGGATGCTGAGCACGTACTATAAAGCACTATGTTAGATACTGCAGAGATACAAATACATTTAAATTATAGCCCCCTGCACTACAGGTGCTTATAATCTTAGGGGAGAAATGAGATGAATACTCATGAATTCATTTAACAAATCTTCGCCATACGTCTGTGTTCCAGGCACTGTGTGCTATGACTTGGAGATTCTGAGTCCTATATGGGAGACAGTATCAGTTGATGGTTAAGACCATGGACTTTGGAATCAAACGGGCCTAGGTTTTCATCTGTTTTGTGGGTTTTGTTTGTTTGTTTTGTTTTGTTGGTATTGTTATATTTTAATTGATGAATTGATTGAGCTTCACAAGTATTTATTGAGTATTTACAGTATCCCAGATGTGGTTCTGGGTGCCAGGAATATAACAGTGAAGCAAACAGACCAAATCCCCACCCTCAGGGAACTTGGTGGAGCTCCACTTGGGTGGAGCAGTTAACCCGCTTGGCTACTAACCAGGGAACTTACATTCTAGTGAAGAAGATAGACAATAAACAAGACAAATTATTAAAGTCTATATATACAAGGAAAATTAATAAAATATGTAGTATATTAATTCAACTCACTGCTGTTGAGTCGGACCCAGCTCATAGAAACCCCTCCTTGGCTTTCCAAGGCAGTATCACTACGGAAGTAGATTGCCCCATCTTCCTTCTGAGGAGTGGCTGGTGGGTTTGAACTGCCAGCCTTCTGGTTAGCAGTCAAATGCCTTAGGCACTACAATACCAGAGAAAAATATGGCAAGAGAAGATATGGTAGAGGGTGGGGTTCTGACTTTGTAGATAGGGAAAGAAGGCCTTGGGTGGAGCAGTTAACCCGCTTGGCTACTAACCAGAAGGTGCCAGTCTCTCCAGAGGCATCTCCACAGGAAGACCTGAGGATCTGCTTCAAGCACTGTTCTTCACCGACACACGTAGGGTGAGCTCAATCAACCAGACAGCACACTTGAGTAAAGATCTGAAGGAAACAAGCGAGTCTCTGGACATTTAAGAATATTCCAAGCTGAGACAGTGATGAGGCCCTGAGGCAGGAGCTTCCAAGGCTATAAATCTTTACAGAAGCAGACTGCCTCATTTGTCTTCCACGGAGTGGCTGGTGGGTTCAAACCACTGACCTTTTGGTTAACAACTAAATGCCTTAACCATTGTACCACCAGAGTTCCTTACAACTTAATATGTTGTTGTTGTTGTTTTGTGCCGTCAAGTCGGACCCGACTCATAGCGACCCCTCCTTGGGTTTCTGAGACGGTATCACTACGGAAGTAGGTTGCCCCATCTTCCTTCTGAGGAGTGGCTGGTGGGTTTGAACCGCCAGCCTTCTGGTTAGCAGTCAAGTGCCTTAGGCATTACCCTACCAGAGCTCCTACAACTTAATATAGGCTTTTCAAATTATTGTAAGGATTTGATATTTGCCTTGAGTGGGATGTATAATCATTGGAGAGTTTTGAGCAGGGGACTGCCATAGTCTGACTTCAGTGTTAACACATCACTCTGACTGCTGTGGGGGAGGGAGAGACTAGTCAGAAGGTTGAAATAATTCAAAAGATAGGTAATGGCGGCTTCAACCAGGAGGGTAGCATTAGTGAGGTCAGAGTATGGTTATATTTTGAGAGTAGAGCCAATAAGATTTATTGATGCATTTGATATGAGTAATGAGAGAAAAAGGTCCCTGGGTGGTACAAATGGTTTGCATACAACTGCCAACGTGAAGGTTGGGGTTTGAGCCCACGCAGGAGTACTGCAAATTAAAAGGCTTCAAGATCTGCTTCCATTACGGTCAGAGCCAAGAAAGCCCTGTGTAGCACTTCTACTCTGTAACACATGGGGTCACCATAAGTCAGAGTCGACTCAACAAGCAACTAGCAACAACGAGAGAAGGAAAGGATATAGGAAGGATAACTCCAAGGCTGAACAACTGAAAAATTAAATTCCCATTTCTTAAGATGGGGAGTCTTCTCAGAGGAATAGAGTTGGGGTTTTTTAGAGGAGAGCAATGCTGGGAGCTCAACTGGGAACAAGTTACGTTTCAGGTGCCAGTAGATATCCATGCAGGTGTGAGTAAGTGATTGGAGCGCGTCTATGGTCCGAGAGAGAGGTCCATGGGGAGATGGCAGTATGGATCACCAATGGAATATGGACATATAAAAAAGATAGTGTGAAAGAAGAAGATGTCGAAGGATTGAACTCCCTATACTTAATGGCAGAAGGAGCAAAGGAGACTGAGGCTAAGTGGCAGAAAGAAGAAAGCCAGAAGACTGAAGGGTACAGGAAACAAATTGGAGAAAGTGTTTCAAGGAAGAGTGAGGGATTGATTGTGTCAACTGCTGCTGTTATGGCGAATTAGATGAGTACTGACAGTTGGATTTAGCACTGTGGTTATTGATTAGAGAAACTTAGAGCAGTGAAAATGAAAAGCTAATTCAAGTTTCAAGAGAGAATGAGAGGAAAGAAATTGAAGATGACACACGGACAGCTTTTTCTAGGAATCTTGCTGTGAAGGGAGGAGATAAAATGAGAGACAAAGCTGGAGAGGGAGGTGGGGCAAGAAAGGGAGTTTTTTAAGGTGGAAAACATTTTGTGTGCTGATGGGGATGACTCAGAAGTGCTTCTTCGTCTGTAAAATAACTTAAGTAATAGAATCTACCTCCTCCTATAACTAAGAGGATTAAGTATAATGCCTGGTGTATAGTGAGTGCTCCATAAGTATTGATTGTTATTGAGGTAAATCACTGTCCCCGCCCTCCAAACCAAGGAAAAGAAAGATGCATAAACATATGCCAGTGATACAGTGAGGAGCTTTGGTGGGGCCATGATTAAAGCATTTGACTGCTAACCAAAAGGTAGGCGGTTCAAACCTACCAGCTGCTCTGCAGGAGAGAAATGAGGCAGCGTGCTTCCATCAAGATTCACAGTCTTGGAAACTCTCTGGGGCAGTTCTCCTCTGCCCTGTAGGGTTATAAAGAGTCAGAGTGGACTTGATGACAGTGGGTTTATGATACAATATAAAAGTGTTTCTGGTAGTATATATGGTCAGCCAGAGAATATGGAGGGAAAGCCATGGAGTGGGGCTTGGGAGACAATAAATTTAAGTGAGAAAATAATGGTACTGATGGGTCCTGCCGTAGGAAGGAGACTGGAGGGAGACTGGGCTTGCCTAAAAGTTTAAATCCCACTTGTTATTTTACTTCTAGTTTGATTTTCCCCGGTGTCCGCTTGGCCTCTGATAGCCAATTCAGTGATTTTTTGGATGGGCTTGGCCCTGCCCAGCTAGTGGGGCGCCAGACCCTGGCTACACCTGCAATGGGTAAGAGTTTCTGTCACATGACTCTGTTCTTTTGTCTTACTGAAATTTGTATTCTGTATATTTCATAGTCTTTAATGTCATCAGCAATAATGAAGTATCCTGGAGCTTAACAATGAGAAGTCTTCAACTAATTTTTTCTATCTTAATTCATAATGCATTTTAAAATATGACATTATTAACATAGAATTTTAAATATATTTTAATTTTAAAAACTGTGTGGGAAATAAAGAGTAGTAGACCAAGGTCTTTGGCATACCCATTTTTCTCACTGTGTTTGTATGCTAAGGTGTGTTTATTTCTTCCCCGTACACCATCAGGTGACATTCAGGTAGGAATGATGGACAAAAAAGGACAGTTGGAGGTGGAAATCATTCGGGCCCGTGGCCTTGTTGTCAAACCAGGTTCCAAGACACTGCCAGGTAAAAACGCAAGAGATTCTTCTTTTGGTATTCATAATCCAGGCTTTTCATTTAGACATTTTGTTTTTTATTAGATGTTGTAAACTTGTTTTAAAGTAATCAAGGCTAACAGATGAGTCTATTAAATGACTGATTTGGGGCAATGATAAGTTATGTGCTCATCCTGTGTGAGCATTTAATGAGGGTGATCTTGTGGGGATAAGAATTTATTAAATAAGTACATAAGTAGGAGAAACCAAGGAGCTTTGGTGGCCTAATGGATAAGGCATTTGCTGCTGACCAGAGGATCAGCAGTTCAAACCCACCAGCTACTCCATGGAAGGAAGACGGGGCAATATACTTCTGTAAAGATTTACAGCCTCGGAAACCCAGTGGGGGTTGCTGTGAGATGGAGTCAACTCATTGGCAGTGAGTTTGGTTTTTATTTTTCCTTTTCTTTTTGGTAAAAGAAACTACTACAAATTAAAAATCACCACACTTAGGTCGTTCATTTTGTCACAACAGGTACATAATGTGCATAAGAGTTTCTCTTTGTCCTGGTACTTCATGTTATTCTTCAGTTTACCCAGAGCTTCAAGATTCTCCTTGGGATTCCTTAGAGCTCTAGAATTACAGCAAAAATAGACATAGATCTGCTGCTAGATGTTTTCATTGTGACCTTTACTTCCTGTAATGTGCGTGGTAAAGTAGGCACCACAGTTAGGACTTTTTATCACGATGCCACGTGTTTAGTACTGAAACATCATTACAATCTCAGATGCCTGAAGTCGTGGAAAATGATGTATAGAACAATTATTGAGGATTCTGAAACTTGGTTTCTAGCCTCAGCACCTGCACTGACTCACTTATTTTGAATCTCTTAACTACTCTATCCCTGAAGAAACTTTAAATTATAATATATGTTATACCTATTGTACAGCCTTGCAGTGGTAGTGGAGACAATTGTGTTTATAAAACTCTTGGAGCTAGTCAACCCATTGTGCTGTAAAGAATATCATGATTTATTCGTGCATAAAAATGGTTTTTAAGAAGTGTCTGTCAGATAAATTTCAAGCCATAAAATTCATAATTGGTTGCCTCTTGCCAGCTAATTTCAACATACCATATCAAACCCTGTCCCTATCTTGTACTCCCACCACCACCAGCAAACACACTCTTTGGAGTGATAAATAAGTGATTCGTGGGGATGGGTGAGCAAAATAATACAGATTTAGCGTGTTTAATTAGAGTCGATAAACATTGAGTACATCTCTCTTAGATATTGGTAGACGCTGCAACTATTTCACCTTATTTTAATCCATTGTTCTCATCTATAAAACCAGTTGATGAACTCAGAGGCTGTGCCAGCATCCTCTAAAACTACATGAATGGCTGATAATTATCCATTGTTTACCTAAGGATTTTGCCATAATGTGGAAGCTATTTCAGCATAAGATGTCATACCTGTAAGTTGGACAGGGTCCATTCCATGGCCAGAGCTCCTCACTCTCCTGTGTGTTTTCTCTCCCAAGCACCGTATGTAAAGGTGTATCTTTTAGATAATGGGGTCTGCATCGCCAAAAAGAAAACAAAAGTGGCAAGAAAAACGCTGGAACCCCTTTACCAGCAGCTGTTATCATTTGAAGAGAGCCCCCAAGGAAAAGTTTTACAGGTATTTACTGAATTTCTATTCCTTACTTACCCAAGAAAAGCCTTTTCATGGAGTGAGACCTTATATCCACCATCTTTTTTTCTTTTTTCCATCACATTCCTTTCTGTTCCCCACAGCTTGACATCTTTGGAACTTCAAAGCAGTAGCCAGTGTTTTAAAACCCTATACGCTGTTTTTTTCCTTGAAGTGAGTCACAGACTTGCAAACCCATCACAGTAGACTCCAGTCTACTCTCCTTAAAGTGCTTATGGTCTTAACACTCCTCTACAGTTTTCTAATGTAGGGTTGGATTCCAGCAGTTAGATACAACACTCCCAGTAATTAAACACAGCGATGTAACATGATCGGAGTGCCTGGTGGCATCCTTGCTGAGTTCTTGACTACTGACCTAAAGGCTGAAGGTCCATACTCACCCAGAGGCACCTGAGAAGAAGGGACTGGCAGGCTGCTTCTGACAGGTCACAGCCTCAACAACCCTGTGGGGTGCACTTCCGCTTTGCACACACCACGTCACCACGAGTCAGAATGAACTCGACAGGAACTGTTTTGTATTCATTTAACATGATGTTTGATGTCAGATCATTAACTGAATCAAATCTTTTTTTTTTACAAAGTTTTTCTCTTTTTTTTTAACACCCATGATTATACTGATATCTTGCTCCTTTTTATTTTACCAACAGATCATTGTCTGGGGAGATTATGGCCGCATGGATCACAAATCCTTTATGGGAGTGGCCCAGATCCTTTTAGATGAACTGGAGCTATCCAATATGGTGATTGGATGGTTCAAACTTTTCCCCCCTTCCTCCCTAGTAGATCCAACTCTGGCCCCTCTGACAAGAAGAGCTTCCCAGTCATCTCTGGAAAGTTCAACTGGACCTTCTTATTCTCGTTCATAGCAGCTGTAAAACTGTTGTCATAGCAACCAGCGTTACAAAACAAACCAACCAACCACAGGTCGCAAACCCTGGTAACACTGCATGCTTAATGTTGTGTCTTCTGAGCCTGTTTCTAGGGATACAAAGTGATCCTGTGTTCTCAGAGGAAGTTGCACACATTGTGCCCTAACGACAGCCCTCAGGTGAATGAGCAGAGCTATGAAGAACTATCAGGTTAGGAGTTCAGTGACACTTGAGTTTTGGTCCAATCTGAAGCCATGGATTAAAGAATCAGTCAGTTTCATGCAACAATTGCCCTTTTCAAATGACACCTTTATATTTTTATCGTTCCTTTTTCTTCATTTCTCTGACCCCAAAGCCCTGTTATGCCACAGAAATGGAGCTATACAGCCATTAAGCCATGTTACAAGGCAAGGAGTGAAGCTCTAGGCAGCATCAGGTACAAAGCAGGAGACCAAAGAAGTGGTCCGGAGCAAAACGGCAGCCCTCCTCTGGACAGTGCCTGGGAGCAGTCCCGCGGTCCAGCGCCAACAGCAGCGACTCTGGAGCTCCAGCCGGAACGCCACTCATCAACCAAGAGGTGCAGGACTCTGAAAAGCCAGATGCTGTGGCTACTGTACTGAACGAAAGGAAAGAGACTTGTTTTTGCATGGACACAGATTAGCTGAATACTTAAATTATTTTCTTGGGGCTGCAACTTGCAAAAAAATAAAATAAAAATCAGCCATTTTCAACAATTTATATTATTTTTAAAAAATAAATTTCACTAGTGCATGGTTTTAAAAAGGGGAGAGAATGCACCAGGGAGATACAAAGGCACACCATGTTTATTCTTTAAACTAATCGGTCTGTGTTTTGGCAGACATTACAAAGGAGAATCCTTTCTAGAAGATACTGAAAATTCTCTTTATGGGACAAATATGTATAATATATTCAGTTTATTTCCATGTTAAATATGCAGATCTTATAAAGTTCAATATTATGTGCAAATCGTTCACGTCTCTCTTCCTCTTCTTGTCTTACTTTTCCTCTTCTCCCTCTTTTAAGTTTTCATTTTACTTCTCCCCAGCAGAGTGAACATTATACTAAAAAATTACAGATTTTTGACCTGATACCCTCTTATACCCCATGTTTGATTCAGGGCTATAGATGCTTCTGAATTTCTGAATTTCTCATGGGGGGAGGGCGGGAAACTAAGAGCTTTCTTAATTTCAAGCATGTTGAAAAGGATTTTGCAACATGACTTGGGAGTACATTAAAGTAAGTCAGCATGTATTTGATAAAGAAGATATTTGAACTTTTGCAATTTATTGTACAGTGCATGGTAATTTTTTTTTCACCTTCAAAATTCAGTTCTACAGGAAAACTCTAAAATTATGTGGCCATTGTAATCTCTAATAAATTTGTTTTTTAGCACCAGCATTCTTCATACAGGGGTTAAAGTATTATTTCTAGAAGGTCTTAGGTTTGTTTGGTTTGGTTTTTTTTAATTAAAGCAATTTCGTTAGCCAATTTCCATTGACTATGTGAATAGAAACACTGCTAAAAATGTGGAGCCCTGAAACACTGGGCTGTTTATTAATTCGTTTTTCTGTAGTAAAATTCAATTTTTCACAAATTATATTTCTAAAGAAATATAGTAAACATAAATTTGCAACAACAATTTTAAAGCTCCAGTTTTTAGGTGACTAAAAGAAAGTCAATATGCCTATTATTAGTTCTTTAATGCCATCACCAACAGTCTCCAAGCAACTCCCCTAAAGTCAGAACCCCCTGCCTTTGGTCTTAGAGACAGTTGTTACCATTGGGTGGCACTGCAAGGTCAAATATCTCTTCCGTTCCCCTACTTAGAAGAAAAGTCACTGGTTGATGTAACAAATAGCCCATACTTCTTGGATCTTTATGTGCACTTTGATAACACTTCCTTATCAATTGACTTTAATTCCTTAAATAACTTTTGAATTCCATACACCTTCTACTTAACTTTAAATTAAGGCCATGCACAAAAATTCTTTTCTTTGAATTTTTCTTTCTTTTTTTTTTTTTTTTTGAAAATTCAGTAATGCTGACCATTAAAAACTATCATGCTTGAATGGTGCAAAAGTTAAAATGAGTATCACTAAAAATGCCTTCTCTTTATGTGGTGCAATATGAAATACATTGAGACTATGTCTTTACATTCTGAGATCTACGATGGACCCAGATAAAGTTGTTAAAAGAATGAATAAAACTTTATTGAAATAATTTAGACACCTGTGTACCAGCAACAATTGATTTACTAGACCTATAGTGTCTATACTATCCCTTAGAATAAACGTTTACCATTTTCCTGATACTAAGATGCAGTCACATAATCTTTTGTGCATATTCCTATATAAATTATTTCTAATTTTAATAAGAAGGACATGACCATATGGGATATTTGTACATACTTGTCATTATGCAGTATTTATTTAAAAGTTGGTGTATTTTATTTTATTTTTTTTAATTTTCACCATGTCTGCACCTCAGCTTGTGGTTTAGTCATGTAAATAGCACTATTCCAGTGACCATTGCTGCCCTGTACATAATATGTTTTAAAAGTAAAGGGAATTCCAGTTGGGAAAAGAAAAGAGGGGGCAGATTAGTCCTGTAATGAACACCAACTAATGTACATCAAATTTATTCTGGTGATGGTATTTAACACTTTAAATAAAACGTTTTCTTTACAGGCGTCGTACGCAGTGCTTTCTCTGACACCTCTCCTCCCCACACATCCACAGGCCTGCTGTAGCTCGTTCCCGGAAGTCATCCATCAGTTTAAAGACCAGGGAGTCATCTTTCTCTGCCTCTCAGTAATAGAAACAGACTGCTGGCCTTAGCAAATAGCCCGCAGCTGAGCATTTCCCTAAAGTGCCCATGGCTTTCTGCTCACACCATTAAAAGTTGCTGCTTTTTTAAAAAACCACAAAAAGGTTGATATTCTGGATCAAGGTGATTTCCAGCTGAATGACTCAGCAACTCACAGGTTTCCTGAGTGAAAGGATGAGATTGGCAATGTCCTCTTGGCCTTCACCGAGAGTGGAGTGAAAAAGGGTATGCACGAGGCTCTGCTCGTCCCTGGGTGAAGATGATGAGTGACCTTTGGCTGAAGTGTCAGTTCAGTTGAAAAGGTGCATTTTCAACTGGGGAGACAGTGTGGTAACCTAACATATAACAAGCCATCCAGAGACTGGCTCCTATTTTGTGCGAATGAGGCGGTGAGAGGGTTTGCCCACATCTCTTCTGGTTACCTAGAGCTGCTCTAACAGAAAATACTGCAAATGGAGGGCTTTAACAAACAAGAGTTTATTCTCTTACAGTTTGGGAGGCTAGAAGTCCAAGTTCAAAGTGCAGTTCTGGGGTCTGGGTGAAAGACTCTCAACCTTGGGCTTTAGCTCTGCCTCTTGCTGCCAGCCCACTGGAGCTGGAGGCATCTCTTCATTAAGGCACCTGCTGGCTGCAGAGACTGACAAACCCAAGGCTGACAAATACAATGGCATCGCCCCAAGATTACCACACAACACAGCAAGCCACTAGTTCAAGTCCAGAGACAGTGCCAGTATTGGCAGGCTGCTAAATGACTCAGCTACATGCAGGGTCCAAGCGAGCCAAAAAGCTGCAGACCATTCCCGAAGCTTCTTATATGCTGGAAACAGACCCCACTGCTAAAGCTACTCAGCTGTTCATGAGAGATTCCATCAGGAGTTGATTGCCATTCTCATCATGGGGAATAACTACCTCCAGCTGCCCAGCCACTCAAAACCAGGTCCAGGCAAGTTGACATATAACCCTAACTACCACATCTTTCTCAGGCAGATTCTCAAAGGGGGAGGAGGGGGCTTGCAGCGTTCCAAAAGGAGTAGTCTCTAGGTGCTAAATGTAAGAACTAGTTTGGGTTCATGTTTAATTGTACTGCAGCTGAAATTCAAGCCCAGCTGTCTCTCCATTCTTTGAATCAGCTATTTCCCCCCATTTTTAAGGGCTCATTTCTAGTCCATCCCCGGCCCAAGCCTATCCATCTTATATTTTCTTATTCAATATATAGCCTGTTCTCCATTTCTTTTCTGTTCATACACTCCTACTCTGAAAATCTTGTTTTTCTTATATGTCCTCTCCTAAAAAGCCCTTCTATTTCCTCAAAAACAATCCATGTGAGTTTCTTGCATCTCCAAGTTTAGGACTGAGCTCTTCCTGAGCACTTCTCAATTAAACACTAACAAAGGCTTGTGGAAGCCAAGATCTTTCTCCAAGGGATGCTAGATGCCAAAGCCCACAAGAAACTATAAGGGTCATGATACCCTTAACATCCTGCTGGCATTCACAGACAGTGCGTCTGCCTACCTTCGTTCTATGAACTGTATATTAAGATGCTGTTTGTAAGAGGAAATTAAAAAAAAAACAAACTATGCCACTCAAAATTCATGCAAGACTTGATTCAAACACTTCATGGCCCTGGGTGTTCTTTTTCTTCCTGTGAAATGAACAGTTTGAGCTACATACTCCACTATCAACAAATCAGCACTAAGACTAGCAGGTACTCTTCTTCAGGGCAGAAGCCATGTCTCTATTTTGTTTCTCTTTTGTATTGTCAGTGCTAGGATAACTTGACACATAGATGTTCAATAAGTATCTGTTGACTGAACAAAGATTTATTTAGCCCCTATTATTTTTGAAGCAAGAATGGCCAGACTTCGTCTCACCTATTTTGGTCATGTTGTCAGAAGGGACCATTCCCTGGAGAAGGATGTCATGCTTGGTAGGGTGGAGGGTCGACGAAAGAGGGGGAGGCCTTCAACGAGATGGATTGATACAGTGGCTGCGGTGATGGGCTCAAGTATAGCAGGGATTGTGGGGCTGGTGCGGGATCGGGCAGTGTTTCGTTCTGCTGTGCATGGGGTCGCTATGAGTCGGAAACGACTCGACGGCACTTAACAACAACAACATAACATTATTTTTGAGGCACTATTCTAGGCACAAAGGAACTCTGGTGGTGCAATGGTTAAAGCACTCAGCTGCGAGCCAAAAGGTCAAGGGTCCAAACCCACCAGATGCTCCACAGTGGGAGAGAGATGAGGCAGTCTGCTTTGGTAAAGATTTACAACCTTGGAAGCCCTGTGGGGCAGTTCTCCCCTGTCCTATGAGGTCACCGTGAGGCAGAATCAATTCGATGGCAGTGGGTTTGGTGTAGGTTTATGCTAGCCACAGTCCTTGAGTGGCACAAATGGTTAAGCACATGACTAACTGAAAGTTCAGTGGTTCAAACCCACCCACAAGCACTTCAAAAGACAGAAAAGTCACAGCCTTGAAAACCCATTGGAGGAGTTGTACTCTGCACATGTGGGGTTGCTGTTTCTTAGGCCACAAGAACCATTGAGAGTTTTGTTAAGAAGCTAGTTTTCATTTAAACTTGGTATAGAATCTATTTGTAAATGAAACAATTGATAAGGGCTAATTATCTATGTAATTATACTTTAAATGGTTCTCAAAACGCTCTAGTTCCTATTGAATTCATTGCGACTCATGGTTACCTCATGTGTGTCAGAGTAGAACTGTGATCTGGAGGGTTTTCAGTGGCTAATTTTTTGGAAGTAGGTCACCTGGGCTTTCTGCCAAAGCAATGTCTCCAGGTGGACTCAGACATCCCACCATTTAATTAGTAGGAAGCATGTTAACCATTTGCACCATCCAGGGATTCCCCCAAATCTGTTCAGTCCTTAATCCCATCGCAGCACTATTTACAATAGCCAAAAAATGGAAACAACCTAGGTGTCCATCAACTGAGAAATGGATAACCAAACTATGGTAGATACACTCAATGGAGTACTATGCAATCCTAAAGAATAACCTAGAATCTGCAAACGCGGCATAACATGGATGAACTTGGAGGACATTATGCTGAGTGAAATAAGTCAATCACAGAAGGATAAATATTGTATTAGTCTGTTATTGTAAAATTCAAGGAAGGGTTTATGTATGGAAAGAAATTTTCTTTGTTGGTTACCAGGGATGGGAAGGGAGGGGAGGGAACACTGTTAGATAGGTAGAGATAAGTATTGATTTGGGTGAAGAGAAGGGCAATGTACCAAATGTGAGTGATCAACATGGTGGCACTGAGGAAGAGGAAGACATAGAGAGGTACATGGGAGGTACAAACAACAAAGATGAACCATTTTGCACATACAGTACTACGTTGTCAGTGAAGACAAATATGGATATACTGGTGGATAGATGGGTGGACAGGCTGAACTATTAGGTATATCTATCAAGCAGGGAATGTACCCAAGACCATGTATAGTGTTGAAAGACAATAGTCCTATAAATGTATTTGTATGATCTGTAAGAATTCCCAGGTGTATAGTAGAGCTGACAAGGGACAAGGTTGTAGTCACTTCTTGGTCACAGCCAACTGCCCAGAGGGACTGAGTAGTTGAACTGGTGGGCTCAGAACCATAGTCACAGGGGACATCAAGCTTAATTGGCATAACATACTACACAAAACATTGTTCCACCTCCTACTTTGGTGAGTAGCGACTTGGATCTTAAAAGCTTGCAAGCAGCCATCTAGATGCAATGATGGGTCTCTCCTCATCCAGAGCAAAGAAGAATGAAGAAAACTAAAGATTCATGGAAACAATTAGTCCTAGTGACTGGTACACCATGAGATCAGAAGAACTAAATGATGCCCGGCTACCACTTGTCAACCATGAGGGGGATCTCTGTAGGAGATCCTGGATAGAGAGAACAATGTGGAACAAAACTCAAAATCATTTGGAAAAAAAAAACAAAACAGGGGGGTTGGGGACCAGGTTTGCTGATCTGATAGAGCCACTGAGACTATGGCCCCTAGCTGCCCTTCAGTTCTGGAATTGAACCCACACCTGTGGCTTCCAGACAAACAAAAAACTGGCATATGAGTTGACATTTACCTGAGGTAGATACACTCCTTGGAAAGAACAATCATGGGAGAAAGAAAGGCTGTTTATGCACGGAGAGACAGCTCAGGGGGCAGGAGGGCATGGAGGGATGTACACAGGGAAGAAGTAACTATGGGGAGGAAGTGGGAGGGGAGCTGTTGCATTGGGGTAAATTGTAGTCAATGTTATGAGACAAAGTGCATGTGAACTGCTGTATGGAAAGTGAATTCGCTCTGTAAATTCTCACCCAAATCACAATTAAAAAAAAAAAAATTCACGTTCATAGTTTGCATATGATTGAGTCAAAAAATAAACTTTAAATCTGTGGTGTCCTTAACATTTTTGAGTAACAGCTTCTTGTCATTTAGCTTTGTGGCTATATTTTCCCTATTGGAAGGTTGGGCAATCTACTTCCGTAGTGATACTGCCTCGGAAACCCAAGGAAGGGTCGCTATGAGTCGGGGCCGACTCGACGGCAAATAACAACAACAACAACAACATTGTTTAATATTCTTCATCTTTCTGATCCATCCATATTGCTCCCATGGAACTTACCAGTTTTTAACTACAGGCATATCTCATTTTATTGCACTTTGCTTTATTGCACTTCGCAGATGCTGCATTTTTTACAATTGAAGGTTTGTGGCAACCCCGCATCAAGCAAGTCTGTCAGCACTATTATCCCAACAGCATGTGCTCACTTCATGTCTCTGTGTCACATTTTGGTAATTCTCACAATATTTTGTTTCATAATACTATTGCACACTTAATAGACTACAGTATAGTTTAAACATACCTTTTATATGCACTAGGAAATTAAAAAATGCATGTGACTCACTTTATTGAGATATTTGCTTTGTTGGCGTGATCTGGAACCAAACTCACAAAATCTCCAAGGTGTGCCTGTAATTCTACCTCCTGGCCCCAGTTGGTGGTGGTATAGGGGACACTGACTCTTAAATTGGGTCAATTGGTACTCTTGCCTGTGAAGACTTTTTGTGTTTTGTTTTGCCTTCATACCAAAGCCTCAGCACATCTTCTGTACTTCTAATAGTTTTCTGTCTTCTGTACAGAAAACTATTAGATGGGAATAGGTCAAACGCTGCCAATGGCTACGTTTTCTGATATATGATGGAAGCTGGTTTAAAGTAACAGAGAAGGAAAGCCAACACAGCAAAAGAGAGGCAGGAATGGAAGGGAGTCCCACAGGTTTTTCATTCTAGGTTCCTCATGATTTAAGATAAGTTGCTTGCTCTTCCAGAGAGGCCACACATTCTAGCTGTTGTTATTTGGGTTCCTGCTACTTGCAGTACTGAGTCCTAATTCATACATTTGGCCAAGGGCAAGTCTAATGAAACTGTAGAATCTTGACAATGAAGGGCAATGTCCCAGCAGCAAGGGAAATCCTAAGAGGTGGCCATGCAACTTCTGCCTGGAAAGTTGCTAGAGAAAATAGTCTCCAATGCAGTCCATTTGATTGTCTATAATTGTTAAACTTTTCTGACTATTTAGCCAAAGTCTCATTATTTTCTATTTGCTGGGACTAGTACTACCCTCTACTACCAGTCCTTAAAATATTTTAAGTCAGCTGTCTTCTTATGCCCAACTCTTAGAGAGCAGAATAGCGTATTAACTAAAGGTATCTGTTCTGGATAAGAATGCCTGGGTTCCAATATCTGCTCCATCACTCACTAGCTATGTAACTCTGAATAAACCATTTATCCTCTCCAAGTCTTAGTTTTCTCATCTATAAAATGTGGGAAATACTAGTACCTACCTTATGAGGTTATTAAAAGAATTGAATGAAGTAACATAAATAAAGGACTTAGCACAATAAAGTGCTAAGAAAGTACTAGCTGTTGCTGGAGTGATTGCAATTATTACTAGCACTATCCATTCTTCTCTTTTCTAGGCACTTCTAGTCCCTTCAACCACTTATTAGAAACCTCATGTGGCTTGTCCTCTGCCTAACTCTCCAGAATTAAGCAACTGACTCCAGACCAGTCCAGGTGACTGATCCAAGAAGGATACCATGGACTCGTGTTATAAATACAACCTAAGATTTTGTTACTGTTTCCACAGCCACATCACCTAGCTCTTTCAGACTGGGCTGGTGAGCAACCAGATCCCACTTCACATAAACTGCTGCTCCTTTCTGTCTCTGAGCAATTTTGGTTTTAGCCAAGCACAAACATAAAAGTTCATTCTTGCTAGATTAGTCTTTTCTTGATTTTGCCCATTATTCCGGCCAGCCAAAATCTCTGTGACTACTCAGACCCTGACATTTACCTTGAATTTTGCTGAAGGTCTAAGACTCATCAGACATATTAGCCGGCTTGCACTGTCAGCTCAGTGTTACTGCTAATCTGATGAAGCTGTTTCTTCCATCTTCTGATACAATGTTGACTACAATAAGCCCAAGATCAAAGTTTTGTGACTGGTAGTAATAGTAATTGGTATCAATAGCTTGCACAATATATCTTTAATATACATGATTTAAATTAATATTTATGACTAATGACAATCTTATGAGATGAGTAGGACTACTATCATTTATTCATCAGATAAGAAACCTCTATATAATTCATAGAGTTTGAATAATGACTTTGAATAAAGTTTGAATAAAGTCATACATGTGATAAGTGTGTATTCAGACAGAAACCTGGGTCCTCTAACAACAAATCTAGTTATTCAATCAGACATCAAGCCTCTTAACCTTACCACTATCCAACACAGTTATCCATCACTTTATCTGCAGATGTGCTACACTTGCTGTAGCTTCCTCCTAGAGCAATCTAATGTCCAAGGAAATTGGAAAGAGATTATTATTGTGGGACTCCACAGAAATGTGCTGTCATATGGAGGGAAAGCACAAATTTCAATTTAAAGAACTGGCCCAGCCTTAGGCAAGTCAATGAACCTCTCTGATCCTCATGTTTCTTAAAGTGAAAAACAAAAACCATAGGGGGTGGTGCCAATGCCAGTTAGAATACTACCGACTCTTCTGAGTTATTGTGGGATTTAATTAGAACATGCATATCAACTTGGCATAGAATGACGATTTTTTTTTTCTTCCCCTGGGCTTCATCTCCTGTTCTATAAAAGCTTTTGCTTATTTTATGATTTTCCAGTTGAAAGACTCTTCTCCCAGTTCTATACAGAGAAGAAAGAATTAGAAAACGCTGTATCATTTATTCCACCATGAGCTCTGAGCAGTGGGTCCTCCCTTTCCTGTAACAACTGTTTGGCCCAAAAAGAACTAAAAGGGTCATTTTTATTAAATTCCATACTTTTCCAATCTCACTGAATTCTAACATTTTGCCTCCAATCCCTCTTCTTAGCCCTGTTTCCAATGGTCTTTACTGTGGGGCCCCTGACCCTCTATTCCTACTTATTTGTTAACATCTGAGTCCGAGTCCATTTATCATGGACCCTCTTTGTAACTACACTGTTTTTCTTGCTATTGTTTATTTGTGTGTGTGTGTGTGTGTGTAATTATTTTTTCCTTTTCTTCTCATTGGAATCCTAAACAATAATTTTACTTTTTTCTAGACTCTTGCATGCCTCTTTGGCTGTTACTACTCCTGCCAGGGGATCATCCTTATATCCTCTGACTCTTTTAACATGTCATTTAAAAAGTCTAGGACGTGTATCTGAAAATGACCACCATCCCCTTTCCTCACTGTCTCAGTTCCCTAATGCTGCTATGACAGAAATACCACAAGTGGATGGCTTCAACAAATAGACCGTTATTCTCTTACAGCTTAGGAAGCTAGAAGTCTGAATTTAGAAAGCCAGTTCTAGGGGAAGACTAGGCTTGAAGTCTGAGTTCAGAGTGCCAGCTCTAGGGCTGGGTAGAAGCCTCAGCCTTGGGCTTCAGCTCTGCTGTCCAGACCCACTGGAGCAAGCTGGAGGCATTTCCTGACTCACACAGCTGCTGGCTGCTGAGGCTGATGAATCTAAGATCAGCAGATAAAATGGCAGGTTTTTGGCTCACAGCTAAAGGCAACAATCCAAAGGTCAGCAAGCAACATGGCAGGCCACTAGTTCAAGTCCAGGAACTGGAGATGAAGACTGAACCAAATGCAGGATTGTTCTATATGTACTGGAAGCAGGCCACACCCCAAAGGCATCTGCAACTCTCCTTCAACTGATTACCTGTTCACGGCCTATTCCACCATGGAGGCGATTACACCAGGTCCAATCTCATCGTGGGGAATAACTACATCCAGCTGCCAAACTACTCAAATTCATGGCTCAGTCAAGTTGACACACAACCCTAATGACCACACTTACTGTAATGATTGTAAAACAAAATGGTGACTTACTCCCAAATTCTGACTATAAGTGTGTGACTAAATTCTACATCACAAACTAGTGTTTGTGTGTGTGTGTGTGTGTGTGTGTGTTGTTGTTGTTGTTTTAAATTACAGTTCATTGGCTAGCTTCTGACTCTGCCATTTATTCACTGTTCACTCTTGACAATGGCACTTATATTTGCTGAACTTCACTATCCACATGTGAATAGTAAAACTTCCCAACTCATTGGGTTGTTATGGGGATTAAATGAGGTCCTATGTAGAGAGCACTTAGCACTGAGAGTGGCAGATAACAAGTACTCACAAATGCTAGCTATTAAGAGGATGCAAATGGCTTTGAATCCATTTTGCTCTTCACCGGTCTGTCTTCTTGAAAGCACAGGTCCTCCAAAGGAAGCAGATAGTTCTCTCCAGACTAGGGCATCAACAGCTGGATTTGGAGCTAGTTCTGCTGATCCACCTAAAAGAGACATGTGTAATCTTTCTCAGAGAGGAATGCACCCCGCAATGAATTCAGCAATCCACCACCCTGGGCTGCATAAAAGAAGACCCCAGTGAAATATCCCAAGCAACAAGGAGCTCAGGACCTTCTCAGAAAGGAGCAGCTGGGCTTGACAGGACCTGGCAGTCATCCAAAGAACAGGATGGGAGCATTTCACTCCATATGGGCTGGTGCTGTGCATCCCGGAGAGTCCAGAGCTGGGAGAGGAAGTGCTAGCCCTTGAAAGATAACATTAGATGGGAGCAGAGTGACCTCCAAGTCCTCTTAGGCTCTTGGCATTCCTTATAATGCAGCTTCTCTGGTTATTGCCTAAGCAAGAAATAAGTCAATCTCTGCTCTGGTTCTCACCACCACAATCTGGCTCTCCTTTGTCTTGGGTCTGGCTAGTGGACTCTGGAAACAAAAGACTTCTTGAGTTGATTCACAGTCATCCAAGCGTTGAAGGGTGGCTACCATGGGACCTTGAACATATGCTGGGGTCCTCATTTGCACCCTGAATGACTGATGACCCCAGGAGGGGATGAACAGCCATGGCAGCAAGAAACTGTGTCCATTGGACAATCCTAAGCCTTTGGATAATCTCAAGATCTTGCAGGAGAAATATTAGAGATTGTGATTATTGTCACCAAGGACCTTAGGTGCTAACATTCATGGGCTTATATAAGTTATTTGTGACATAAGAAAACAACAACAACAAAAAAAGTCAAAACAACAACAAAAAAAAAAAACCCACAATATTTTGGTGTGAGGGGAGCAGGAGATGATGTATCTTGATGGAAATCATCGTTCTGAAGAGCACTGAGCACTCAAGGTTGACAATCCAGTCATCCTTTATGTGCAAATATCTTACCTAAAGACTCAGAGAAATAATTCCACACTCACAAATCAGAAATCCATTCTTTCGGGACTTTTTCAGAGAAGATAGGTGATGGGGTACAATTAGAGCCTTGAGCCTTGGAATCAACTAAAAGACCCAACCAACCAATCAAACCCAACCCCACTGCTGTCGAGACGGGTCCAACTCATAGCAACCCTTCCTTGGGTTTCCAAGGCGTTATCACTACAGAAGTAGATTGACCAACCTTCCTTCTGAGGAGTGGCTGGTGGGTTTGAACCACCAGCCATCTGGTTAGCAATCAAGTGCCTTAGGCACTACGCCACCAGACAGACTCTTAAAAATATCCAGGAATTGTTTTACCTCCAACTGTGCTGGGCTTTCCATGGCTGTCTCTAGATACTAATAAGACATCTTTTCTGTCTTATATCTTTTCTATTGTCACAGTAAATCATATTTTGGTCCTCAGGTTTAAATACTGTAGGCTCTTCATTTAAAGCTGAATCTCAAACCCTTTTCCAGGGCATAAAAGAAGATTGGAAATAGGAGAAAGAAAGGGAGAAGAAAAACATGAGAAAGGAAACCAGGACTGTGCCATTTTACCTGCCACTCTTGGGTTCATCAGCCCTGGCAGCTTGTAGCTGAGTCAGAAGAAATCTTCAGCCCCAGTGGACCTGGAACAAGAGGCAGAGCTGAAGCCCAAGGTCAAAGAACCTTCACCCAGCCCTTAGAGCGCACTCTGAATTTGGACTTCTAGCCTCCTAAACTGTAAGAGAATAAACTCCTGTTTGTTAAAGTCATCCACTTGTGGTATGTCTGTTACAGCAGCATTAGAGAACCAAGATGGTCCTGATATTTTTCTTGTTCATAAACATACCCTCAAACAGGAGATTGGATAAATAAGCATTGGAATAGAGTACTTAAACATTGGAATGGAGAAATGTTTTGGGGAGAATGCAGAAGTTATTTTAGAAAGCACTGCTGCAGTACCCAATAAACAAGGTAAGCATGGGCTTACTTGTGCTTATTTACTAATCGTAGTGAACAATTTCACATTTTTTCACTGCATTAAAGATTCTGCATCTAGGTATGGCTGGCATCTGTCTCTCTCCCAATGCCACTGCACCATCCTACAAAATCAAAGCCTCTTTTCACATTTTTAATCACTGACGGTGACAGAGCACCTAGGAAGTAAGGTAAGCACGAGGTTACTTGTGCTTATTTAGTAATCTGCAGTGAACAATTTCACATTTTTTACCACATCTGTGGTGAAATTCCTGTGAAATTGTTTACTACAGATTAATAAGTAAGCACAGATAAGCCCATGCTTAGCTTGCTTATTGAGTAACCTGCTCCTGTTAGAGAGATCTTATAGGTAAGAAGGTAAATTCATGGTTCACATGAATGTGAGGCAGGAGGAGGAGCAAGAGAATGGACAGGGGGACTGAAATACTACTTACAGGCAAAGAATAACATATTAAACTAGACTTAGAGCTCGAACTTTAAGTATACTTGTTTAAATATTGACAAGCTTCCCAAATAAATAATTTTTCTATGCTGTGTGTTATTAAACACTTAATGAGTGATGACTATGTGCCAAATACTATGCTAGCCTCTCTGCGAATGATGCTGAGGAAAAAACAAAAAATATATGTCTACCTATATGGATATTTTTGCTCTGCCCTCAGTTCCTCCTGAGGGTTAAACCTACACAATCATTTTTTTCCAGCCTCATATTCAGCAGGTATGATTAGAATGGATTGCCAACTGTTTACAGTCAACATCCATTCTAATTGGTTGACACCCTGTTCTAATTATTTGCTTCGCCATTCTGATTGGTTGATGTCTGAATTATGTTGTTGTTCTTAGATGCCATCGAGTGGGTCCAGATTCACAGTGACCCTGTGTACAACATAAGGTCCTTCCTGGTTGTACTACCTGAATTCAGACTTCTAGCCCGATCTGGCGCCATCCTCACTATCCTTATTATGTCTGAGTCCATTGTTGCAGCCACCATGTCAATCCATCTCATTGAAGATCTTCTTTTTCCGCTGACTTTACCAAACATAATACCCTTCTCCAGGGATCAATCCCTCCTGATGTCATGTCCAAAGTACATGAGATGAAGTCTCACTATTCTAGCTTCCAGGGGCATTCTGGCTGTACCTCTTCTAAGATATATTTGTTCATCCTTCCAGCAGTCCGTGGTATATTCAATATTTTTCACCAACACCATAATTCAAACGGATCAATTCTTCTTCAGTCTTTCTTATTCATTGCCCAACTTTCACACACATGTAAGGCGACTGAAAATACAATCACTTAGGTCGGGGGCACTTTTTAACACTTATAGAAGTATTTTGCAGAAGATTTGCCCAATGTAATACATTGTTTGATTTCTTGACTACTATTTCCCTGGGCATTGATTTTGGATCCAAGTAAAATCAAATACTTGACAACTTCAATCATTTCTCTGTTTATCATGTCCAGTTGTGAGGATTTAATCCATGCTGAGGGCTGTAGTCGTTGATTTTCATCTGTAAGTGCTTTAAGCCTTCTTTGCTTTTAACAAGCAATGTTGGGTCTTCAGCATATTGCAGGTTGTTAACGAGTCTTCCTCCAATTCTGATGCCGTGTTTTTATTCATATAGTCCAGCTTCTTTGATTATTTGCTTAGCATACAGATTGAATAAGTATGATGAAAGTGTACAATGCTGAGCCATACCTTTCCTGATTTTAAACCACACAGTAATCCCTTGTTCTCTGTGTACAACTGCCTCTTGGTCTGTGTACAGGTTCCACATGAGCATAATTAAGTTTTCTAGAATCTCATTCAGTTTTCAAGTGTTACCCATAATTTGTTATGATCCACAGAGTTGAATATCTCCACATAGACAATAAAACACAGGTAAACATCTTTCCGGTATTCTCTGTTTTCAGCCAAGATTCATCTGACATCAGGCATGATACTTCATTCCATGTCCTCTGGTGAATTCAGCTTGATTTTCTGGCAGTTCCCTGTTGGTGTATTGCTGTAACCATTTTTGAATTATCTTCAGCAAAATTTTACTTGTGTGTGATGTTAATGATATAGTTTGATCATTTCTGCATTCTGTTGGATCACCTTTCTTTGGAATGACCACAAATATGGATCTCTTTCTGTCATCTGGCCAGGTAGCTCTTTTCCAAATTTCTTAGCATAGATGAATGAGCACTTTGCAGTGCTGCATCAGCTCAGCTGTTTGAGACATCTCAATTGGTATCTGTCAGTCCCCAAAGCTTTATTTTTTGCCAATGCTTTCAGTACAGCTTGGATTTCTCCTTCTTTCGATACTTAAGTTCTGGATCATATTCTACCTTCTGAAATGACTGAATATTGACCAATTCTTTTTGGTACAATGACTCTGAGTATTATTTCTTATATGGTTGTTATGAGTCAGTTGTTGTATATATAAATATCTCTGGACCATACTGGAGAGCTCTGGTGGCGTAGTGCCTAAGGCACTTGACTGCTAACCAGAAGAATGGCGGTTCAAACCCACCAACCACTCCTTGGAAGGAAGGTTGGGCAATCTACTTCCATAGAGATATTGCCTTGGAAATCCAAGGAGAGTCCACAGCTAGTGAGCAGTGAAACTAAGATATAAATCCATAATCTGGATCTGGACCCTGTAATCTTAACTACACTGTATATTGTTTTTTCATTAATATACTGCATTTCTTTATAATGTGGTATGGTTTTGAAAAACAAGTATAATAGTAATAGCTACCATTTATTGACTACTATCTATGTGTCAAGGAACGCTAGTGGCATAGTGGTTAAAGCATTCAGCTGCTAACCAAAAGGTTGGCAGTTCTAACCCACCAGCCACTCTATGGCAGAAAGATGTGGCAATCTGCTTCCATAAAGATTTACAGCCTTGGAAACCCTATGGGGCAACTCTCCTCTGTCTTATAGGGTCACTATGAGTCAGAATCGACTTAATGGCAGTGAGTTTGGGTTTGGTTTGTACACCACATTCCTTTAATTTCATGGTAATTCTTCAAGGTAGTTATTATTATCCTCATTTTCCACATGTGCAAACTGATACATAAAGAGATGAAACAACTTGCTGACAGATCATAAATCTCAAATTATGGGACTGACTTCAAAGAGGAGGAAAGGGGTATTCCTATAAGCACTATATGCGACATGACAATTGTTGGTCTTTGCAGTATCTTTTGTGTGTGCTTAAGGCCCAAGAATTCACATTTCCAACAGGTACCCAGATGATACTGACACTGCAAGTCGGGAGACCTTACTTTAAGAACCACTAGTGTAGAGACCAACTTCATTGTAACTCATTTCTTTACAACACTCTATCATCCGTATTTCCAAGGTTAAATGGGTCAGGTTGTAAGCTGATACCTCAAAACAAGGAGAAATTCATAAAGGAGACATTATGTCAATAATGATGGTTATTTCCTGGAAGAAATGACAGTGTGGACATTTGAGGGTTTCTAGTTGCTTCTCCAGCACTTCCTGTGCTGTGAATAAACAACCATAAGTATTCAGTTGGGGTCTAGTGGTATTTGTTTAATATACTATGCCGGGAAAGCTAATGATGGTGAACTACAGATGTTTCTAATATTTGGATGGTTATTATCACCAGCAGTACCTCTCTAATTCACATAAAATGAAATTTCATAACCCTAGGGTGGCCTATTTTTTATTAGTTGCAAAACTAAATAAACAACAATAATAACACTAATTATTATCTAGGCTTGATATAGCCCTCTGTTTGTCAAAACATGAAAATCCCTCATGAATTTTCTTCACTTAGTCATGCAACTTTACTGTGAATTGAGTCCATGTGCTAATGCTTCTTCACTCAATTAAGGTTTATGGGAAAACAGTGAAGGTTAGGCACTGTGCCCTGTGGGGGAGGGACAGTGTCTTGGTCAGGGTTCTTTAGAAAAACAGAACCAGTGAGGGAATTGATTCCCTCACTGGTTTATATTTATATTCCCTAATGTATATTAGGGAATTGATTCATGAGATTATCAGAGGTTGACAACTCTGAAACTTGTAGGTCAGGTAACATGCTGAAAATTCCTGCAGGTTTGAGTCTCAGAATCTATAAGTCAGATGATAAGAAGAGTGAAGAAAGAGGGAATTCTAGCAAAATGTCTGTTTATTGTCTGCAGGCAGAATACACACTAGGGAAAAATTTTCTTTTTTCTCTTAAGGCCTCCAACTGATTGGATAAGGCCCACTCACATTATAGAGGGTAATCTATACTTAAGGACAACTATTTAATCACATGTAACTCCAGTGCTTGACTAAACAACTGGGCACCATAGCCTAGCCAAGTAAACACATAAAATTAACCATTACAGTCAGGAATGGTAACTTCACATAGAAAAGCTTACTGTCTGTTAAGGAAGATGAAATAAAAGGAAGGGAAATAAGATGGTTGTTTGAGGTAGCAATGAAATCAAAGCTGCTTTGCTCAATCAATCTTGACGCAGTTTTTCATTCCTTCATTCAGCAAATATTTATTAAGCATTTACTCTTGCCAAACACTGTTTTAGGAGCTGGGGAGAGAGCAAGCAAGATACATTTTCTGTTCCCATGGAGCTTATCTCTATGGGGGCAGACATACAATAAACAAACTAGCAAAGAAATGAGTAAGTGAAAAAGATAATTTCCAGTTATATTTAGTTCTGATAAAAATAAAGCAGGCTGATTTGAGAGGAAGCCACAGGATGGTGGAGAGTGAGGACTGGGCTATCCTAAACTGGGCTAGGGGAGCCTCTTGAAAGATGAGAAGTACCCAGCCAAGCAAAGATATGAGCCTAGATCGTCCCATGGTAGGTAAAATCTCTGATAGCAAGATCAAGTTCTCATAGAAAATAGGGGTTAGGAGAAAATAATTATTTAAAAAAGTCTGGATATGCATATGTTTATGTAGCTACAGTAAGTGAAGGTTCTAGAAGGCTTTTGAGCTCTGATGGTGCAGGGTTAAGCACTTGACTGCTGCCCAAAAGTATGGTCGTTTGAACCCACTCAGCAGCTCCACAAAACAGACCTGGAGATCTGTTCCTATGAAGATTACAGCCGAGAAAACCCTATGGAACAGTTCTACTCTGTCACATTGGGTGACTATGAGTCCAGAGCAAGTGGCAACAACAGAAAGCATTTACTTCTAAGTACATGGGATCTTGGTTTAGAAGTATATGCTTCTCCTTGAAGTACCTTCAGTTCTCTGGGAACAATTGCTGCAGAGTAATGTACTGAAGTAGAACTTCTCCCAGAGATCCGTGTGCTACAGACCATTGCTATTCTGAGATTTTTGAACCAGCCCTTACTGGCTTAACATGCAATGTCTTTTATACTTGCATTCTCCCTTGTTTGAGATTTTGAAACAAGGCCAAATTAGAATTTGGCCTAATGTTTGTATAAATTTGATCCTTCTCACAGATTAATGTGGGCTCTGAGCCTGCTCTTCCATTCATGTGCATTTTTTAAAGAGAAGCTTATGTAAATCTCTGCAGTATTTTGTGACCAACCCTGTGCCTGGGAGACTAGAGCAGCCATCACATCCATATTCTTTGTTTGAAGGCCTCTGAATTAAATTTCCATTAGGAAAAAAGCCACGTATTTTAAATTTGGGCTATGTCAGTGGGGTAGGATAATTTGCTAAGAGATTCATTTGCAAAAACTTATTTGTATTTATTGTTCATAATATTATTGTTCATTGTACCCACCACCCCTTCTGCTATAACATAAGCCCCATGGGGGGGGTGGTATTTGTCTGTTATGTTTGCTGATATATCCTCAGTGCCTAGAAAAGTGTCTGACATGGAGGTGGTATCCAACATACATTGATTGAGTTCCTGTTCCTCCACTTGTTGTGGAATCCTAGAAGGAAAACATTCTTTGGCCAGTTCCGAGAGAGCAGCTCAGCTTCCTGTTTGAGTTGTATATACTGGTCTCAGGGCTTGTTAAGGACTTTACCTTGTTGGCCCCAAAAGCCCTAGCTTTTGAGAAATATCCAGAGAAGTAGTTGTGCGTGGCCATGGAGAAAGAACTAGAGAGGAAGGCTACATCCTCCAATCTTTGGACACTAGAGACGGTGATGAGTCTCTTACAGGTTCCCAAGGAGAGAAGGGAGCACCCTAATATATCCCAAGATAAGAAGGTTAGAATGTGTTCTTCTGGGTTTTCTCAATTAAAATAAATAAATAAATAATAAGGCCAAAATGTGATAACAAGGCCAAGAATGTGGCCACAGCTGACATGCACTTATTATGCCCCTGCTATAAGTGGTGAAGATGCTTAACACACCTGGCTGCTAACCAAAAGGTTGGCGCTTCATGTACCCAGAGTTGCCTCAGAAGAAAGACCTGGTGATCTAAATCTGGAAAACCAGCCACTGAAAACCCTGTGGAGCACAGTTCTACTCTGACGTACATGAAGTCACCATGAGTCAGAGTCAAGTCAATAGCCACTGGTTTGGAATTTTTTGGTTTCATGTGCCTGCCAGAGTGGTAAGTGCCTTACAGGCATTATGTCATCAAAGCCTGCAAACCACCCTGAGAGACAGGTATGAGTAATATATCATTTTACAGAGAAAGTGACTACGGTTTAGAGTTTCCTGTAAAACTGGGTTTAATCTCCAGCTGGAGAGTGGCCAGTGTGACCCGGGGAGGCAAGGCTAGAGCCCCCAGCAGTCCAGGAAGTATGAAAAATCAGGAACAGGATCTTGGCACTGTGAAATTGTTGTTGTTGTTGTTGTTACATACCGTCGAGTCGGACCTGACTCATAGAGACCCCTCCTTGGGTTTCCGAGGCAGTATCACTACGGAAGTAGATTGCCCCATCTTCCTTCCTAGGAGTGGCTGGTGGGTTTGAACCGCCAGCCTTCTGGTTAGCAGGCAAGTGCCTTAGGCACTGTGCTACCAGAGCTCCCAGCGCTGTGAAGGCTCATCCTCAAAGGCAGAAAGTCTCACCAGCAATAATCATGGGGACCACAGAGTGTATGACTTTAAGGAAGGGACAGGTGGATTTGTAAATTGGCTATGAATCTCCAGCTTGGCATTGCACATGGCAGCTTTGTTTTAATGTGCCAGCAAGTTGGGGAGAACTTGGACCAAGGAAGGTTGTGGTTGTTGTTAGGTGCCATCGAGTCAGCTCCGACTCATAGCAACCCTGTGTATAACAGAACGAAACCCTGCCTGGTCCTCTGCCAGCCTCGCAATCCTTGCTGTACCTGAGCCCGTCGTTGCAGCCACTGTGTCAGTCCATCTCGTTGAGGGCCTTCCCCTTTTTCTTTCACCCTCCACTTTACCAAGCATGATATCCTTCTCCAGCGAATGGTCCCTTCTGACAACATGAACAAAGTAGGGGAGACAAAGTCTGGCCATTCTCGCTTGCAAGGAGCATTCCGGCTGAACTTCTTCCAAGAAAGTTTTGTTAGTTCTTTTTGCAGTCCATGGGAGCTCTGGTAGCGTAGTGTCTAAGGCATTTGACTGCTAACCAGAAGGCTGACAGATCAAACCCACCAGGCACTCCTTGGAAGGCAGATTGGGCAATCTATTTCTGTAGTGATAATGCCTTAGAAACCCAAGGAAAGGTTGCTATGAATCAGATCCAACTTACGGCAGTGAGTTTGGTTTGGTTTTGGTACTTTCAGTATTCTTCACCAGCACCACAACTCAAAAGTATCACCCCTTCTTCCTTGGTCTTCCATATTCATTGTCCAGCTTTCATATGCATATGAGGTGATCAAAAATACCATGGCTTGGGTTAGGTGCACCTTAGTCTTCAAAGAGACATCTTTGCTCTTCAGCACTTTAAAGAGGTCTTTTGCAGCAGATTTTCCCAGTGCAATATGTCCTCTGATGTCTTGACTGCTGCTTCCGTTGGTGTTGATTGTGGGACCAAGTAATATGAAATCTTGGACAACTTTAATCTTATTTTCCATTTACTGCAATGTTGCTTATTGGTCCAGTTGTGAGAATTTTCATTTTCTTTATGTTGAAATGTAATCTGTGTTGTAGACTGTAGTCATTAATCTTCATCAGTAAGTGCTTCAAGTCATCCTCACTTTTAGTGAGCAAAGTTGTGTCATCTGCTTATCGCAGGTTGTTAATGACTCTCTGATGCTGATGCCACGCTCTTCTTCATATAATTCAGCTTCTTGGATTATTTGTCCAGCATACAGATTGAATAAGTATGGTGAAAGGATACAACCCCGACACATTCCTTTCCTGATTTTAAACCATGCAGCATCCCTTACTCTGTTAGAACAACAGCCTCCTGATCAATGTACACGTTCCTCGTGAGCACAATTAAGGTTCTGGGACTCCCATTCTTCTCAATGCTATCTATGCTTTGTTATGATCCACACAATCGCATGCTTTTACACAAATGATGAAACACAAGTCAACATCCTTCTGGTATTCTTTGCTTTGAGCCAAGATCCACCTGACATCAGCAATGATATCCTTGTTCCACATCCTCTTCTGAATCCAGCCTGCACCTCTGGAAGTTCTCTGACAATATACTGCTGCAATCATTTTTTAATTATCTTCAGCAAGATTTTACTTGCGTGTGATATTAATGATATTGTTGGATAATTTTCACATTCTGTAGGATCACCTTTCTTTGTAATGGATACAAATATGGATCTCTTCCAGTCAGTTGGCCAGGTAGCTGTGATGCTTTCAGTACATGTGTCTGAGGAGTGAAATTCCTTGTGAGTGGAGCTCAGTAGGAGGGTGGAAAGGTGCCAGTCAGAAAACCCCAAGCCTGTGCACAGCCCCAACCTAGTTCCTGCTCACAATTCAGCCCCAAATTTCAATAATCAAGACAGAAAGAGAAAGAGAGGAGTGTAAGTGATTCACAGAAAGTCACTCTACTAATATTTACTAACTAAAAATCAAACATTAAGCTAACTTTGGAAGTGAAAGGGTTCCATTCTCTACAGAGGTGGATGTGGTTAAGACTATACTTTTTAAAAGTTATCATTTATATGATGAGTCTCTCCTCATCCAGAGCAAAGAAGAATGTAGAAAACCAAAGGCACATGGAAAAAATTAGTCCACACAACTGGGAGACCATGAGATCCTCAGCCTGTATGACTATGAGACCAGAAGAACTAGGTGGTGCCCAGCTACCACTGTCAACCACTCGAGGGGGATCTCTGTAGGAGATCCTGGATAAAGTGGGAGAACAATGTGGAACAAAACTCAAAATCATTTAAAAAAAAAAAAAAAAAGGACCAGTTTAGCTGCTCTGATAGAGTCTTATGGAACCACTGAGACTATGGCCCCCAGCTACCATTCAGGTCTGGAATGGAATCCACTCCTGTGGCTTCCAGCCAAACAAAAGACAGGCATATGAGCTGCACATTTACATTAGGTAGATAAACTCCTTGGAGAGATCAATCATGGGAGAATAGAAAGGCTGCATATGCACAGGGAGACAGCTGGGGTGGGGGCAGGAGTGCAGCAGATGGAAGGACACAGGGAAGAGGTAACTATGGGGAGGAAGTGAGAGGGGAGCTGTTGCATTGTGAGAAATTGCAGTCAATCTCACAAAACAAAGTGTATGTGAGCTGCTGTATGGAAAGGGAATTTGCTCTGTAAACTTTCACACAAATCACAATAAAATTTAAAAATATATATATCATTTATATTGTTTTTATGGCTGTTGTTATTGATTACATTCTTCAAGTTGTGCGACCACGTCACCCTCCTTTTCCGAATTATTCCTCCACCTTTACCATAGACTCACTGCCTCCTAAGCTTCCTATCTAGCCTTGCCAGTTGCTGTTGTCAATTGGATCCCAAAGAGATCACAGTGCTCCAGGTTTTAAAGAGAAGTCCCTTTCCTCATGACTTCCATCACATACCCCTCTCTCCCATGAGAGGCAGGGAGAGTCAGAGGATAGTCCTCCTTTCTGGTGTCCAGCTGGACGGGCACTCTTGCTCTCCTCACCGGGGAAGAACGCAGAGAAGCCTGGTCTGCAGGGACCCAAATTCTCCCTGCCAACCCACAGCCACGCTCCTCTTCAGTGTCTTGGTGGCCTGGGAAATGTGCCAGGTAAACTCCAGCAGCTCTGACTTAGGACATGGGATATAGTCCACTCTTGTTCTTGACATCTTCTCTTTGTCCCTCTCATGCTGACTTAGGACTGTGTCACTCCTGGAGCTGCACAGGAAGCATGATGCTGTTTTCATGACACCAAACCTGGCTCTTATTTGAGAGGTCAGCCGGCTTTGCACTGGAGACGAATGAGGCTTGTGTGGACTCTTTGGGACTGGAGCACAGTGTGCCCTCACGGAGGCAATGCCCTGTGACAGATGGATTCAAGGCTCTGCTCACGCATGACTGCTTGCTCCTGCAGAGAGAGGAGTCAGCAGGGGAGATGCTCCCAAAGAGTTTATCTCCGTGGGTTTCTCCAGGGCTCTGGGAAAGAGTGCAAGTGAGACCGATGATTGAGGGAGATCAACAGCATGTTTGCAGCTTTTCAATTCCCTCCCAGACAACCTGAACTAATAGGTGAGAACAGAGAAAATTGGTTCCAAGGGAGTCAGATACTTAGAGAAGGATGAGCCAGAGGAGCCCTCTTCTTTTCCATCTCTCCAAATCCTTCCACCACCAGTTGTTGAGGCGATTCCAACTCAAGGCGAGTCCAGGTATGTCAGAGCAGAACTCTGCTCCATAGCATTTTCTGTGGCTGGTTTTCAAGAAGTAAATGCCCAGATTTTTCTTTCAAGCCCTCTGGAAGGACTTGAACCTCCCACCTTTGGGTTAGCAGCTGAGCGAGTTAACTGTTTGTACCACCTAAAGACTCCAAATACACCGGAGGTCACCATGAGTCAGAATCGACATGCCAGCACAGTTCCACCTCTAGAAAAGGTCCTCTGACCTTTGCAGACCACGTGGGTTCTCTCCGCTCTAAATTCCAACACTACTTATTATTCCAATTCCATTCAACCAACATTTTCCATTCGCCCACTTTGTTCCTGGGAAACAAGCATGATCCTGACATCACCCTACTCTCTGAGAGACTCAGAGGGAGATAAGCCCCCATTAGAACAGCCATTGTGCATTATTATACACTGCCTTAGACATTTAGTCCCCTGGCCTGTATGTGCACATATTTATCTAAAACTTTCTTTTTCCCATAGGTTAAAGCACTTTGAGCATAGAGGCTGTATCTTGTGTGATATTTTACAAGGTGCAGAGAATACAGAATACGTATAATAATTCCTCTGGAAACTGGAAGGTAATGAATTTGGAGATGTAAAGTATTGTGGTCAGAGCATCTTCTGGGAGAAAAACATCAAAGCATTCATGTATTCTTCCATGTATTGTGATGCTGCTCATTGGTCCAGTTGTGAGGATTTTTGTTTTCTTTATATTGAGACGTAATCCATACTGCAGACTGTATTCTTCAACCTTCAT
>NW_006921608.1:8104978-8106339 GCF_000298275.1 Orycteropus afer afer | reverse complement strand
TTTTTTCTTTGTTCTAAGTACGTAAAATCATTGTGGGTCTCAAAACCAAATCTCTTGCCGTTGAGTCTATTCCAACTCATGGTGACTCCATAGGAAGAGTAGAACTACCCCACAGGGTTTCCAAGGCTCTAATCTTTACAGAAGCAGACTGCCACATCTTTCTCCCTGGGGAGCAGTTGGTGGGTCAACCCATTAACCTTTTGGTTAGCAGCCAAGTTCTTCACCACTATGCCACCAGGGCTTCTTTAAATAAATGATCACTTATTTGTCCCCATGAGTTGTCTCGATGGCAGCTAACAATGACAACTTGTTCCAAGTACACTAAACAAGGTGGGGTCAGTTAAAAAGAAAATAAAGACTAAGTCACCAAAGACTAGGCATTGAGTGGAAAAGCTACGGTGCCAAGCAAAGAACTCAATCCAGCACAAGGTGTAGTTCTGGGAAGGCTCAAGGGAGGAAAAGGGGAAGAGATCTTTAGAGTCCCAAGATCAGAAATCATTTCTACCCCAAATTAGAAAGCAAAATCCTCGAGAGATATTGATGGGCCGGTGAGGTCTGGGTTTGCCAATTAGGTGGGCACCAGCTAACTGGAGGTGATCTGAAAATATGGGTGGATCATGCCCATGTTTGCCCAGGTGGATCATGGTGTCCACCTGCCTCTATGGCATGTGTGACCTGCCCACATTGAGTCTGGCCAGATGTCTGTCAGCTGGTTGATGGCCAGATTAGGGATGATCAGATCCAGGGTCCCAGATGTAAACCCAATCCCAAGATAGCTCTCAATTCCAGTTCTAGGTGCTACTGGTTCTAACTACTACTGCATCTTTCCTTTCCACCTCCCACCGTTTCATACCTGTAAAGCCACGGTACCTATGGTTATGCTCCTACTTGGCTTGCAACTCTTCCCTGTCCCATTTGTCAGCGATCCTGATCATCATCTCCAGACTTCACCTATGGTTTTGAACCACCAGCCTTCTGGTTAGCAGTCAAGTGCCTTAGGCACTATGCCACCAGAGCTCCTTTTGTAAGCACTGACAGCCACAAATAGTTTTTTGTGCTTCCAATGGCTGTCTTGTGTGGCCTTTGATGTCAACAGCACATGGGGGTTAGTAGTGGGGAGATGGGGTACATAGACAGGAATGTATTCTGGCAGCTGATTTGAGACTATGCCTAGATGCAGAAAATGGGAAAGTGCTTGACTGAAAAAGTTGTTTCAGATTTGAAATTATTTATTTCTGTGGGTCAGGAAGCAAAGAAAGGAGGGATCCACCTTTCTACTTCTCTGCTATCCACATTATGACTTGGCCATCCTTTGATTTTTCTCTCCTTGGATTTCTGCTAAGGACCTCTGGTAGTATAGT
>NW_006921608.1:8100372-8104088 GCF_000298275.1 Orycteropus afer afer | reverse complement strand
AGTGCCTAAGGCACTTGACTGCTAACCAGAAGGTTGGCAGTTCAAACCCACCAGCCACTCCTCAGAAGGAAGGTTGGGCAATCTACTTCTGTAATGATACCACCTTGGAAACTCAAGGAGGGGTGGCTATGAGTCTGGTCTGACTCGAGGGCACATAACAACAACAACAACAACAACCAGAAGGTTGGCAGTTCAAACCCACCAACCACTCCGCAGAAGGAAGATGGCCAATGTACTTCTGTAAAGATTTACTGTCTTGGAAACTGAGTGTAGGTCTCTATGAGTCAGAATCAATTCAGTGGCAGTGAATTTTGATTTTTGGTTTGGTATATACCAATAAGTAAAAAACCAGGGCATTTGAAAATGATTTGAGATACCAAAACCTAGGACTGTCCCTTGGGCCTCAACGCTAACTCTAGGAGAGTCCTATCAGGTGGCAACCACCTTTGTGGAAGCTGTCCCTTGCCCACGGCCAAGGTGTTGAGGGTCAGGAGGAATTGGCACCCAGGTCTGTGGGGGAGTGTCCCGTGGTGCTCCGTGCCAGCCCTTTGTGGGAGGGGGCATGAGAGCACAACATGGTCGGGAGCATAAGTGGAGCCGGGATCCGCTAGAGCCTCAATAGATGTTCCCCTGCCCTGGAAACAGCAGGAAAGAAGGTTTGGCTCTGATGATTGATATACATTCCAAGGTCAAAATAGTGACCTTCGACTCAGGAAGTGACTTATTGCTCTGTTGCCGCCTGTGAGGGACCTGCCAGGATTTGAAATGAAGCAGCAGTTCTTACAACATCCAGCTATAAATCTTTTTTTTTTTTTTTTTCTTTTACCCAAGGAAAATAGGGAGATCTCTTGACATTTTGCATGCTTAAATTTAGCACAGATTACAGAAATTGAATACCCACGTCATAAATTGCTTCATTTAAGCACAACACATATACCCAAACTCAGCTTCGTGTGACTTATCTCTGGAGAGTGCATCCCTCTCTTGCCAAAATTTGAAAATTGTAATGTGGCTAATGAATATCTGTCACTTAAATTCAGTCCTGGCTCTTGCTTGGCCCAGCAAGGCCACCTCTCTGGGCCGCTGTGACCCTTCTAGAAGACTCCACAGTGTTATGTGCAATGTCTGGTTTAACTGAATGGCATAAGCCCAGCAGACCACAGATAATAATCAGGACACAACTCAGTGTCTGGGGTCATGTGAGTAGGGATCTATGAGATTCCTTGGACTCTGTGTCTATGTAGTTGGTGTTCATTGCTGTCGAGTTGATTCCAACACATGGCACCTCCACATGAGTAGAACTCCACAGAGCAGAACTGGTCCATGGGGTTTTCAAGGCTGTGACATTTCAGAAGCAGTTCTCCAAACCTGTCTTCCGAGGTGCCACTCTCTCGGTGGGTTTGAACTGTCAACCTTTCTGCTAGTAGTCTAACAATTAACCGTTTGCAACACGCAGGGACTCTTTCTATACCTACACTCACTGCCAACACACTGCCACTGAGTCAATTCTGACTCTTAAAAATCCCATAGAACTAAAGAGTTTCCAAGACTGTAAATCTTTACAGAAGCAGACTGCCACATCTTTCTGCCACAGAGCATCTCAGTTGGCAGACAAGTGCTTAACCTCTATGCCTAAACTCCGCTGCTATCAATTTTGATTCAAAGAGACCCCAATGGGTTTCCAAGACAGTAAATCTTTACAGAAGTACATTGCCCATCTTCCTTCTGTGGAGTGGCTGGTGGGTTTGAACTGCCAACCTTCCAGTGAGCAGTCAAATGCCTTAGGCACTGTACCACCAGAACTCCTTACTGTGCCTGTCCAAAAAACAACAACAAACTCACTGTCGTTGAGTTGTTTCCAACTCATAGGGACCCCTGTTTCCAAGGCAGTATCTCTGGTAGCATAGGAGTTCTGGTGGCGTAGTGCCTAAGGCATTTGACTGCTAACCAGAAGGCTGGCGGTTCAAACCCACCAGCCACTCCTCGGAAAGAAGTGATATCGCCTTGGAAACCCAAGGAGGGGTCGCTATTGAGTCGGTCCGACTCGACGGCATGTAACAACAACATCTGTATGGAAGTAGAGTGCCCAACCTTCCTTCTGAGGAGTGGCTGGAAGGCCAAATATCTTAGGCACAGCAGTGGTTATTAATTATAGATGCCACTCACCAAGTACTTGCCAGGAGTAATAAACGTGCTTTGCTTATACTGATTCCCCTTATACCCTTAGAGGTATTTTAGTTTCCTGGGGCTGCTGTAACAAAAATACTACAAGTGGGTGGCTTCAAAGAGCAGAAATTTATTTTCTCACAGTTTTGGAGACTCAAAGTCCAAATTCAGCGCATTGGCTCTAGGTGAAGGTCCTTCTTTGTCTCTTTCTGCTTCTGATAGCTGTTGGTGTCTGCCTTCCTCATCACATGGCCTCTGTCTTCCTCCTATGCGTGCCTTTCTCTGTTTCCCTTTTTATCAGACACCATTCAGAAGGAATTACATTTAGGACCCACCTTACTCCTATATGGCCTCATAAACACAACAAAAGAAAACCTATTACTAAACAGGGTTACATTCACAGGTATAGGGGACTTTGATGTATCTTTTCTGGAGGACACAGTTCATTCTGTGCACAACATGCTGTTATTAGTTGTCATTGAGTAGATTCCAACTCATGTGTGCAGAGTAGGTTTTGCAGGGTTTTCAAGGCTGTGACCTGTCAGAAGGAGTTCACCAGACCTGTCTCACATGGCACCTCTGGGTGGGTTCAAACCACCAACCTTTTGGCAAGTAGTCGTATACTAACTTTGTACCATCCAGGGACTCTGTACATTTTTACGCTCTGTATATTTTAAGCTTTGGGTAGTAAAATAACTCATCCTAACTCACACAGCTCTTAGAGGGGAGCAGAGACACAAACCCAGGCATCTGAATGCACACCCTGCCTTGTGGCCTCTGAGGCCTTCCCACCAATACTGATACAGAGGGATGAGAAAGGGACAGAACTGGTGAATCTACCCCAAAGGTGGCTCCCCAGGAATGGTTGTCTCTGGTCCTGGCCCAGGGCTGGAGAGCGGCCAAGAGGGATGGATGGATATAATGTGAAATGGGTGGCTTACTGTAGAAAACAATCAGCTGCCTATCACCATGAGCAAGGTGCGGTGTTGAACAAAGTTCCTTTTTGAGATAATTGCTGTGCACTTTAGAAACATAACTCTAATAGAAGAAGAAAAAAAAAAGAAAAGAAAAGAAAGGCAGAGGAAGTCCAAGGATTGGGGCACAAACATTCAAACTTAAAGAATCTTTTCCCCATTAAATAAAACCATTTTTACTCAGACCAACTAACAACTGACTGCGATAAAGTCATTGTTATTCGAGGTTTACTTCAACTATTGCCCTAAAGTCTGGTTGGGATTGACAAGTAAGGCCAGCCGTGCCCTGAATGAGGTCTCTGCCAAAGATAGGATTTGGATTTTGTAGGAGGTGTACATAAAATCAAGACTCCCTAGATGGTGCAAAAGGAGAATGCGCTCAGCTGCTACACAGAAGGCGGGAAGTTGGAGGTGCCTCAAAGGCATCACGGAAGAAAGGCCTGGCGATGTGCTGCTGGAGAATTAGCCATCGCAAACCTTACAGAGCACAGTTCTGCTCTGACTCGCATGGGGTCACCAGTAGTTAGAATCAACACAATGGCAACTGGTGTATAGCGATCACCCACTTTAAGGGGG
>NW_006921608.1:8078689-8099612 GCF_000298275.1 Orycteropus afer afer | reverse complement strand
TGGTGTAGTGCCTAAGGCATTTGACTGCTAACCAGAAGGCTGGCGGTTCAAACCCACCAGCCACTCCTCGGAAGGAAGGTTGGGCAATCTACTTCTGCAGGGATACCACCTCAGAAACCCAAGGAGGGGTCGCTATGAGTCGGGTCTGATTCGACGGCAGTGCATTTGGTTTTGGTTTAGAGACTATTAGAAATCCTGGTAGTGCAGTGGTTAAGTGCTTGGCTGCTAACCAAAAGGTTGGTGATTTGAACCCACCAGCCACACCACCAGAGAAAGATGTGTCAGTCTGCTTTTGTAAAGACTACTGCTGCCTTAGAAACCCTATGCTAGGGTTCTGTTCTGTCATATAGGGTTGCTATAAGTCAGAATTGACTCAATCGCAAAAAGGTTTTTTTTTTTTTTTTTTTTTTTTAAGAGAACATTACTATTAATCATAATAGTGAGCCACACTAGTTATTGAGCACCTTTATTATATCTGGCAACAATGTTGGGTGAGAGATATTATTTCCATTTTTATGATGGAAAAACAGACTCTGTGAAGAGCTGAGGCCAGAGAGCTGGTGGTGGCAAAGTCCCAGTTCTGAATCCTGATTCTGTGCTATGCTGCCCCCTGACGAAGAAGCCAAGGTGTGGACCGGTGATGTGACTTACTCGTGCATGGGTACAAAACTGGCTAATGAATGAAACAGTATGACAGAGTACAGAGAGCCGAGTTTTAGGATAAGGGTTCAAGCCCAGTCTACAATTTCCTGTTTGTGGCTTTTGGAAATTTGCCTAACTCTTTGCATCTCTGTTTCCTCATTTCTCTATTTTTCATACTAGCTACCTAGTGTGAGTGTTAAGTGGGAAGGAGTATGTGGAAGGTCTCTGTCAATTACTCATAGTTTCTGTGAGTGCCAAACAAGCCAAATGATGCTTTGTTAACCACTGGTGAGTTAAGAGAGAATGCTTCGAGGAGGTGGCACAAAATAGCATCAACTTTAAACTTTGCATCCTGCAAACAAAATCTATCTCTTGTTCCCAGGCCAGGTGGTTTCTCTTGTCCTGGGTTGGATGTCCTGTTCCAGCCAGATGGCTATTTCTGGTCATATGGAAAATGGAGATAAGTCTTGTCTCCCTGAAGTTTTCTCCCTCAAATCGCAGCAAAGCAATCGTGAGATTTAACTGACTCACAGAACCAAGTTCCTCCACATGGGAAAAGAAATTCACACAGAAATTGTAATACATCTTGTTTGCTGTTCTCCCCTCTGCCATAAGTTCCCAGCCCCATCACTTAGGAACGGTCATAATGCGAACTGCTGGTGCCTTGGAGTAGGTGCGCCCCCCCACCCCCGTGACCCCTGACAGCCTCAGACCTGCTTCACTTGCCGGCAAGGGCCCCTGAGGGCAGGGCTGAAGTGGCAGCCTGTGTCCTTTCCTCTTAGTTTAACTGGCCTATGACTGTGGCAGGCCCCAGGGGCTGTGATATTGTTGAGTTTCATAAAGCAGACACTCTGTCAAAGAATTCCAAAGAAATCTCTCAGCTGTCTTTCAGGAGAGACACTAAGCACCTCTGTGCCCCAAGCCATGCCTTGTCTGAGTCTGGTGGTAGTCTGCTGATTAATGTTCCTGTAGGAAGAACAGCTACTCCACAGCTGTACCTGGCGCTGTGCTTGGCGCATTCCCAATGCTCTCTTTGAGCCTCCCAGGTAACCAACAGGGAATGCTCTGTCTTCATTGTATGGGTAAGGAGTCTACGTGGTACAAATGCTTAAGTGCTTGACTATTAGCCCAAAGGTTGTCACTTCGAGTCCACCTAATGGTACCTTAGAAGTCAGACCTGGTAATCAGTTTCTGAAAGGGCACAGCCTTGAAAACCCTGTGGAGACAGTTCTGCTCTGCACATATGGGGTTGTCACGAGTCGGGATCGACTCTATGGCAACTAACTGACTCAGCTTAAAGTTGTTGTTGTTCTTGTTGTTATGTGCCGTCAAGTCGGCCCCGACTCATAGTGACCCCTCCTTGGGTTTCCGAGGCAGTATCACTACGGAAGTAGGATAGCCCAACCCTCCTTCCGAGGAGTGACTGGTGGGTTTGAACCGCCAGCCTTCTGGTTAGCAGTCAAGTGCTTTAGCCACTATGCTACCAGAGCTCCTTCAGCTTAAAGAGTAAAGGGTAGTTCAGCTGCGCAGACTTGGGAATGGAACCGAGACCTGTATAGCACAAAAACCTCTTTCTGCTGAGTTTGATCCCTATTCAGCAAGGTTAAGACTGGGATTGATTAGTGTCCAAAGGAAGCGCAACACTGGGAGAGTCCACATCTCTAATATCACCAGTTCCCCTTCATCAAACTCTTGCTATACACCTGACCCTTTATAAGTATGACTGCATTACTTGTCATGACCACCCAGTGGTCCTGGTACCAACATTATCCCCATTTTAAGAAGCAAGGATTATGAGAACTTAAGAAACTTACCCACAGTCCATAGCTGTGAAGGGCAGGGCCAGAATTCAAACCTAGGCCTGTCTAATAGTGAGGTCCTTGCTCTGAACCACTGTGCTCTATCACCCCCCCTCCATTAAATTGCCCCCAAATTTCCTCTTAGAAGCTCACTGAGCCTAGGCTGCTGCACATGGCAGGAGGGGAACTTGAAGACAGAAATGAAAATGGATGGAGAAAGCCAGTGTTGTTCTGAGCTCTGCTATCTGTTCCTGTGAGTTTGATTCTGATGCAGCTGTTACAGTGTGCACCAGGCAGTGGGAAGGTGCTTTCACATTAATTAAATCATTTAACTTCAGAAAAACCCTGTTAAGTAGGTGCTGTTACCTCTACTCTACAAATAAGAACACTGAGACCTCATAGGTTAAGTGACCCTGCCAAGGTCACACAGCTAACAAATGGCAGAGCCTGGGTAGGAATTCTGGCTCTAGATGGTTTTTGAGAATCTGGCAGATACTACTTGTTAATTAACCCAGCAGACAATCTCATTCCCTTCTCCTTGGCACCTCCATTAGAAAGACCAAGTGCTCCTTTTCTCAGGTCTTGGTATGGTCGTGTGATAAAGTTCTGGCCAATGAGAGGTCAGGAGAAGGCTATCAGGAGCTTCTGGGAAAATCATTGCTTTTCTAGATGGAAGATGTAGATGCTGTTGACACCACCTCTTCACTCCTTCTTCTTATCCTAATGCAGCCATCTTGTAAGCTTGAAGAAAAGTTCAAGAGAAGCTGGTTCTGACATCACCAAGCTCTTGGGCCAAAGCCATTAGCTGCCTAGTCAAAGACCTCTTGGTATGTGTAACAAATAAACCCCTTTCTGCTTAAACCCCTGTGAGTCTGGTTTTCTGTCACTTGCAACCAAACACATGCTTGACTGATGAAGGTGCTCATAGATTAGAATGAAACCATAGCATCCCTTGTCATCCCTTGGCCATCTAGCATCAATTTTTAGTAAACTCCAAGGTATAAATTTATTCATTCACTGGAAGTAGAGTTCTGTGATGTGAAAATGAACTTTTGGAATGACTGTTGTTCTGTCATTTAAGTTGTAAGGTGCCGTCTCTTACAACTCATTGTGACTCTATGTACAATAGAATGAAACACTGCCCAGTCCTGCAATCTTTGATATGATTGAGCCCATTGTTGTAGTCACTATGTCAATCCATCTCATTATGGGTCTACTCTTCTTCACTGACTCTCCACTTTACCAAAATTATGTCCTTCTCTAGGATCTGTCTGTCCCTCCTGATAACATGTCCAAAGTCTATGAGACAAAGTCTCACCATCCTTGCTCCTAAGGAGCATTCTGGTTGTACTTCTTCTAAGAGATTTGTTTGTTCTTCTGGCAGTTCACGGTGCCAAATATTCTTTGCCAACACCATAATTCAAAGGCATCAATTCTTCAGTCTTCCATATTCATTGCCCAGCTTTCACATGCATATGAGGTGATTGAAAATACTATGGCTTGGAGCAGGTGCACCTTAGTTTTATCTTTTGCATGGAATGACTTTTTGTTGTTTTTGTAAAGTGCCATCAAGTCATCTCCAACTCAAGTTGTTGCTGTTGTTATGTGCCGTCGAGTTGGACCCAACTCATAGTGACAACTCCTTGGGTTTCCGAAGGAGTATTACTACGGAAGCAGATTGCCCAACCTTCCTTCCAAGGAATGGCTGGTGGGTTTGAACCACCAGCTTTCTGGTTAGCAGTCAAGTGCCTTAGGCACTACGCTATCAGAGCTCCTTCTCCAACTCATAGCAACCCTATGTACAACAGAACAAAACACTTCCTGGTCCTGTCCCATTCTCACAATCCTTGCTATGAATTGAAATAGATGTAATTTCAGGAAATGAAATAAATATATCAAAGGCTGTGGTTCTTCTGTGTGACCCTTCTAAAGCCCACCAAACACTGATGAAAAGTGGAGAAAGAAGAGTAGGTGAGAAGGGCAGAAATCAAAGTTAGAGACCACAGTAAAATGTCCCAGGAATGCCAATGAGCGTGGAGATAAAAACCAAAACCAAACTCACTGCCATAGAGGCAGTATCATTATAGAAGTAGATTGCCCAACCTTCCTTCCGAGGAGTGGGTTTGAACCTCTAGCCTTCTGGTTAGTAGTCAAATGCCTTAGGCACTATGCTATATTGGTGATTATACCTGACAGCCTCCTTGCTCCTCCTCTTCTTGTTCTCTATACTCTTTGGATGTATAATTTGTAATTTGATGTAGGAACTAAGAATGTAGGCTTAAATTTTCTGAGTTCAAGCCTCAGTTTTGAATAAAATTCCAAATATAAAACTTACTATCATATGACACTAGACAAGTTGTTTCAACTCACTTACCCTCTGTTTCTTCATCTATAAAATGAGGTGTGGTAGTTATGTTTGTGTGTCAACTTGGCTGGGCCTGGTTGAGTGGCTGGACAGCTGGTGGTAGTTATTCCCCATGATGAGACTGGCAATCAACTCTGTGGTGGTATGTACCACAAGCAGCTGAGTAGCTGTCTTTGGGATGTGGTCTGCTTCCTGTATTTGAGGAGAAGCTTTGAGAATGGTCTCAAGTCTTTGGCATGCTTGGACCCTACATGTAGCTGTGTCATTGCTCAGCAGCCTGCTGTGCTCTGCCGACCTTGGGACTTACAATGGACTTAAGTTAATGGTCTGCCGTGTGGTTTGGTCACATTGGGACTGTGCCCTTCTTACTTGTCAACCTTGGGGCTTCTCAGCCTCAGCAGGCAGCACCTGTCTGAGTGAAGAAATGCCTCTAGTTCCAGTGGGCCAGGAGCAGAAGGCAGAGCTGTACCCCAAGGTTGAGGGGCTTTCATCCAGCCCCTAGAGCCTGGCACTTTGAACTTGGACTTAAAGCCTCCAAATTGTAAGAATAAACTCCTGTTTGTTAAGGGCATCCCATTTGTGGTAGATTCTTGCAGGGTGGTAAGCAGAACATGAAGATAATAATAGTATGTAACTCAGAGAGCTGTCCTGTGAGTTAAATTAGATAAGCCACATTATGTGTCTCTCAGTGCCTGGTATGTATGTCATTAATAATGTTTGTTGTTTATAGATCTTCAGAGAGAGCAAGCAGCTATTTGTCCAAGTCCAAGGTTTTCTTTCATTCTTTTTTGAGTTTTTTTCTTTTTTAAAATAATACTTAGTGTTTTTGGTAAAGGTTTACAGAGCAGTTTAGGTTCTCATTCAACAATTTCTACATAAGTTGTTCGGTGATATTGGTTACATTCTTCACTGTGCATGAACATTCTCATTATTTCCATTCTGGTGGTTCTGATTCCATGACTCTAGTTTCCCTGCCCCCTTATAATCTCATCTTGGTTTTAAAGTAATTTTTGACCATTTGGTCTCATAGAGGTGATTTTTTAAAGGACTGCAGGACTTAAAGGTGATATTCATTATTTTTCAATCTTGTGTTATTTTGTTAAGGTAATGTGAGGGTTTAGTTTCAGTCCAAGGTTTGAAGAGTAGCTCAGAGTAATAGTCTCTGGGAGTCCTCCAGTCCTACAGGTCTGGTTTCTTTGTTTTGTTTTTTAATTTGGGAATTTGAGGTTCTGTTCCACACTTTGCTCATGGTGCTTTTCTTGACATTATGCCACACTGAGAAGGCCTCCTTGTCTTCTCCCTAGCTCTCTGCAGTAGGCCTGCTGTGCCAGCTGTTCAGGGCCTGTGCTGTTAACTCCCCTTGAGGTCAGAGAAGCAGGTGGAAGACAATCGGAACTTTGGCCAGCATGCCAGCTGAAGGCATTGGCCAGTAGCCTTACCTTGCCTATGACATCTTTTTTATACCCAAGAAAGCAAACTACCATGAATCAAGTCAAAGCAAGAGTAGGGATGCAAGGAGAGTCGGCCCATGAGATGAGAACAGGGGATGGGCTGAATGCAATAAATTTAAGTAAGACAATATGGGATTTTTCCCCCATCTAAGTCTTCCTATTAGTCAAGTGAACAAGACATAAATCTCCCTGCAAATACAAGTGCTGGGTACACAATACTCTCTGCTGTCTCCCCTGTTTCCAGAAATTGTTGATGGATCCTTCCTTTCACATTTATTCCAGCCATTAACATGGCACAGTAGAATTTCAACAAGACAGAAATAGAAGGCGGAAAGGTTGATCCTGTCAAAAGCTCTTAATATAATTATGAGAGTCCTACCTCTGTGCACACCCCCCTCACCCCAGTAATAATTAGGCTGCAAGACACTGGCAACTTAAAGAGGGTGGAGAAGGGAAGAGAACAGGCAGAGTGAGGACACGGTGACGAGTGCAAATGGCTGCCACTGCTGCTCTGCAGGAGAATGCTGGGATGGGCCCTCACACTCCCTGGGAACCCTTCAGGGTCCTAAGCATGCCAGCTAGAGCTCGGATCCATTAGAGGCTCTAATAGCCTCAGCTAATGCTTTATGGCTTCCCCGACCCTCTCTTTGAGCACTCCTTATGCAGAGTCTTTGCCGAGGCTTTGTTATATAGAAACATACCCTCCTCACACCCCACCGAGTGCCTGCAGAAGATGGTTGGGACATCTAGGCCAGGTCACCAGGCTTTCAGGACTGACAGGGACCTCAGAGCAGGCCCAGCCCGCAGGCTACCAGCAGGAAAGCCAATTTCCTCTTCCCTTGAACATTTGCTTTATGTTTAGTGTTTAACTTTCTCTTTGAAAGGCAATCTACAGAATGAAAAAAAGCAGTCCCCGAAGTCCATTCAGAACTGTCTCTTCCCCAGCCTAATTTCCATTCTAATGTTTTTGCAGCTCCCACATTCGGCATTAGTTATTCTAATTCTGCTGCTGCCCTCCCCAGGGTTTGCTGTTTTGTCAGGGACCAGCACTGTTCCACGTTGGGTTTAGGAGCAGAACTACAGAGCCCAGAAGTCAAGGGAGGGGCTCCGGTAAGGGACAACCCTTGGGAATGATCTCCCAATGGCTTCATTCCCGCCTGCCCCTGAGGTGGGCTGCCTTTGAGCTCTGCTGCCTGCCACCCAGACTCTAGATGTCCATTCGACACTTGGAGTCCAGTGACAGACGCCTGTGCTCTGCACACAGACCAAACTCTGTCCCTCAAAACCCGCTAATTCATGGTTCTGAGCCCGGCCTCTGTTGAAAGTGGTGCTGCTATCTTTAAGAAACACCTCCATGTACCCTTTAAAAGCATTCTCTTGTCAAGCTGGGAAGGAGCCCTGGCAGCACAGTGGTTGAAGCGCTCAGCTGCTAATAGGTCAGTGATTCAAACCTACCAGCTGCTCCATGAGAAAAAGATGTGGCCGTTGACTTCCATAAAGATTTACAGTTTGGAAACCTTATGGGGCAGTTCTACTCTGTCCTATAGGTCAGGATGAGTCAGAATCGACTTGATGGTTGTGGATAGTCAAGCTGGATTGCCTTAGAATTGCGTTTCAGAACTGCCATTCACCTGCTGTGTGACCTTTATACAAGTTCTTTAACCTCTGTGCCTGAGTTGCATCATCTGTAAAATAGGGCACCAACAGTACTGACCTCACAGGGCTGCTGTTATCATTCAATGATTTACCAGCTAGCGATTGCCCAGAGCGAGCCTGGCACACAGTCAGCATCCTTTAGTTTTGGATGCAATCATTGCTATTATTAGTCCCTCCTGGGTTCTGCCTGGATGCAGAGGCTGAGATGCAGTCCCAGGCAAGCCCAGCAGGGTGCGCTCTGCATCTCAGCAGCTCTGGGGCCAGAGGGAGAGGCCAGGTTGGTCAGATACTGCTCCCTGCCTGGTACCCACAAATAGATTCAGTGACCGAATAGGCACTTCCATCTCTTTACCGGCTCCATCCTCCTTCCAACCCACCCGGTCTGCTGACTCCAAGAATGTGATTTGTTTGTGAGGAAGGTAGGAGGAGGACAGGAAGGAAGGGCAAGCAGGTAGGGAGGAAATCACAGGAATTCTGGTTCTCATCCTCAGAGCGGTTCAGTCACTGGACCAAGGTCAAACGACTTGCAAGTGGTTTACATCGGTGTGACTTCTGAGTGCACACCTTAAAGGGCCTCTTGGGGGGCCTGTCCTTTGCCAGGTGCTGCACGGGGCCATTCCAGGCTTTGAAATGGCGGGTGGTGAGGATGATTCCACAAACAATTCTCTAGAAACGGAAGTGAGGCTGTTTCATAATCCCCAAGGGCTGCAGCCAATCCAGACAGTGGAGAGAGAAGCTGACCTACTTTAAAGGGCTTCAGAGAAGGAGCTTCCCAGACCTCTCCAGACACAGGACAAGTTGTCACCTTCAGACCAAGTGTGGGTGACAAGACTTCTTCCTAAAATACTCAGCCACCAGTTCCACCCTGGGAAGTCCAGCAGCTCACAAATCTGGGCCCCTGGCCCCTGGCAGAGGGTCCCAGGATCAAACCAGAGATGATGACCTGCTAACTGCTTCTGTGGCCTTGCTAGAAATTTCTAGGCACACCAAATTAGATGCCCAAGCAGGAGGACACTCAGCTACCTCCATCAGCCATTTAAAAAGAAAAAAAAGTTGCTGTGCAGTAGATTCTGACTCATGGTGACCCCATGTGTTTCAAAGTAGAACTGTGGGGTTCTATGGGGTTCTCAATGGCTGTGATCTTTCAGGAAATCACCAGGCCTTTCTTCTGGGGCACTTTTGGGTAGACTCAAACCTCCAACTTTTTGGTTAATAGCTGAATGCTTAACTGTTTGTGTGTCACCCAGGGACTCTTAACTGCACCTCCTAACTTGTGTTATGGCCAATTGCCAGCTGCTTCACTGTACATATATCATTTGGCATGTCATACTTGGTCTCCTTTAAGCTGGTGGGATCTGGAGAACCCTAAGAGGGTGGTTCTTCTGAAGGCTGGGCTCATGCTGAACAGGCAGGCTGACTTCCACGTCAGCAAACTGCCCCCAACCTTCCTAGGGCCTTTCCTGCCCTGACTCCCCATCAAAGAGTCCCAGGCCCTCTGGTTGCTCATGATCCCCTCCCTGTTCAGACTCTAGTTATATCATTTTGGTAACGGCTATTTTGGGTGGAATTCCTCTGATTTAAGGACATCCCAGCTTTGTTTCTGGCAGATAAGGCAGCCTGAGGCTGACTGAAGAAGCCAAGAGTTTGTCTTTGGTGTCAGGCACTTCCCAGCCACAATCTCTTTAGTTCCTGGCTATTTTGTAGTCCCTGCCTGCCAATCTCAGCATATGTGAAAGATGTATCCATTTAGACTGATCTGGTGCCCTATGGCATCCCCTGCCCTGTTAGAGATCCATATTCCAGAGGCCCCTACAGAAGAGTGTTGCCCCCAGGATGAGGAGGTGTTGCGGACAGAGCCCAGACATCAGAGTCAGATCTGTGCTCCAGAACTTAGGTGCTGTGTGGCCTTGTGCAAGGGATAACTCTACTCCTCATGAAGCAAACCTACCACAAGGAGAGTGATACTCCTTTAAGTGTCATTATGTGAAGAATGATAATTTCTGGAGCCCTTGAGCACATACTCAGTGCTCATTACCCATTTGCTAAACTATTACTGGGAGCTCTGGTAGCACAGTGGTTTTAAGGTATTTGGCTGCTAACCAAAAGATCAGTGGTTCCAACCCACCAGCCACTCCGTGGGAGAAAGATGAGGCAATTTGCTTCCGTAAAGAGTTACAGCCTTGGAAACGCTATGGGGAAGTTCTGCTCTGTCCTTAGTTGGAATTGACTCGATGGCAGTGGGTCAACTATTATTATGAAGCCTATGACTCAGATAGCTTGGTGAGCATGGCAGTTGGCTGGGTATGAGGCTTTGCTGAAAGAAGGCTGGATTTGTTTAAAGCTGGAGAAAAGAGAAGGAAGTCACCTTGATCCCAGGCACTGACTAAAAAAAGACAGCAGTGAAGTCTAGAACTCCTCAGAGAAGAGGGAGACGTTGAAGGACATCTAGGGAAAGTGGAGAGAAGATGGCAAGAACACCAAAAACAATGAGCTTGCTTTGCCATTTTACCTGAATGAAGATGGGTCCATCCTCAGGCAAATGCAGAATCTGAGTTCCCTGCCCACTATCCTCCCCTGCCCAGCCCTCCACCCTGCAGCCCGCTCATGTCGCAGCCCCTCATAGCCTTGCTCTGATTCCTGAGGATGCAAATACAGGTCCATCTATGTGTTGGAGGGGCTCTCTGGTAGTGTAGTGCCTAAGGCACTTAACTGCTAACCAGAAGGCTGGAGGTTCAAACCCACCAGCCACTGCTCGGAAGGAAGATGAGACAATCTACTTCCGTAGTGACACTCCCTCGGAAACCCAAGGAGGGGTTGCTATGAGTTGGGTCCGACTGGATGGCACATAACAATGACAACTACAACTATGTGTTGGGGGTGTGGTTGGGCAGAAAGATGAGGTACTCTGGAAGAGCTAAGGACTGAAAATCCCACAGGAGGGGCTGCAGAACTTTCCACCAGCAAGGTTCCTGGGCACCCTGGAAGTCCACCAAATGCCTCTCTGCTGGTGCAGCAGACATCCTGAAGTAAGGGAGACACTTGACAGAGATGCATGTGACTGAAAAGTCAGGCTGTTGGGTGCACAATTCCTCACTCTTGGGTCTTGGAAGGTCTGCCAGTTGGAAGATCTGCGAGATGGTCCCACAGAATAGTCTGGCCCATCAAGTGCCATGGGGCTGTGGGGTCCATGCTGCCTCCCTCAGGGCTGCATGCAGAAAGGAAGGGAAGTTACAAGAACAAGATTCATGGGCTGGGCAGGCATGCAGGGCAGCTGGGCAGGGCTGGCTTAGAGGCTAAGCTAGCCATATACCCACATATCTTGCTGACTTGGGGCAGCCACACAAGGAACTAGCAGCACTTATCCCAATTCTGCCCCATGAGACTATCACAAAAATAATCATAGATGAAATGTGTTGGTGCAGCTGCAATGCTACAGGAATAAATAAGGCAATTTCCCTGATACCTGATTGTCCCCATATGCCACTTGATTTATTTATTCATAACCAACATCAATAACTACTCATCTTCAAGACAATGAATGAAATGGCAGAGTTTCTGCTGAAGGAGGTGAATGGGTTTACATTGCCCCAGCCAGAGACCACGCCCTGAGCTGTTAGGCGCCACTTCCTCCATTAGCACTCCAAGCCCAACTCTCTCCCATTAGTCATTTCTGGCCTTATCTTATTGATCCTTTTAATAGTAGGCAGCAACAATTTATTAGCAATTTTCCAGCGTGTCTGCCTCCTGGCTAGATATTTTTCCATCTTGAGAGCTAAAGTGATGTTTTCTAAATTGGGCTCTCTCTATGGTACGCAAGGAGGCCTTGTGAGTGATGCCATGAGGCCTACAAAGCAGGAACAACAGAATCAGGACATCAACATTATTGTCATTTTCTCCATTTATTTAAATTGTGAAAAGCAATTTTTATGGGTCAAGTCAAATGAAACTGTGTCAGGGGTGAAGGCCTACAGAGACCAGATGAAAAACAAATCATATTTTATTTAAAAGTATTCCCCTTACAGAATTTCATTTGTAAAAACACAGTTTCTGGTGCTGGGGGTAGTGTTGGAATTGAATAGCAGCCCAACCTCTCTGCCTTGGTCTAAACTAGGGGAAGAGCATGTGACCCAGCAAATTCTGTTCCTACGTATGTACTCCAAAGACTTGAAAGCAAGGAAAACAAATGTTTGTATATCAATGTTCACTGTAGCATTAACAATGGCCCAAAGGTGGAAACAGCCCAAGTGTCTATCAGCAGATTCATAGATAAACAACGTTAGTATATCCATACAACAGAGTATTACTTAACCATAAAGATACATGTCACAACATTGATGAACCTTGGAAACATTGTGCTGAGTGAAAGAGAACACACAAAAGGACAAATGTTGTATGATCTCACTTCTATGAATTATCTAGAATACGCAAATGTATAGATACCAAAGTATATTAGTGTTTACCAGGGGTCAGGGAGAGGAAGGAATACTGGATTTCTGTTTGGGTGATATAAAACTTTTGGAAATAAATAGTGGTGTTGGTGGCACAGTACAGTAAAAGTGATCAATGTCACCTAAAAATGGTTAAAATGGCAAGTGTTTTGTTGCATTTTTTACTGTCAGTAGATACAATTTGGGCAGCGTCACCCGAACACGTTGAGAAGGTGCTCCCAAAACGACAATGAAAGTGGATCATATAGGTCATTATTACATTAGTCTCTCAGATGATAACATCAAAACACAGGGCAGGTTACAGAAGCAGTCACCAAGGATATGCTGCACAGCCTAAAGCAGCTTCTAGTCAGCCCCTGGAGTTCCTGCTTCTCGAAGCTGGCTTGTTGTTATTGTTGTTATGTGCCGTCGAGTCGGCCCCGACTCATAGCGACCCCTCCTTGGGTTTCCGAGGCAGTATCACTACGGAAGTAGGATTGCCCAACCTTCCTTCCGAGGAGTGGCTGGTGGGTTTGAACCGCCAGCCGTCTGGTTAGCAGGCAAGTGTTTTAGCCACTATGCTACCAGAGCTCCCCGAAGCTGGCTACATATAGGTAATTCTCCAAAAGAACCCAATGCCTAAGGCAAAACGATCTATCTCCTAAGCTATTTACTAAGCTACTGTCCAACCCGAAGGTAACTCCAGGAAATCAGTTCCTACATAGTTCAAAAAGACACCTAAAGGTAGATGGCTTATGTGGGCCACCCTGATTCCATGGACCCAGAAATCTGGATTCCAGGAGAATCAAAATGATGTTGTCACACAGTAAAATTATAGAAAACAAAACAAGTTAAAAGCTAGGGGAGGAATAAGCCACTTCCCCATTTCATGAACCATGACTTGATTCATGACCCATTCTCATCCCTGAAAATGAAGAACTGGAGATGATGCGAAGATGATGGTTAATCACATGACCACAGAGCCATCCACCGGGATCTGCCTGATCTGTGGGAATAGGGAAGGGGCCTAAGGACCTCTTCCAGCTTCTCAATTCCTGGCTGAGCCAGGAACCCATTAGGGACTCTAGCAGGTGTTTACACTGGGGAAATTCAAATTTTTTATCCTATTAATAAAGAACCTTGGGGACTCCACAATTAAGCATTTGGCTGCTAACTGAAATGTTGATGGTTTGAATCCACCTGGTAGTGTAGTGCCTAAGGCACTTGACTGCTAACCAGAAGGCTGGTGGTTCAAACCCACCAGCCACTCCTTGGAAGGAAGGTTGGGCAGACTACTTCCATACATATACTGCCTCAGAAACCCAAGGAGGGGTCGCTATGAGTCGGGTCCGACTCGACGGCACATAACAACAACAACAGAAAACCCTATGAGGCACTTCTACCTGTCACATGGGGTCATTATGAGCCAAAAATAAATTCTACAGGACCTAACAACAACAAAGGAGCCCTGGTGGTACAATGGTTAAACTCACAGCTGCTAATCAAAAGGTCAGTGGTTCAAACCCACCAGCTGCTGCAGGGAAGAAAGACGTGGTAGGCTGCTGTTGTAAAGATTACAGCCATGGGGTAGTTCCACTCTGTCTTGCAGGGTGGCTATGAGTTGGAATCAACTCGATGGCAATAGATTTGGTTTTTAACAACAACATCCTGTTAACAGAGGCCAAAATAAGGCCAGGTTCTAAGACATCCCAAAGTGTACCAGGGATGCTTCATTTGCCCCAGGAAGGCTTTGCTCTCCTATCCTTTTGTCCTCAGCCCAGGTCTCCAGATCCATTAGAAGAATGACAACACTAGGCTCTATCTGTGTGGTCCCACCTCCACCAGAAGTTCTGGAACTGACAAGTATGCCACCCACCAGGCTCCATGTGGACTATTTACCATCTTCTTGTTTAATTTGTACAACAACATTGGGCATTATTTTGCTCAGAGTAAAACAAGCCCAGAAAGGATAAGTGACTGCTCCAAGACCACATAGCTAATAATGAGCTTCAAATTCAGGTCCATCTGCTTTATTATTTTTATAATATTTATATTACATTAAATTACACAATATTTGTATTGTATTACATTATTAATTCATGCTTATTTAATTAATATATAATTATAACAGTGGTGCAATGAATTACTTGTTATGGCTTTTCTAGCCATGATCTTTGTGACTCTCATCTGGTGACTAAGTGGAACCATGTAAATATAAGGTGCTTATGACCTACCAAGGGGATTAGATAGTTTCTTAACAATGTAAATAAGGTACATGGCACCCTTGTGGGGGGATGGCTCTTGGAAATAAGGTATATGGAATCTTAATATGGAAATCAGTCAGTTTTGTCATTTTGCTAGGTTTAAAATGAGCTCTCCCAGAGGTGGAGAAGGGGGAAATGCCACTACTATCAAGGCTGAGTAGAGCATGTCCTTGGACCCAAGATTCCTATGCTCAGACGACTGCAGAGAGATGGCAGAGAGATGGTGGTGGCAGAGAGATGGTGGGAGCAGAGGCAGTAGAACCTAGAGACTGGCACCAGACAGAGGAGTGGGGTCGCTGGCCCACAGAGCAAGAGAACTGAGTGCCTTTGGGCAGAAGGTTTGCTGGTGGAATGGGGTGCACCTATTAGAATATTGGAATATTGAAAGGGCTTTGTAACACTTCCCTGAACAGGGCAGAGTCCAAGCTGAGAGGCCAATGACCTGTGGGCCTGACTGAGGAGAGGTTGTCCCGATTGAAGAATTGTATCCTGAGTGTTCCTGAACCTGAATTGTAACCTGTTACTTCCCTAATAAACCTCATAATCATGAGTACTGTTGGCGAGTTCTGTGTGGCCACGGCAGCAAATTATCAAACCCAGCAAAGAAGTAGAGAGTGCCGTGGGAGGGACAGTTGGTGTCAGAACTGGCAGAAAGCTTGGAGGGTGGCAGCACGTCTGACTTCTCCTTCATGGGAATCAGCCTTGGGCTGATGCTGCTCATGGTGGTTCTGTCTCTTCCTAGTGAAGTTAGAAGAAGTCAGAGGATGTCACCCCCATGGCCTTTCAGCAATAACCCATTAATATAATTATCAGGAGCAATGGTGGTTCAGTGGTAAAATTCTCACCTTCCGTGTGGGAGACCTGGGTTCAAGTCCCGGTCACTGCACAGCATATTCAGCAACCACTGGTCTGTCCATGGAGGCTTGCCTGTTGCTATGAGGATGAACAGATTTCAGGGGAGCTTTCAGACTATTTTGGACCAGGAAGAAAGGCCTGGCAAAACTACTGAAAAATGTTAATGAGCAACCTATGGTTCACAATGGTCTTACCTGCAACTGGTCATGGAGAAGGTGCCAGACCAGCAGTGTCTCATGCATTTGTACGTGCGGTCACCCTGAGTCGGGAGCCAACTCCGCAGCAACCCATGACACCATATAAATTATGTTTTAACCTCAAGAGGTAGACGCTTCCCCCACTCCTTTGCTTTATACATTAAAAAAACAAAAATGTGCCTTCTACCTAATTAAACCTTCTAATCTGAACCCAGGCCTTCTGGTTCTGGAGTGAATTTCCAGGTGCTGAGGAGAAGTCTGCTTTTGTTGGTGGATAACCAGGAGCAGGGTGATGGGCCTGGCATCCCGTCCAGTCTCTCAGGCCTGCTCCGTAAGCTGGAGTCCCAGCCTTCTGCAGTGATGACTCCTCTTACCATGGGACTGGGTTCGCATTGCCCTCCATCTGTGGCTAAGAAGCATGTCTCGGGTTGTCCCATCATCTTCACAGCCATGTCTTCAGGAATCTAATGAAGTTTGATATCATGTCTTACAAGTTTAGGGAGAGGAAGTTAGGAAATGCTGTAACGCTTGATGTCACTCAATCACATTTGGTGATTTTACTGTATTAGGGATCGCAGTATAATGGCATTTTAAAGCTAGAAATGACTCCAAAAACCAAATCACTGTCATCAAGTTGATTCCCACGCATGGCGACCCCCATTGAGTTTCCAAGGCTGTAAATCTTTATGGAAGCAGACTGCCTCATCTTTCTTCTGTGGAGTGGCTGGTGGGTTCAAATCACTGACCTTTTGGTTAGCAGCAAAATACCTTAACCACTGCACCACCTTAGAAATTACTGTTGTTGTTGTTGTTGTTATGTGCCGTCGAGTCGGCCCCGACTCATAGCGACCCCTCCTTGGGTTTCCGAGGCAGTATCACTATGGAAATAGATTGCCCAACCTTCCTTCCAAGGAGTGGCTGGTGGGTTTGAACCGCCAGCTTTCTGGTTAGCAGTCAAGTGCCTTAGCCACTATGCTACCAGAGGTCCTTTACTATGCCAACCTTTAATACTCATTTTCAGTCATCCTCATATCACCTTCAACCAGAAAATCAAATCTACAGATTTATCTGTTCTGGACATCTTATATAGATAGAATCAAACAACATATGGTCTTTTCCATCTGGCATCTTTATTTAATGTAATATTTCTGAGATTCAGCCACATTAATACTTTGTTTCTTTTAATTGATACTAGGGGTCATCTAGTCTTCTGACCCACTTCAAATGAAAAATAGAAGCACAGAGTCATTGAGTGACTTGCTTGAGGACGCACAGCTTGACAGTCTGTGGCAGAGATGGCTATGATGACTAGAAAACAATCACAGCACTTCCTCCCCTGGCTGCTGGACATTATGCCACCAGGCAGCTCTGTGGCAGAGGAAGGAAGTACCAGACAGCCCCTCAGTGTGAGCTCAGGGATTTGCAGTGATTTTACAAATGACGGCTATAAGCTACTATTGTTCCAGACCAGCAAATGCTGGTAAGAACTTTCTGCCATTTGAACAGATTCTGTTATTTGATCAAATGAATAACAGTGTGATTTAATGAATGCTGATGAGAACATCAGGAAAGATCAGCAAGTATGCGACTCTGGTGAGTGAACTAAAGCATGCCTCTCTCATGACAGTGACCTCTGCACTAAATTCTCATTTCATGTGTTTGTGTTCTAGAATTGTATTTGTTTCCTACGGTTGATAAAAAAAGTGCCACAAAATGGGTGGCTTTAAACAGCAGAAACATGCTGTCTCATAGTTCTGGAGGCTAGTGGCCCAATCAACAAGTCATCTGGGCCATGCTCCCTTCAGAGTCTCGGGGGGAAGTTTCTTTCTAGACTCTTCCATCTTCTAGTAGCCTCACGGGTACCTTGCCTTGGACATACATCTTCACATGCCCATCCTTCCTCTGTCTGTCTCTCTGTGTTTCTTCTTTTTTATAAAAACGCCACTTGTATTGGTTCAGGACCCACCTAGTCCAGTATGATCCTATGTTAACTGATAACATTTTCAAACACCCTATTTTAACAGTCATGTTCACAAGTACCATGGGTTTGGACTTCAATATATCTTTTTGGGGACACAATTCACCCCATAGCATCACCAGACTGGGTGTGCCTCCCCTCAGGGTTGGTGGCATATTCCTTTTCTAGCCCTAGTGGCAAGTTTGGCATCTGGTGCATCGCTTGTTCTCAATAAATATTTGTTGAGCTGAAACTGGGAAACATCAAAACATAGCTCATTTTCATCCCAGAGAGTGAGATGGCATCCTATTGTGGTACATCTTATAAATGTGACTTCACTTTGGTGTCCCTCTAGAAGGTGGTGCTCTTGCACAGTGTGTCACATACAGGTTAGATAGGACATCCACCACTAAACACTCCCAGTCATAGTTGGAGCCATGAAATGGTGGAAGCAATGATGATCTCTAATCATAAAGGATATAACCTTGATGATCTCAGAAAGACAGACTTGAGGACAACCCTGAAACTAAAAGGAGAGAGTTTTAGGACAGAGGAGGCACAAATGGACTCCCAAAACGGAATTCTCACATTGTTCATTCAACATAAGAAACTTATTACCTCTTGTGGATTGCTGGGAACAATTACAACAATTGGTAAGGCATCAAAAGCTACTAAATGGACAAAATGACCCCCTTTGTTTGCCAGACCACGTGCCCTCACAAAACACCCTCTCCCTAACTCCTCACTCCAGAGGGATTCCTGAGATAGATGAATCTCAGGTCTGAAATGAACCTAGTATCATCTGTGTGCTATGACAGACAAAATCCAAAACCAGCTCTGGGGGACAGAGATTCCTTGATGGCAGAAGACAGACAGGAAGATGCCCCAGAGCATACACTAATTTCAGTAGCAACTGTTCCTTGCTTGCACCTCATAAAGAATTCTGGCCTGGGAGTCCAGGCAGGACTCAGCAGGCTGGTCCTTGGTGGTGGAGTCAGCATGGTTCCTGCCTATCAGGCCCTCTTGATCATTTCTGTTCTGAGGCTGTTCATCTGAGGAATACTGATACTCTCAGAGTCCAGCTCACTAATTGCAGACTTTCAAAGTCATTAAGGAACATTTGAGCTGAATCAGGTTAAAATTCCCAGCTGAGCATTGCTTTTCCATTGTCTACTTTCACTGGAAGCCCAAGAAAGCAATCTTGCAGCAACAGCGGAAGGTCATCTTCCTGTGTCCCCAGCCCCTTAACCTTTAGAGGTCTCTAAGACCTCTACCCACCAGCCTTTTTCTTCCACTCCAAAGCTCTGGCAGCACTAGGGCTCTCGTAACTGTTCTCCCTGGCTCACCTTCTGATCCCTGACAGCCATCGGTTTTCGCATCCCAGTGCTTTCTTCTACCAGTTGTTCCCAGCTTTGCCCTCCATGAGCCAGCTACCTCTGTGTTCCCTCTCTCTGAGGGCTCCGTGCCATCCTTTACCTGTGGCCAAGCTAGGTCTTCCTCCTTTCCTCTTTGAACAGTACCTATATCTTCTCTTCTTATTTTCATTTCCAAGGCTGATATGCTAAATGTTCTCTATTCTTCCTCAAACCAAAACCGTTGGTTCTCTATTGCCCTGTCCCTCTCCATTTCCACCCCCAACACCATACAAAGTAATCCATTTGGCTTCCGCCTCATCCACCTCCTTGCCTTCAGTTCCCTCTCAAGCCCTCTGCACAGCAGTTCCTGCCCCTACCCTCTATTGAAATGGTTCTTGCCAAGAGCACCAGTGACCTCATCACCGAATCCTAATCACCAAAGTCCAGGGTCATCTCCAGATCTCCAGTCAGCCTCCTCTTCTTCTCCCTTTCCTTGACCACTCTCTTTAATGAGGCCACCAACTTTGCTTCTGGATGACCCAATCAGATAGCCATAGAGCTGTCTGGGTCTTTTTTAAAACACGTTGCCTTGCTACAATGGCTTGCTTCACCTTTAGGACTAAGTCTGTCCTCTTACAGGGAGAGCCTTCAAGTGTGTGGCACCAGCAGGATTATCTGCATCATTTGTTACTTCTTGCCCCTATGCTTCAGTTGTGTGTGGTTTTTACTGCAACCTTATTGGTCTCCATGCATTTGCATGTGTAGTTTCCTCTGTCCGAAATGTCTGTCTTTTTCCTCCTCCCCTTCTAGGGGCTACACCTTGCCTGTCTGACTCACTGGAGGCAGTCATGCTCCGAAGATTTCCCTGATTGTGTTCTATGAGCCTGATGCCTTTGTTGCAGCCTGAGCCCTTAGGGTACAGGGAAGATACCCTGCAGCTTAGTACACACAGTAAACAAAGATCCTCACTTGTGAGGGATTGAATTGTGCCCCTTCAAAAGATATGTGGAGATTTTAATGCCTGTACTTATGAACATGACCTTGTCTGGATTTAGTTGTTCTTTTTTTTTTTTTTTTTAAGATGTGATCAGTTAAGTTAATGGTGTGACCTACCAGAGTAAGGTATGTCCCAATTGTTTCTGAGTGATGTCTCATAAAAGGGGAAAACAGACACAAGGACAGGAGGATAGACTATGTGAAGATATATCTACAAGAAAGGAACCCCAAGAAATGGCTTAGGCTACAGAAGTCGGAAGAAACAAGGAACATCCCCTAGAGAGGACAGGGAGCATTGCCCTGCCAATGCCTGAATTCAGACTCCTGGTGCCGGAACTGTAAGACAATACATTTCTGTTCTTACCATCCACCCAGTTTGTGGTATTTTGTTATGGCACCCCTAGAAAATTAAGACATCCATTTTCTTCTCTTCCCACACTATCTTTCTCAGAAAATCCATTTGGTCCCAAGGTTTCAACTTGCAACTCAACTCAGCACAAACGTTCTTTGTCCCTGTCTGGTAGGCCCTCGTTTGGCAAATTCTCAGCTCTCTGCCGTTATGCTTAACTCCAGGCCCATGTCCTTTTCTGGTCCCAAGACAGTAATTGTATCTGGACACCTAACCAGGCTCCTGTCTCTGAGCCCTGTTCTCTATCAGCCACGTTTTGCACAGTGCAGGCTAAAAGCTCCAGGTCATCTCTGCTTCCTTTCCTTTCTGTCCTCAGCTACCAAATCTCTCATCACAGCCTAACCACTAAAATAAGTCTGTTTTGTCCTTGCTTCCCACTACCTCATATCTGGTCCTATGTCCAACTCGGTTCCCTGCTCCTCTGCTCACTCCTCTCCAACTCGCTGAGTTTTTTTTTTTAATTTTTTATTTTTATTAGGATTTGGGTGAAGATTTACAGAGTAAATTCACTTTTCATACAGCAGTTCACATATACTTTGTCTCATGTCAT
>NW_006921608.1:8057563-8077444 GCF_000298275.1 Orycteropus afer afer | reverse complement strand
AGGTTGTTTCCAAGTTTTGGCTATTGTAAATAGTGCTGCGATGAACATCGGTGTGCATATATCTGTTCTTGTTATGGCTCTCACTTCTTTAGGGTCAACTCGCTGAGTTTTTATAAAGTAATTAGCTCACAACATTCATTGGCTTCCCAGTAGCTACTGACAGCTGTATCTCCCAAACACCAGGCATTTGTTGATCTTTATCATGATACTAAATATGATTTATCCATGTGTCATCTATACAATTACTTATTTAACATTTTTATTTATATCAAACTTTTCTTAACATTAGGAACTCTGATGGCATTGTAGGTGAGACATTTGGAGGCTAACTAGAAGGTCTGCAGTTCAAACCCACCAGCTGCTTCATGGGAGGAAGATGAGGCAATCTTCCATAAAGATTTATAGCCTTGGGAACCCAATGGGGGTCACTATGAGTCAGAAGTGATTCGATGACAGTGTTTTTTTTTCTTAAAATTATTGTAAAAAAAATTGTTATCACTGTTGTGTTAGGTACCATCGAGTCCATTGTGACCTATAGCGACCCTGTGTGACAGAGTGGAACTGCCCCACATGGTTTTCTTGGCTATAATTTTCACAGAAGTACATCTCTAGCTCTTTCTCTGGATGAGCCTCTGGGTGGGTTCAAACCACCAACTTTCAGTTAGCAGCTAAGTGCTTATCTGTGCCACCCGGGCTCTCATTAAAGTAAATGAAAAACCAGCAACACTTGACATAAAGAGGAAGTTACCTGAAAAACAAATGCTGATACCATTTTTAAAAAAACCTAAGATACTTAGGTGTCGCAAACGGTTTGTGATTGACCGCTAACTGAAGGCTTGGTGGTTTGATCCCACCCAGTTGTTGTTGTTGTTATTTGCCATGGAGTAGGATGGGAGCTCTGGTAGCATAGTGGCTAAGACACTTGCCTGCTAACCAGACGACTGGTGGTTCAAACCCACCAGCCACTCCTCGGAAGGAAGGTTGGGCAATCCTACTTCCGTAGTGATACTGCCTCGGAAACCCAAGGAGGGGTCGCTATGAGTCAGGTATGACTCGACGGCACATAACAACAACAGGATCTGACTCATAGCGACCCCTCCCTTGGGTTTCCAAGGCGGCATCACGACGGAAGTAGATTGCCCAACCTTCCTTCCAAGGAGTGGCTGGTGGGTTTGAACCTCCAGCCTTCTGGTTAGCAGTCAAGTGCCTTAGGTACTATAGTACCATGGAAGAAAAGTCCTGGTGGTCTGCTTTCATTAAGATTACAGCCAAGAAAAGGCTATGGAGCAGTGCTATTCTGTGATTCATGGGGTCAGAATTAACTCAGCAGTAGCTAACAACAATAACAACGACATGTACCAACCAAAATCAACATGTATACCAAGACACTCTTCGGGAAAACAGGCCAAATGAGCAAGGCCTCCTTCATGTTTGGTGACGGAGAACGCTCTAGGCCCTCTAGACCCAACTCCCACCACCTCCCCCTATCCTCCAGTTCATCCTACACCTCCCTGAATGTGGAGTGTAACTTCCGGCTTTTGGACCTTTGCACCTACTGTTCCATCTGCTTGAAATCCCCTCCTGCTGCTTCAGTCTGTTTCAATTGTGCTCATTCTTTAAGGCCTGGTTTAAGCACTACCATCTCTATATAGCATTCCTTGAAACCACTATTTGAAGTACTCCTTCCCTGCCAGGCATTTCCACATTATTTCTTTTTGTACATATAGTATATTTACCTGTCTTGCCTCGAATGTGTGTTCCTTCAAAATTAGCAATTGGATTTTCATTAAGTTTCACATCCCCTAATGCCTAAAATAATTTCTGTAGATTCTCAATAAAGTCTGGTGATTTGAACATGATGCCACTCCTTGGAAGGAAGATGGGGCAATCTTCTTCTGTAGTGATACTGCCTTGGAAACCCAAGGAGAGGTCGCTATGAGTCAGGTCAGACTCCACGGCACATAACAACAACAACAACACTAAACTGAATTACATGATACTCTCCAAACTCCAAAGGAGGAGGGCAAACATGCTTTTCTACATGTTTACACATGTCTACATCATTAAAGGTATTGGATTTTATGTCTGCCAATTAGATAAAAACATTTGGGGGAGGAAGAGAATCAGGCTCTCAAAAAACTAATTGTAAAGTATCTATGAGATAGCTTACTATATAGCTATGTCATATCTTAATGTATTGTTTTTTTAATTGTCAAAATTGCAAATTTACAGGAGTACCTTTAAAACTATTACTTGATATCTTTTGAAATTTCCATTAACTTTCATTCAGTCATTAAACCAAAATTGTTGTCAGTAACATTTAAAATGATACCTTTGGTGCTGTGAACTATTTGGCATGGCTCTTCTAGCCAAGGTCTTTTTGACTCCCACCAGATGACTGAGTGGAACTAAGCAAATGAGAGGTGTTTGTGGACCACCAAGGGGATTGGATAGGTGGTTAGTAATATAAATAGGTATATGGCACCCTTGTTGCAGTAGAACCATGAAAACAGGTGTTTAGAACCCTAAAGTGGGGATTGGTCAGTTTTGTTATTCCACTAGGCTTAAAATGAACGCTCACAGAGGCGAAGGGTAGATCTCACTGTCATCAAGAGACAAGAGTTGAAGGTGGAGTGGAACATGCTCTTGGACCCAAGATGTCCGTGCTGGACCTCCTTGGCAGAGACAGCAACAGGACCAAGAAGCATGAGACAGAGCAGCGGGCTAGCTGGCCCACAGAATGAGAAAGCTGAGTACCTTTGAGCAGGAGTCTTGCTGACAGACTGGGGTGCACCTAGGTGCACCTAGTGGCAGAGCTAAAAGAGCTGTGTGACACTTGCCTGAGCAGGACAGAGACCAGGCCGTAAGGCCAAGGGCCAGAGAGATGTGCCTGATGGCATAGCAGAGGGGAAAATGTCCTGATCCAAGAACTGGATCCTGAGCTCATTCCTGAACCTGAGTTATAGTCTGTTACTTCCCTCATAAACCCTATATTCGTGAGTATTGTCTGTGAGTTCTGTTTGGCCATTGCAATGAACTCAGCAGTAAAGTTGTGAGTGCCGTGGAAAGGATGGCTGGTTTCAGAGTTGGTAAGAAGATTGGAGGGTGGCTACATGTCTGGCCTCACAGGAATAAGCCTTAGGCTGATGTTGCTGATGGTGATTCTGTCTCCCCCTCATGAGATCGGAGGAGGTCAGAGTATGCCAGCCACCTCCATGTCCTTTTTATAATACCCTTCCCACATTTGCATTTCCACAGTAATCCATAAATTGGAAGATAAGATCTCTTGCATTTATATTATGAACCTCAGCTAAAAGGGAAAGAGCAATTCTATAGAAGGGTTTCAGTTCCTTGAAACCACACCAGTTCATCCTTCTGACTTGGAAAATTCCATGCAAGATTGAGAGGCATGTTACAGAAAACTAGGCAATTCTTGGGTCTTCAAGCAGAGGTAACTCCTTCATGTAAACTGCCTCTTCAACTGTGAATGAGAGGTGGGTGTAGTGAATGTCTGTCATTTCCCCATTGGTGAATGTGGGGTGGGAGCATGAGAGTGAGAGAAAAAGAGGAAAGAAGGAGAGAGGCTATCCTAGTTACCTAATGTTGTTATAACACAATTACTACTACTGGGTGACTTTAAAAGTCAGAAATTAATTTTCTCACAGTTCTGGAGGCTAGAAATCCGGGTCTTGACCATGTTGATTGCTTCCTGGTTGGTCCCCAGGAATTCCTTGGTTACCTGGCTTGTAGACAGCACTCCCATGGCATCTATCTCCCTTCTTGTGTGTCTATTCTGTTCTATTTACAACTTAATAGTTATTAGGTCTAGCTACAATTTTGAGGATGGTGCAAGACTGGGCAGTGTTTCTTTCTGTTGTACATGGGGTCTCCATGAGTCAGAACCAACTCGATGGTACCTAACAACAATAGTGATTAGGTTTAGGATTCACCCTACACTGGTGTGATGGAGCTGTGTGTCAACTTGGCTGGACCACAATTCCATGTGGTTTGAGTTGTTGTGGTGTGGTTGTTCCCATGATGGGATCAGATGACTATGTTTTGAGTGGCCAATCTGTTGAAAGGGAGTTTCTCTAAGGGTGTGGCCTGCTTCCAGTATATCTGTGGACATCCTGGGAGAAGAGACACTCTTCTGTGGATCGGGATTCTGTTGTGCTGCCTACAACTGTCCATGAGTGAACAATCCACCATTCGGCCTGGAGATCTCGGATTCGTCACTCATTGGAGTCAACAGCCAGTGTACTGCCTGCCAGCCTTGAGTTCCTCAGCCCCTGCGGCTACAAGAGTCGGGAAAAGCCTCCAGCTTGACATTTGATCCAGGAACTTTGGACTTGCCAGTTTCTATTAGTGTGTGAGCCATTTTCCTAAGATAAATCTCTCTCTCTCTCTCTCTCTCTCTCTGTGTGTGTGTGTGTGTGTGTGTGTGTGTGTATATATATATATATATATATATAAGCTTTACTGGTTTTGTTTCTCTAGAGAACCCAGTCTAACACAACTGGTTTGACCTCATTGCCACAACAAAAGAAAATCCTCTTTTCCAACAGGATCACATCAAAAGGTACATTGTTGCTGTTAGGTACTGTCAAGTCAGGTCCTACTCATAGCAACCTTATGTGCAACAGAACAAAACACTGCCCAGTCACACTCCATCCTCACAATCTTTACTATACTTGAGCCTGTCATTGCAGCCACTGTGTCAATCTATTTTGTTGAGGGTCTTCCCCTTTTTCAATGATCCTCCACTTTACCAAATGTGATATCCTTCTCCAGGGAGTGGTTCAGACCACATAATCCAATTAGGTGAGACAAAGTCTGGCCATTCTCGCTTCCAAGGAGCATTCTGGCTGTTCTTCTTTCAGGACATATTTGTTCATTCTTCTAGCAGTCCATGGGATTTTCAGTGCTCTTTGCCCACATCACAACTCAAAGGCATCAACTCTTCTTTGGTTTTGGTGTAATGCCTAAGGCACTTGACTGCTAACCAGAAGGCTGGAGGTTCAAACCCACCACCCACTCCTCGGAAGAAAGGTTGGGCAATCTACTTCCTTAGTAATACTTCCTCAGAAACCCAAGGAGAGGTCACTATCAGTCGGATCCCATGCCAAGGCAGTCAGTTTGGTTATTTTATTATTATTATTATTCATTGTCCAGCTTTCCAATGTATATGTTGTTGTTGTTGTTGCTGCTGTTATTATGTGCCATCGAGTTGGCCCCGACTCATAGAGACCCTTCCTTGGGTTTCTAAGGCAGTATCACTATGGAAGTAGATTGCCCAACCTTCTTTCTGAGGAGTGGCTGGTGGTTTAAACCTCCAGCCTTCTGGTTAGCAGTCAAGTGCTTTAGGTACTATGGTACCAGGGCTCAGATACTGAAAATACCATGGCTTGAGTTAGGCATACTTTAGTCTTCAAAGAGACATCTTTGCTCTTCAGCACTTTAAAGAGGTTTTTTGTAGCGGATTTGCCCAATGCAATACGAAGTCTGATTTTGTGACTGCTGCTTCCATTGGTGCTGATTGTAGAACTAAGTAAAATGAAGTCTTTGACAACGTCAATCTTTTCTCCATTTATCATGATGCTGCTAATTGGTCCAGTTGTGAGGACCTTTGTTTTCTTTATGTTGAGATGTAATCCAAACTACAGACTATAGTCTTTATTCTTAATCAGTAAGTACTTCAAGTCATCTTCACTTTCAGCAAGCAAGGTTGTGTCATCTGCATATTTCAGGTTGTTAATGATTCTTCCTCCAATCCTGATGCCATGTTCTTCTTCATTTACTCCAGCTTCCTGGATTATTTGTTTAGCATACAGACTGAATAAGTACGGTGAAAGGATACAACTCTAACGCACACCCTTTCTGATTTTAAACCATGTAGTATCCTTTTGTTCTGTTCGAGAGACAGCCTCCTTGTCCATGTGCAGGTTCCTCATGAATGTAATTAAGTGTTCTGGAATTCCAATTCTTTGTGATGTAATCCATAATTTGTTACGATTCACACAATCAAATGCCTTTACATAGTCAATAAAACACAAGTATTTTATTTCTGGTATTCTTTGCTTTCAGCCAAGATTCATCTGACATCAGTAATGATATCCCTTGTTCCAAGTCCTCTTCTGAATCCAGCTTGCATTTCTGGCGGTTCCCTGACAATATACTGCTGCGGCCATTTTTAAATTATCTTTAGCAAAATTTTACTTGCATGTGATATTAATGATGTTCTGTAATTTTCACATTCCGTTGGATCACCTTTCTTTGGAATAGGCACAGATACAGATCTCTTCCAGGAAGTTAGCTGTCTTTGAAATTACTTGGCATAGATGAGTAAGTGCCTCCAGTGCTGTATCCATTTGTTGAAATATCTCAATGGGTATTCTGTCAGTTTCTGGAGACTTGTTTTTCTCCAATTCTTTCAGGGCAGTTTCAACTTCTTCCTTCAATACCATTGGTTCTTGATCATTTGTAACGTCCTGAAATAGTTGAACATTGACCAATTCATTTATGTGCAGTGACTCTGTGTATTCCTTGCATCATTCAATATTTTGCCCATAGAATCCTTCAAGATTGCAACTTGAGGTTTGAATTTTTTCTTCAGTCCTTTCAGCTTGAGAAATGTGAAGCGTATTCTTCCCTTTGTTTTTCTAACTCCAGGTCTTTGCACATTCATTATAATAATTGACTTTGTCTTCTTGAGCTGCTCTTTGAAATGTTCTGTTCAGCTCTTCTATCTTGTCATTTCTTCCATTTGCTTTAGCTACTCTCTGTTCGAGAGCAAGTTTCAGTGTCTCTTCTGACATCCATTTTGGTCTTTTCTTCCTTTTCTGTCTTTTTAATGACCTTTTGCTTTCTTCATGGATGATGCTCTTGATACCATGCCACAATTCATCTGGATTTGGGTCACCGATGTTCAGTGTGTCAACTCTATTCTTCAGATGGTCTCTAAATCCACATGGGATATAATCAAGATCATATTTTGGCTCTCATGGACCTCCTCTAATTTTCTTCAGTTTCAACTTGAACTTGCATATAAGCAAGTTCCACGTGAGATCCACATGTATAGCCACTGTTTATGTTGTTGAAAAAAGGTATTTGCAATGAACAAGTCATTGGTCTTGCAAAATTCTATCATGCGATCTCTGGCGTCATTTCTACCACCAAGGCCATATTTTCCAACTACTTCTTTGTTTCCAACTTTTGCCTTTCAATCACCAGTGATCATCAATACATCTTGATTGCATGTTTGGTCAATTTCAAACTGTAGAAGTTGGTAAAAATCTTCAATTTCCTCTTTTTTACCTTTGATGGTTGGTGCATAAATTTAAATAATAGTAGTATTAACTGATCTTCCTTGTAGGCATATGGATATTATCCTATCACTGACAGCATTTACTTTAGGATAGATCTTGAAGCATTCGTTTTGATAATGAATTCAGAAGGTATAAGGGTCAGGAATTCAACACATATTTTGGGAGGACAGACTTAAATCAATAACAGAGATTCATAATAGAATTCAATCCATATTTTCATAATTCATTCCCCTGTGTTTGAAAATATCTTATTTATTTATTTTCTAGAATTGATTTCTGGGACATTCATTCTGCGGAAAATGTAACAAAGAAATAAGTAGCTCCTTTGCACAAGTTATACCCTTTGTCAATGTCAAATGCCTTAGTCACTTCTTGGGGGAAATCAAGAGATTGATTCATGGGGAAGTGACCCTCTTACCACTTGTGGTTCCTTTTTTCCTGTTCTGTATCAAGACTCAGAGTACTTAGAAGAGCATTCTTGCATCCAAAGAAGAACCTGAGAGAAAACCTGTAAGTAAACTTTCAAAATAATCTTGTTTTTGAAATTGCTTTTTCAAAGTCAGGTATTAGAGGTATTAGTAAATTGGAATAGACAGCTGATACCAGAGCACCACACCCTTTACTCCCAATAGTCTACCTTTCTATATAAATATCAGAAAGAAAGTACTTTTCAGTATCAGCCTGAGGTATCTGAATGCTCTCACCTCAGGGAAGACTGCTACATGAATTAACAGAGTAGCTTGTGTAAATTTATGTGTTCCTCAGTTTTTGAAGAATTAATCCCTGTAGCTAGGTCTCCTGGCAGTGGTGAGGCCCATGGTCACTCATCCCCCTGAAGAAAGGCGACCACACCTCACTAATAATCTGCCTCCCATCACTTCACAGCACACAGTGATGGACTGAATTGTTCTGTAAATGCTGTTCTGTTTACCTGGTAGCTTTCATTAATCTTTCCTTTCTTGTGTGAAGGTTGTTTTCACCAAGTAAGGCATTTACTGGCTTTCCCAAGGCAAAAACAATTAAAATAAAGTTATGAGAAATGCATTCTACCTCAGACAGAGGCCTCTGCTCCTACAAGAGCTATTTTGGCAGTCTGAGAGAACAGAGAACAGTACGTACCGACCAAATTATAAGTTTGCTAGTTTTCAGGAGAAAAAAAAGGAAAAGAGAGAAAGGATGAAGAAGAAGAAGAAAAATTACACGTAGAGAAAAGAAAACCTTCCATTTTTCTTTCGTGCCACTTATAGGTGCAGGGCTTTGATATTCTGACTCAGAAAATCCAACTTTCCTGCTCTTCTTCACCTTTTATTTTGGAGACAATGGGGCTAGCAAGGGTCTTAGAACCATCAGGCCAAGGGAGCAGGGGCCCCAGGGGTGAACTGACCTATCTAAGATCATCCAGCCATTTTGGGGAGGGGTGGGTTAAACCACAGGCCCCCCCACCTCGGCCTCTTTTCCTAATCCACTCTGCACTTATTTGAATTTCCTTTATGAAGAGATTCAAATCAAGTCACAAGACAGAGAGTGAGGGAGGTAGACTGGCTCGGACTAGGTTACCGCAGGGGATCTGCAGAGCTGGTTGGAGAACTGAGAGAATAGGGAGTGTAGGTTTGGGTTTATGTTTCCCCAGGGTGTCTGCAGACTGCATCTGGGCTTATCGAGCACAGGCCACTGGCTTCAGCAGGTGGAGCAGGGTCCGAATGAATTGCAAGATGTCAGGCAAGGCTACAGTCAGTGCAAAGAGGGTATCCTCTCCAGGTATGTCCCCCAAAAGAAAAAGAAAAGGTTGCCCTAAGAGCAACCTCATGTGTTACAGAGGAGAACTGCTCCATAGGGTTTCTTGGCTGTAATGTTAGTGAAAAGGAACTCTGGTGATGTAGTGATTATGACATTTGGCTGCCAACCAAAGGGTTGGCGGTTTGAGACCCATCAGCTGCTCTGAGGAAGAAAGATGGAACAGTCTGCTTTCATAAAGATTTATAGCCTTGGAAACCCAATGGGGGTTGCTATGGGTCAGAATTGACTCTGTGGCAGTGAGTTTGGTTTGGGTTTTCTTGGTAAAGCTAATGGAGACAGATCACCAGGCCTTCTGTCTGTGGCTTTGCTGGTGGGTTTGCATGGCCAAGCTTCCAGTTAAAGGACCAACACCAGCCATTTGTGTCACCCAGGCACCTTGAGGGAAGTGAGAAGGCACAGATCGCTCCTGGGTGATGTGGGCGTGGGCCGGCGGCCTGTGGGTCTCTGGTGGCCTGGAGAACCTGTGCCCCAGGCTGGGTGGCAGGAGGAGCAGGTCCCTTGCCTCAGCAGATTTTCTTCAGAACTGAACAAATACAGGAGAAACATTGCCAGGCTTTCTGATTCTTTTGGAAAGAAACCAGAAATTTAGAATTTTGGGGGTGACATCTGATTTTTAAAAATGTTGACTCACTGTTGACAAACCCTTTGACTGGCTGAATTTGGTTGTCAGTCTGTCATCCCTGGTCTTGGTTGGTCCTCACATCCTCTCTCCCCCTCCCTCCCTCTGCCTCTCTTCTCACTTTATCCTTCCTTTTCTCCACTCCCCAGAATTACCATGCTCTCCTTTATTGCCTGGGGCATTTTAAAATCTTGTGGTAAGCCAGTTCCCAGTCTCAAGCATAGGGCTTTTCTCTTTGCCTCGGGAATATTTATTTTTGCCCTTAGAGCTCTAACTCCATTTTAGTCTCCTCCCTCATGCTTACTGGACTGGGCCCTCCCTCCCTCTTTCCATCATTTCTTCCAGCAGCCTCTACAGGGCTAACCTACTCCCTTTAACCTGTAATTTCTCTTTATTTTGCCTCCATTACTAAGGATGTTTATTGTCTGACTCAACATCCTTGTCTCCCTAGGACAGAGTGCCTGCTTCTAGCTTTTACCAACAGCAATGTCCCAGGAGTAATGACCCCTTTCCCATCTCTCCCTCTAAACTATGGTTTGCACCACACCCCTGGCAGAGAAGACTTAGCTGGAGTCCACAGAGGAATGTCACTGATGGCCCATCTCTCCTTTAGGAGGTCAGAGCAACTTTTGTGTGACTGTGTGAGAGGGGGCAAGGAAAGGATGAGGTGGTGATGAGGAGCCCTTGGTTCAACCTGAGAGCCAAGTAGAACCACACAGGCTGTACATCCAGCCTGAGCCCACATTTAACAGTTTCCATGCAGAGCTGCGCTGTTGCCATGGGAAACAGAAGTAGGTGGGCTTCTCCATCAAGTCTACACATGCTAGCAAACACTGGCTCTGAAGTACAAACACAGTGGCCACCATTGTCTTCCCTGTTGTTGTTGTTGTTGTTCTTATGTGCCATCAAGTTGGACCCGACTCATAGCGACCTCTCCTTGGGTTTCCGAGGCAGTATCACTATGGAAGTAGATTGCCCTATCTTCCTTCCAAGGAGTGACTGGTGGGTTTGAACCGCCAGCCTTCTGGTTAGCAGTCAAGTGCCTTAGGTACTATGCTACCAGAGCTCCCATTGTCTTCCCTAGGGGGTATCAAATGTCACAGTGGCCACCATTGTCTTCCCTGGGAGTGGTATTAAATGTCAGGGGCAGCAAGAGCCCTGGCATGGAGGGTATGGTCCCCACTCATCCCCTCCCAGAACGCTGTTGGGCCAACTTTGTTAGAGAGTCAAGGAGACCAACATTCCTGCGCATTGTCCTCAATGCAGATCAACTCTCAAGGTTCAGAAGAACAAGTTCTTGGTTCATATTCAAGACTCAGTCACCAGCCACAACAAATAATAATTGTTGCTCTTAGGTGCTGTTGAGTCGATTCCGACTCTTACTATGCACATGCGATAGAGTAGAACGGCCCCGTTTATTGGCTGAGATCTTCATGTGAGTAGATAGTTAGGTCTTTCTCCTGTGGAGCTGCTGGTGAGTTCAAATGACCAACTTCTCAGCTAGAAGCCAAGCATGGCACCACCAGTGTGCCTTGAAATAATAATTAGATTTTCCAAAAAGAGAAGCTCACCATAAGACCTTTCTAGATTGAAGAATACTGAAGATATACATCACCAGTGCTCATTTAAAAATCTATCTGTAATAGTGCAGGTTTGCTGTGAGGATTAGAAATAATGTATTTACGATGCTAACCAGAAGCCTGGCAGTTCAAACCCACCAGCCACTCCTCAGAAGGGAGATTGGGCAATCTACTTTCATAGTGGTATCACCTCGGAAACCCAAGGAGGGGTTGCTATGAGTTGAATTGACTCAACGGCAGTGAGGTTTTTTTTTTTTTTTTTTTTTTTTTTAGTAGTTGCCAGGCACTGAACAACAACTTGACAACAACTATCTATTATTGTTATTATTATCATCATTATTACTACTGTTTCCCTAAGTCTTAAATGGAGGCATAGGCTATGGTGGATACAATTCTCTAATTATATATTTGGTGGTGCCAGAAAGCAAATTGGATATGTGTGAAATTTGGACTCCATTCATTACCCAAAAAATCTGGTAAGGATTTTAAGATGTAGTGCCTAAGGCATTTGACTGCTAGCCAGAAGGCTGGTGGTTCAAATACACGAGCCACTCCTTGGGAGGAAGATTGGGCAATCTACTTCCGTAGAGATACTGGCTCAGAAACCCAAGGAGGGGTCGATATGAGTCGGGAATGACCCGATGGCAGTGAGTTTGATTTTTTTTGGATGAAAAGTCAGAGCTGAGATGTTGATGTGATGGAAATTATGTCATTGAGTGTTGCACCACTATGGTCTCACTCTTACCTTTGCCTCCAATGCCCAGGTTGACATCAGTGAGTCCCTTAGCCTCCTTGAATTTTGGTTTCTTCATCTATAAAACTCAGCCAGGTAGGCACGGATCATCTGGAGTTGCACTGTCCAATGCATAGCTGCCAGCTACAAAATTAAAACTTCCAGTTCCTCAGTGTGACTGGCTCTATTTGAAGTGCATAATAGTCACATGTGGCCAGTGGCTGCTGTGTTGGGTGGCACAGATAGAAAACATTTCCAGCATCACAGAAAGTTCTACGGAACAGAATTGAATTCTAGAGCTTACTCCCCAACGTCTGGTCCCCCAATCAGCAGTCAGCACAACACTGAAACTTGATAGAAATGCAAAATCTCCAATGCCACTCTAGACCTTCTGAATCAAAACCTGCATTTTAACAAGATTCCTCTAGAGATTACATATGAAAGTTTAAGAAGTTTTGATCTATAAAATTCTTTTCTTCTAAAAAATAGAAAAGTCTGAGGGTCTGCTTGGCAGTCTTTGAGAAAGAAGCAAGTGGCAGTCTTGGCTAAGGCCTAATTCACTTATTTGCCCAAAAGGAAAGAATTGGGGCTATCTGAAGAAAGAATAGCAGGGTGGCGGAACCTCCACCGAAGCACGTGGGGAAGAAGTCAGCAATGTCTAAAGGAGAAGCACACAGCATCACCGGCTGGGAAGCTGATACATCCCAGCTATCTTGAAGCTTCCCAGCCACTTGGGCCATTCAATCTTTGCCCAAAACTCTTTAGAGAAAGAAGTCTTCAGCTTTCTGTGACAGCAAAGAGGCAACAAGAAGAAATAGGTTGCATTTATTGCACACTTATTTTCAAGGAGTCTTAAGGTGTTTGCTAAAATTCCCTTCATTAAACCTCCCCAGGAAAGAGCTCAGGCAGGTCTTATGTTCAAATATTGGAAAATGAGGAACAGGGAATGGGGAAGAAATCAAGACCACACTCATCAAGACCACACTCAACAATGATGGAAAGAGCAGATTGAACACCAGCCTCCAGGCTCATTCCTGGTCTCAGTCCCAAGCTCTGCTCTATGGCTTGAGCTATAAAATAGAAGAGAATGTGCTCCGTTCTCTCTCTGCAGAAACTTTTGATGTTTTTTGGTGACGTGCTGTTTTCAGCACAAAAACAAGGAGAGTCATATTAGAGCTGTTGCTTGTTAAGAAAACATGTGCCTGTTACAGGATAAAATTGCAGTCATATATCCTATTTAATTGATATTAGATTTTATTGCAGAATGTTAAAATTTTAATGTGTTCATAAATCTGTTTCATACTTTGAGAGAAATGTCTGTATTAAGAACACACTGTACAGGGATAAAGGCAAGAGAAGGGGAAAATGAATCCAGAATATACATTATTAATTTTTCAGGGAGCAAGCAGAATGGTGCCTCATAAAGGAAATTAGAAAAAAATAAAATGGCTGGGATTTCTGATGTGTTTAGGAAAAAACCTGCTGATTTGAGAAATGTCCTTGAAGGATCAATTGTTTTCATGCAGGGGGTGAAAAAAAGATCAGACGGTAGAGATGTGTTTGTGATATGCAGGTCACCTCTTAAATAGGCACTGGAGGAGAGTGGTGGTGTAGTGCCTAAGATGTGACTGCTAACCAGAAGGCTGGTGGTTCAAACCCACCAGCCACTCCTCAGAAGGAAGGTTGAGCAATCTACTTCCATAGAGATACTGCTTCGGAAACCTAAGGAAGGGTCGCTATGAGTCTGATCTGACTCCATGGCAGTGGCTTTGGTTTGGTTTGGAGGAGAGTGGGATGTGTTTCCAGGATAGACAGAGTGTACCCAAGCCCTGTCACATAACCCAGAGTCATGGAACTGGACACAGTGCGGGGGAGACAGAGGTCTCCCCTCACAGATCAAGAGGCCTGGTCTGAATCTCAGCTGTGCCATCTAATCTCTGACAAATTTCAATAAGTGCTCTGAGCTTCAGATGCCCTGTGTGTAAAATGCAAAGAACATTAGTCTCTACAGGTTTGCAGAGAGATGCTTTATGTTAGTGACTAGAATAGACAATCTGTACCTATTGTTGCTGTTAGTTGCCCTCAAGTGGCTTCCCACTCAGAGCATCAAAAAACAAAAACAAAAGTCGAGTTGATCTGACTCATACTGACCCCTCCTTGGGTTTCCGAGGCAGTATCTCTATGGAAGTAGATTGCCTGATTTTCCTTCTGAGGAGTGGTTGGCAGGTTTAAACCGCCAGCCTTCTGGTTAGGAGTCAAATGCCTTAGGCACCGCACCACCAGAGCGTCTATGCAGAGCTGCTCAGTGAGCAGTGAGGTTTTCAAGGCTGTGACGGTTCAGAAGCAGATCAGAAGCAGGCCTTTCTTCTGAGAAGTCAAGCACTTAATCATTTGCCCCACTCAGGGAGTCCATCGCGCCTATTAGCATATCAATTACTCCAATAATGGCTCAGTACTCAAAGCCAAAGCAATAGCATGGATTGTTAATAGGAACATGCCTGAGAGTAAAGGTGGCCTCTGTTGACCTGCTAGGGTGCTGAGTGTCCTCCCTACTGCCCCTAAACACCAACCCCTCAAACCCTCCAGCCCATGCAATGAATTGGGTCAGACTCAGGTTGACAGTGCTGAGGAAGGTTCTGGATCACAAGGACCCATTGATAATGATTGTCTCTATCTTCTTTGGGGTCAGAGTGGAGTGAGAGTGCAGTCTGTGCCCATGAGCTCTGCTGACCTTTATACCAACCACTAATTCTGAAAGGGAGCCAGCTTGTAGGGAAAGAGATTCGTGCCATTTTGCTGGTCCCCAAATGCCAGTGGGGCTGCATGGACCATTCTAATGTCCTTTGCTCCCACAGAGCAAGACTATCCTCTTACAGGGGATCCTCAATCTCCTGAATATCTGCAGAGACCAGTCCTCCATGGTAACAACTCTTCTTTGGACTGATGTTCTCCCAATTTCTCTTTTCTGCCCTGAGCTTTTCCACTGAGATTATTGCAGCAGGAGCTGTCAATCCTCCATGTTATTCCTAGAGAAGCTTTCACACATTTATTCCTAACCTGCCTACTTCTCCATCTCATTTCTGCTCTTCATTAGCCTCACTCAGCCTGAATGGAAAGAGAATACCATCTACTCTTCACTTATCAACTGTATCATTATTTAACAATTTATATTTATGAAAACGTTTGGTCCAGGACCCATGTGGGGAAGTGACCAGGCCTGGAGCGTCCCTTGTAGGCCACCCCAAACAATATACCAGAGTTCCCCCCTACCTCGATGTCTGGACCACAAAAGCAATGGTGGCCAGTTGGCCACTGAATACCTTCTCCCATTTATCTATGATGTCTCAGTCTGGTCACAGAGGGCACAGAGTGACAGCAGGACTACACGAGGTCACAAGAAGGAAAGGGGAGGTTGGGTCAGGGCCTGAAGGTGCCAGGAAGATGGGTAGGAGGAGACAGGAAGGGGATGAGAAGAAAGGGAAGGGATCCTCCTGGGGTTGCAGGACTGGGGCAGGTAATGGGAGGTGGCCAGGGCTCTGCAGTGGTGGTGAAGGCATGGTGGAGAAAGGGGGCCCACAGCACGAACATCCTGAGATGGGTTGGGGGCACCCAAAGTGGGGACAAGGGATGTAGCCCCCCACTCTCAAATAATGTCAATTTTGCATAGGGACATGTTCTTTGGAACCTAACCATGTTGATAAGTGAGGAGTGGTTGTAATTTCTCACCTCTGGTTGCTGGGTTCACATCCTCCAGCCAATGCCTGGATACCTTTCTCATGTCATGAGTGTGATTCACGGTTATAATGGCATGAATACAACCTGTTGCTGTTGAGTAGATTTTCACTCATAATGACCCTAGGACAGAGTAAAATTGTCCCATAGGATTTCCAAAGATGCAAACTTTACAGAAACAGACTGCCTCATCTTTCTCCAGTGGAGCAGCTGGTGGATTCCAACCACCAACCCTTCAGTTAGTAGCCACCCACTTATCCACTGTGCTTCAGCTCCACGTGAACATAGCTCTATCATATTTGATAAGAGAAAGCATTTGAGTGTTTAAAAATCGATCAGTGCCTTCATTACAATTCCATATATATGGTATAATTCTCATTAAGTATTTTCATGTTAATCAAGACAGAATAATCTTATATTTATCTTATGTCACTGTGAATGACCTCAAGGCTCCCTGAGTGTATCAGAGACTGAAATTTGCATGACTGACAGGGTGCCAGCAGCCCTATTACATCTTAATTATTCCACTTCTGGGGAAAAAGAAAAGATGATTAAGTCAGGGACAAAATATTCTTCTTTTCCTTGTAAGCTTCTCAGGAGGGAACTACACTTGGAGAGTAGGGGAAGGGGAATGAAGAAGCAATGATTACACAATGTTTATTAGTGGTTTCCAGCGGCAGAAGGGAGATGGAAAAAGGGAGGAACCATCAAGGGCAGATACCCAGTAAGCAAGGTAAACACAGGCTCATTTACAAATCTATAGTGAATAATTTCACCGCATCAAAGAAAAGCATGTGGAATTGTTCATTACAGATTCCATAAGCACAAATAAGCACAAGCTTACCTTGTTTACTGGGTACTCCATCCTGGACAGGGCTTGTAAACTTGAAGAAAGGCTTTGATTTTATAGGAAGGTGCTGTGGAGTTGGGATAGAGACAGATGCCATCCACACCTGGAAGAATCTTAGATGTGGTGATAAATGTGAAATTGTTCAATACTAATTAGTAAGAAGCACAAGTAAACTTGTGTTTTCCTTGCTTATTGGGTAATCTGTCACTAAGAAGCATTTAGTATGTTTACCGTGATAAGGAAACTTGGCGGAAGATACCGGTGATGATTGCACAACATGATTAACGTAATCAGTGTTACTGAATTTTATGCATATAAAAAAATGTTGAATTGGCGAATGTTGTGTTATATATATATATATATATATATATATATATATATTTAGAACAATCAAAAGAAAAAAAAAGCAGCAGCAGCAGCAGTAGCAGCAGCAGCAATAGTTACAAAGCAGAGATAAAATAGCCTCAGTCCAATTCCACGTTTAGGTTTGGATGCCCTTGATATGCTTTCTGGTCTATAAAGATAGAGCTCTAGGAAGTAGATGACTATAGAGCTTGATTTTATGTAATACAGTTTATTGAAATTTCAGCCTGACCGTCAACTATCATTGAAACACTATTATTGCCTTTATCAGTGAAAAATTACTGCCTAAAAAACCACCACAAAATTCAATGGCTTAAAACATTTGTTATTATTCATGTATCTGTGACCAGCTGGTGGGTTGGCTGGGGACCGGCTGGTCTAGGATTACCTCTTTCACATGTCCGGCAGTTGACTGGCTGTTGGCCAAGTTGATGTAATTGACTGGTCACATGCCTGTCATCATCCAACAGTCTAATATTATGTGATATGTGGCGTAATAGCTCCCCCCCCACCCTGCAAAGATGTCTGTGTCTTTGTCCTTGGGATTTGTGAATATGTTAACTTACATGATAGAAGGGACTTTGCAGATCTGACTAAATTAAGGATATTGAGATAGGGAGGTTATGCTGAATTATCCAGGCAGCCCTAATGTAATCACAAAGGCCCTTATAAGAGGGAGGGAGGAGGATCAAAATTGTAGAGAGATGTAAGAATGAAAGCAGAGGTCAGAGAGGAGAGAAGAGGCAAAAGTGTTGGCTTTGGAAATGGAAGGGGGCCTTGAGCCAGAGAAAGTATGCAGCCTCTGTTGTGTTGTTATGTGCCATGGAGTCGGACCCGACTCGTAGAGACCCTTCCTTGGGTTTCCGAGGCAGTATCACTACAGAAGGTGATTGTCCAACCTTCCTTCCAAGGAGTGGCTGGTGGATTTGAACCACCAGCCTTCTGGTTAGCAGTCAAGTGCCTTAAGCACTATGCTACCAGAGCTCCTATGCAGCCTCTAGAAGCTAGAAAAGACAAGGAAATGGGTTCTCTTCTAGAGCTTCCAGAAAGAATGGAGCCCTGCAGATCTATCTCAGACTTCTGATCCCCTCCAAACTATAAAGGAGCTCTGGTAGCATAGTGGCTAAAGCACTTGACTGCTAACCAGAAGGCTGGCAGTTCAAACCCACCAGCCACTCCTCGGAAGGAAGGTTGGGCAATCCTACTTCCATAGTGATACTGCCTCGGAAACCCAAGGAGGGGTCGCTATGAGTCGGGGCCGACTCGACGGCACATAACAACAACAACAACAACCAAACTATAAAAGAATAACGTGTTTCTTTGAGCCACTCAGTTAGTTGTGATTTGTTACAGCAGTAATTGGAAACTAATACATCTATACTTGTCAACTTGGAGTAGTAGGGGTCCAAGATAGAAAGCAGATCTAGTTATAGGCTTAGGATTGACACATTGTCACTTCTGCCACATTCTATTGACTAAAGACATCACAAGACCAGCCCAGATTCAAGACATGAGAAATATTGCCTTGGTGGAGTCTATTTCTCCATCCTCTTAAAGGGTGAAACTGTAAAATCACATTGCAAGGATTGTAGAAATGGGTAAAGAATTGTGGATATTTGTTTGCAATTTGTCTACGACAGTGCCATTTCCAAACTGACAGACGACCGTCAAAAGCAACTTCTGACTCTGGTTTCCTTTTCAATTCTAGGCACACAGGAAGCATGGGTATCTGGACCTCAGGTGCCAATAACTTCCTAAGTCTTTGGGGGATCTACGTATCTCCAAGGAAGCCTGGATGGATAAGCTTAATCCAACACTTGGGCGTTTGCTGTTTTGTCGCTCTCCTTTCAGCAAGCCTCCTCTCTGTGGCCTTCTACTGGCTTTTGTCATCATTTGCGATGTTCACCACTTTCTGGATTATCATATGTGTCCTGCTGTGTTTCTCCAAGCATGCAAGATGCTTCATTCTTCTCTTCTTTCTCTCTTGTGGCTTGCGTGAAGGCAGGAATGCTTTGGTTGCAGCTGGCACAGGGATAGTGATATTTGGGCACGTGGAAAATATTTTTCACAATTTTAAAGGTCTTCTAGACAGTATGACTTGCAACCTAAGGGCAAAGAGCTTTTCCATACATTTTCCACTTTTGGAAAGATATATTGAAGCAATTCAGTGGATTTATGATCTTGCCTCTCCACTACATCTATTTGATGACCTTGTTTCTTGGAACCAAACTCTGGAGGTCTCGCTTTTCAGTCCCAGTGAAGTGATGAAGGCACAGCTAAATGACACCAGAGGCAAAGTGCTGAGTGTGATGTACCACATGATGACCACAGCAGAGGTGCTGTCTTCCCTCGGTCACAAGCTGTTTACCATCATGGGGGTCATGCTGGTCCTACTCAGCACTGGGCTCTTCATGAAGCGGTTTTTGGGCCCTCATGGTTCAAAGTTTGAAAACATCTACATCACCAGAAAATTTGTTCAGGTTGATGAAAGAGAAAGGCTCCAACAGAGGCCCTGTGTCCTCCCACTGAATAAGAGAGAAAGGAAAAAATATGTTGTTGTACCATCTTTCTGTTTGACTCCTAAGGAAAGGAAAAACCTGGGGTTGTTTTTTCTCCCCATACTTACTCATCTCTACATCTGGGTGCTGTTTGCCGCCGGAGATTATCTGCTGTATAGGCTCATTTTCTCCGTGAGCAAACACTTCCAAAGGTTGCCAGAGCTTGAGGTTCACTTGAAACTGCACACAGAGGTAGGCATCCATGGGGAACTTTTTGTGTGTGTGTGTGTGTGTGATTTGGGTGAAGATTTACAGAGCAAATTCACTTTCCATACAGCAGTTCACATATACTTTGTCTCATGTCATTGACCACAGTTTACCACA
>NW_006921608.1:8052735-8057023 GCF_000298275.1 Orycteropus afer afer | reverse complement strand
GACAAGGAGAGACCCATCGTTGCATCTAGATGGCAGCTTGCTAGCTTTTAAGATCCCGGTCGCTACTCACCAAAGTAGGATGTGGAACAATGTTTTGTATAGTATGTTATGCCAATTGAGCTTGATGTCCATGGGGAACTTCTTGCAGTATATTGTGGCTATTTGCGTGTCTGTTTTTCAAAAGATCATGAACTTCCCAAGGCAGCTGTTGTTGGGTGTTGTTGAGTTCATTTTAACTCACAGCAACCCATGTGACAGAATAGAACTGCCCCTTAGGATTTTCTCGACTGTAATCTGTGTTGAACCAGATCACCAGGTCTTTCTCCTGCAGAGCTGCTGGGTGGGTTCAAACCACCAGCTTTTGGGTTAGTGGACAAATGCTTAACTACTGTCCAGCAGGGCGCCTGACATGAACCTAGGTGGTCAGTATTTAAAGCCTGACTTTCTCACCCTCAGACTTGTTGTATCAGTAAGCTTTGAGCCAGGAACCTTCTCTGTGAAGAACCTCTCTTCTACACATCCAGAGTCTTTATTAAACATAGGAGGATGAGTGCTGGAAAGGGCTTCTAAGTAACTGAATAATATAGCTGGCACTAACATGTAACAGCCACTGGAAAAAAAGGTGTGTGTGTGTATTAAATAGAGGGCTGAAGGGGTCCAGCCACACACCTCTCTTCCAGTTTTAAAATAAGAGCTCCATATGGGAGGTATAGAAGTTTTTGTATAAAAGAGAGAGAGAGAGCTTCTACTTCTTGAAATGGTACCCAGCTCCACTTGGGGTGTTTTGTTTTTGTTTTTTGATAGTTTAACTCAGTGATTCTCAACCTTTAGTGTACATTAAGAATCCTGGGATAGATGCTGAGTCAGGCCTCTGTCTACAGAGATCTTGTTTTACTCTGGAGCATTTTTAATAAGCACCCTATGTGATTCCAGAGTAGGGGCTCTGTAGACCACACTTTGAGAACTTGTGGCTTAGATGTTAGAAAGCGAGGATTTTCTATCCCAGTGGTCTGCAGCATGGAGTGCAGTGTCATCACTGAGGAACTGAACAAGCAAACAAGCAAGAAACAAACCCAATTCTCTTTGCGGGCCCTCTCAAGTTCTCATGGAATTGGGCTGGGGTGAGGCCTGGGTATTGGGATTTTAAAAAATTCCTCAAATAATTCTAAGGTGCAGCCGAGCTAGAGAAGCAGTGTTCAATACCCAGCACCCAAAGAACAGAGCCAGGAGTTTAACCTCCATGTGCCACCCGAGGGATCCATGAAAATCTGAGTTAGCCAAGACAGTCTCTTTCTCAGAGCTGACGCCTCCTGTGTCTTTGGGGTCTGACGTTCTCTCTATTCTTCTCCCTCCTTCCTGTGCTGACAGAGAAGTCTGTGGTTTTTATGATCCTATCTTTTATCTTTTCTTTACTTTCTTTCCCTATAAATGGCTTATGTTGCCATTTCAGAGGATCTGGATATTGTCAGACACTTGTCTTATTATTATTTGTTAACACAGAGAATGCAAAGGTGAACTAGGAAGTGTGTGTGTGTGTATGTACACATGCATGTGCATGCGTGTGCATATGTGTGTGCATGTGCACATGTGTTACAGGCATGCTGGGGCGGCAGGCACTAGAACAGATTCGTGAAGAGACGATAGCTATTTCCGTTTTTTGGTTTGTCCTTCTGTATCAGCTGCAATAGATGGTGCTAGGGGCTGAAGAAACCTTAGCCAGGAAGTGGCAGAGATATGGCAGGAATAAACCCTCCTTTGAAAGCCCACCTTGCATTGCAGTCTTTGTCTCCAGGGCCTGAACCTTCCTGCCGCAGCCACACATTTGCTCTCGCCTTCTTCGGGCTCAGCAGATACAGCTCCCCCCAACTGCTGCTAAGGCTGGGCTTCTTCTCAGCATTGATTACTCAGAACACTCTGCTTCCCCTGAAGAACTCAGTTAATTACAAGACGCCCTGTTGCTCTAGATATTTGGAGCATTTTGGATAATGGAAGTAGTGCTTCAAACAATAGCCAAACAAGCATCCAATATGCTGGATCTTGAGGGGTAGCTCCTACAAGCGCTCTTCTTCCTCTTCCCTCCTTCCATTCTCCCCCACTATTCTTTCTGGTTGAGCCCTAAGACATTTGACGGCTAATCAGAAGGGCAGAGGTTCAAACCCATCCCACCAGCCACTCCTCAGAAGGAAGATCAGGCAATCTATTTCCCTAGAGATACCACCTGGGAAACCCAAAGAGGGGTTGCTATGAGTCGGAAACGACTTTATGCCAGTGAGTCTCATTTATTTAAGGAGTCAAAGGAGCTCTGGTGGAGTAGCGGGTAAGACATTTGTCTACTAACCAGAAGGTTGGGGGCTCAAACCCACCAGATGCTGTGGGAGGAACACAGGGCAATTTACTTCTGTAAAGATTTACAGCTTTGGAAACCCAATGGGATTTGCTATGAGTCAGAGTTTACTTGATGGCAGTGGGTTTGATTTTTTTTTTTTTTTTTTTTTGGTTGCTGCAACGGTTAAGCACTCAGCTGTTAGCAGAAAGGTTGGCGATTTGAACCCACCCAGCAGCTCTGGTGGCCCAATGCCTAAGGCATTTGACTGCTAGTCAGAAGGTTGGTGGTTCAAACTCACCAGCCAACTCCACAGAAGGAAGACTGGGCGATCTACTTCCGTAAAGATTTACTGCCTTAGAAACCCAAAAGGGGTCGCTATAAGTAAGAATCTACTTGATGGCAGTGAGTTGGTTTTTTGGTTTTTTTGCACAGCAAAGACCTGGTGATCTGCTCCGGTAAAGATTACAGCCGAGAAAAGTCTATGGGGGCAGTTCTATTCTGTCACATGGGGTCTGCAGGAGTTGAAATAGCTCATTTATTTATCTCCCAGTCAATGCCAGTGCCTGCATGCCAACTTTGTGAATTCATTCTGGTGTTTGGAAGGAGTGGAGAGAAAGAAAAACAAGTGATGTCTTCAAAAAAAAAAGGAAGAAGAAGAAGAAGCAGAAGCAGCCCAGAACCTTTCCAACGTCCTGACATATTCATTTTGAGACATTGCTGGGTATCAGGGATGTTCTGTGATAAGGGGGCTCACATCTTGGTGCTGGAGACCACCCTGTCCACTTGGTTGACAGCCAGGGGCTGGGTGCGAGAGCCAAAGACTACAAGACTGCTGAGGGAGCGCCTCTCAAGCTCACTCCTGCTGGAGCTGGGAAACCGCAAGCCAACGCCAGTGCTGCATGGCTTGCAATGCCCTGCCCTTATCCCAGGATGCCCTCAGAAATTCCTGGTCTTCTCTGTTGCTGTGGATTTGCAAACAAGAAGCCAAGCAGGAAGAATAATATTGGTTTTGCCAATATTTCTCTCCCATTTCATATAATTTAAAATAAATATTTTAACGAAGGGTGGGAAACAACCCGAGTTTTGCTAGCTGGCTGGATGAGCGCTGTAAGGAGTCACAGCCACAGCTGCTATTTATTGAGCACCTAGTACGTGAGTGGTGTGTGGCTACATTAGCCCTTCAGGCATCCACAAAGAGAAGAGCAAGGAGATGAGTGGGTAGGCTGAGGAGTCTAACTGTGTGCTTCTTATCCAGGTTCTAGAATTTACCAGCCATGTGACTGTGGTGAGTTATCTAACCTCTGAAAGGCTCTGATTATTTATCTGGAAAATAATAATGATAAGTATGCCTACCGTAGGAGAAAGAACTGGTGATCTGCTCCCATAAAGATTGAAGTCCCATTGCCACTGAGTCTATTCTGACTCATAGCAACCCCATAGGACAGGGTAGAATTGCCCCTCTAAGGTTTCCAAGGCTATAAATCTTTATGCAAGCAGACTGTCCCATCTTTCTCCTGCTGAGTGACTGCCAAGAACTTAACCACCACACCATCAGGGCCCCTTTTCCCATAAAGATTACAGCCTAGAAAACCCAGCGAGGCAGCTATACTCTGTTATGTGGGGGTGCTATGAGTCGAAATCAACTCCATGACACCTGGCAATAATGACATTGTGCCTACATTGATATGGCTGTTGTTGTTGTTGTTGTTTGTTATGTGCCGTCAAGTCGGACCCAACTCATAGCGACCCCTCCTTGGGTTTCCGAAACAGTATCACTATGGAAGTAGATTGCCCCATCTTCCTTCCGAGGAGTGGCTGGTGGGTTTGAACCGCCAGCCTTCTGATACGGCTGTTACACGGGTTAAATAAAAATACTGGAGGAAGTGCAGCCGGAATGCTCCTTGGAAGCAAGAATGGCCAGACTTCGTTTCACCTACTTTGGTCATGTTGTCAGAAGGGACG
>NW_006921608.1:8045589-8046465 GCF_000298275.1 Orycteropus afer afer | reverse complement strand
CTGCAGTGTAAGATTCATTTGCATGTTCATGAACAAGAATCATTTGCATTGTTGCTCTCAGTTACCAACCACTTAAACCAAAAAAAAAACCAATCCCACTGCCATCAAGTTGATTGTGACTCATAGCAACCTCCATTGGGTTTCTGGGGTGGTAAATCCTTATGGAAGTAGATTGCCCTGTCTTCCTTTCTCCAAGTGGTTGGTGAGTTTGAACTGCCAGCCTTCTGGTTAGCTGTAAAGTGCCTTAGGCACTGTACCACCAGAGCTCCCACAGAATTGGAAAATAGCTCAAAAATAATGAAAGGCCTAGGTGGCCCAGAAGGATAAACTAGACAGGACACCCAGTAATCTTTTGGGCCCATTTAAAAGTCTTGAATTTTTTCCCTGACACCAGTAACCTTACAATGAAAGGTTTATGTCAGAGGCATTGTAAGTGACTCTAATTCACCTTCAGTTGATCTTTTTGTCTCTTTAGATTCATTTCTGGCTTCCAGTCCTGAAAATGATGAAGAAGAAACAAATCAACATTGCAAGTGAAGACAAACCATGAGAGACCCCAAGTAGCTCCTCAGTCACACTACACCAGCAATTCTCCTCAGGTGTATTGATAGTGGTCACTATTCATGTCCAATAACAGAGAATGATGTTACATGTCTCTGACAGAGGCTTGAGTTTGCAAGGCTACTTTGCATCACTTGTATATTCTCTGAACTGCTTTTCTCCATGAGGCCAAGGGGCTTCCAGGTAAATGGTTATGTAGTTTGTCATCCAACCAAGACCTATCATCTGGACTATATCACAGTGCAACAATACAATAACTAAGTTCCTTGGAAATAAGTCTCAGCATAGAACAATGCTTAAAGGAAAAAAAAAAAA
>NW_006921608.1:8043365-8044859 GCF_000298275.1 Orycteropus afer afer | reverse complement strand
CTTTTCTCCAAACCTGCACACGCTCATAATTCCCTGGGGAGTTCTAAAGATTACTAGTGCCCGGTCTCACCCTTGGAGACTTTGACTTAGCTCTCCTTTGGTGGGACATGGGCTTCAGCATTGTTCAAAGCTCCCTGGGTGATTGAAAAGAGCAGCCAAGCTTGAGAACCACCGTTCCGAGACTTTTACAGAATCACAGGCCTCTCAATTCAGGTCTTTAATGGTAAAATTTCTCTAACAGAAGGCACTTCTATTAGAAATGGATCTGAATCAGCATTTCCCAAAGTGTGTTCCTAAGACCACTAGCCTTTTAGATGTCCCATAAAAAGAGTTGGGAACATTACAGAGGGAATTCTCATCAGCAGCTTTCTAACTGTGAAGATTCAAAAAGCACATTGGCATAACTCAAAAACTAGGAGAATCCCTATAATAAAGAAATCTCTTCTAACTTTATTTCACCCAGAATTTTCCCCAATTATTAAAATCATAGAACAATTTCACCTGTAATAACTATTAACATCGTGTCAGACTGGTTCTATAGCTTGTCCTCTGGTAAATGTTAATATAATTGGCATGAATTTCAACCAAAAAAGGAGCTGAAAAGGTGAATATGTGTTTTTAATTTTGGCTTACTTAAATATTCTGATGACTTTATGCTTTGTTCTGTTTTCTAAACAAATTATTTGTTAATAAACTGATGCAATATGTGAATTTTTGTAGTCATTTTGCATTTATTTCTCCTATAGAAGAGGGGTTTGCCCCACATTATGCAAAACAAAGAATCAATCGCTCACTTTTCAGAACAAATTGGATGCTTTTGATTTTCTAAATTTTAAAATTAACTAACTTACTTATCTAACTAACAAGATTACCCAACACCCACAGGTGGAAGATGCCCAGACAGCTCACTTCAGTCCCTGCCCTTGAGATGTTTCTAGTCTTGTCATGGAGATAGACAAATGCTTTGACAAAAACACTATGTGATACCAGTACCAGTTGCCACTGAGTCAACTACAGCTCACAGCAACTGCATGTGGATAAGAGTAGGACTGTGACTCCAACCGTTTTCAGTGGCTGACTTTTCAGGAGTACATTATCAGGCCTTTTTTCCAAGGCACCCCTGGGTAGGTTCACATCTCCAACCTTTAGTAGTTGTCAAACACTTAACTATTTAGGCCACCCAGGACTCCAAAAGATTAGTAAAGAGGTCTTAATTTCCACGAAATCAAAATTACCATTCTGACACAGCAGAATCGCTATTGTTTCCAATTGCTTTTGAAAGTTCACAGGACTTCTGTCTTGATCTGTTTAACATGTTTGCCTTTCATCTGAAATACTCTTCCCCACTGGAATGCAGACTGTTGTTGTTGTTGTTATGTGCCGTTGAGTCAGACCCTAGTCATAGCGACCCCTCCTTGGATTTCCGAGGCAGTATCACTATGGAAGTAGATTGCCCCATCTTCCTTCCGAGGAGTGGCTGGTGGGTTTGAACCG
>NW_006921608.1:8041589-8042590 GCF_000298275.1 Orycteropus afer afer | reverse complement strand
TAGTGATTCCCAAAAAGAAACAAAGACTTTTGAGGTCAATTATTTTATTTAAATTATACTAGGAAGAGAGAGAAAATGTTTTTAAAAATGAATATGCATCAAATGTGGCCATTTAACTATAATTAAAAGCCTGCTGATTATATAATATAACACCCACAACAGTGGGGAGGAAAGATTTAAATGAACAGGTAGCTGAGATTCTCAAAATTTCAAGGGTACAAAACCCATTTTGGTTTTATTCCCTAGTGGTTGCAGTAACATTTTTAAGAAGTTGTTGTTGTTGTTATGTGCCTTCGAGTCAGACCCGACTCATAACAACCCTTCCTTGGGTTTCCGAGGCAGTATCACTACAGAAGTAGATTGTCCAACCTTCCTTCTGAGGAGTCCCCATAGGGCACAGATTATTAAACACTCAACTACTGGCAAAAAGATTGGCAGTTTGAAGTCACCAAGAGGCATCTGAGAAGGTAGGCCTAGTGATGCATTTCTGAAAATATACAGCCTATGGAGCAGTTCTACTCTGCACTTGTAGGGGTTGCATGGGTTGGAATCAACTTGACTGCAATTACCAACAACCACAGAGACAAAGGCCTGGTGATCTACTTCCAGGAGTCAGCCAGTGAAAACCCATTGGATCACGGCAACCCACAGATGATCATGGGGATGGGGCAGGACAGCAGCATTTTGTTCCATTGCACGTAGGATCATCATGAGTCAAGAATGACCTGATGACAGTTAACAAGAACAACAACAAAAGCCAGGAAAAAAATGGGTTCAAAATTCATCTCTGCCACCAACTAACTGAATGACTTTAGAAAGTCATCTCACCTCTCTAAGCTCAATATTGTCCTCTGCAAAGATGAAGGAGTTGAGTTAAAGACACTCTGAGGAAGCTGCCATCTCTAAAGGCTTTGTTTCTTTGGGACACAGCAGTCTCCATGACAGACTCACCAGTGAACTGTGACCTAAGCCTCAGCATTTGATTTGTTTGTTCTTTCCGG
>NW_006921608.1:8036436-8037936 GCF_000298275.1 Orycteropus afer afer | reverse complement strand
AATGTCTTAGGTTTATTTCCATCTCTAAAAGCAAATGAACTAAAACTTTCCAGATGATCTTGACTTTACAATTCTCTATGAATTCCCTCTGAATTCATAGCTCTTCATGTCATGTGGTTCTTATATTGCATGTGGTAATTAATTATCTTGGCTTTCCAGCTAGATTTTAAATTTCTCAGTCACAAGGATTGCGTATTTTACTTCTTTTTATTCTACCACAGTGATCAGTACAGTCACAGGCCTTTGATAAATACACAGCATAACACCTTCAAGAAATGTACATCATAAAATCCTAATAAACGTATTGTGAGTGAATAAGTGTATATGGAGAACATTTTTCTAAGGCCCGTTCATTCAGAGCATCAAGAGAATAAGGCCATGACAGGCCCCTGCCTGTCTCTCATTGTGGGCTGCTGCTGCTGCTGCTCACTCTAACTCGAACTCACTGCCAATGAGTCAGCCCTGACTCATAGCCACCCCTCCTTGGGTTTCCCAGGCAGTATCACTACAGAAGTAGATTGCCCAACCTTCCTTCTGAGGAGTAGCTGGTGGGTTTGAACCGCCAGCCTTCTGGTTGGCAGTCAAATGTGATTTCCTGGGCTTTCTGGACTGCTGTTGGGGGTGGCTTTCCTGGGTTATGAAAAATGCCCCCAGGCAGAGCTGCAGACTGTGTCAGTAGATTAGTTGGGCCACACTGAAGTAGTAAGACCCAGGCATCTGTGCAGCCCTGATAGCACCTGTGATACCTTCACGTCCAGCATTTGTGAAATGGGAAGAAGTTGTATCCCATGATTGCCTAGGTCTCTGCTGACTCTAAAGTCCTTCCATTGTCAGGATGTGTTCTCGTAAGGAGCTGTCAAGTCACAGAGATGCCACATGAAAGAGTAGAGCTGGCCCACAGGGTTTCCCAGACTTTAATCTTCATGGAAGCAGATCACCAAACTATCACCTTTCAGTTAGTAGCCGAGCCTTTAATCGTTGCACTGCTGGCTTTTGCTTATAAAAGCGTTGAGAATTCTTCGCTCTCATTCTTCATTCTTCTTCTCCTATCAAATGCCTGTTCCTAGTGCAGGGATGGCAAGTGTGGTTGGCAGCAGGGCACAGGATGTGGAAATCATGACCCATATTTAAACAACTAGAAAATTATTTTATTGCAAAATCAGTGTACTTCCCCATGCTATCTATACTGAAAAGCAATCCTTACTATATTTTGAAGTGCAAGAAAATCACAGCATCATTCATCCTGTTAAACAAGTGCTTTCTCTTTGGATGTGTGCATCACTCATTCAACCACAAAATTCTAGACAACTTCCAGAAAGCCGTGGCCCAGAACACCCGAGCCCACTCAGGGCACTATTTATAAAAATGCTCTGTGTGCGGGAATCTTTACAGGTTTTTTTTTTTTTTTTTTTCTCAAATGTTCTTTAGCCTGTAGAGGTGCCATTTATGTAATTCAGAGAAAGGAGCCTCTACAGAATTAGTCAGCAGCAAGATCTGTGA
>NW_006921608.1:7984041-8036081 GCF_000298275.1 Orycteropus afer afer | reverse complement strand
ATGAGACTGGCAATCAACTCTATGGTGGGATCTACCACAAGCAGCTGAGTAGTTACCTTTGGGATGTGGTCTGCTTCCTGTATATAAGCAGAAGCCTTGGAGAACGGTCTCTAGCATATGGCACACTTGGACCCTGCATGTAGCCGTGTTGTTGTTCAGCAGCCTGCCATGCTCTGCCGACCTTGGGACTTACAATGGACTTGAATTAATGGTAACATCAATTGTGTTACCAATTAATTGTGATTTGGTAACATCGGGACAGTGCCTTTTTACTTGTCAACTTTGGGCTTTCAGCCTCAGCAGCCAGCAGCTGTCTGAGTGTCACCCAGCCCCTAGAATCTATCACTTTGAACTTGGACTTAAAGCCTCCAAACTGTGAGAGAATAAACTCCTGTTTGTTGAGGCCATCTAATTTGTGGCATATTCATGGCAGAGCAGCACTAGGTAACCAAAACAGTCACCATCTGTCAGCCTTGGACTCAGGGTTTCTGCTTTTCTTCCGTCCTTCCAGGGGTTGCAAACTCCAGGGCCTACAGTGGCCAGGTAAACACTACAAACCAGTGAGCCAACCAGGAAATCCAAAACCAAACCCACTGCCACTGAGTCAGTTCTGACTCATAGCGACCCCCATTGGGTTTCCAAGGTGGTAAATCTTTCTGGAAGTAGATTGCCCCATCTTCCCTCCATGGAGTGGCTGGTGGATCTGAACCACCAACCTTCCAGTTAAACAGCCGACTAGGAGGATGTGGACAAATTGCATTGCACATGCCCCATTTAAATGGAGGGCAGCTTTTACTCAGCTTCTGACACATCAACTGACTTTTTCATGAGCAGCCAGAAATTAAGACTTTTATGGAAACCTTGTGATCTTTAAATGTCAGAAACTAATTAAAATATTAATTTTTACAAAATAAAATAGAGGTCAAACTGAGCTTGTAGTTTGTGGTTGCGTCCCATATGCTCTCCTTTGGGAACATGTCTGTTACCATGGCTCTAAGTGGGAATCCCTGGGTGGCATGAATCATTAAGCACTTAACTACTGACCCAAAGGTTGGCAGTTCAAGTCCACCCAGAGGTACCTTGGAAGAAAGGCCTGGTGACCTGCTTCTGAAAGGTCACAGCCTTGAAAACCACATGGAGCACAATTCTATTCTCCAGTATATGGGATCAACGCCACAGCAACTTTTTTTTTTTCTTTTCTCCCTTCAGTTTAAGTGGGATCTTACAAAATCTAGATCCTTAGGTTTAAACTCACACATACCCCCTCCCACTTTTCCCCCAGCTCCTGATTTCTAATTTGGAAGAGTACAGAATTTTGATAAACCAAAACCAAACCCACTGCCATAAAGTCAGGTCCGACTCATAGTGACCCTATTGGACAGAGTAGAACTGTCCCCATAGGTTCCCAAAGTTATAAATCTTTACAGAAGCAGACTGCCTCACCTTCCTCACATGGAGTGGCTGGTGGGTTTGAACTGCTTGCCTTTTGACTAGCAGCTGAATGCATTAACACCATGATAGGAATTCTGAATTTGGCTCTGCCATTTGCTAGCCATGGAACTTTGGTTGAATAGCCTCACCTCAGTGGGTTCTCTCTTCTATAAAATAGGGCAGTTAGAGGCAATGATCTCAAGAGCTCTGCCAAGTTCTAGTAGCCTATGAATCTGACAGATCTTCACTCTCGTCTCTTTTTTTCCCTCGCTCAAACATCAATTCCCTGCCACACTCAGTGATCCAAATATTTTCTTGATAAAGCTTAGGAGTCACCTTTGACTTGCAACTGTTTCTCTCCAACATCTAACCAATTCTATTGCTACCAAAGGAACAAAAAACAAACCTGTTGCTATTGAGTTGATTTGGACTCATAGTGACCCTGTAGGACAAGGTAAAACTACTCCATAGGTTTTCCTAGGCTGTGTCTATATGGAAGGAGCCCTAATGGCATAGTGGTTAAAACACTCAGCTGCTAACTAAAAATTGGTAGTTCAAACCCAACAGATGCTCCATGGGAGAAAAACGTGGCAGTCTGCTTCCATAAAGATTTACAGCCTTGGACATCTTTGGGGCTGTTCTACTCTGTCCTATAAGGTTGCTACAAGTTGGAATTGACTCAACACCAGTGGGTTTGGGTGTTTTGAATCTTTACTCAAGCAGACTGCTACATCTTTCTCCAGTGGAACAGCCAGTGGGTTTAAACTACAGACCTTTCAACTAGCAGCCAAGCATTAACCACTGTGCCACCGGGATTCCTTCTATTGCTACCGTATCCCTTAAATCTCCTTTTATCAATGTCAACTGTTACGATCATTTTCTTGTCAAACATTTCTTTTGCTTTCATCACTATACTAGCTTCCCTATCACATCTTGGTGCTAGAACCCTTTCTCTAAAAACAAAACAAATATCAATTTTAAAAGCACTCTGTTCATAGACTTTTCACTGGAAGAGGATTTGCAATGGTTTCCTTTTACTTATCACACCCAGCCGCTAATCTGCCTGCTGCCCTTGTAGGTTAGTCAGTCATTAGCTGGGCTATCAAAAGGTGTTTGGCCTGGTTAGGTGTGGCTGTCACACAGCTCCTCAGAAGTGTATTGAATTCACCCCAAAACCCACTGCCATTGAGTTGATTCTGACTCATAGTGACTCTATTGGGTTTCCAAGGCTGTAAATCTTTACAGAAGTACATTGCCTTATCTTCCTCCCACAGAGCAGCTGGTGGGCTTGAACTACCAACTTTCTAGTTAGCAGACAAATGTCTTACTTAAATGGCTACTATTTAGAGGTTCATTGAGTATTGAAGAAAGGATGAAGGATCCAATAGCATTGAGCTGAGCTATTAGAAGCCTTATAAGTGAGATACCAAATGTGGGAATCAATATGGTGCTTTATGGGAAAGCCAGAAATTGTTTTTAAAAGGCCTCAAATGAGGAGCAGGACAACTTGCAAAACCAAGGACAACCTTGCACCACTCTCGATACTAGTGGTAAACGTCCATCACATAGTTCTGCCAGCAGGTTTGGAAATTCACCTTGAAAAGAGAAGATGAGGTGATCATCAACCAGCATTGTGGGTTCCATTCGAGTGTTCCTTGAAAGTCTTCCAATTTTATAGCTGACAAAGAGACCATTGTCAGGAATATACTCTGTGAATGCTAAGAAAGGGTCAGAGAACAATTTCCTCAATAAAGTGATTAAAACCACATCAGGAAATAGAATTGGCTCATCTAATAAACATGAGGTAGTAAAATAAAAGTAAATGTAATTGTGACTTATTTCTACATTTGCTTGTGATGGTGTTCAAAGCTCTTCTTTAGTATCAAAGTTGAGACTCCTCATGGTCTGATAATGACAATGACCAGAAGAGGGTTAAATCCACAGGGGGAGTGGGACCTAGACCTTATTTTCAGAGCCAAAAGCTTCTCCTGGAGACTTTGCTAGGCTGACTTACAATACATGTGGAGAAAACAGTTCTGAAAAGAGTCAATGAAAACAGCTGACAAGGAAAGTTTTTTCTTGCCAAGAAAGTTATGGAGTTGTTTTTTTTTAAGTCATGTAGAGTGTTTAAATGCATTGTTAAAGTTAATTTCTGAGAAGACAATGTTTCCTTAATTTAAAACATTCTGTGTCAGGACAGGATGTAAACATGTTGGAAACTGCATGGTACAACTTTGCCTGGCAACCAGAGGCAGGTTGAGGATAGTGTAATGTTGAAGCAAGTTGCCATAGAAACAACCCACTATGTGGAACATGACCTTCCTAACAGAACACTCCATATAAAGAGAATGGAGGAGTCAAGACATCTGCTTGCCAGCCGGGAGTTCTCAGGAGGGACAGAAAGAGTGGTCTGCACATAAGCTGGAGGTCTTGGGTGGTACAAACAGTTTACCAAAAGCTTGGAGGTTTGAGGCCACTCAGAGGCACATTGTAAGAAAGTCCTGGTGACCTACTTTTGAAAAATCAGCCATTGAAAACTCTGTGAAGCTTACTTCTACTCTGACACAGATGAGGTCACCATGAGTAGACCAAAGATGACCACCAATTCTCTTCTCTCTTATCGGGTTCATATTAGCTACCAGGTACTAGAAGGGAAAGGCAAAGGCTTTCCAAAACCACCAAAAGAAGAAATACAATTCACAGCTTGTTGGGTATTTTGGATTTGGCCTTATCCATTCATCATTCATCTCCTGGTTTATTCCAACAAACATAGAGTGAGTGACTTCTGTACAGTAGCACTCTGTGAAACACAAAGGGTACAGAGAGGGATGAGATGTGGTTCCAGGACTTAAGGAACCCATTGTCCCAAGCTGATCTCTGGAGGACAATTCCAGAGACAGTCCTCATGTCACTCCTTGGAATCAAGCCTCCCTTTCCCCTCTTTGGTTAGATTCCAGGGTGTCTGCCAGGTTTCCTTTATGGCAGAATGACATCCTGGCCACACTACCCAGGATTCCAGTTCCTTCAGAACCAGTTTCCTTGGTCTCCATCCCATTCCCTGTGGGAGGTCTTTACACCTGCTGTTGGCTTCCTCTACCCAGACATCCATGTGTTCACTCTGACCTCCATTCTTGGCCTCCTGCTGGGGCTTTTTCAGAACTTGCCTGCCATGGACAATTCATCTCAGGGTCCTGGTCCTCCTTAGGTAAGCAAATGTTCTTTATAGGTTCTTGTGCTCTGTTCTAGCCTTGACCTCAGCACACTGAATTCTGGCTCTGGCTTGGCATGTGACTCTCAATACTGATGGTAAAATGATTCATGGAGATGATTCATGGAAACATGATAAGCTATTGCTCTAACTCCATTACTCTGTATGTCAGTGAACAAAGCCTCCAGCTTCCAATGGCATCTGGTATCCCTCCTTCTCCATCACCACTGCTAAGCTTCTTTTTTGGTCCTCTCACTTTTCTCCATTTCTTGTCACCTTCACTTTATAAATCCCTATCTGTTATTACTGTGACCTCACCAATCAAATATTAAATCTTTTTTCACTGCACACCAACTTTCCACAGTAACCAACTTTTTGAACATTACACTCATATTGCTATGTTGTTCACAAACTTGATCTCATTGGGTTCTTTTAACAATGCAGTAAAGTAAGCAGGGCAGCATTATCATCTCCATTTCATGGATTACGAAACTGAGATTCAGAGAAGTGACTTTTCCTAGGCTACACTCTGAGAGGTGTTGAGATCCAATCCTTTAAGCCTCCTTTCCCTTTGTCATGTGTCCTTTGGTACATAAGGAATTGCCTTTTGTAGCTTTGAGTCTTTGCTCATACCACCTGATTCAGTGTACTCTGATTCAGTGTTAAGCCAGAGTCCCCCAAAGAACTATAAAAACAGAAATACCAATTCATGCCTTCATTTGCCCACATCCCATTAGAACCAATGTCATAAGTGCAGAGTCTAGAATCTTACAGCTAAGATTCAGAAGCTCTATTTTTCCCTTTATTGCCTACAAAAACCTAAACAAAACAAATCCACCACCACCACAAGAAAATCCTCCAAGGCTCCCCTCCTTTCAGGAACTCCCTTGAAATCCTAAGCATATGCCTGCTTCTCCCAAGGAGGCTAGTAATTATTAGACTCCTCTTCTTGCAATATTTTTATTATATAAGTTCCCTGAGGGCTGTGTCCACATCTTCATGTGCTGCAAACTACTCTCACACTCAGCAGACCTGGGCAGAACCAGTAAATATTGATTGGTGGAGGTGTGTATGTTCTTTCAGGAAGTGGAAAGTGAGCTATCTTGTTACCAGAATCCCCAAGACAAGAGGATTATTTACGGTGATATTGGCTATGTGCAAGGCAACTCGGTGTATTGTAAACTACTTAAGAAAACAGAACTTGGGGAGGCAAGGGGCAGAAGATGAATAACTCCCACGATGTCTGTCTGCAGAGCTGAGAGAGAAGTCTAGAAAGCTCCTGGCACTGGCACAAGAGAAGCAGGCTGAAGTCTGGTGTACGCAACGCCCACCATCTGGGACAGTCATTCAGCCGAATCAGAGGGGCCTGCCAGCTCCGCGGGGGCTGCACCCACAAAGGACGAGTCAGTGACAGGCCAGGACAGAACCTTGCTGGGTAGCGAGCAGGGTAGGAATGAACACAGGGTGTGTGGGAAGCTGTGTTGACTGGGCTTGCTTCCTGCAGTCCCTTCTCAGGGCCTGCAGTGACTCAGGGAAATGGCCTGTCTGCAAAATTTGCAGGAGCCATCATTTACTGGTTTCTCACTCCCTTCCAGCTCCAGGCTGGTTGCTTTCTGTGCACTGTTCTCATTTAATTCTCACACCAAATCTGTGACAGCTCCACTAAACGTGCCCCCATATTCCAATGAGGAACCAGAGGCTCCAAATGGTTAAGTCTCTTGTCCAAGGCTTCCCAGCTGGTGCACCCTAGTTTGGCTCCTAAGTGTTAAGCCGTGTAAAAATGGTGCTTCTTTACCTGTATCCAGCAATTGTTAGACGTTAGGGATTGAATAGAAGCCCTGGCAACACAGTGGTTCGGTGTGGGGCAGCTAACCAAAAGGTCAGCAGTTCGAACCCACCAGCTGCTCTGTGGGAGAAAGACGTGGCAGTGCGTGTCAGCAAAGATTACGGGTTTGGAAACCATATGAGGCAGTTCTTCTCTCCCCGTAGGGTTGCTATGAGTCGGAATCGACTCAGCGGCAATGGGTTTGGCATGGATTGAACTGTGTGCCAGAATTCTGAGCTTTATCCCTGGGTCACTGTGGCTCTCTCGTAGGGTAGATTGTTCTGAGGAGTGCCACCGCCCTGCTGTTATAGTTCACTTTATAGGCCTGTTGTTGTTCTGGTGGCTCAGTGCCTAAGGCATTTGACTGCTAACTAGAAAGTTGCCAGTTCAAACCCATCAGCTGCTCTGAAGAAAGAAGATGAGGCAATCTACTTCCATAAAGATTTACCACCTTAGAAACACAATGGGGGTCGCTATGAGTCAGAAGTGGGTTTTGTTTTTTAATTATTTGGCTGCAAGCTGAGCCTTGGGGTGAATTCACTTCTAGGCCTGGAGGGGGTCTAACGGCCATAGTGTCAGGGTTCTACCAGTTTCTATCAGACTAGTAAGGATGGTCATTTTTCATGATTTTGAGTTTTGTTCCACTTTTTTTTTTTAGCTTATGCTCTTTTAAGATCTATCTAAAACCAAACCCATTGCTGTCAATCTATTCTGACTCATAGCAATCCTATAGGATAGAGTATGGAGCTCTGGCAGTGTAGTGCCTAAGGCACTTGACTGCTAACCAGGAGGCTGGCAGTTCAAACCCACCAGCCACTCTTCGGAAGGAAGGTTGGGTAATCCTACTTCCATAGTGATACCACCTCGGAAACCCAAGGAGGGGTCGCTATGAGTCGAGTCCGACTCGACGGCACATAATAACAACCACCACCACAACAGGATAGAGTAGAACTGGCCTATAGGGTTTCTGAGACAGTAATCTTTACAGAAACAGGCTGACACATTTTTTCCCATGGAACAGCTAGTGGGTTCAAACTGCTGGCCTTTAGGTTAGAAGCCAAGTGCTTAACCAGGACTGCCACCAGGGCTCCTTAAGATTGATCTATGTGGTTTCAAATTGACAACCAAAACCAAAAATCAAAGTCAACTGCCATTGAGTCAGATCTGACTCATAGTGACCTCTCCTTAGGTATCCTAGGCAATATCTCTATGGAAGTAGATTGCCCAATCTTCTTTCTGAGGAGTGGTTAGTGGGTTTGAACCTCCAGTCTTCTGGTTAGCAGTCAAATGCCTTAGGCACTACACCACCAGAGCTCCTTCGAATTGACAACAGCAACTCAAAAGGTTAGAGAGGAACCTTAGAGAGCAGTGAGTTTTTGTCAATGGGGGGGAAGAACAATTTAGATAAGCAAGGTGAGAATGGTTGCACAACTTGAAAAATGTAATTGATGTCACTGAATAGTACATGTGGACATTTTTATTGGTGTATGTTTTTACTGTGTATATTCTCAACAACAGCAAAATTAATTATTTAAATAAATAAACAAACGCTTGCTAAATTAAGGAATTAATCGGTGCAATGTCACTGAAGTCAATGGAAATGTGAGTTTCAACAAAGTATTCAACAGTGACAACTAGTATGTTGAGTGGGCTAAGAACTGCAAAGTCATGGGATGTGGTAATTGGTGAATATCAGGGACAAGTCTTAGTCCACTTGTCGGGGTTGGATCCCAACAATCCAGTGAGGAAGGCAAAATATTAGCAGGTTAGAGATGAGGATGTTGAGCACAGGGATGAAGTGACTTGTCTGAAGTCACATAGGATGGACTCTGGCTAACTGGAGGGCCAGAAACTGCACAAGAAGTAGAGAGAAGGTAGGTAGAGAAGAATGAAGCAAAGGAGTATGAATGGAGAGAAGATTCCACTAAGTTAACCACGATAAGGCTTCAGAGTTTCAATTATTATCCTAGACTAAATCATAGTTTTATGATCATTAGACTGGAAAAGATTTTCTAATGTCAAAATGAAACTCCTACTCAAGGGTCTTAAAAGCTTGCAAATGGCTGTTTAAGACACAATTACAGGTTTTTCTTTACTCTTCAGGAGCAAAGCAGTAAGAAGGTAACCAAATGCTAGAGAAAAAAACACGTCTACATAAGTATTATGGACTGAATTGTGTCCCTCTAAAATATGTGTTGTAAATCTTAACCTCTATGCCTGTGGTTATAACCCCATTTGGGAATGGGTTGTTTTGTTCTGCTAATGAAGCAGGATCGTGTAGAGTATCTTGAGTCGGTCTCTTTGAAGATATAGAAGAGATTAGACAAGCAGAGCAGAGATGGGGGAAAGGGATGCCAAGCCACATAATCGCCCAGAAGCAGAGGCTCTGAAGAGAGAAGGACCGCCTTCCAGAGACGACAGAGAAAGACTTCCCCAAAGCCCCAACCCTGAATTTGGACTTTTGGCCTCCCAGATTGTGAGAAAGTAAATTTCTGTTTATTAAGGCCATCCACTTGCGGTATTTCTGTTATAGCGCACTAGATAACTAAGACAAGCCACAACCTTATCTACCCTGAGACCAGAAAAACTAGATGGTACCCAGATACCATCTCTGACTGTTCTGACCGGGTCACAATTGATGGCCCCAGACAATGGGAGAAAAATGCAGAGAATTCAGATTCTTATTTAAAAAGGAAAAAAAAAGAACCAGATAAACTGGAACGGTAGAGACTTGTAGACGACTCCCTGAAACTATCCTGAGACATTCTTTAAACCTAGAACCGAGCGATCCCCTGGGATCGCCTTTAAGCAAAACAGCGGATACACAACATAAAGGCTATTACCCATAAGACAGGTGCCCTACTTACAACCATCCTTAAGAGACCAAAAGATCAACAATTACTCAAAAGCAAAGATGGGAAGATAAGGAGGCAGGCAAACTAGACTACTGGAAATGGAACAAACAGAACAGAATTAAAATGAATGCTGACACATTGTGATAAATGTAAGTAATGTCACCAAAAAATTTCTGTGAAAATTGTCAAATGGAAACCTACCTTGCTGCGTAAACTTTCACCAGAAACTCAATAAAATATTATTTAAAAAACAAAAAAAGACTCCTACTTGTCTTGTTGGGTCCTTGAGTGGTGTAAGTGGTTAGTGTGCTCGAGTGATAACCGAAAGACTGGAGGGTCCATTCCATCTAGAGGCAACTCAGAAGAAAAGCCTGGTGATCTTCTGAAAAATCAGCCATTGAAAACCCCGTGGGGCAGAGTTTCTACTCACGGAGGCACCCATGTTCAGATTTGACCTGACAGCAATTGTTCTTCAGCTGTCAGCTCAGGGGAGCCCTCCCAGATCACTCCCCGTATTGTCAAGTCTCTCAGGTTCTCATTTCACTGTGCTCCTCTTCTTTGTAGCACTTGTCACAGTTACAAATTTAGGTTTGTTTGTGATTAGTTGATCAATGTCTGTTTCTCCCGCTTGTGTGAACTATTACTCTCCTTCTGTAAAGTCCACGAGGGCAGGGGCTATGTCTGGTTTTGTTCACTATTGTATCTCTGATACCAATACTTGGCACATAATAAACAATAAATATTAGTTGTCCAAGGACATGAAGTAAGAGTGAACAGCAGAGTTAGAAGTGCAACCCAAAGCAAAACAACCTCTGGGCCTCCGTTTCCTCATTTCTATGATTTAGAGCTTTTCTAAGCCTAAATCTCTATGATACACTGATTTTCTGTTTAAGTTTTAGTCTGGTCCATTTAGTCTGGTCCATGCATGAATATAAGGAGCTCTGGTAGCATAGTGCCTAAGGCACTTGACTGCTAACCAGAAGGCTGGTGGTTCAAACCCACCAGCCACTCCTCGGAAGGAAGGTTGGGCAATCTACTTCCATAGTGTTGCCACCTCGGAAACCCAAGGAGGGGCTGCTATGAGTCGGGGCTGACTCAATGGCACATACCGACAACAACGACAACATACGTGAATATAATGAAAACGTCATACAACAAACAGCTCTCTTTTTTCTATTCTAACATGAGTTTTAAGGCATAAGCACACGAAGTTGAAGTTTGGTTTCTGTGAAACTAAAATTTTAAAACATTTAGAACTTTGGAAGAATTAGTTGCAGAAATGTTTTAATTCCAGATATTGCTGACATCTCATTTTCCAATTATTAACTCAAATTATGTTTTATGAGATTGAGAGACTTCCTGTAAGTGACTCCTGAGAACATTGGAAAACGGCACTGCCTATGTCTCCAGCAGTGACTTTATAATATGCTGAGAAAGGGAATAAGTTTCTGTGCACCTCAATGGTTGATACCTACAAACATTTTTAAAATTAGGGAACCAACACGATTTAGGATTGCTAATACTCAACCAATCACTAAGTAAACCTTTTGGAAATGGGTTTGTTTTGTTTTTCAGTTTTAGCTTTGTAATATTGAACAAAAATGACCATAAACTATGACCTAGAGGAGACTGGAAATTTCAAAATTGGCATATGTGGCTTCATTCTGTCTCCAGGTAGAAAAATGAAGCAGCCAAGCTCAAAGTAGTAACAGCTGACGCTGATTGAGAGCTGACTCTGTGCTTAGTGCTGTGCTAAGTGCTTATCTCATATCTCATTTAATTCACCCCAGAAACCTCGGAGTTAAGTACTGTTATTCTCCCATTTTATGGATGAGACATATGAGGCTGAGTTATTTTTAGAAATAATTTATTTTATTTTTTTGTTGTTGATCATATATACACAGCAGAACATACACCAACTCAACGATTTCTACATGTACAATTCAGTGACACTGATTACCTTCTTTGAGTTGTGGATTTCATGAAATTTGAAATTCTGTTTTGCATTTCCTCCCTTTTGATCAGGATTCCTCTGTAGACTCTGTGATCAAAGTGTTCAGTAATGATGAGGCTGAAAGAGTTTAGGTAACTTTCCTGAGTTACGTTGGACACACCATCAGAAAAGACCAATTGCTGGAAAAGGACATCATGGTTGATACAGCAGGGGTCTGCAAAGACGAGGGAAGCCCCAGGGAGATGAACTGACACAGTGGCAAAAACAGTGGACTCAAACAGCAATGATGTGAAGACAGGGCAGAACCAAAAAATGGTTAGTTGTTTCACATATGGTTGCTATGAGTCGGAGCTGGCAACTAACAAGAAGAAGCAAAAACAGCAACACAGCTCAGAAGAGACAGAGGCATTTTTTGAAGACAGTCAAGTTAATTCCAGAGTCTGTGCTCTTGAGCACTTCCCTATACAGTCAACCACATTTCCTCCCACGGAGTGATGAAGATGTGGAGATTTAGGGCTGAGGGATTACAGAGTTAAAGGTCAGAGCTAGGGTGAACTCCAGGTTTCTAGACTTAAAGTCCAGTCCACTTTGCACTGTGGGAGCCGCTCTGTGGTGAGAGGCACCGACTGGCCGAGAGAGCCTGGAAAGTCAGCTACCTGTCAAGCTGGCTGCTTCAATTTCAGTCCCCCATGGCTGAAGGCTGGCCACGACCAGGCTCCCACTGACCCATGGCATTTGCTCAGCAACAGAGTGATCACCCTTACCTGGAGAGGCAGCCCCCTGAGAGGCCTTGAGTCCCACCAGTCACTCCCATCCCACCGCTCACTGCCCCTCACTGCCTACGCCCCCACTCCAACATGTCTAGATTCATTCTCTCAAAAATGTGTATAAATGAAAGAAAACCTAGACTTCAGGCTGCTCCATAAGTTCCTTACTAGAAAGCTAGGTTTCTTAAAAGAAATGGCGTCTAATTTGCTGAGAACTACCACTGAATGGCAGAAAAATCATTAATCATAAAAATCATAATCCTTATGCTTTACTGGGAGTTCTGATGGTGTAATGCATAAGGCATTTGACTGCTAACCAGAAGGCTGGTGGTTCAAACCCACCAGCCACTCCTCGGAAGGAAGACTGGGCAATCTACTTCCATAGAGATACTGCCTCAGAAACCCAAGGAGGAGTCACTACGGGTCCGACTTGACGGCAGTGAGTTTGGGTTTTTTTTGGTATGCTTTACTCAATGAGGGAAGTATTAGCAAGAGCATAGAGACACTATACCTTCACCAGTGTCACCTTCGATGGTCTGGAACTGCACTTATCGGAAAGCTTTAAACACCTAGGAAACCCCCTTCCAGGTCATCCTAGACCAGGACAATATCTTGGAGATAAGAAATTATAATTACTGTAACTTCAGTTACACCTTAGTTCCACCATGTATCACATGTGGATAATCACAGTCCCAACCACACGATGTGGTTGGAAAGATCTTGTGAACTAATACTTGTGCTTAGGGGCTCAGTAGATTAATAATCATTAGCTGCTGTTTTTTTTTTCTGGGCTCTAATGATGTTCAGGAAGTCTTAACCAGGGCTTTGAACTGGTTCATTCTTGTTTGACCACTGCTGAGGATTTGCATTTTCAGCCCAGATATACTGAATCAGAATCTACTTTTTAACAAGATCCCCAAGTGATTCTTATATATTTTATATATATTCTTATATATCCCCAGGTATATTCCTATGGATTCATAAGCATCACCAAGGGATCTCATTAAAATGTAGATCATGATTCAGCGCATCTGGGCTGGAAAGGCAAATTCACAGCAGGGGGTCGTACCAGGAATGAGCCAGTTGAAAAGTCTTGGTCTTAACTAAGGGAAACACTTCAGTGGTCAAGTGGAGTCAGAGGAGGGTTTAAGTCTCAGGTTACCCACTGACCAACTGAATGACTTTGAGTAATTATTTAGCCTCTCTCTTCTCATCTGTTAAAAGCTAAACATACCAGTATCATATCATAGGGCTACAGAAAGACTTAAACAATAGTGTCTGTACTTAGCACTGGGCCTGGCACATAATAAGGGCCTAATAAATGTTATTATTGAGAATCTATTGAACACATTCACAGGTTTCATTAAACAAAAAGCCAAAGGTCTTTTATTCCCGTGGAGACTACATCTTATTAGAAGGCAAAAGCAATGCTTAAAAAACCCATTACTGTTTCCATACTCTTGTTTCTTATTATGTAACACAACTGCACCCCACCCAGTCACAAGAGCCTCCTTAGTCAGTCCTCAGTACACCTCTAGGGTAGTGGCTTCAGCCAAGCTGACCCATGTGCGACATGTTTGACACTGACTTTTGCTGAACTGTTCCTCTTCTTAAAATGTACTTCTCTCTTTCCTGTGCCAGGCATAAAGGTCTTCATAAAACAGGATTTTAACTCTTATTCTTTAAGTAAGCCTTGCCAATTTCTGCTAAATCTCCTCAAATAGATAATGAATGTGTTCTCTCCATTTAAAACACTAGAATTAAAATACTCCACAAAGTTAATCCCTATTTTGTTCAGAGTTCTCAATAACTTCAGTGCTATCAATTTGGGAATTTAGCAGGAACTCCTTCATTTCTGTCTTATTTAAAAATTCATGAATATCCATTGAATATATTCAGGATAGGACCTCAAAGAGCTTTCAGTTTCCTGCAGAGCTTTGAACTGGTTCATTCTGAATTTGCATTTTCACCCTAGATATACTGCATCAGAATTAGGGCTTCAAATTGGTTAAAACAGTTCAGTCATGGCCGGTGGAAACAAGGACAGTGTACATGTTGCATAGCAAACATATCTCTTATGCGTTGGATTTTGACCCAAGTAGGAAACAGGCAGTGGTGCCCCACTCAAAGATGGTGGCCAACCAATACGCATCCAAAGTGGCACAGTCAGCCACCATCTTTGAGTGGGGCACCACTACTTGTTTCCTACTCAGGTAAAAATCCGATGTGCAAGAGATTTGGTTGCTATGCAATGTGTACATTGTCCTTGTTTCTGTGGACTGTGATTGAACCACTTTGAACTGGTTTGAAGCTCTGATCAGAATCCATGTTTTAACAAGATCTCCCAGGTGGTCCCTCTGAGAGATCTTGTTAAAATGTAAACTCTGATTCAGTGTATTTGGGGTGGAAATGCAAATTCTCAGCAGTGGGTCCAACCGGAATGAACCAGTTTGAAGCCCTGGTTTCTTGCAGGAGACAGGCACATAAGCAAGTAATTTTTTATATATAATTCAGTGAGAGATAGTGATGTGGTGAGGCGTAGGATGTGCCCTAGGAAGACAAAGATAAGGATCTAGCTTTGCCATGGAGTTTCTGGGTGGTACAAACAGTTTATGCAGCTGCTTACTGCTAACAGAAAGGTTGAGAGTTCAAGTCTACCCAGAAGAGCTTCAGAAGAAAGGCCTGGTGGTTTTGTTCTGAAAAATCAGCCATTGAAAACTCTATGGAGCACAATTCTACTCTGACACACATGAGGTCATCATGACTTGGAGTCAAACTGGTTAACTGGTTAACCCTGTGATGCTGGAGGGGTGATATTTAAACTGAATATTAAAGGGACTGACTTCTGGATGAGAACATTCCTCTTCAGGGGACTGAGTAGTCCTACTGTAAAATAGACCTATTGGCATTCAAAGGAGAGGAGAAAAATAATAAAATATTTTAAGGTCTCTCTAACCTGAGATAAAAGAGCTATAGTTTGACTGTACTACACCTACTCCTCACTAATCCACTATCTCATTATCCAACATTTCACTTACGACAATAATAAAACTCCACTATCCAACTGTTTCGTGCATTAAGGATGTATGTCTGGCAGTAATGAACGCGAAGATGCAAGGCAAGAGTTATGGTTGGGCCATGATTCAGTGCTTTGGCAGTCATGCAAATGATGTAGTTTGGCACCTATGTAATGATGAAATTTGGTAGTCATGTTTTGCTTAATGCCGATTTTTGCAGAATGACCTGGTCTTTGGAACCTAACCATGTTAAGTGAAGAGCGGGTGTGGAAGGTTCTTCAGGTGCCACTCACTGTCCTTTGTTCTGTGTGCTCAAAGTAAATTGGGGCCCTGGATCACCTGGATGGATCTTAAGTCCAATGACTGGGTAAACTGGACTCTCACTGCACTTTATCAAATGTGCAAATTAGGGCTTTGAACCAGTTTTTCCCAGTTCAGTCATGGACAATGAAGCAAAACTGGAATGGACCCAAATTTGTGAAATGTGGCTGTACTGGAAAAACAGTGAGAATGGGAAAAATGACAGGTGGTGTACTGCTAGAAACTTAATCTCCCTCTTAGAAAACAAAACAAGGGCAGTGTGTGTATTCCAAGGAAGCCCAATCTCTTTACGATGCCCAGCTCAAAGATGGCAGCTGCCCATGCCATTTTGAATATGTGTCACCCTCCACAGTCCTGGCTGCACCAATCCAATCTCCTGCATTAGGATCCTGAAAGGGCTCACTGTGCCTCTTCCAAGCCTCCCGTTACAGAGTTTTGACCCATAAATTTTCCCATTATGGTTATCATTTTGATATGCCCACATTTTACAAATTTGTTTCTGTTCTGATTTTGCTGCATCAGCCATGACTTAACTAGTTTGAACTGGTTTGAAGCCCTGGTAGAAATATACCCTTGATTTAAGTGAATACCTTGGGACAGACGTATCTGTAATTAGTGTATAATTGCCTGATTTTACCCCATGTTTTAAAATACCTATTGACCTAGTTACCCAGGGGAAGAAATCTAAGCTCATATTCTCTGATAGCTCTCTGCACACAAAAAGGATCACAGCACAGACTGAGAAGCAGAGGCAAAGTATCAGTGCAGTATCTTTTAGCCATTTAATTCTTTCAAATTCTGCATTCATCAGCGTGATTGGATAATTTGCCCTGGAGGTATTCGAAGGTTAAGTATGCAATTTATTACATGTGTTTGATGAGGGATCTGATTTCCAGGAGTTGTTGAAGCAGATGCCACACAGAAAATCATGCATTCAAATCAAAACCAAGCTCCCAATAGTTAGAAGGTTGAATGGTGGCCCCCCGAAGAATATATGTCTGTGTCCTAATCCTTAGAACCTGTGAATGTGACTTTATGAGGAGAAAAGTTCTTTGCAGATGTAATTAAGGATGTTGAAGTCATCTTGGATTACTGGGATGGATCTAAAGTCCAATGACTAGTGTCCTTATAAGAAGAGAAGACACAGAGGAGGTGGTCATGGAAAGACACAGAAAGATTGCCATGGAAAGACTGAGGCAGAGATTGGAGTTATGCAGCACCAAGCCAAGAAAACACCTAGAGCCAACGGAGGCTGGAAGAAACAAGGAAGGACCTTACTCCTGAACCTTTGGAGGGAGCCTGGCTCTTCTGACACCTTGATTTTAGACTCTGGCCTCCAGAACTGTGAGAGAATACATTTCTGCTCATTTGTGGTGATTTGTTATGACAGCTCTGGGAAACTATTATAGAAGGAGACACACATAACTCAGATAACATGATGTAAAATGAAGATCTGAATGTTTATTAATTACAATCAGATGTAAAATCACAGCATTGGCTACTTTTAAAGAAATGTAACCAATTAAAATAAATTTTTAAACAAGAAAGCGATCTTTAAAAATTCCAAGTCAGAAATCTAGTACAAGCAAAGATATTTTAAAGTTCATCGATGAATTTACCCACAGACTTTCTGTCACAATAATATTCATTTATGTCTTCAATTTTACAGAGCAACAAAATCACAGTAAGAAAGACAGCCATTGTTTCTGAAGGAAAATAAAAGTGGCCTAGAGCGATTATTTTTTTTTTCAAAGGGAAATTGGAGAGTTAAAATCAGGCTGGCTTCTCCTGGGCTGACAACATTTGACTGTGATGGGAACAGCAGCAATCTTTCCTCTGATTTTACCTTTGAACAGAATAAAAGAAACTCAGTGCAACATTCTCCCTCACAAAGAGATGTAGGACTCAAGCCTCACCCCAGAGAAATGCTATAATCAAAGTAAATACCAATCCCACTCCCACAAACATTGTTAATAGCATTTTATAGCATTTCTCTCTCCTGCTAATCTTTCTGTGAATTTTTAACACAGTTTTCCTGGACTGGAAGAATCATTCCAGTTCCCTGGAAATGATAAGCAGGCTGAAACAGCATTGTTAGACTCACACATTCATTTACGAAAGCAAGCACAGCATATAGCACAGAGGGTCTTGTTAGTCAAGAATTCATTATCCAAATCCTTGCAGTCACTGGGTTTGCTTATGTAAGAGAGCGTAGGTTCTTAAAACGTGAGAATGTGCATTTGCCTACCTGAGCACTTATAAACTAGTCCTTTGTCAAACAGTCCCCCTAATTAATACAAACATCTGTCCCATCCATCATGTCAATCTCTTATGTAAGTCTTTTGCAGTCACCTGAAAATCTATCACCAATTTGAAAACATTCAGTCTAGTGAAATTGTAAAACTGACCAAATAGTAGGCTTTCATGAAGTCAGTGGAAGTGATGTTAGGGACATTAGCAAAGCCACTGACAAATATGGATCTGCCTGAGCTGGACCACAAAGCGATTAAAGGAAAAAAAATCAACTAGGATGATGGTAGGAGGTGCATCCCAAAACAAAGATATGAATGTCTAAGGACTAAGAAAATTGATGAAGCACTCAAATGTTTTTGCAAAAATAATCAGCTCTATAATGTTATTCCAATTTTAAGTCTTAAATAAAGTACATTAAATAATAGAAAATAATTTTCCTGAAAACATTTGATTCATATTTTATTCATTTTAAGTTCTAGAACATAGCTGCAATTCAAAAGAAAAGAATAATTTTTCCGATAAAGTCCTAATCAAACACTATAAATTGACCATGAAATTGTACTTCCTGCTTCAAGTAGTGCCAATTTTCTTCAATAACAAGTCCTTCCATATGTTATCAGCCTCTTGCTCATATTTAAGTCTCTGTTAATGTTTTGCTAACATCTCAGAGAATGAATCTCTAGACTCTTCTTCAACCTGGGAGGTTCATATAAACTTGCTGTGTCAAGAGGTCTCTTATCAGTCTTGCCTTGCCTCAAATGCCTTTCAAACTTATTTCACCTGGAAGCTGTTAGCCTTGGACTTTTCAAATGCTTATGAAAGAAAGAAATGCTAACTCATATGCTGTCTTGTGCTATCCCTTACCCAGCAGCACCCAGCTCAACGGTGGGCCTACTTCCTGGTCCCCGATGTGAATTCTTCTTTGGTCCCTTTGGATTGCAGGGTGACAACTTCTCCCTTATAGGGTGCACGCTCCACAGGGGTAGGTGTGCAAGTCTGAAACAGAACATATAATGTCTCTCTTGTGGTTCATTGACTTCTTACATTTAAAGCTAAAAGGAGCTCCCTTTATGAATTGAGAGCAAAAAGGAATCTTGTGAATTTATCATGTATCTTTAACCCCCTGGCCATTTCACAAAACTTCCTGGCAACGTGGTATCCAGGTTAGCCCATTCTTTGCCAGTGTCAGACAAAGACCCAGGGGACATTTTCTAACCACCATTCTTTCTCATTTCCATTTTAATTGGAGCTTCTGCCGTATCATCCCACCCTTTCAGTCCTATGCCATCTCTTAGAATCCTTTCAAATGTTCTCATTTTCTTCTAGTTTCAGTCCTAGAATTCTGTGTTCCCAGAGTGCTGTTATACCTCTCCTAAGAATCTTAGAACATTTTGCTTTGGGTAATAGTGAGGAGTGTGTGTATTTCTCATTTTCCTGATTGCCTGTGTACGTAAAAGGCCTTTCAAGATCTTGGATAGAGTGGAAGGGAAAACGTGGAACAAAATCCAAAAACTCAGTAATGACCAGAATTACTGGTCAGAAGAAGTCTGATGAGACCCCCAATATTATGGCCCTGGAATACATTCTGCACCTGGAATAAAACACACCTCCAGGGGCTGGCTGTCAGCCCAACAGTTAACAAGAGGTACACGCAGACCACTCAACCCAGGATGCCTCACCCACATTGTTGTTGTTATGTGCCATCGACTCAGACCGACTCATAGTGACCCCTCCTTGGGTTTCTGAGGCAGTATCATTATGGAGGTAGATTGCCCCATCTTCCTTCCAAGGAGTGGCTGGTGGGTTTGAACCACCAGCCTTCTGGTTAGCAGTCAAGTGCCTTAGGCACTACGCTACCAGAGTTCCCCTGCACCCACATACTCTATGGTAATACATCCCTTAGAGCAATAGACCACAGGACACCAGAGGACCAACATTCAAATTGAGGAAATGCAGGACAAACTAGAGTGCATAAATACGAGGGGCACGGGGGAGGGTTACAGGGGAGGGCGGAGAGGAGACTGGGTTAGGGTTGGACATGGTGAATGGGGAATGAAACTAAATGTACACGTAACGTTGAATGTAAAAAGGTCTTTCACACAATATTACATCTCTAACCACATGTCTTCAGGAGCTCTGGTGGCATAGTGCCTAAGACATTTGACTGCTAACCAGAAGGCTGGAGATTCAAACCCACCAGCCACTCTTTGGAAGGGAGATTGGGCCACCTACTTCCGTAGAGATACTGCTTCGGAAACCCAAGGAGGGTTCGCTAGGAGTCAGATCGACTTGATGGCAGTGAGTTGGGTGTTTTTGGTAACCACGCCTTTTTGGTAACTGACTGTGCCACAGAACGTTGTATTTAGCTACAGTTAATTCACTGCTTGAGCAGAGTTTTAAAATTCAGAATTTATAAACAAAGGAACAGTGTTTATAAACTTGCACACAAATGACAGCAAATCACAGGGTTCAAGAGCACAGTCTTGGGCGGAATATTTAACATGAAGCTTCCTGGGGAGAATAACAGCATCTACTTTACAGGATTATTGTGAAGATCAAATGTTTAAAGGATTAAATACAGGAGGTCCCTGGGTTGGGAATGTCCAATTTATATATAACTCATAGTGAAGAACCAATGCCTATACAGCTTATACTAAAAATTTGAAGGACATACAATGGTTTGTAATAACAAATGGGCACATCAAAACATTATTATTATTACTATATTATTATGTTAAAGATGTTTTAGTGTATCTGGAAGTGTTTCTTTAATGTTTTTGTGCATAGAAAAGTACACTATATACTATATACTAAGGCAAATATTTTGTGAAGGAGTGCTAGTGGTGCAGTGGCTAAGGCATTCGGCTGCTATCTAGAAAGTCAGTGGTTCAAATCCACCAGCCATTCCACAGAAGAAAGGTGAGGCAGTCTGCTTCCGTAAAGATGTATAGCCTTGGAAACCCAATGGGACAGCTCTACTCTTTCAATTAGAGTTGTTAGGCATTGGAATCAACTCGATGGCAGTGGGTTGTTCTTTTTTTTTTTTTTTTTGGTTTTTAATATTAACTCACATTAGATCCAAACCATACCTAACTGTTCTGACTTACATACTTAGGAAAAGAATTCATTCATAACTCTACAGGGACTGCCTGTGTTGTTGTTGTTATGTGCCATAGAATCGGACCCAACTCATAGCAACCCCTCCTTGGGTTTCCAAGGTGGTATCACTACGGAGGTAAATTGCCCCATCATCCTTTCGAGGAGTGGCTGGTGGGTTTGAACTGCCAGCCTTCTGGTTAGCAGTCAAGTGCCTTAGGCACTACGCTACCAGAGCTCCCTGTGTAGGTAACACATTTAGAACAATGCCTATTATATCCTTTTATATTATATATCTTGTTATATACTAGGCATTGTTTTAAATGCTTTACTTCTTTTTAATCTTTTCAACATTTAATCACATAACATATATATGTATGTATGTATACACACACAGACAAATAATGACAAATAATTTGGGGTCTTATTTTGACAACTAAAACTAATACATTGTAGTTGTCAACGATTTTAAAATAAGACAAATCTGGGTTTGAATTCTAATTTTGTTCTTTACTAGTTATAGGAAATTGGCGAGTTAATTAACACCTCTGAGTTTTCTTTCTCATCTATGAAGGGAGAGGAACAAAACCAATCTCTTAGACACATGAGATGTCCCAGACACAAAGCATTTCCTTCATTCATTCAACAGGTGTTTGTTGGGCACATATGGCCCCCAGTGTTTGTCAGGCCAATGAGGACACAGCATTGAACAAAACAGACACAGTCACCACAGTTGTAGACATACTTGAAACATAGCATCTGGCATACACTAAGCATCAGGTAAATGGGAGGGCTCCCACCCTCCTGCCATCCGGCCAAGCCTCTGTCCACTTTCTGTTTGTGCTTAGGTGTTTTCATGGACTTCATTCTGGCTCACTATCTACATAGGCCTTTTCGTTGTCCGAGGTCTTGTCAGCATGCTGAGGAACACTGACATAGGGAAATGAAGTGCCAGCCTTCCATTTCTGGCACCCTGCCCCTGGACATTGTGGTCACCTAGAGCCATTCCACACCTGAAACCTTAAACTCTCTTAGTGTCCCACTCCCTGATCACAGCCTCCTATCCTTGTGATCTCACCCCTGAGTGCATCAGCACTTTCAGGCCTTTAGTCTTGTGTTTTTTCCTCTCCTGGGTTTACTTTCCAAGCCAACTGCATGATTTAAAACAAACAAATAAAAAACCTAAAAAGCAAAGCCACTACCATCAATTCAATTTCAACTCATAATGACCCTATGTTTTACAGAATAGAACTGCTCCATAGCGTTGTCTCAGCTGTAATCTCTACAGAAGCAGACAGACAGACCTTTTTTCCATGGTGCCACTGGGTAGGTTTGAACCAGCAACCTTTCAGTTAGTCCAAAGCAAATTGCTATCCAGAAACTGCATGGCTTGTCACTTACACTGAGGCTGACCATATAACTTACCATCTGAACTGGGACACATCTGAGAGTGAAACATAATTAACAGGACTGTCAAAGCAAATCAGGATTTACTTCCATCTTCCTTCAACCCCTCCCTTGTCTACAGTTTAAAGGGTCTTGCCTTTCTCTTCCTTTTGGCATTCATGCTAGCAAAACCCTAGACCTATTTAGTTCAACAGTCAGCCATTTCTGCAACCAAGAGCCTCTGCAGAAAGTGACATAGGTGGGCAGATATTTGTCACCCTACTGGTAGCATAGTGCCTAAGGCACTTGACTGCTAACCAGAAGGCTGGCGGTTCAAACCCATCAGCCACTCCTTGGAAGGAAGGTTGGGCAATCCTACTTCCGTAGTGATACTGCCTCGGAAACCCAAGGAGGGGTCGCTATGAGTCAGGTCTGACTCGACGGCACATAACAACAACAACAACAACAACCTTCTTACTAGAGAGTTCTGGTGGTGCAATGGTTAAGCACTCAGCTGCCAACCAAAAGGTTGGCAGTTCCAACCCACCAGCTGCTCCAAGGGAGAAAGATGTGTCAATCTGCTTCTGTAAAGATTAGTCTTGTAAACCCTATGGACCATTCTAATCTGTCCTGCAGAGTTGTTATGAGTCATAATTGACTCAACAGAAACAAGTTTGGTTTTTGGTTTTTGGTTTTTACTTTCTTGCTATGTGTTCCTCATCAGCTCCCCTTCTTTTCCCACTTCTCACAACAGTTACTTTGAATCTTCACTGCTTTTGGTTTCCAGCTGTCACATATTTGTCCATTCTAGACTCTGGCTTGGGAATAGCTCTCTGACACCAGTGGTTCAGGTGGGGCTGTCAAGCCCAGGGCTCCATCCTCCTCACTCAGTGATGACTTTGCTCTATAAGCTGGCTGTCTCTCAGAGGATCCCTTTCCCTGAATCCAGAAGCAGTTCAAGAATAGTACATGACTCCATCAGGCAAGGCAGAGTCCTTCCTTGGATATTTCCACTGGGGCCATCAGCAATGCTCACTTCTTGCTTTGGGGCAACTGAGCTGGTAGGATGGCCTCCATGCAGAGGTGTGCAGAAACACAGTTCCAAGGATGCTGCTGTCTGAGCCCCTGCATTCAGCAGATCCCTGGACTTCGCAGTTACATGAGCCAATAAATGCCCTTTTATAACTTCAGCTGGTTTGAGTTAGCCTCTGTTTTATCTCAGGAGCTCTGGTAGCATAGTGCCTAAGGCACTTGACTGCTAACCATACGCTGGTGGTTCAAACCCACCAGCCACTCCTTGGAAAGAAGGTTGGGCAATCTACTTCCATAGTGATACTGCCTCGGAAACTCAAGGAGGGGTTGCTATGAGTCAGGTCTCACTCCAAGGAGGGGTCACTATGAGTCAGGTCCCACTCGATGGCACATAACAACAACAACTGTCTTATCTCAAAAGCTTCATCCTTGTCCTGAACTGTCCCACCCTAACTCTTGACAACAGTCTGAGCCATTTCACCTAGATTATCAGACAGTAACCTCCTGTCTCAGATCAGCTTACTGTTCCCACCCTCCCTCCTCCTTCCAGTGGAAGGAAAAGCCATTCTCCTAGGACTGTTCCTGGATCTCTTCAGTGGCCTCCTCAGCCTCATGCCCACATTCAGATCAGATGTGATGCTCTGTTCTCCTGCGAAACAACTTGCATTTCAAACAACCCCTCTGATTTTCTAACAAAGATTTTATGAATGTCTTTGTGAGTGATGGCGGACACATTCCATAGAAAATATGTTCATCAAACTTTCCTGTGAGAAATCCTCTGCTTTCTTCCTCAAAGTGTCTCCCTGGGCCCAACTTATACCCTAGGAATGGTCTTATTCAGAACCCCTAAGCTTTCTTTTTTTTTAAAATATGGAATGCTTCACGAATTTGCGTGTCATCCTTGTGCAGGGCCCATGCTAATGTTCTCTGTATAGTTCCAATTTTAGTATATGTGCTGCTGAAATGAGCACCCCTAAGCTTTCTTCTTCATACCTTCTCAATCTCCAGCTTCTTACCTCCTCTCCCAAATCCCTACAGCTTATACAGCAAAATAAAAGTCTTGTTTGGTCCAACCCAAGCTGCCCTTGGTCCCCCAGATGTCACTAAAGACTCAATTCATCCTGCCGTAGCCCCTAGTGCCAGCTAATCTGGCTGATCTCTCTGGGTCCCAGCCCTTCCCACCTCCTCCAGGACCCTTTCTCTCTTTTGCTTATGCTTTCTCCATGCATGGAAATGAATTCTTGATTCTTTCATTTTAAAAGATTAGTCTATTCCATGTATTCTCCTGAGCTATGCTATTTCCAATTCCCTTTATTGCCAAGCTACTTGAAAGATTGATTTGCACTGATTATCTTTAGTTCTTCACCCTTATCACTTCTCTATTCATTGAATTTAGCTTCCTCTTCCTTCCAAGTTCCCAGAAAAGCAGATTTTGCTAAACTTACCAGTGACCACTACCTTGTTAATATTAGAACTTTTGGCACTTCTAGATTTTTTTTCACACTGCATCTTCTAAGCTCTGTGTTAACTGCTCCCTCCATCTTGCAACCCTCTCCTACCTGGGCTTCTGTAACACCATTCTTTCTTGGTTTTCTTCCTATTTTTTTTTTTCTTGGTCTCCTTCATAGCTCTGACAACTCCCACCCCAACACATACATAAATATTTACACAAATGTCATTCAAGGGTTGGGTCTTCAGCAAAGTTATTTCCTCATTCTACACATTTTTATGAGTTTTATGAATCAACTGTACTTTCCCTAAATTCCAACAACCCCCAAATTTCTATCTGTATTCCAGTTTTCTTTCCTGAGCTACTCATCTGCATTTCCAATTCCTCCTAATCAAATTCACGTGGGTGTTCCAAAGAGACCTCAAACTATACTTCCATACCATGCTCAATATCTTTCTCACCTCATATCCCTAGTCAAATAAACAGGCCTTGATTTGTGAGAACAACTCATTGTTATCTGAAGAGTTTTCTTTTCTGAGAATGGCATCAACATCTATCTACCCATCTGTCCAAGCCTAAAGCTAGGAAGCTGTGAGCAAGCTTCCTCTTGTTCACATTGCATCCGACTCTTCACCAGTTCCTAATGATTCTATCTCCTAGGTTACTCTTAAATCCATTCTATTCTCTCCATCTTCATGGTCACTATTTAGGATATCAATTTATCATTCTGTGCTTGGGTTATTACAAGAGTCTCTTAATTTCTATCTACCCCTCAGGTTTAATTACCTCTCAGTCTAACCTACTACACACACAGCTTCCAGAGTGAGAGCTTTCAAAACACAAATCTGACCAGACATCGCTGTACTTAAAACCTCTCAGGGGTCTCTTGTAGTCATGAGGATGACACCAAACTTCTTTATGTGGCATGTCAGGGCCTCATCTTTCTGATCATGGCTCCTGTCACCATCATCAAACGCCATGCTACCTGTTGACTGCATGTCTTTGTACATGCTGGAATGCCCACTCTCCTTTTTGCCTAAATATCTTGGACTTATTTTTCTAAGATTCTGCCCAGGTATCCATCACTCCAGAAAGCTTTAACCCTCCTGCCACACCCACTCCGGCTGCCCCCAACCTTCACCTTCAGTGTGTTTTTCACTGTATATTTCTTTCCTCTGAGGTGCCTCTGGGAGGACTCAAACCTCCAACCTTTTGGTTTGCAGCCAAGAGCATTAACAGTTTGGGAGAGCAGCCTAGAGAGCTATTTCTGAAAAATCTGCCATTGAAAACACTATGGATCAGTTTTACTTTGGCATCCATGAAGTCACCATGAGTCAGAATCGACTTGATGACAACTGGTCATATTTCTCTGCCATTCTGCTTACCTAAGAGTTCTGTAATTGTTTGTCTCATCTCTCCCAGCAGACTGGGGGTCATTGCACTGCTCTGTTTCCCCAGAACAAGTACTCAATAAATACTCAATAAATTCCTGCCAAAGATGCAAGAGTGGGTAGGGGAGCTCTCCGTCTAAGCTTTCGCTCTTCTCTTTGTAGGTTGCCTGGCCTGGCCTGACTCCATTTCCCTCCTACGCCTTTGTTGTGCTTCTCCACTGATCTGTTCTCCAGGTTGCACTTCATCTTTGGCCGGCTGCCTACTGTGGCAGGTCTTGGGTCATCTAGTTGTCTAACAACCCCTCTCTGGTTGCTCAGTCATTGCACTGGCAATGCCACTAGGCAGCTCTCACCTTCTCTGGTCATTGTGGTCCCATGAACCATGATATGTCTCTGATCCAACCATTCAGGTCTAATCTACACATCACCTAACTCTGTCCTCCTCCTAGGCTATGGGTGGGTAAGGATTGGTTTCCTGCCAGAATGACCATGAAAAGGTAACCACTCCTGTCCCACTGCCATCTCAGAAATGAACCAATCTTCCCTCAGAAGTCTTCATCTGTCTCACACTTCAATATCTCCTTTGATAGACAAGTTGACAGGAATCAAAGACAATTTAAGTTCTAGTCTAAAGCCTACTAGCACTTTAAACCTTTTAATATTTTCCTATCCTTTGAGGTGGGTTACATAAGCTCTTTCATGGCTAGACTCATGCCTTGTTCATCTTTGTACTCTCCATAGCCCCTGGTATTGTACTGTAGGTATATTTTAGAACCTCAATAGGTCTTCACTGTGACAAAATGGAAAGGTCATGGCACTCACTGCAGAATCTTAAGCCTTCCCTGCTGTCTTTCAGAAGTTCAATTGCATATTTGTTTTCTAAGTCAGACCAACCTACCAACCTTAGGAAAACTAGTCTTGTTCCTTCTCTCTAGAGACTGAGGTAAATATCCAACTGACATATGAAGCATCCACCCCTGACATGGGCCTCAGCATCTGGTGGGACCAGTGCTTAGTACTGGGAGGCTATCCTTATGTTTCAGTCTGAAATGAAGTGTGCTTCTTTTCCTGGTGCCCTACATTGGTGTAGTGATAACAGGGACTCCATCCTGTTTCTCCAGCTAAACCCCAAAGCATGAAACACACAGAAAGATCAGGATGAAGAATTATAGGGTTCTCAGTTGAACAAAGTAAACGCTGATTTCTTCTCTTGTCTTCCAGGACAAGGGAACTTCCATATTCTCTTGGTTTTTCCTCCTACCTCAGTCTCTGTAATACTTTGCCAATTTCTCTTCTCTTCAGTCTCTGAATATTAGAGGCCCCAGAGCTCTATCTTAATTGCCCTTCACTCTAAATCAACAAGGCCTCACTGGAGACCTCGGCCTCATGGTTTTAAATGCATTCATGTGCCATGATTGCCAAATTCTAACCTCTAACTCTGGTCTCTTTCCAGATCTGACTTCTTTATCCAACTGGCTTCTTGACCTCATCTCAGGGAGATGTAACAACTATCCCCAAAGAAATAGAACTTCAGCATTACAAACAATGATTGAAACAGAAGTAGAATTTAAGCCCTTTGAGAGCAGAGACTGCTGCCCTATTTACTCCCGTGTCCTAGCACCTAGAATAGTGCCTGATGTTCAACAAACATTTATAAAATGAAGGAAGACTTCTTTAATGTAAGACTTCTCAGAATTTTTAGTATGACACTGTGCCACAGAATCTCTTGAAGGTAACATCATCCAAGGTAACATTATCTAAAATTACTTGACAACTTTCACAAGGAGTATCTCAAGAGACTAGTGTCCTGACAAATGGATCGATCTAGGTTGTAACATGTCTTTTCTAGTATGTTGTTGTTATGTGCTGTCGAGTTGGCCCTGACATAGCAACCCCTCCTTGGGTTTCTGAGGTGGTATCACTACAGAAGAAGATTGCCCAACCTTCTTTCTGAGGAGTGGCTGGTGGGTTTGAACCACCAGCGTTCTGGTTAGCAGTCAAGTGTCTTAGGCACTATGCTACCAGAGCTCCCTTTTCTAGTATAGTCTGGTCAAAACCGGATGAGCACAACCAGTCAGTAATTCCTTCCATTTAGATAGTATCGCACTGAAATAGAATGGCCTGAGAGTAAAACTGTGTGAGAAAAACTGCCTTAGGTAATACAGAAGACACACATAGCCCTTGCCTATCAAGATACTGATGGCTTACTTGGTAGATGACACTTAAACTTGAGTTCATGCTGATTGTCATGGTAATGAGTTAACAAGCAAAAATGAGAATTAGATCACAATATGCAGTATTGTGAATAAACATTAATTGCAATCATCATTGCACCCACATAATTGCAGAAATGCTTTTTGGTTAACTAACCAGAGGGAAGAGGAAGTTGTAAGTTCATGGACAGTGTTGTCTGCAGAGAATGGAGTGGTGAGATGCTAAGATAATATCTTACCCAACAGTCTAAATGAATATGACAACAAGTCTCTGGGAATGAAATCCATGCGTGGCCTGGTGAACTTGGGGGACACTCAGCATACACTGAATTGCAATATCTAGGGAACTGCCAATATCAGCCGTCTCACTTCAGGGTTGGCTTCTTTGGTAAATTTGCCAGTCTGAGTGTAACTGAACCCTATGTGCAGGAGAGGAGAGTGGGGCTGTGATACTCCTGAGGATGAGGGTGGGTGGCTCTGTATTTGAATAGGGATTAAACTCTGTTATTATTATATTGAATTGGTAGGAGTTAAATCAATTGGCTTTAAAAAAAAAAAATCAAACTCACTGCCATCAAGTCGAATCTGACTCATAGTGACCCCTCCTTGGGTTTCCGAGGTGGTATCACTATGGAAGTAGATTGCTCAATCTTCCTTCCGAGGTGTGGCTGGTGGTTCAAACCCACCAGCCTTCTGGTTAGCAGTCAAATGCCTAAGGCACTAATCCACCAGAGCTTGAAGCGGTAGAGGTTAAAGCAATTGGCTTTGTTGTTGTTGTTGTTATGTGCCCTCGAGTCAGCCCTGACTCATAGCGACCCCTCCTTGGGTTTCCGAGGCAGTATCACTACGGAAGTGGAAGTAGGATTGCCCAACCTTCCTTCCGAGGAGTGGCTGGTGGGTTTGAACCGCCAGCCTTCTGGTTAGCAGTCAAGTGCCTTAGCCACTCTGCTACCAGAGCTCCCAGAGGTAGATAAATAAACTGGGTGTGAGTTCTGACTGCGCCACTTGGTAGCTATGTGACCTCCCTGGGCCTCAAGTTCCTGATAGAGATATCACTTCTTAACTCAGAAAGTTGTTATAAGAAACCATATGTAGCATATAATTAGTGTTCATGAAATATATACTGAATGAGTGCTGAATGGTTAGGTAAAGCACAAAAACAGTATTTAGAAGGAACTCTAAATACTGTTTAGTGTACACAGCGATATGCTGGTAAATGTCAACAGCTAGTCCTACTCACCTTCTTCCTTCCAACCCCCAAAGCTCTTATTTATAGCACTTGCCTATTTCTGTAGTGTAAATATTCCCATTATGGCTGATTTCAAGCTACCAAAGTGACATCACTGAATGCAGAATTGGGAAATGTCTTTCACAAAACAGTATGAGTCATCTCCAGCAGAGACATTACATTTTATTATTATTAGCAATCAATCTGTGAAAACTAGGATTATATGACAGTTGATGATGTGCCTTAAATTCTTTTCCCTGAGCTGCCACATGGAGAAAGACATTGACAAACTGTTGTTTCAGAAATGGAGAACACGCCGCCTCAGGAACCAGTGCAGCCATCCACTCAACTTATCTTTTCTGAAAGGCAAATTATGCTCAGGGTTGAAAGACACACCCAGTGTAAAAGCTCTGGCAGCAGTATTCTGCAACTGTATATGCTCCATGAAGCTAACCTGTGTCTCTATAAAATTCAATTGTGACCGCATTCTGCAGGATCAGTTGAGGTTGCTAATTATTAAAAAAGAGAAAAAGAAATAACTTGAAGAATGTCTATACTTCCAAGTTTTGGTAGAAATTATAACACTCTAAACACAAAAAAATTCTAAAGATATTAATCTCTTTGATTTAAAGAGCTATATTTTTGGTAAAGAATTTATAGTATAGAAGTTGTTTTTTTTTTTTTTATTAGGATTTGGGTGAAGATTTACAGAGTAAATTCACTTTTCATACAGCAGTTCACATATACTTTGTCTCATGTCATTGACCAAAATTTACAATGCAGCAGCTCCCCTCCCACTTCCTCCCCATAGTTACCTCCTCCCAGTGTTCATCCCTTCATACTCTTTGAGAGGCCCATTGTCTGCCAACCCTGTATATGATCTTGGATACACTCTCCATTTAGACATACATAATTGTTTAGCTTGTTCACCCGTCTATCCGTCCCTATACCCATGTTTGCTTTCATTAACAACTCAGTATTGTATTTACAAAGGGGTTCATATTTGTTGTTTGTACTGCCCATGTAACTCTCTCTGTCTTTCTCATCCTCAATGCTGCCATATTGGTCACTCACATTTGGTACATTGCCCTAGAAGTTGGTTTTGTTCTTTTAGGACTTTCTTGAACATATAAGTTGTTGGTCCATTCTTATTTCCTCCTTTTATATCTTTTTCCCACATCTCCCAATACTTTGTCTTAAGTGACTTTTATATAGAATTGAAATATAGGCTTTATTATATTCTATTTATTAAATAAGATTTTCTGCCTCATCTTCTGACTTAGATTTTTTCCCTTAGGAGTCAGTTGTTTTAAAATTTTAAATTAATTAATTAACAATTCCCCAAAGCTGTGACATTGAATAAAAATGTCTTTTCTTGCTTTTGAAATGCCTCACAACATCTGATACAGTGATAGCTATATGGCCTCAAGCTGATACATTTTATTAAGTAATAAAATCACGGACAAGAATCAAACTCACAGATAATCGCATTATTTGGCATGGGGCAGGAAGCTATCTTCTGGGTACGTTTACTTAAATTCCCTTCTACATACATCTGAAACTACAGTCTTTGTCCCTTCCTTTTCCAGTTTATGCATTTATCAAATGCCTACTATGTATGTACCAAGTGCCTGGCATAAAAAGAGTAAGGTGCTCTCTGTAAGGAACTAACACTCTAGCCAGGAATCCAAGAATTCTGGAGCTGGCCAAGACTGATACGTCTCTGTTACCTGTGCTTTGGGTGTCCTGAATGAGACACGATCAGTTTTCCTGGGGAGGATAGTAGGGGAGCAGAAGAAATGGTATAGGACATTCCTGCTTGCTTCAAGCCCTTATCTTCACTCCCAATGAAATATGAGTATCATAAATGAAAACCAAAGCAAGAGCTCTAAAAACTCATAATGACTTTATAATCCAGAGTTCCTCACAATGCTTTTTCTTACTTTTAGTGTGATATTTTTACTTTATTAGTTGCCATTGCCCAATAGAGGGGAAACAGGCTGAAGAGTATCTGGATAATCCCCAGATTTTATTTTTCCCATTTTATTTGGTACTTTTTCCACATCAAAAAAAAAAAAAAAATTTAACAGTAGTACATTTTCCCCTGATTTGACTTTCACAATCATTTCCTCTCTCTACAGAGACCACAGTGGACATCAGAAAGGCCTTAATCACAGATACTGGCTCTTACATTTGTTTACTTACTGCTTAGTTCATGGAAAGTTACTGAATCTTGCTAGAGTCAGTTTTCTATTCTGTAAAACAAGGATGACAATATCTAGCAATAGCTAATAGCTAATACCTAACAGTATGGCTTCCTGTGTAGATTAAGTGAAATGATGATTATAAACCACCTACTACAGTGCCTGGAGCTCTGGTAGCATAGTGCCTAAGGCGCTTGACTGCTAACCAGAAGGCTGGCGGTTCAAACCCACCAGCCACTCCTCGGAAGGAAGGTTGGGCATTCCTACTTCCATAGTGATAGTGCCTCGGAAACCCAAGGAGGGGTCGCTATGAGTCGGGGCCGACTCGATGGCAAATAACAACAATAACAACACAGTGCCTGGCCGATAGTAGTTACTCCTAATAACATATGATAATAATGATAACAATTATGACTAATAAGAATGTACTCAAACCAAAAACTCACTGCCATCAAGTTGGATCCGACTTATAGAGACTCCTCCTTAGGTTTCCGAGGTGGTATCACTACAGAAGCAGATTGCCCAACCTTCCTTCCGAGGAGTGGCTGGTGGGTTTGAACCGCCAGCTTTCTATTTAGCAGCCAAATGCCTTAGGCACTCTGCCACCGGAGCTCCTAAGAATGCACTAGAATGGCTAAAAGGTTGTTGTTAGCTGCCACAGAGTCAAATTTTGACTGAAAGCAACCTTATCAACAGTGTAGAACTGCCCCATAGGGTTTCCTAGGCTATAATTTTTATGAAACCAGGCCACCAGATGTTTCTCCTGAGGAGCTGCTGGGTGGGTCTGAACCACTCTGAACCGCTCTACTTAGCAGCTGAGCACTTAACCATTGTGTTATCAGGGCTCCTCCTATCAAAAGAAAATACTAGAAAATTAAATAATTCATTTAATTGATATTCAACTCTTAAAAATAAGACTGACATTGATTCTGCAAAAGAACAACAATAAAAAGCCAAAACTACAAAACAACAATTTGAGAGAATTGACAGAGTCAGTCATTTGATGATCTCTGCTGTCCCAAACATTTTCCCTACAAGAGGAAGACTCAGGTGAATCATTTAAATACAATAGCTCAGGTGCTCCCTGAGTCTGGAACTGGCTGCCAGCTTAGATTCACTGCGAGTGTCACATCCACATCTTTCTGTTCATTCTCTGCATTGTCATCAATGCCTCCACTTCAGAGTAAGTTTTTGGAGAAATTATTACTTTCCAAACCTACTGCTGAGCAATTTATCACCAATTACCTCATATAACTCAGTCTTTAATTTGCAGTATAGTTCATTGTACGAGTAAATAGTTTTTGGAGTCAGATACCAGGATTGATGTTCTGGTTCTGCCATTTACTAGATGTGTAACTTGGGCATATTTCTTAATTATCCGAAGCCTCAATTTTCTGATCTTTAGAATGGGGGAAAATATCTCCCTCTCTCAAAGGTGGTTGCAGGGACAGACCCCTTAGCACCATGCCTTGACTTCAGGAAGCACTCAGTCAATGTTAGTATTGATGTACTTTGCGACATAAATGTTCAGAAACAGACAATTCTGATCCTCACTACCTGCCCACCACCTTTCAGTGTCAACATTTACAAATTCACATGAACTGTATCCTAAATATCATATATTTTGACTGAAGTTTCCACCCAACATTTTTGCCCTCTTTCCCTCTTACCTTTTGACTTGTACTACATTCTGAGGCAAATAACAACAGCAACAACGCATTCTGAGGGCTTTCCCTGTGTTCCCTGCTTCCCTCCCCAGTCTTTTTTCACAGATATTTTCTGTAATAAAAATCTTGCACCTTTATCCATCCATCTGAGTGTTATATTTCTTGGATGACACAGGCTTTTTGTGTGTGTGAGTGATTTGGGTTAAAGTTTACAGAGCAAATTCATCTTCCATACAGCAGTTCACATATACTTGGTCTCATGACATTGACTGTAATCTCCCACAATACAACAGCTCTCCTCCCACTTCTTCCCCATAACCACCTCTTCCCTATAGGACCCAGGCTTTTGCCAAAAGGCTCCCTCAGGCTCTGAACTTGCCTAGGAAAACCTGACTTGGTCCATCAGGAAACTCTGACACCAATGAAAAGGGCAAATGCATCTATCCAGTGATTCTTTCTTTGAAAATTAGTATTTGTCTGTAATCTCCCATAACAATCCTGACATCCCAGGAATATGTTAGAGTGTGATGCAGCAACAACAATGACAACACCAAACCTGGCATCAAGGAGCATGTGTCAGCCCAGCCCAGCCTGGGGTAATAGCAACTTGCACCCACTCACCTGGTCTCTCTGTTTGATTCGCTTGTAAACATATTCAGCAAATGGTTTGCAAGGAATAAACTTCCCATCGCCTGCTGTGACATTGAAAACTCCAGCTTCATACACCACTTTGCCTCTTGAGATTGTAACCAGGGGCACTCCATGGCAGACCATGCCCTCAAAGATGTTGAAGTTCACAGCCTGATGATGGGTTTTTGCAGAAATAGTCCTGTGTTTGTAAAAACAAAAATGCTCCTGATCATCACTAGTTCATTTAATGAGGATAAAATATTAAAAGAAGAATGACTTAGAAGAAAATTTAGTAACTCTATTAAGCCACAGCTTTATCACTGTAACAAGTGACTTTAAGAATAGAACTTGGCATTAACATTTCATTACAAAGTAATTATATTTTCTGAGACAAAGAACCAATAGACAACTGTTTAAGGTGATTAATGGCGATGAGGTAGAAGAGCATTCTCTCTCATGTTTAAACTTTTCAATTATTTTATTTACATTATTAAACAACAACATATTCTTTTTCAATTTGCAATTATGAAACTTTTCACACACAAGTGAGAGTGATGAACATACATTGACCATTATCCAACCCTACAGCATTCTAAGCATTCCAACTTTTCACAGATTCAGTGGAGGCTCCTTTATGTCCCTTTCCAAGACCTACTGCCATCATTCTCTTCCAAATGTAATCACTACTCTGAATTGGTAATTATCAAGGAAAATAACATCTTGAGTTTTTTTCTCCATTGTCTGTAGCAAAACTGGAAGTTTGGGGATAATAAAAATAAGCATGTTAGAATAGAATCTCCTAGCACAGTAAGTGTCATGCTTTTGCACATTCATCCTCACTCTTAGCAGTTCATTAATGCTTTTCAATCTTATACAATATGAATGGTGACATCTAGATAGATGGCTGGGTGTTTAGAAATGCTGGGTACCTCCTTTCCTTAAATCTCATTAAACACAAAAGAAAAAGTATTCTGGCAGCAGTGAAAAATATGAGCATAATCTGGGTTCTGGTGGAACTGTCCATAACCTCCTTCAGAAATGGATTAAAGAGAAATACTCTGCTGAAAAGCTCAAGGGTCCCTCAACCCTAGTCTGGAAGGGCCACTGCTGGGACACTCAGAGAGCCATTGCAGGCCTGGAGGTACTACAGTCCTAGAAGTGAGGAGATAAGGCTTGGTCCTAGGCTTCAGACTCCTCTATCCAACTGCCAACTGTTGCTGTTGTATTGGGTGCCGTCAAGTTGTTTCCGACTCATAGCGACCCTATGCACAACAAAACGAAACACTGCCCGGTCCTGTGCCAGCCCCACAATCCTTGCTATACCTGAGTCCATCATTGCAAATCACTGTCAATCCATCTCATTGAGGGCCTTCCTCTTTTTCGTTTACCCTCCACTTTACCAAGCATGACATCCTTCTCTAGAGAATGGTCCCTTCTGACAACATGACCAAAATTAAGTGAGATGAAGTCTGGCTATTATTGCTTGCAAGGAGCATTCTGGCTGCACTTCCTCCAGGACAGATTTGTTAGTTCTTTTAGCAGTACTTTCAGCACTCTTCACCAACACTACAATTCAAAACCATCAACTCTTCTTTGAGTTTCCTTATTAATTGTCCAGCTCTCACGTGCATATGAGGCAACTGAAAATACCATGGCTTGGGTTAGGCCTACCTTAGTCTTCAAGGAGACATCTTTGGTCTTTAGCACTTGAAAAAGGTCTTTTGCAGCAGATTTGCCCACTGCAATATGTCTTCTGATGTCTTGACTGCTGCTTCCATTGGTGCTGATTGTGGGACCAAGTAATATGAAGTCTTTGACAACTTCAATCTTTTCTCCATTTATCATGATGCTGGTTATTGGTCCAGTTGTGAGGATTTTTGTTTTCTTTATATTGAGGTGTAATCCATATTGCAGACTGTAGTCTTCAATCTTCGTCAGTAAGTGCTTTAAGTCATCCTCACTTTCAGCAAGCAAAGTTGTGTCGTCTGCATATCACAGGTTGTTAATGACTCTTCCTCCAATCCTGATGCCACATACTTCTTCAAATAGTCCAGCTTCTCTGATTATTTGTTCAGCATGCAGATTGAATAAGTATGGTGAAAGGATACAACCCTGACACACTCCCTTCCTGATTTTAAACCATGTAGAATCCCCTCGTTCTATTTGAACAACAGCTTCCTGGTCTGTGTACCATTAGTACAATGAAGTGTTCAGGAATTCCCATTCTTCTCAATGTTATCCATATTTGTTATAATCCACATAATCAAATGCTTTTGCATAGTCAATAAAACACAAGCAGACATCTTTCTGGTATTCTTTGCTTTCAGTCAAGATCCATCTGACATCAGCAATGCTATCCTTCATTCCACGTCCTCTTCTAAATCCACTGGCTACTTGCTTTCAGTCTTAACATGCCCAACTAGAATTCTTGATTGCCAATGCCTACCACAACCCACTTACTCAAATTTACTTCTTTCTTGAGTTCCCATCTCAGGAAATGACACTACAATCTACCTAAGTAGCTGAAGTCCAAAACCTAGAAGTCAACTAGGAATATTTTTCCTTTCTCTACCCTCTCCAACAATTTTCAACCTTTATTGGTTACATCTTTAAAAAGAAAAAAATCCCAAATCTGGCTACTTCTCTTGTCTCTGTTCCTGTCACCAAGTCCATGCCACACTCATCTCAGACCTGCACTATCCCAACATATATTCACTGGTCTCTTCTCCTCAAGGCTGCGCAAATGAGCTTTTAAAAATGAAAATCAGATCATGCCATTCTCTTGCTTAAAATCTCCAGGGGCTCCAGTCTGTTTCCCAAGAGTTACAGAGATAGTTTAAAAAAAAAAAAAAAAAGCAAAGATAATAATAAAAAACAGAAGATACCCCCAGTGAGAAATACCTACATGGAAAAGAAAGAGGAGACTCCTGTATGTCAAGCAGATGATTTCTAACATCATATTTCATTTTTATAACACCTCTGTAAGGTACAGAGTATTTTCCACATTTTACAGGCAAATAAACTGAGATTTAAAGAGGTTAAGTCACTTGACAAAGGACATAAAACTAGTTTGTTGCAGCTAGTTTTTTTACCTCCACTTTTTAAACCAAAATCCAATAAAAATGATGGTTTCCTCGTATGCAGTTTTATGAATTCTGGCATAAGTACAGATTCCTGTTCCATCCTCATAATCAGACATAGAACAGTTCTATCACCCCCAAAACCCTCTCATTCTCTTTGTATCACACCTTCTCCCCCTCAAGTCCTAGCAACCACTGATCTGTTCTCCATCACTGTCGTTTTGCCTTTTGAAGAATGTCACAGAAATGGAATCATACAGTATGTAATATTTCGAGACTAAACCAAAAAAAAAACCAAACTCACTGCCGTTGAGTCAATTCTGACCATAGCGACCCCTCCTTGGGTTGCCGAGGCAGTATCACTACGGAAGTAGATTGCCCAGTCTTCTTTCTGAGGAGTGGCTGGTGGGTTTGAACCCCCAGCCTTCTGGTTAGCAGCCTAATGCCTTAGGAACTATGCCACCAGAGCTTCTATTTTGAGACTGGTTTCTTTTATTCAGCAGGATGTCTTTGAGCTTCATCCAAGTTGTGCATCTCAATAGTTCATTCCTTTTTATTGCTAAGTAGTATTCCACACGTATAAGGTACCACTGGGTGTTTATCCACTTACCCACTGAAGGGCATTTGGATTGTTTCTAAGCTTTAACAATTGTGAATAAAGCTGTAATAAACATTTGTGTACATACTTTTGTGTGAACATTTTCCTGGTGTGAATACCCAGGAGTGGAATTTCTGGGTCACATGGTAAGTGTATGCTGCAACAACAACAAAAAAAAACTTTCTATGGCCATAGGAACCAACTCACTGGTTTAAAGAAAAGTTTAAAAGATCACAAATGAATAGGAGGTAGGTACAAATGCAGCAACAATAATTTTAAATATGGAGGAGGGAAATATTGATCAAATGGTAAATAATATCATTAAAGAAGAAGTTGTTAATGAAATATACAAGTTCAACAAATGTAAATTTAGGAAACAACATAGAGGTGTTTCAGACTTTCAGGTTATAGTAACTTTTTAAGGCCACTGTAATCTCTGCCATAATATTTCCAGAGTGTGGGCTGCTACTTTTCTACACATTACAGTTCCACTAATGGCATTGCACCTAACCTCTTGGCCTAGTAAATCTTGACTGATGCACTGGTGGCATAGTGCCTAAGGGATTTGACTGCTAACCAGAGGGCTGGAGGTTCAAACCCACCAGCCACCCCACAGAAGGAAGATTGGGCAATCTACTTCCATAGTGATACTGCCTTGGAATTCTAAGGAGGCATTGCTAGGAGTCGAATCAACTTGACGGCAGTGAGTTTAGGTGTTTTTTTTTTTTTTTTTTAATAGGAAGAAAGCAAAATACATAAAAATCCATATTGAACGAGTTTTTGAAGAATAAGATTAGGATGGAGTAAAGGGAAAATTCTAAATCATAAAACTCTATTTTAGAAAATAATCCAACAGATACACTAAATTCTATCCACCAAGATTGTCATTATGGTATTAGCCAAAATATTAAACATCTGAAGCATTACAAGTTTCCAGTGACCACTCAATGAAGTATTGTTGTTATGTGCCATTGAATCAGACCTGACTCATAGTGACCCCTCCTTGAGTTTCTGAGGCAGTATCACTACGGAAGTAGATTGCCCCATCTTCCTTCTGAGGAGTGGCTGGTAGGTTTGAACCCCCAGCCTTCTGGTTAGCAGTCAAGTGCCTTAGGCATTATGCTACCAGAACTCCTCAATGAGATATTAGGCATCTACAAAAAAAAACTTGCATTAAGAATACTCTGGGGAAGTAAAAAAAAAGTAATGCTGTAATATTAAATGGAAAAAGCAGGCTATACCGAGTTTGTACACTATGTCTACAGGCAAAATGCATATGCATGTGGACAAAGATAAAAGGAAATACACACAATAAAGTTTTTGTGCTTTGAGAGAAGTGAACATGGAAAATTATCTTCAGAGTTCTTTTTATATTGCTTCTGTGATTTAAACTGTGGTTTTAAAAGGAGGTTGACAAAGAAAAATATCCAATTATATTTCTCTGCGTCAGGTCAGATAAAGGTCATTACCTTGACTTTTGGAGCTCTGGGGTTAGCAAGATAAAGAAGACAATTAGGCAACATTTAAGTGATTCCTTATAGTAAGGCTTTATGCAAATGAGGTCAGATTAACACAATATGTAAATTCTAGGCTTTATCACAATAAGAAGAAGAATCTGCTTCCAGTTTCCCATCTGAAGGTGTCTGACAGAGTGTCATTCCTCACCCACCTTTTTCCACCCAAAGCTGTAATTCTCCACTTCTTCAGGCGCTTTCCCACATCTGATCTCCGCACATGCAGTCTTTCTCTTTACCCAGAATGCCCTCTTCACTTTGGCCCCTCTCCCTTCCCTAGCCCTCGTCCCTGGAAGCAGACCCTAAGGACTCAGGGCAGAAGTGAGCATGTTTCCTCCCTAGTTTAACATTGTCTGAGTAGATTGCAATGATCTTGCAACAAATCCCTCTCCCCTCCCTGGTGCACACTTTAAGACGGAGACCATGTCGTTCAATCTGCAGCATACAGTAGGTGCTTATGAGGTATTTGTGAAATAACCAGATTAAAAAAATCGCATAATTATCCTCCTGCTACTGCCACATTGGTTTTATTTTCTGTCTTCATTGTCCTCTGAAACATGACAGTGTTTTGGAAAGAGACATTGAATTAAATGGGATGCAAACACTCAGTTCCAAGGTTCTGTTTGGTACTTAACATTTCTGGCAAGCTGTACAAGTAATTAGAAATAAATAAAGAAACTAAATAAACAAGTAGGCAATTTAAATAAGTAAAATTGCAATGATTATTACTCTTAGTTACACGAAATACTTGCTCTTCGATACCTATCAGTACTTATTGTTATTGTTGTTATGTGCCATAGAGTCAGCCCCAACTCATAGCAACCCCTCCGTGGGTTTCTGAGGCGATATCACTATGGAAGCAGATTGCCCAACTTTCCTTCAGAGCTGAAGCTGGTGGGTTTGAACCGCCAGCCTTCTGGTTAGCAGTCAAGTGCCTCAGGCACTATGCTATCTGTACTTAAGACAATATCAAGATTTACCAATCCTAGTAAGTATGTAGGTAAGTATTACTGTCCTACTTTGCAGATAATAAAGCTGAACTAGGGCTGTGTAGGTACCTGCCCAAGGGTCACATAGCTAATTACTGAACGAATCTCTGAAAGGCCAGAATCACTTTATTTTTTGAGAATCTTGGTATATTTGTCACCATGTCATAAGGTTACAAAACTTGTGGAAGTCTTCAATCGTTTTTGTTAACCAATACTTCCAAACACAAAAGTACAAGGCAATACCATTGCACGATTTACAGAATAATCACAATTTAAAAATATCTATTAATTCATAGTTCAGTGGGAGAGATGTAGTCCATTAATAAAATGCAAGTTCAAAATTATAAAATTGGCCTTTAAAATGGGCACTTCTGTTTCTTTGATCACTCTTCCTCCAAGGAATTCTCCTCATGGCAAAAGCCAAGAACAAGCTTTCCCAGCACGTGCCCTGGGCTCTTCCAAATTGGTGCCCCAGCACTAGACTCTGCATGGTAAGGTAGTGACTGGGGGAGCAGGTACCACAGGAATCTATTTTGAGAGGGTGGGTAAATCCTACTTCCAGGGCCAACTCTGACAGTAGGTCCAGCAGTGGTGTCCAGCCACAGAAATGTCCCTGTGGTATCTGCACCCAGTGGCCTCATCAGGCTCTCTGCACTGGTGCTGCCCTGTGTGAGACCTGCAGGGCTGCTCCTGGTGGTGTAGTCTCTCAGCCTGGTCCCCTGCCCCTCTTGGAGATTCTGTGAGTTACTCAGTATCCTTTAACACATTAACTTTTTGTTTTTGTTTGTGGATTTCTCTTGCTGCAGCTGAGAACTCTAGTGCATACATCATTTTCTTTCAAAACTCTTGTTTTTCTGGGCCTTTCAGAAAAACTCTGTTTGTGATGATCACAAAAGCATCAGTTTGAAGCCCTTCTTGAGTGTGAAGCCTGAGCCCAACTACCCTCCAGACCTTGTCTCTGTAATAGGCCCTGAACCAAGGTGAGTGTTAAGCACTGTCTCTTGATCTCAGTCTACATACAGCCATTGCCAGTCTGCACACAGTGTCTCACAGAAGCATACCATCCTTTGTAGAACTTTGTGGACAAACTCTCTTTGTGCCTTTATTTAACCATAATGAAACATCACCCAGCTTCTCCTAAGTTGCCCAGGGGAGCTCAAGTTGGTAACTCTTTCACAGTCAAAGATCCCAAATGATAAAGAGTGTGTCCTTTATCAATTCCCTTAATGAACAAATCTATGAATGTCTCTGAGGTAGAGTTCAGAAGGTTTGGGTCTCAAAAAGCACCTAGAAGATATTTTTTAAAGCAAACATGAGTGTAGAACAAATACAAATGTAGGGGTGACACACTCATTCCATTTGCAAGCCAGTCAAGAATTGAAGAGCTGCAAGACTGATCAAATATTTCGCAAATTTAACCATAAGCAAATCAGCTCACAGGAGAAACATTTATGAGAGATACCTTATCTCTCATTACTGATTGGATGGCTAGGGTGTTGGCCTGCCCAAGTAGTGGCAGAAAGTAAAGAGATGGATTAAAGCTTTCTCACCCAGTGAGTCAGGCTGGAGGTCCTGAGCCATTGACTTTCCATTATGCAGATTCACAGGAAGGGTGTTCTCCATGGCCATGCTGCCCCAGGGGAAAGCTCCTCTTTGTCAACCTCCCTCTGAGCCTATGGCATCAAACAGGCAAGTGCAGAGGGGTGTCAAGGTCATCTTCCTGACTCCCAATTATATACATCTCCAGACAGGAAAGCAGAAGCCCTGAAGATAACATTAAGCTATTTTCCAACTTAGTCAATAACTTTGATACCACTCACATCACAGCTGCAGGAAAACATTCTGTCCCTGTGCAAATGGCTTTCTATCAAACAGGCGCGTGCTCTTACAGATGAGAAAATCACTGAAGCAAAGCCTGCAGGAGACTGCAACACCACCCCTGTGCATTCAGAGAGAACACTTTGGAGAGGAAGAGAATTTCTTAGAACACTGTGCATCTCCCTAACCCCCGAGAAATGACTTTGTAGGCATTTTGCTATATTTTCTCCAACTCAGTCACTTTGCCCATGGTCCAGATAAATTCTTACCCAACTCTCATGAGAACCAGGAAAAGTTAATAGAATCACGTTAGTGCTACTAATGGCATATTTAAAATATATCTCTTCCCTTTACGCTGTGTTATATGACACTTCACATATTCTACATCAGAACTCTATAGGTTCTCAATGGATGACAAAACATTTAATACAGGCTTATAAACATTCTGGCCAAGCATTGAGTTAGAATCAATGGGTCATCGTGATTGGAATTGGGTTGATGGCATCTAATAACAACAGTCTCACTCTTTCCTTGGAGTGATGTAATACAGACCATGGATGGTGGTGTAGATCATGGTTAGATAGACTGGCTTTAGACATGAAAATCATTAAATCTTCTCAACAAGCTTATGAGGTAGGTAGTATTATTACTCCCATTTGAGAGATGAGAAAGATGAGGTACAAAAAGGTTAATAACTTGCCCCATGTTTTAGAGCTCATAAATTCACATAGCTGGGGTGAGATAAGAACCTGGGCCCTGAGATGTCAGAGCTGGCTTATTAACTATTAGGCAATATTTCCTCTTGAAAGCTCTGTGGGAAGCTACCTGGAAAGCATTTAATGGATGAAAACCTTCTTCATCTACCAGAAAAGAAATGGCAAGCAGCTCATTCCATACTTCCTGGTTTTTCTTAGTCTGTTTTCTGTTTAGCTACCAGGATTTAGGATGATATTAAAAATTCCTTAAGCCAAAACTGACTGGTCAATCTCAATGTGATCACAAGAGAAGATATTTTTTTGATGTGTGTGTTCTCCCTATCTGTCTCCAAGTACCTCTTTTGTCAGTTTCTTGGACATGACAAGTTATGTAAATGGAGAGCAAGAGCAGCCACATGTCCAGAAATGATAAATGGTGCTACTTCAAGTACATGGTCATTACTAAGCAAAGTTGCTGCTCACTGCACCCATCAATCATCCCCCCTCTATTCAGACTTCCATAATCACCTCCTGCAAAAAAATGGGAATTGCTTCATCCATGTTATTAAATCTAAATTGGACAATTTCTTGGAGCTCTATTAGTGTTCAATAGATAACAAAACATTTAACGCAGGTTCATAAACATGCTGCCCAAACATTGACTTAAAAGAATAAACCAATCAGGTAATCCTGCTCTTTTGTCCTTGGGGCTGTGTAACATAGGTCATGGATGCTGGTGTAGATCATGGTTAGATAAATTGGATTTAGACACTAGAAAGATACTATTGTAAGTATCATTTCCTTTGCCCCCGTGCCTCACACAGTAGTGAGTGAGCAAATAGAAGGCATTTAATATACATATTTGTTTATCTGGAAATAAGTTCTTAGTAAGTTTGTGCATTACTACTTAACAAAAATATTGTGTGTTCTGTATACTGGTTTTCAGAAAATGGGGAACTGAAAATAATTTAGTGTCCCTCAGGAACAGGAACTGAATGTGAATCAGCAAAAGCTAGCATGACCCTGGGATGTATGTCCTATGAATATTAAACAGATAAGTGCTTATAGATGAGGTATGATTATTGGCTTTTGGAAGGCTAGGCTATTGGCTTGACATATTGGTTAAGAGTCAGAAATAACTTTCGAGGGTGATGTGTGGACTTGGTCTTATTTTATTGTCACCTTTCCTGGGAGCTGCTTTGCCCTTGGCAAGATGACATTGCTTGACAGACTTTCTACCTAGGGGCACAGCTTGGGCAAAAAAAAAAAAAAGATGTCCCTTTTTTTATATAGGAATACACTGGGTAAAATCCATATCACATCCTTGCTGAAAGGTCAGAATAGGCCAGGTGTTTCTTATTGTGTTCAGTTTTAACTTCACATTTTAGGAAGAAGAAGGAATGACTGGTTACAAAGAGAAGACTGTAGAGCTCTCAACTAAGGGGATGAAGAGAGAAAATGGATAAGAGAAGTTTCTGGGGGACTTTTAAACTTTACTCCTTTTTTGAAAGGCAGACGACCTATTTTCCCTCCATCCCTACTGAGGGGAAAAAAAGTTAGGAAGAGTACATTCTGGTGGATGAAATGCAGTTTGACATGGAAAAATAACTTCTTGACAACCAAGAAATGAGGTATGTTAGTGAGACAGAGAAGAAAAGTCTGTGGCCAGGCTAGACCACCATGAAACCCAGAATCCTAGAGAAATGTATGAAATCCACAAATACGTGCTGCAGGCACCTTTCAAAAGACAGAGAGAATATCTAGCTCTCCAGTCCTATGAATCAAGACATGGTCTCCACCATTCCTGAGAAGATGGCAGAGCAAATACAACCACACAATTCTGCTCCCAGTTCACAACTGAAGGTTCTCAGAAATCCCAAACTCACTGAAAACATTTCCTTAAAACAACCTTAACAAATATATACAGATAGCTTGGTCTATGCTGTCATAAACTTAGGTTTGTGAAGTCAAAAGCCTTCTGTTTAATGATGAGAAGCATGCTGTTTCACCACAGAGCAGGATCTGTGCATTCTTTTGCAACTGACCTGAGACAATTAATCAGTCACTAACCATGCAAGGTGCACAGTACCGGCACCATGCTTACATATTTCTGCTGTAGCTAGGAAATTGTACGTAATGTTGACTGCTCAAAAACCATCACCCAGTTTTGAATTGATGGACCCATTTATGATCCAAGTGTCTATATAGAATTTCTTTAGAGTTTTCTAAACTTCAGTGGTATTCAGTTGTGAATGACAAAGAAAACTTATTCAGTCACTGTTGGATCAGTGTCTAAAGACTGGGCTATGGAAAAATGTAGACCAAAGTTCAAGGGTCCAAAGGCTCCCTCATTGGCTTGGTTTGAACTTGTCATCCAGGATGTCCCTAAGAGGAACTGACACTAGACTTTCAATCATAGTCTGTAATCTTGAGAAGTTCTTGTTGTGCATTTGCGAAGCACTCAATTGCTAAGCAAAGGTTGGCAGTTCCAACGTACCAGCTACTCTGCAGAGGGAGAAAGATGTGGCATTCTACTTCCGTAAAGATTGTTGTTGTTGTTAGGTGCCATTGAGTGGGTTCCTACCCAGTGACCCTATGATAACAGAATAAGACACTGGCCAATCCCATCCCATCCTCATAATCATTACTATATTTGAACCCATTGAGGCAGCCACTGGGTCAAAGCATCTCTTTTATTATGCTTGGGAAGTAAGGCTGAGAGTCTTCCTCTTCTTTGCTGACCCTCCGCATTACTTACCAAGCATAATATCATTCTCCAGGGGTTGGATAACATGACCAAAGTCTCACCATCCTTGCTTCTAAGGAGCATTCCAGCTGTACTTCTTCCAAGACAGATTTGTTCATTCTTCTGGCAGTCCATGGTATAATCACTATTCTTCGCCAACACCATAATTCAAATGTATCAATTCTTCTTCAGTTTTCCTTATGCAGTGTCCTGCTTTTGCCTGCATATGAGGTGACTGAAAATACTATGGCTTGGGTCAGGTGCACCTTAGTCTTCCAAGTGCCATCTTTGCTCTTTAACATTTTAAAGAGGTCTTTTGTGGCAGATTTGCCCAATCCAATATATAGCTTGATTTCTTGACTGCTGTTTCCACAGGCATTGATTGTGGATCCTAGTAAAATCCTTGACAATTTCAATATTTTATCCATTTATTATGATGTTACTTATTGGTCTAATAGTGAGGATTTTTGTTTTCTTTATGTTGAGGTATCATCCGCACTGAAGGCTATAGTCTTTGATCTTCATCAGTAAGTGCTTCAAGTCCTCTTCATTTTCAGCAAGACTGTGTCATCTGCATATCTTGGGTTGTTAATGATTCTTCTGATGCTACGCTCTTCTTCACATAGTCCAGGTTCTTGCATTATTGGCTCAGCATACAGATTCAATAAGTATGGTGAAAGGAAACAAACTTAACACATACCTTTCCTGATTTTAAACCAGAGTGTCCCCTTGTTCTGTTCAAATGACTGCCTATTTGTTTATGTACAGGTTCCTCATGAGCACAATTAAGCATTCTGGAATTACCATCCTTCACACTGTTATCTATAACTTGTTATGATCCACACAGTCAAATGTCTTTGCATAGTCAACAAAACACAGGTAAACATCTTTCTGGTATTCTCTGCTTTCAGCCAAGATCCATCTGACATCAGCAATGGTATTCTTTTTTCCACGTCTTCTTCTGAATTCAGCTTGAATTTCTGGAAGTTCCATGTCAGTATACTCCTGCAATGATTTTTGAATTATCTTCAGCAGAATTTTACTTGTGTGTGATATTAATGATATTGTTTGATGATTTCCACATTCTTTTGGATCACCTTTCTTTGGAATGGGCACAAATATCAATCTCTTCCAGTCAGTTGGCCAGGTAGCTATCTTCCAAATTTCTTATCAGAAAAAAGCGAATGCGTCCAGCATCACATCATTTATTGAAATGTCTCAATTGGTATTCCGTCAATTCTTTGAACCTTGTTTTCCACCAATGCTTTCGGCGCACCTTAGACATCTGCCCTTAGTATCACTGGTTCTTGATCATATGCTACCTCCTGAAATGGCTGAACACTGACCAATTCTTTTTGGAACAGTGACTCTGATTATTCCTTATATCTTCCTTTGATGCTTCCTGCACCATTCAATATCTCACCCATAGAATCCTTCATTATTGTAACTCAAGGACTGAGGGGTTTTTTTTAGTTCTTCCAACTTCAGAAATGTTGCGTGTTCCTCCCTTTTGATTTCCTAACTCCAGGTTTTTACATGTTTCATTACAGTACTTTGTCTTCTCAAGCTGCCCTTTGGAATCTTCTGTTCAGCTCTTTTACTTTATCATTTCTTCCATTTGCTTTATCTACTCTCCATTCAAGAGCAATTTTCTGACATTTACTTTGGTCTTTTCTTTCTTCCCTTTTTAATGAGCTTTCATTTTCTTCATGTATGATGTCCTATATGTCATCCCACATCTCATTTGGTTTTCAGTCACTGATGTTCAATGTGTGAAATCTATTCTTGACATGGTCTCTAAATTCAGGTGGGATATGCTTAAGGTCATATTTTGGATAGATGGACTTGTTTTAATTTTCTTCAGTTTCAACTTGAACTTGCATATGGGCGATTGATGGTCTGTTCCATAGTCAGTCACTGGCCTTATTCTGACTAATGGTATCAAGCATCTCAGTCATCTCTTTCCACAGAAATGGTCAATTTGATTTCTATGCATTCCATCTGGCGAGGTCCATGTATATAGTTTTTATTCATGTTTTTGTAAAAAGGCATTTGCCATAAATAAATTGTAAAATTCTATCTCCAGTGCCATTTCCACCACCAAGGTCATATTTTCCAACTACTGATCCTTCTTCTCTGTTTCTACCTTTCTCATTCTGATCACCAATTATCATTGCATTCAAATGCATATTTAATCAATTGTAGAAGTTGGTGAAAATCTTCATTTTCTTCATCTTTGGCTTGAATAGCAGTCATGTTAACTGGTCTTCCTTGTATGTGTATGAATATTTTCCTCTCAATGACAGCATCGCACTTCAGTATACATCTTGAAATGTTCTTTTTGATAATGAATGTGGCACCCTTCCTCTTCAGTTTGCCAGTCCCAGTATAGTAAACCACATGACTGTTTGATTCAGAATGGCCAATATCAATTCATTTCAGCTCACTAATGCCTAAGATGTTGATTTTTATGTATTCCATTTCATTTTTAATAACTTCCAATTTTCTTTGATTGATACTTCATGCAGTTCATGTTCTGATTATTAATGGATGTTTGCAGCTGTTTCTTCTTGGCTGTCAGTTTGTCCTACTGTGGTGACTTGCCTGTTGTTGTGATACTAGAAGCTATACCACTGATATTTCAAATGCTAGCAGGGTCACCTGCAGGATCACAAGCTTCAGTGGAACTTCCAGACTAAGACAGACTACAAAGGACATGGGAGTCTCCTTCTGCGGGAAAAAAAAAAAAAAATGGCCACAGGAAACCTTAAGGATAGCAGTAGAATGTTGTCTGAATATCATGCCGGAAGATGAGCCTCCCAGGTTGGAAGGAACTCAAAATACAACTGGGCAAGTTTACCTCCTCAAAGTAGAATCAACCTTAATGACATGGATGGAGTAAAGCTTTTGGGACCTTCATTTGCTGATGTGGCATAACTCAAACTGAGAAGAAACAGCAGCAAACATCTTTAAAGCCTTGGAGACTCTCTGGAGGCAGTTTTATTCTGTTCTATATGGTCACTATGAGGTGGAATTGACTTAACGGCAGTGGTTTTGGTTTTGGTTTTTAATCTTCAAACCTCTACATCAAGCATTGGCAAACTGCAGCCTCAGGCCAAATCTGGCCCCAGCTTGCTTTAGTAAGTAGGTTGTACTGGTACACAGCCACACTAATTTATTTACATATTGTTCATGACCACTTTTGCACTGCAATGGCAGAGTTGAGTAAAAGCACACAGAATCCAAAACACTTAACCATCTGGTCTTTACAAAAAGAGTTTGCTGACCCCTGCTCTAACTGCCAACAGAAGGGAATAAACAAGGCATTTGAGGGAGTGACTAAAAGATCTGAACATCTGTTAGAAAAGGAAGCCACAAAAAGACAAAATGGTGGGCAAAGAGAAGCAGTGAGAGAGAAAAGGGAGAGGAATAAAGAAAAGCAAAGAAACCATAAAGGGGACACAAAGGATGGCAAGAAAGGTGTGGTAGTTAAGTTGTGTCAACTTGGCTGGGCCTGGTTTCAAGTGGCTGGGCAGCAGGATGAAACTGGAAGAATCTACTGGAGCAGCTGAGTGGCTGCCTGAGGCGTGTGGTCTGATTCCAGTGCATAAGACAGCTTTGAGAAAGATTTCTAGCTGGTGGGCATGCTTGGACCCTGCATGCAGATGAGTCTTCATTCAGCAGCCTGCCATGTTTCCTGCCAATCTTGGGACTGCCTCTGGACTTGAACTAGTGGCTTGCCATGTTGTTTGTCAACATTGTTGTTTGTGCCATGTTATTTGTCAACCTTAGATTTGTCAGCCCTGGCAGCCAGCTGCCTGAGCTAAGAGACGCCTCTAGCTTCAGTGGGCCGGCAGCAAGAGGCAGAACAGAAGCTCAAGGTTGAGGGGCTTTCACCCAGCCCCTAGAGTTGGCACTTTGAACTTGGACTTCTAGCCTCCTAAACTGTAAGAGAATAAATTCCTGTTTGTTAGAGCCATCCATTTGTGGTATTTCTGTTAGAGCAGCACTAGAGAACCAAAACAAAGGTGACCACATTTCAAGGGGCAGAGAGTCAGTCTTCCATTAACTGTGGTGACACTATATGGGTAGATAGTGAAGCATGTAACCTTTGTCATTGAACTGCACGTGTAAAAACTGGTGAATGGAAAATAAATGAATGAAGGAATCAATCAATAGAAAGGTAACCAAAGAGTTAGGAGGGCGAGGGGTACACTAATGACTGTTTCAATAAGTTCCAGGGGGGCCACCGTCCTTTAAGCATGAGTTGTATTATGGAAGAATGATGTGGCAATCTCCTTCCATAAAGATTTATAGTCCTATGGGGCCTTTCCACTCTGTCTTATAGGGTTGCTAGGAGTCAGAATCGACTTGATGAGAATGTTGGGTTTTTGGGGGGGGTTGTGGTATGTCAGCTGCTTTCATCTACGCTCTCCCATTTAATCTCTCAACAACCAATATTATCATCTCCATTTAGCAGGTGAGGAAGTGCACTAAGAGAGGCTGAATAACTTGCCCTGGGCCACGTAGTAAGGACATGGTAGAGTCAGAACTCAAACACAAGCAGGCTGGGCCCGTCAATTCTCTTTCCCCTACACCCCTACACCACCAATGGCCTTTGCCTGCTCAGAGCACAAAAGCACTACATCCTTGCTTACTAAAAACACTTGGAATCTTAGTAGTAATTATCTGCTTTCCACCTGGGTGAGAACTCGGTGACAGCTAATCATCTATTTCAGCCATGGTGCAGTCTAGTGTTTCATCAACCCTCCTAAAATAGAGCATTTGGGAGACTCTGTCAGAGTGAGAGGCACAGCTCCAGAGTCCTAATTAGCAATGAAGCTGTGTAGTTAGAGCCTGAACCAACCCAAAAGGCACCTGCTTCTAGGAAACACAATCACCCAGTCGGGCCACAGAGGCGCTGAGGCTATTAATGTAGTCATCTCCGCCTCAGGCCAGGCAGAGGGCTCAGAATCCATGCAGAAATGCAGACAGCAAAACTGACTCAGCTTCTCCAACAAGTGTGCCTAGGGGCAAACTCATCCATAAAGAAGGGGGAAGGAGCAGCACCCAAGGTGGGCTAGACAGGCTATTCTGCCTCAGCCAGACACTCAGAAACCGCTAACTAGGCCAAACTGGGGTAATACCAGCCAACACTCCTGGGAAGCTTAAAGTGCCAGGTGCTGTAGCAAAGAATTTATGTACATAAATTCACTGACTCTACATAGCAGCCTTCAATATGGGTATTACAATCATCCCCTTTTGACAGATGAGGAAATTGAAGCAAAGGAGGCTAGATTACATGGTCAGTAAATGGAGGGGCAGGATTACAAACCCAGGCAGTCTGACTCCAGACAGCAAGTCTTAACCACTGTGCCATTGGTATTCCTGGATTCCCTGCCTTTCTGGGCTTTGCAGTGTGTAAGAGAATAGACACGGGAGTGAGCCAGGCCTGCTCTGAACCTAGCTGCCTCTTCCAGCTGTGTGATTTGGGGAAAATGACTTAACCTCTCTGGACCTCAGTGTCTTTATCCTTAAAACAGGTAAGCACATTGATAATGCTACGATTTTTTTTTTATTCCATCTTCTAGACACACTAAGGAACTTTAAAAGGAAAACATAATACACAATAGGGCAATTAAGGAAAAGAGTAGAACAAAATTTTTTAGAAATGAATATGGTATCAGGCACCTGTGTTGACTTTAGATCTACACGGGAGATTACACTCAGCTCCAAAACTATTGTTCCCCCACAAAATAGGCAACCAAAGAATGAGTCAATTTTAAGGCATATTGTCATGTTTTCTATTAGACCTTAAGTACAACTTATTTTCACAGATGCCCCAAAACAGTAAATGAGGTGCAGGAAGACTAGTAGGCTTGCCATATATTTGGAATTAAACAACTTGTGTCTTTTATCATATTGCTGAAAGCCATGTTTGGATCATTAAACTCTTCTTGGCTCCAGTGTCTCAGTTACATAAATGAGGTTGTTGTTGCTGTTAGGTGCCATCGAGTTGTCTCTGACTCATAGCGACCTTATGCACAGCAGAACGAAACATCACCGGGTCCTGAGCCAGCTCCACGAATCTTGCTACACTTGAGCCCATCACCACCGCCACCATGTCAATCCACCTCGTTCAGGGTCTTCCCCTCCTTCGTCGACCCTCCACCTTACCAAGCATGACATCCTTCTCCAGGAAATGGTCCCTTCTGACAACATGACCAAAGTATGTGAGACGAAGTCTGGCCATTCTTGCCTACAAGGAGCATTCTGGCTGAACTTCCTCCAGGACAGACCTGTTCTTTTAGCAGTCCATGGTACTGTCAGCATTCTTTACCAACACCACAGCTTAAAAACATCAATTCTTCTTCGGCCTTCCTTATTCAGTGTCTGGCTCTCACATGCATACCATGGCTTGTGTCAGGCACACCTTAATCCTCAAGGAGACATCTTTGCTCTTCAGCATTTGAAAGAGGTCTTTTGCAGCCCATTTACCCAGTGCTATACGTCATCTGATGTCCTGACTGCTGCTTCCATTGGCGTTGATTGTAGAACCAAGCAATGTGAAGTCTTTGACAATTTCAATCTTTTCTCCATTTATCATGATGCTGCTTATAGGTCCAGTTGTGAGGATTTTTTTTTTTATATATTGAGATATAATCCATACTG
>NW_006921608.1:7981104-7982686 GCF_000298275.1 Orycteropus afer afer | reverse complement strand
TGAAGTCCATGTGTATAACTGTCATTTGTGTTGTTGAAAAAAGGTATTTGTAATGAATAAGTCATTGGTCTTGCAAAATTCTATCATGCGATCTCCAGCGTTATTTCTGTCACCAAGGCCAAATTTTCCAACTACTGGTGATTCTTCTTTGTTTTCAACTTTTGCATTCCAATCACCAGCGATAAGCAACACATCTTGATTGCATGTTCGGTCAATTTCAGACTGCAGAAGTTGTTAAAAGTCTTCAATTTCCTCATCTTTGGCTTTGGTGGTTGGTGCATACATTTGAATAATAGATTAACTGGTCTTCCTTGTAGGGGTATGGATATTATCCTATCACTGACAGCATTGTACTTCAGGACAGATCTTGAAACATCTTTTCTGGTGATGAATGCCATGCCATTCCTCTTCAATTTGTCATTCCCGGCATAGTAGATCATATGGTTGTCTGATTCAAAATGGCCAAAACTGGTCCATTTCAGCTCACTAACACCTAGGATATCAATCTTTATGCGTTCCATTTCATTTTTGGCAACTTACAGTTTTACTAGATTCATACTTCGTACATTCCATGTTCCAATTATTAATGGATGCTTGCAGCTATTTCTCCTCAATTTGAGTCATGCCACATCAGCATATGAACATCCTAAAAGAGTTACTTTATCCATATCATTAAGGTTGGTTCTACTCTAATGAGGCAGCTCTTTCCCAGTACTATTTTGAGTGCCTTCCAACCCAAGGGGCTAGTCTTCCTGCACTGTATTGGACAATGTTTCCAAGCTGTTCATAAAGTTGCCCAGTAATGTATCAGACAGTGTTTCTCTGCTATTCATAAGGTTTTCCCTGGACAGTTTTTGAGAAGTGGAGGGCTCCTCCTTCTTCCTAGTCTGTCTTAGTCTGTAAGCTGTGTTGAAACCTGTGCACCACGTGAAACTCTGCTGGCATCTGAAACATCAATGGCACAGCCTCAAGCCTCACAGCAATGTACAAGCCTCACAGGATGACAAACTGACAAATTTGTCTCCCTTAGCTGTTGGAAACCTCTGCATTCTCCTCTTACCTAATTCCTACCTGAAACCTGCTACCCTGTGGTCCTTGGCCGCTCCTGGTCCCTCCCTTTCCTGGCTCTAGGGGGCTTGGGGTCTAGCCTTGCCCTTTGCTCCTTGCCCATTTTTACCTGGATATCCTGCCGCTCCTGAGGTAAAGTTCTTAATTAGGCTGACAGTGTTACCATAAAACAAGTTAGGGTCTAAGAAATAAGGCTCCTAAGTATAGAATTTAAGACCACTGTTTCACAGCTCTGGCCTACCAGCCATCTATAACACTATTTACTCCTAACTTGAGGCCAAAAAGAAAAGGAAATGTAGAAGTCATCTAGGTGGAACAACATAGGAAATCTCTATTCATCTATAGGTTTATCACATATTTATTCATTTCAAAATATATTTACTCCACACCAGGTGCTGGTCTTGGCACTAGGGATGCAGCAATGAACAAAAGACAAAAATTCCTGCCTTCCTGAAGCTCCTTCATTTCTCTTATTGACTTGACAAGGACTTCCTTGCTCTGAAGATGACTCTAA
>NW_006921608.1:7948392-7980774 GCF_000298275.1 Orycteropus afer afer | reverse complement strand
CACAGTGTGGTGCAGAAATACTTGGTACAGCTCTTGTAGCCATGGTCTTTGTGACTACCACCAGATGACTGGAGGTGCTTGTGACCCAAGGGGACTTAATAGCTTGCTAATAATGTAAATACGGTACATGGCACCTTTGTGGGCATGGGACAGCACAAATGAGGTGGATGGAATGCTAACATAGGGGTTGGTAAGTTTGGCCATTCTGCTAGATTTAAAATCAGCCATCCTAGAGGTGGAATGGGGGATCTTGCTGACATCAAGGGAGAAGCAGCAGGTATGAAGTGCATCGTTGGACCCAAGATCTCTGCACTGGACCTCCTTAGCAGAGAGAGAGAGGGCACAGAGAGAGTGGTAGCAGAGGCAGCAGAACCAAGAGACCAGCATGATGGAGCGGTATGCTTGCCGGCCCATGGAGCATGAAAACTGAGTGCCTTTGGGCAGGAGTTTGCTGGTGGAGTGGGGTGCAGCTATCGGCAGAGCTAAAAGAGCTTTGTACCTCTTGCCCAAGCAGGACAGAGGCCAGGTAGAGAGGCAGAGGGCCAAAGAGAAGCAAGCCTGAGGGTATAGCCAGGGGGAGGCTGTCTTGATTGAAGGATTGCATTCTGAGTGTTCATGAACCTGAATTGTGACCTGTTACTTCCCTAGTAAACCCCATAAATGTGAGTACTGTGTGTGAGTTCTGTGTGGCCATTGCAACGAATTATCAAACTTAGAAGAGAAGTAGAGAGTACTGTGGGAGGAACAGTTAGTGTTAGAACTGGTTTAAAAAAAAAAAAAAGTTGGAGGGTGGCAGCATGTCTGACCTCAAAGGAATCAGCCTTAGGCTGATGCTGCTGGTGGTGATTTTTGTCTTCTCCTCCTTTAGTCAGAGGAGGTCAGAAGATGATGCCAACTCCATGTCGTTTTTGCTTATAGTGATCCTGCTTTAGGAATTCATCCAGTGCCAATAATCAGAAATTTGGATTTAAAAAAGCAACAAATTAAAATACTTCAAAAGTTATCCCATGCTATAAAAGCCAGCTGAAGAAATTATATAGAAATGCTTTTCCTGAGGCCACTGCTGCATTGCCTTCAGACAGAGCACATGAGGATAAAAGGCTCTAAAAGACATTGGGATCACCCAGAAATGATTAACAGTCCATGCAATGTAACATCCGAGGGACATTCCACTGAAACTGTCGCTTCATGTGCCTCACTGACATGCCAACTACGAACTAAATGTGCAGAAGAGGATAAGTACAAATAGGTGAAACTATGATTGGTAAAACCAACTGGAATCCAGGGACTATTGCTCATTTATTTAAACTTTTTTTCTATGACCCTACATTATAAAATATAAGCCTGTGTTACATAAAATAAGGAGCCCTGGTGCACTTGTCCACTAACCAAAAAGTTGGCAGTTTGAACCCACCAGCCACTCGCCTGGTGGTTCAAACCCACCAGCCACTCCTCGGAAGGAAGGTTGGGCAATCCTACTTCCGTAGTGATACTGCCTCAGAAACCCAAGGAGGGGTCACTATGAGTCGGGTTTGACTCAACGGCACATAACAACAACAACAACAAACAATATGCTATATAAGGAGCTCTGGTAGCACAGTGCCTAAGGCATCTGACTGCTAACCAGAAGGTTGGTGGTTCAAACTCAGCAGCCACTCTGTGGAAGCAAGACTGGGCAATCTAAAGATTTTCTGCCTCAGAAACCCAGTGGGGGTCGCTATGAGTCAGAATCAACTCGATGGCAGTGGGTTTGATTTTTTATATGCCATGTACCACATTGAGGGTATTATCCCCTTCTGCCAATCTCAAGAGCTTGGTATTATTTCACATCTACACGTTACTGAGAGAAAACTGAGCCTCCCACAGGTGAATGAGTAACTTGCCCAAGGTCATGCAATTGGGATTTATATACAGCGACCCAGTTCTGCTCTGAATCCATGCCCCTTAACCACCGGGCCACACAGTCTGACATTTTACTTTATATTAGAGTTACTTTATGCATTTCTTATCTGCTCAGTTAGACCCTATGTTCTTTTAGGGTAAAGGAATTTTCACATCTGACTGGCACTCATTAAGAGCCACCTCTGACTCCTCTCCATCACTCCATTTCCAATCTTTCATCAAGTTGTTAGCAAAATAACAACAGCGAAATAACACCAAGTTGTTAGCTAAAAATCCTGGGATTTTTCCTCCTAGGAAAAGTGTTTTAATTCAATACCTCCACCCTATTTTCAAGGAGCTCTGGTAGCATAGTGGCTAAGGCATTTGCCTGCTAACCAGACGGCTGGCGGTTCAAACCCACCAGCCACTCCTCGGAAGGAAGGTTGGGCAATCTTCCTCGGAAACCCAAGGAGGGGTCGCTATGAGTCGGGGCCGACTCAACGGCACATAACAACAACAACAACCCTATTTTGAATGTCATCATGTTACCTGAGTCTTTATGCCTCCATCTAGATGTCACCTTCTCCTGACCCGCCCTTTTGACTCCAATCCATCCTATCCACTTATTGCCTAAAATATTATTTCATCAGTTTCTCACTGATAAGCTCAAATGCAAGATGAGCCCAAATGCTCTGAGAAAACTCTCAGAGCCCAGAGTGACCAGGTGTGGGTAGAGGTCCTCGACCTTTGGCCAGAACTCTCCTCCTGTGGTGACAAGCAGTCCTAGTTTAGACTTAAGACTGAGGGAACTTCAACAACGTGGAACTGTCAGTGCTAAAACTGGGAAGGTTCTGGAAAAACCAGGACAAGCTGGTTACCCTACATTCTCTGCACAATTTCCAAATCCTTTTCTCTTTGTCACCATGTACTCGACAAATAAAGTCATTTTCTGCTTGTGCAGGTAAAGGTTGGGAAGCACAGATTCAGATCAACTTAATCCCTCACTCAAAAACTTTTAATAGCTTGTGCTAAGAGAAAATCCTCTATACTTAATCTACCATTCAAAGATCTTGGCATATCTTCAATTCCTTGCCATCCCAAACCCTCCACTCCAGATTCTCTGGTGTCTTTATTAACCCTTGAATGTATCATTTCTATTTGCCCTTGACTTCTCTGATCTAGAAGGCTTTATTGCCCCATCCACTTTTCCAGAGCCCACATATCCTTCAGGATTAGGTTAGTTCAAAGCCAGCCACCTTTTCTAAACCCAGCTCAGTCTTCTCTGAAGTCTTGAGATAACTCCAACTCAGGACAATTATTTGGATGCTTATTTGTCAAGGTGTCAAGCACATCAGGTCTTCCCCACCCCTTGTGTTGATAGATTAAATTATTATTTTTCTCTTAGTTATTTATCCTTTCCCATGTATATATCTTGTCTGTCCAACCAGAATGCAACCTCTTTGATGACAGGTATCACATCTTATATTGACAGCACTCAGCAATTTCTCATACATTACGATCATATAATATACATATATATTTTTTAAATAGATGATGGATTTTACCCCACCTTATGAGGAATTCAGCTACTCTTTTCACAGATAAATGTTGTTCTTCTTCTTCTTCTTTTTTTTTTTTTCCTTGTGGATAAACTGCCTTCTCATTATCTTGCCTCCAGAATGTTGTTGTTGTTGTTGTTGTTTGCCATCGAGTCGGCCCCGACTCATAGCGACCCCTCCTTGGGTTTCCGAGGCAGTATCACTACGGAAGTAGATTGCCCCATCTTCCTTCCGAGGAGTGGCTGGGGGATTTGAACCGCCAGCCTTCTGGTTAGCAGTCAAGTGCTGTAGCCACTATGCTACCAGAGCTCCCTCCAGAATGTTAGCTTTCCTTAAATGGCTGGTAAGAGAATAGAACTGAGGATGAAGTATGAACGTTACCTCGCCCCACACCCCAGGTGATAAGAAGAGGGCAGAACTGCAGTGTGTGTGTGTGTGTGTGTGTGTGACAGGGAGAAAATATTATAACAGAAAATTTAAAAACACCTTTAAGACATTTCTGAAGAGACAGAGAGCATTCCAAAAATAGAAAAAGACATAGAAGCAAGGAGGGAGAAAAGGGCTGCACAGGAAAGATTAGCTCATGGCCAGAGGAAGCACACGTAGAAGGCCAGTAAAGGCCAAGCTCCGCCCTGAGGGGGCAGCCTGCTTGACCCACTCTAGAACGTGCCCTCAGCAGACCCCACACGGACGCTGGCCTCACACACACAGCTGGGGAGACCATTCACTGTCCAGAGAACAAGCAGGCCCAATTACAAGGCCAGTGGCAAGTTCAGTGAATGGATGGAAAATTTCCTTCAGGCGACATGATCTCCGCACAAAAAACAGTATTGATCCGTTTACCTCCCGGCCAAAGAGAAACCAAGTTAGACAAAGGAAATTGGGCAATAGGTTTAATGTGACTCCAGCTACAGCTACAAAGTAAACCTAACGTTCCCTGACTCTCCTCCCCAAGCTCTCTCTGGTTTCACAGGCCACCCTTTGGCGAGGGTGCCAGTAGGTGTTCTGCGGGTGGATGAAACCTTTTTTTAGAATGAAACATCAGCTGTCCTCTGATGTCCACAGAAGACCAGGGCCAGCAGGTTATGCTCAAAACTGACATCCAGGAGTTCTGGCAGCTTTGCTGGGCCCTGACCTGCACACCGGCTAAATACACACTGTGATCTAGGACAGATAGTGCAATCTGTTGCCCTGGGACACAGTGAGGAAGCCCTGACCTTGAACTAATGAGCAGGGAGCATGCTTAGTCCACTCAGCTCACTGCTCCATGCAAAACCACTGCTTGCATCAAGGCTTAACTCAGCCACATTCTCAAAACTAACAGGCTACCTAAGGCACCAAAAGGGGTCCTTCTTTTGGCCCAGGGTAAGGGGGAGCTTGCTTAGAGAATACTGAAAGCCAGGTAGTTTCATGATTTTTGAAACAGTGTGAATATTAGTAAAAATTAACTATAAAAAAGATTTTTGAAAAATAATCACATAATGAATGAGTAAATAAGGACAATGACTGTCTCAGTATTCTAGTGCTGCAGGACTACCACAAGTGGATGGCTTTAACAAACACGAGTTTGTTCTCTTACAGTTTAGGAGGCTAGACGTCCAAATTCAGAGTGCTGGCTCTAGGGGTTTGGGTGAAGGCCGCTTGACCTTGGGCTTCAGCTCTGCCTCTTGCTCCAGGCCCACTGCAGCTGGAGGTGTCTCCTAACTCAGGCAATTCCTGGCTGCCAAGGCTGACGAACCCAAGGTCGGCAGGTAAAATGGTACAATCCCAAGATTGGTAGGCAACATGACAGACCACTAGTTAAGCCCAGGAACAATCCCAAGATTGGCAGGCAATACAGAAGGACAAACACTCGGCTAAATGCAGGACTCAAATGTGCCAAAAAGCCAGAGATTGTTCTCAAAGCTTCTCCTTATGTACTGGAAGCAAGCCACACCCCAAAGGCAACCACTTAGCTGCTCGCAGCAGATTCCATCATGGAAGGGATTACAATCTCATCCTGGGAAATAACTTCATCCAGCTGCCTAGTAGCCTCTCAAAACCACAGCCCAGCCAAATTGACATACAACCTTTACTACAATGACTGAACAGAAAATCTTGGTATAGAAAATCACTGATGCTTCAGAAATACAAACGTTTATTTTTCCTGAACATAAAATCTGAAGGTGAAGTGTTTCTGGATTCTATAAATCATATACATATGTTGTGTACATTAAAAAAAACAAAAAAACAAAAAAACCTGCCATTGAGTCATAGTGACCCCCTTTGGGTTTCTAAGGCAATAGATCTTTACAGAAGTAGATTGCCTCGTCTTCCTTCCACAGAGTGGCTGGTGGGTTTGAACCGCCAGTCATCTGATTAGCAGTCAAATGCCTTAGGCACTGTACCACCAGAGCTCCTTTGTGTGTGCATATATATACATACAGGTATATGAGTGAATGGGTGGGTAGGTGCCAAAATTCTATATTACAAGTTTGGGTGTGCAGTTGGACAACAAAATCGAATACAGATTCAAGTCTAAAGGTGAACATTTGACAATGTCATATCAGGGGAAGAGATAGGGTCCTGAGGGTGAGCTAAGTCCACTTCTTCCCTCATCAACATCCCAGCTCCAAGCATAACCGTGCCCGGGTGGCTGGGCTAGCAGGCTTTGTTTCTGCGGCCTGGCTTTGGCCTACCTGTCCAGAGACCCTTCAGACTGGTGGTCTCACTCTGGGGGTGACAGCCAATACATGGACTGTCAAAACTACAGTGCAAAACACGATGGGTAGAGTCATAAGCAAAAATGACCACACTTCTACTGGCCCTGCCCCTGCCACCCTGGGCCAAGACTAGGTTTATGCCTTATTTGCTATTGTTTTCAGCCAATTACTATGGCTTCTGCACATAGTCAAAAAATATGATTCTTAATTACTGAATACATCAAACTGGGACAAGATACAATGTAATAGAGACCTAGCTCCAATCCCCCCCCCCCCCAAAAATCCTGCAGTTCATTACAAAAACTAAGAGGTTTTATATGTTTCTATTAGGAAAAATTTGACAGCATTCATAAAACAAATCAGGAATTAGATGAATGCCCTAGAAAAACTCTCATGAATGTATACAGGATGGTCAGTGTTTGAAACTAGGAAAAACTAGAAACAAATTAAATGTCCCTCAGCAAATGAAGAGTAGAGTAAATCATGGTCTGTTCATAAAATAGAATATTCAACAGATGTGAAAATGAATGAAACAAGCCTAGATATTTCAACATGGAATAAGTCCCACAGACACAATATTGAAAAATTTGCACAATAATGCATATGGTATAATTGATGTAATTAATGCATATGGTATAATTGTATATATATATAGCTTGAGCATGCATCCATAGATAGTACAAATACAAAGAAATGCACAGGAGTAAGAGACACTGAATCCATGGTAGCTGTTGGGGCTGGGAATGTCAGTCAATAGTATTGCTGCTGCTGTTTTTGTTGTTATGTGCCATTGAGTCAGACCTGACTCATAGCGACCCCTCCTTGGGTTTCTGAGGCAGTATCACTATGGAAGTAGATTGCCCCATCTTCCTTCCGAGGAGTGGCTGGTGGGTTCGAACCGCCAGCCTTCTGGTTAGCAGTTCAGTGCCTTAGGCACTATGCTACCAGGGCTCCTAGACCACAGTATTAAGTGCACTATTCTTTATACATTTTATTTGTATTAACTACTGCACTTTTAGAGATATTGTAAATAACTATCTACTCCAAGGGACTTAAAAGTATGTTGTAGAAAAACAACCATTTACTGTAATCTTTGTCAAAGGAGAGAAGACCCAATATAAGTTTTTGTATTAATGGGTGAGTAAACACAATAGAAGATAGAACCCCATGCAAAACATTTCACTGTATTGGGCAATTTCATAAGGTGTGTAATAAAATGCACTGGAGAAAAACAAAGATCTGGATTTAGTTATGAGACACATCAGCCTTACATGTTCCTGCACTGATGATTTTACAGACAGACAGACTTGTGTCCAGTTCTGGGTTTCATAGATCATTAGAGCATGGGCCAGGGTTGCCAAGAGAAAAGAGAGGAAGTTCAGGGCATTGGAAATTGGCTATTCATGGTCCTCAGAATTGGTTGAGGAATCTGGGAATGCATATCCTTGAAAGGACTATCATATGAGAAAGAGATATTATTTTGCATCATCTTAAATATGTTAAGAGCTGGAAGGAGATCAATTTTAGTTCAAACAAAGGAAGAATGGCCTAATGATTACAGCAATCCCAGAATGGACTGAACTGTTTGGTGAACGAGTCAGTTCCCCAACACAAGCAGGAGTATGGAGGGGGCTCTATGTGGGGAGCTGGCTGGACTTCATCAGCTACAAAGTTCCATCCAACTGTGTGACTCTAGACAAGAGCTTCTCAAACTTGAGCATCCATCAGAACCACCTAGATGGCTGGTTCAGACTGCTGGACCAGCCCCAGGACTTCTGACGCAGCAGACCAGGGGCAGGGTCTGAAAACTTGCTTCCTAGCAAATTCCCAGATGATGCTGATGCGGATGCTGCTGGTTCAGGCATCATACTTTGAGAAACCCTGCTCTAACTAAAAGGTAAATTGGCTTAAATTAAGTTTCTTGGCATCATGTTCAGGCCATGAAATCCCCTGCATTGTTCACTGGCTGTAGATATGCTTCCTGCGTGATGTTCCCCTGAAGGAAAGGGATACTTCTTCCAAAGGCCTTCATAAAGAGTCATGGCTCTTTGTTGTGCATTAAGAACATAGGAACCATAAGATGCTTTTCAGGTACTGATGTTATATTCCTGTGATCCATTTTCACTCTGTCCTCTGTTTCCTTCACAAACAAGGGCCCTTGTTTTTAAGATCACTGGCCAGAATAAGGGATGAGTTTGAGACTACAAAGAGTTGTCTGACCCACAAAAGGATCCTACACATTGATGGCCAAGTCTGCTGATGCTCGCTAGCCACTGCCTCTGGATGAGTCTTTCCCAAGCACTACCTTAGAGAAAGACGAGGGAGAAGCACCGAAGAATTCTTTTTCTTTTTTTTTTTCACTCAAAGGGAAAAATGGTAAAACATATCTCACACCAGTTTCAGATTCAGTTAAGCAAAGTCCAAGCAAAATGTTTAAATCACGTATTTGTTCATTAGCCCAAGACTATTAGGGTTTGGTTTGCTCATCTAGCAAAGAATTATTGAGCTCCTGTATGTGCCTGGCACTGTTCTGAAACCTGGGGACACAGCTGTGAGTAAGACAGGCGAATGCCGGTGTCTGAAAATATATATACATCAGGTATGGAGAAAACTATAGCAAGTGGTGAATTAGAAAAACCTTTCACATAACCGCCTCCTCCTGGCGCTGGTCTTTTGCACAAATTCTGATGCTTAAAATACATGGTGCTTACTTTTGGCAAATAATCCATGATAGAATGGACTCCTGTGATCCATTCCTAAGCTGCTTTTCTTTTATAATTTGGAGAAAAAAAATGCAACTACTAGTAGTGGAGTCCCCAGATATCAAGTTCATTTGAAAGGTTCAGTTGCATAAGAACATGGTTAAGTAAACAACCTGGAATAAACAGTGGTTAAATTTTACCTATATGTAATTGGCAAAACTAGCTTTTCCTTGCAGAGCCCAAACTTGTTTTTTAAAGCAAATATCTTCTGATGGCCACAAAATGAATCATAGGTGGTTTGTTTAAACAGTTTCACTGCAAATAATTTTTAAAAGGTGTCAGCTCTGGCATACTTAGGAATTCTGACTTAATCAGGTTATCTTAGCCAGAAGAATCATCTAAGCTTCCTGATTTTAGTTATTCTTGGTGAAAACTGGAGGTGTTCAAGAAACATGGGAGATTACATATTTATATGAGAATAGAATTCTAGAGCCTTTTGGTCCCATCTGAAAATGTCTTTAGTGTAAGGACTTCTGAATCTCACTCAACTATTTTTTATTGTTGCTAGGTGCCGTCAAGTCTTCTCCAACTCAGCAACCCAATGCACAGCAGAACGAAACACTGCTCAGTCCTGTGCCAGCCTCACGATCCTTGCTATACCTGAGCCCATCGTTGCAGCCCTGTGTCTATCCATCTCATTGAGGGTCTTCCCCTTCTTCGTTGACCCTCTACTTTACCAAGCATGATATCCTTCTCCAGGGATATGGTCCCTTCTGACAACATGACCAAAGTAGGTGAGACAAAGTCTGGCCATTCTCTCTTCCAAGGAACATTCCAGCTGCACTTCTTCCAGGACAGATTTGTCCTTTTAGAAGTCCATGGTACTCTCAGTGTTCTTCTCCAACACTCAACTATAGTTAATAATAACCCCCACTCATTTGACAAACTAACCACCCAGAGCTACTGACCACCTACATCTATGACCTCACAACCTACAGCATGCCCAACACTCAAACCAAAACCAAACTCACTGCCATCAAGTCAATTCTGACTCATAGCAACCTCCATTGGGTTTCCAAGGCTGTAAATCTTTATGGAAGCAGACTGCCTCATCTTTCTTCTGCAGAGCAGCTGGAGGGTTTAAACCATTTAACTTTAGATTAGCAGCCAAATGTCTTATTCACTATACCACCAGAGTCTCAAGCCCAGCACTACCGAACACTTAATTAAGTACAAGCATTCCACGGACACTCACAGCACTGTTATGAAATAAATAATACCATCCCTGTTTTATAAACAAACTGACATACAAAGAAAGTAAGTAACAGTCCCAAGGTCACACCTAGCTAGTAAGTACCAAACAGGAGTTTAAGTCAAAAGCCTTTCTCTTTATATTATGGTACTACCTCCACCGCCAGCAGTAGCCTGGATAGCAGGTTGGACTTTGTGTAGATTAACTAAGACATTTATTCCTCAAGAACTTTGCTATCATGTGCCAGAATTTTGCAATTATAAGTCTATGGTAACTACTATGTATAGCTGTGCAAAAGAGAAGCCTGCAGAACCTTCCACCATGTTGCCTCCATTAGCTAAGGGAAGACAGTACAGTGAAAAACCATCACACAAACCATCTTCTTCCCCATCCCAGCACCAGGACAACACCTGTTCCCACCCCTCCCACACAATGTGCACCGGATGGTTGTGTGTTTGTGAGCAGAGGAGGAGTTAGTTATAAGCACTCTTGAAAACAGGCATTACAAGTTGAGTCTTCCGGTTCACCAATTTTATAAGCGGAATTGAGGGTTGCTCTGTGTTTGTGTGCACACACGTGCGCAATAGTGCATGTGTGTGCATGTGTTTGAGAGAGTGTGTGTGTATGCTTCTTTTGAGGAGAGTTGTAGTGTAGTGTGCAGAAGGAGCCCTGGTGGTATAGTGGTTAAGCATCTGGCTGCTAACTGAAAGGTCAGGGGTTTGAATCCACCAGCTGCAGCAATGGAGAGACGTGGCAGTGCTTCCATAAAGATTACAGCCTTGGAAATCTTATGGAACAGTTCCATCTGTCCTACAGGGCTGCGATGAGTTGGACTCACCTCCAGGGCACGGATGGTATATGATAGGTCAGGTGATGCACAATGTGCAACTTCAAGGGAGAAGGCTTTAGCAGCTTCTGTGAAACACAGATTGAGTCTAAATTATAAGTATAATAATAAGCTATAATCATCACTATTTGCCAAAGGGCACCTTACTCCTTATTTCTTATCTTTCCCTACAGCCCACAATTCCCACTAGCCAAGGAATAAAGAACCATTCTTCTCTTGTTTTATTTTGCAAGCAAGGCCCCCTCCAGAATCCAGAGGGGCACATTCATAAACTGCAAGCCATTACTCTTCACTGATTATAAAGCCAATCTAGCTCTCCTTCTCTTCCATGAGAAAGGGAGGGAAATTAAGCAAGAAAGAGGGCACAATGGCTTCAAGAATAGTGTGCTCAAGGTCAAAGCCTGATATAATTGAGTTAAAAAATAATAACAAACTAATTGTGACCAAAATATGCCTGCTCTGCAGAATGTATTCCAGCTCGAAGTCTTCATTACATTTTCCAGTGCACACAATGTGGTAGCCATGTGTTTGTGTGCCTGCAATTCTGTGAAACGTCCTATAGCTCAGAAACACCGAAAAGGGGCAGTTACCATAGTAACTAAGTGCTATTTAAGGAATACGGAAGAAGTGAAGCTCATAGGATGGTATGGAATTGCTAGAGCATAAGTCACTGCTACTGCTATAGGCTTGCAAATAACATACATGCCATTCTTGCTAATGACATTTTTGTTGGGAGATTTGACAATGTCTCTGCCTTGACCTAGGCTTCTTGGCTCTGCCCTTGAAAGGCCCCCTCAACACCACGTGAATATCACACTCTGGATTTCTTCCCCGGACTCAAAGCACCACGCTCTTGTACAGAAATGGACCAAACATTTAGATAGGGAATGTGTCCTTAAATGTAAAGCTTTGACCCAAGTAGTGACGCGTTAGGACAAGCCGCTCTGTCATAAGCAATAGACGCCGACACGATGATCTGTCATGCTGAATACCGCTGACTCTTCTTACTTCTGAGAAAGGTGACGGCTTCATATGCACCAAATGCGGTTTGTTTGGATTGTGCACTGACACAGAAGAGTTATCGCAGTTGATTTTCGCAGGGACCTTTTACAGGCTTAGGTGATCTTTCATCAGGATGTCCAGACCTTCCCCACAGACTCCCACTCCCAGTTCTCGCTCACCATCCATCACCACATGTCCAGTTCCTCACCTGGAACCATCCGGCTTTTCACAGGTTTAAAAAGGGAGGGGAGGGGGCAGGCACGGCTGCACTGCTTTGCTTTGCCCCGATTTCCCTCGGCAATTTTAATGACGTCCATTATTAAGGTTAGAGATGGTGATGCAAGCATAATTACTTCTACATGCCATTAATAAGTAACAAGAACAAAAATAAAATGAGAGCATCTATGAGCCATGAAGCCGAAAAGCATTAGCAAATGCATCCCTTCTCCAAGGCTTGCGTAACCGGCAGCTCAAATGGCCTGGTTGGAGCCCTCGAGCCCAGTGTGGGCTGCGGGCGCCGCCTTCAGGATCTGGGAAAAACTGCAGGTTGCTTTCATTTGAGACTGACTTGTCAACCAGGCAATTGCTTTTGCTAAAATTGTTTAAATGAGCTCTGGTAGCCTAGTGCCTAAGGCATTTGACTGCTAACTAAAAGGATAGCAATTCAAACCACCAGCCACTCCTCGGAAGAAAGGTTGTTAGGCATTTTGCTTCCATAGTGATACCATGGGAGCTCTGGTAGTAGTGATTAAGCACTTGATTGTTATCCAGAAGGCTGGAGGTTCAAACCTACCAGCCACTCCTCAGAAAGAAGATGGGGTCCGATTCGATGGCAAATAAAAACGACAACAGTGATACCACCTTGGAAACCCAAGGAGGGGTCGCTATGAGTCGGGTCTGACTCGATGGCACTTTAAGAAAACTTCTCAGTGAAATTTTGGCCAACCTCTAATGGTGTGGTCAGACAGGAAGCCTGCACACCAGCAGCCCTCAGATAGTATTAAAATTAAGTAGGCAAAATAAAAGGGAGATTTTTTTTTTAACAACAACAACAAAACACTATATTGTTGTTGTTGTGTGCCATTGAGTCGAACCCGACTAATAGCAACCCCTCCTTGGGTTGCTGAGGCAGTATCACTACAGAAGTAGATTGCCCAACCTTCCTTCTAAAGAGTGGCTGGTGGGTTTGAACCTCCGGCCTTCTGGTTAGCAGTCAAGTACCTTAGGCACTATGCTATCCATTTATTCACTTGATCAAATAAGCTCACTGGCCTCCTCTGTAATTAAAAAAAAAAAAAAAAAACCTGAAAGGCAGCCCACTTCCTCCTTACCTTCCCACTCTTTCCACAGCCTGAACCTGTTGTCTCTCTCATGTAGCCCAGCCTTCACCATCTCCCCTCTTGCCCTCCATCAGTGCTTCCGTTTATCTTGCCTTCAGTTTTAGTCTAGACTCTCAGGGCCAGACGTTTCATTTACTTTCCTCTCTGATGTGGTCTTACGCCAATCACTGCGCTAATGCAAGGATGATCCTTCTTCTTCGAATGGCTGTGTTGTCTTGTTTCTTCCTCTCATGGGATAGTCTTAACACATTTTCACTTAGACTGCGAATATTTGACTTTATATGTTGTGTCCTCTCCCTAAACAGTCATCTTTCTAAAGGCAGGGCCTGGTTCACAGAGGCACTCCCATGCTGCTTGAGCATATGAGTGAGGGAATACATGACTGAAATTCTCTCTTACTTTAGCTTCACTTTTAAGAGCTCTGCTTAACAGACTAACTGCTCACCAAACTAAAAAATGAAGAGCTACTTAAAGATAGTAAGGCCTTCCATAGTTCTTCCTCTTAGACAATTCTTTCTACTTAAATATGTCTTTATTCATTCTTTCAACAATCATTTATTGATCACTTGTAATAAATTAAAAGCATAGAGAGAGAATGCTATTCTGACATTTCCTGCCTCACCACTGTTGCTGGATAAAATCATTCTATGTTTCCTTTGTCCCACGTCTTAATCATATCAATTGTCCATGCAGCATGGGAAACTGTATCCTTCATACTTGTTCAACAACGCTTATCATACTCCTGCTATGTGCTGAACCAGAAGCCTAGTGGTTCAAACCCACCAGCCACTCCTTAGAAGGAAGGCTGGGCTATCTACTTCCATAGTGAAACCACCTCAGAAACCCAAGGAGGGGTCACTATGAGTCGGCTCTGTCTCAATGGCGTGCATTTTTTGTGCTGGGCTGGGTTGAGTCTGGGGATATAGAATGAATTTAAACATGGAACTAGAGAGTAATTCCATAGTCCTCAAGTGTAGGTCGCACATACTGGCTGCCTCCTAAAATTGCAGTATGGGAAGGGAGGCGGGGAATAACTTTTCAGTGGAGAACCTTAATCAACATTATCTCAGCCAGGTGATCAAGGTCAACATCAACAGTGAAAAGTGAGGTTTATAGTATGGACCCTTGATGATCATGAGAATGGCACTGTAGCCCTATGGTCATCCTGCCACTGTTGCTGTTGTTATTAGCTGCTGTCAAGTTGGTGCCCAATTCATGGCCAACACATGCACAAGGGAACGAACTGCTGCCTGGTCCCGGGCCAGCCCTGTGATCAACTGCAGATTGAACCACTGTGAGTCACAAGGTCTTCACCGACTGATTTCCAGAAGTAGATCAGCAGGCCTTCCTTCCTAGTCTGTCTTTGCCTAGAAGCTCTGCTGAAACCTACTTGGTATCATAGCAACTCAAGTCTACACTGACTGGTGGGTGGGGGCTTCGCATGAGGTACATTGGCCGAGAATCAAACTTAGGTCTCCCCATGGAAGGCGAGAATTCTACCACTGAACCATCAGTGCCTCAGAAACAAAACATCTGATCAGTACTCATCAAACTGCTAAGGTCATCAGAAACAAAGAAAACCTGAGAAACTGCCACAGCCAAGCAGAGCCTAAGGAGACATGACTCTAATGTGATGTAATATTCTAAATGGGATCCCAGGGCAGAAAAAAGACAATAGGCAAAATTAAGTAAAAAACTAAGCAAGTCTGAACAAAGTATGAACTTTAGTTAATACTGTCAATATTAGTTCTTTAATTGTGGCAAATTTACCATACTAATTGTCACAAATATACCATACTAAAATATCAGCAAGTGCAGAAATTGGGTGTGGGGTACATGGGAACTCTGAACTATTTCACAACTTTTCTATAAATCTAAAACTATTCTGTATTTAAAAGTTCATTTTAAAACACTGGAGCCAGACTTCACAGATGTCAATGAGGGAGAAAGACAAGTAAATAAGGACGTGCCACTCTGAGGGAGAAAGATGAGGCAGTCCACTTCCATAAAGATTTATAGCCTTGGAAACCCCATGGGGCAGTTCTACTCTATCCTATAGGTTCGCGGTGAGTTAGAATCAACTTGATGGCAGTAGGTTTGGGTTGCTTTTTATTTGTGCATAAGACTTTCTTAATTTATAAGGCATTTTCCCATGTATTATTTCATGTGATTCTAACAAAAACTTTGTGAGGCAGGCAGAACAATTATTAATAAACTCATTAGACATATGAAAGAGTGGGTAGTCAGAGGCTTTAAACCGTCTGCTAAGGCTGTACTCAGCAGTGATGGAGCTGGGATCAGAAGCTACACACTCAGGCTCTTGGACCTGTGCTTGTTTTCATTAATGCCTGGCACCTAGGTGTAAACAGTAAGCAGACCTAGATAACAGGTGATCTACTTCTGTAGTAATACTACCTGGGAAACCCAAGGAGGGGTCGCTCTAAGTTGAATCCACTCGAGGGAAGTGAGTTTGGTTTGGTTTTTGGTTAAAGAAGGCTCAGTGCTAATAATGAAATGCCTAATATTTACCTTAATCACAAAAGGCATATATATGAAAGTTTACATATTCAATTTTCCATTATCATCCCTGCATAAAGTGAAGAATGGCTATTACTACATAATAGCCATGGACCATCAACAATTACATAAGTAACAGCCATCCTTCACCTCATACAGTGGTGATAACAGAAAACTGAATATGTAAACTTTCATATATATGCCTTTTGAGAGAAAGAGAGAGAGAGAAAGAAACGTAAAAGTATAGGAGCTCTTTAGTTTGACCTTAAGTTAGATATTCTTTGTCTAGAAATGAGGGAAATTAAGCAGGTAATATGTATATCTTTAAAAAAAAAAAAAAAAACTACACGTTTGCATCACTCTGTTCTGTTCTGACATGGCTGAATAGCAAAGGAAGTACAAAATAATGTTACTGAAACCAAGCACTAAAACTTGTGAGAAATGGAGTAGTCTAAATTTATATAGTCTAAAAACATGACTCAAAGAGACATAATCACAGCCTATAAATAGCCTCCAAGCAGCAATATGTGGTAAATAAAGTAAGTGAACTATTCACAACCTTACGTCCAGGTCATTTCTCTTTGTCCAGCTGTCTAAGCAAGACAATGCTTTAGATCTGAGCTGCTGTCATGCTCAGAGATTAAAACAGCTGAGAGACTCTAAAGGCCGGCTGATGCTGGAGATACCCAGGTGTAGAAGATTTTCTGGGAATGGTCTCCTTGGACTGTGCACATTTTTAGGAACTAGACTGGATAGCCATATCACTCACACAGTATGGTCATTTCTCCTTCAAATTTGATAAGGAATAATAGAGAACAGACCCAAAGACAATAAAATAAGGTTAGTCACTGGCTCACCTGATGGGAAGAACAAGTGAATGCTGAAGTGGACTGTCAACCAAACCAAAAAAACCAAACTCACTGCCATCGAGTTGATTCTGACTCATAGTGACCCCCATTGGGTTTCTGAGGTGGTAAATCTTTATGGAAGTAGATTACCCCATTTTCCTTCTATGGAGTGGCTGTTGGGTTTGAACCGCCAATCTTCTGATTAGCAGTCAAATGCATTAGGCACTATGCCACCAGAGCTCCTTGGACCATCAGCAATCGAGTATAAATATAGGTGTTCTGCTTTGATAATCAGGAGATACCTTGGTACCTAATTTCATGAAAACCATACAAGATTGCAAAGTCACTGTATCAGGATATTCATGTCAAACCTGTCACTGACACAGTTGTTTTAGTTTTCTTGTCATTGTAAGGTGATATTTCTCTTACTTTGTATATCACATTTTAGACACCAAGCATTTTTAAATATCACTGAGAGCTGTGAAAAAATGCAAATTATCACTAATTATTATCATTATTATTGTTTTCTCAGAAGCTATGCTTCAAAAAAGGAGCTCCAGTGGTGCAGTGGTTAAAGTAGTTGGCTGCTAACCAATGGTCAGTGGTTTGGACCCACCATGGGAGAAAGATGAGGCAGTCTGCTTCCATAAAGATGTACAGCCTTGGAAACCCTATGGGGCAGTTCTACTCTGTCCTATAGGTTCGCTATGTGGCAGAATCTACTTGATGGCAGTGAATTTGGCTTTCTGTTTGGTTTATGCTTCAAAAAAGTCATTCTTCACAAATGTGTCCCATGTTTTTCTGACTTTTAAACATCTTTAAGTTTTCTATAACAATCTCATTATCTCTATAAGTCACAAGTCATTTCAAAAGCCTATCTAGTACTAGCACTTAAAGCAGCTTAAGTTGTTTGAATGTCAGCAGAGATGACACTAGACAGGTCCTTGCTGGGTTCACAACAGCCCTCTGCAGATGATATTGAAAATATCAGGAGCACGGCAAATAGAGCACACTCAATCCATCCAGAGAGATATCCAAATCCAAGCAATTTTTTCCATTGTCTCCTCAGGCACAATTCCTTCGCACCAAGTAGAGGTGCTGCCCACATTTAGTTTCACTCGGCTTCATTTCTCATGCAGAGATGGAGAAGCAAGGAAGAGAAGCAACATAGACCATTTGACAAGTAGTGATTTAGTCCAACGGGGACTAAAGAACAAGTTCCTTGTTAACACCTAACAGAGACCCTGAGTTGTGTCTAGTTGGTATTTTAGGGTCAAATCACCATTTACTGCATGGCATGGATTGTAAAGTGTCAATGAAATAAAAGGCTGAAGTGTTCACTAATGGCTACTTGCCATGATTCCAGCTGGTCAGCTCTATGAACCAGTTGGAACAAAGAGTGCCCAGAGTAGAGTGTCAACCACAAAAAGACAACTGTGTTCTATGAAAGCCTCTGGGCCTTGCTTTTAGGATCATAATGATGGTAGCCCAGTGCTTCTCGAATGGGGCAGCCCAGGACTACTACAATTGAAATGGGGTCTCTGTGATAATATCACCTACAAGGTATACTACAGAGAGATACCTAACAGACCTTCAATAAATGCCTATAAAATAAAGGCAGAAGGTCATACAGTATTCCCGTTCCACACACATAAACAGTGAAAAAAGAAAAAAAACTCACTGCTGTGGAGTGGAATCTGACTCACAGTGACCTCTCCTTGGGTTTCCAAGGTGGGGTTTATAGAAAACACAAATCCTGATGCAGGTGTTACCTATGCTAACATCCTACAAGGAGAAATTAGCAGAGCTTCAGTCTCTATAGAATGTCTTCCTGAGCTGGTGGAATTTGCTAGACCTGCAATATTAACATAGAATTATGGAAATTGGAAACAAAAAGCTGGGGTCTACTGGGAACGATGGGCTCAAGATGAACTCAACTGGAAAATTTGGCTAACTCAAAGTGACATTCTTTGTGCTGAAATTTATTTTCTCATTGCTCTGTACCTTTCCTCCACGTGAACCCAGGCATTTGCCAAGCACTGAAGTGGTAAATTCATATTGGCTTCATACACATACCATTTCCAGGGAATGGTAAGCAACCCAACTTTTGAATCCTCTATGCCAAGAAAAACAAAGAAATATTTGTCCATTGAAACTGTTTTCTTGTGCACAGGCTCCAAATACCTGAGCACTGCTAAATCACTCCTCTAAGAGGAAAAGGTTGATGAAAGCCAATGCATAATCTCTTTGCAAGTTAGTGCTTTTGCACCACGTTGAAGGCAAGGAACATAAGACCTCAGACTTACCTTGTAGCTTTTGGGTCCCAAATCACAATGTCAGCATCTGATCCTACAGCTATTCTTCCTTTTCTTGGATAGAGATTAAAGATTTTAGCTGCATTTGCACTGGTAACGGCCACAAATCGGTTTTCATCCATTTTACCACTATGCTGTAAAACAATTTGTCTCAGTTATCCAGTGCTGCTATAAATACCACCAAGTGGACGGTTTGAACAAATGGAAATTTATTCTCTCACAGTTTAGGAGGCTAGAAATCTGAATTCAGGGTGCTGACTTTAGGGAAGGCTCTCTCTCTGGGCTTCGGCGAAGGTCCTTATTCCTTGGCTCTTCGGTGATCTGCATGTGCTTTGGCGCATCTGTCTCCCCGTCTCTGCTTCAGGCTTGTTGGTTTAATCTCTTTCTATCTCAAAAGAGATTGACTCAAGATACACCCTACACTAATCCTGCTTCATTAATATAAAAAATAGAACTCATTCCCAAATGGGATTACAACCACAGGCACAGAGGTTAGGATTTACAACACTTATTTTTTGGAGACACATCAACCCATAACACAACTGAAAGAAGAAGATGCATTTGTTCTAATGATCAAATAAATAAATATATCCTATCAATCTGACTCATGGCGACCCCTCCTTGGGTTTCCGAGGCAGTATCACTATGGAAGTAGATTGTCTAACCTTCCTTCTGAGGAGTAGCTGCTGGGTTTGAACCACCAGCTTTCTGGTTAGCAGCCAAATGCCTTAGGCATTATGCCACCAGAGCTCCTGTTTGGTTTTTTTTTTTTTTTGGTCATCAATAAAAGCAGAAGACTTACATCTCTTAGAACCAAACCGATCTGCACCTAATTTCTTATGCTATGGAGGCAAACACATTTGTGTATGCTGAAACATCTTCAACAATCATTATGATGATGATGATGATGATGATGATGATGTGGTACCATATGGAAGCCTGGAGATGATTTCTCAAAAACCTATCAGCTTGAAAAAGCACCCCTATCATGTCTGCCAGAATGGGTGACAGCTGAATGCTGGCAACAATGTTTTCAAGTCTTACTTGAATTTGACCACAGTCACCTACTACATTTATGATCTGGCTTATTAACTGCAGACTCAAGATTTACGAGATAATTATATAGACACTAATTAGAATATTATAGAGTTAAAATTAGATCGACCTTTAAATCAGGTGATAACACCTTTAGAAAGAGGAAAAAACAACTCAAGAGGTTCAATTTTGTGCAACTGAAATTTACACGAATCAATCATGGACAGTCTATTGCAAGAGATTTTAATTTGGACAGAGTTTGAAAGAATGTGACCCCTCTAAAATGAGAAATAAAAAACTGAGGGTGTATACCTATGTAAATTTATCTGGTGAGAGCATCTTTAAGGTTTACTCGGATACCAGAGCTTTTCTGTCTCAAAAAGATTAAGAACCATGGCCTGAAAGGAATAGTCCCAAAACTAAACCATCTTAATGTTTCAGAAAGTAACATGCTTCCCTAAGTGCCATTAAGAAATAGTCAATCACTTTGAGGCCATTATATACTTGGTTGGTTGGTTGGTATGTGCCCTCGAGTCTGACCCAACTCATAGCAACCCCTCCTTGGGTTTCCAAGGGAGTATCACTACGGAAGTAGATTGCCCAACCTTGGGAACTATAATAGATTATGATCGGCAATAATGAAGACACTTACTGTAACAACACAAGTTCAAAGAGATAAACTGAACTGCTACCAGGAAATCTAAACTAAGAGAAGAGAAGCTGTCTGGGCCAGTTAGAGTTAGGATGGAGGAGATGGGGGTTAAAAAGATGTTAGCAGAAGACAGGGCTAGAGAGATGTTTTGAAAACTCTTATATGTAAATTGATTATTCAAATATTAACCTATAAATAGTGGAGAAAATTAAAGGTTTTAGAGAGGAAAGTTCTATGAACACAACATTGTATTTGAAAGGTCTCTCTGGTATTAGAGTATTGAATAAATTGCAGCAATGAGAGACTGGATACAAGGACACCAGTTATGAGACTACTGCAATAGTCCAAACAAAATATGGGCCTCAACTAGAATGGTCGTCATGCAGATGGAAATAAGGAGGTATTTGGGAAATGAAATTAACTGGAGTTTGGGCAAGTGGTACATGTAGAGGAAAAGTGACCACAGAGGATTCTGAGGTCTGACATACTTTTATGTGCTATCCAAGGGAGAAGATGGAAGACAGAAGAAATACACAAAGTCATTGTACTGAAAAGAATCGGTCAATATTCATCCATTTCAAGAGATGACATGCGATCAAGAACCAATGATATTGAAGGAAGAAATTGAAGCTGCACTGAAGGAAGTGGCAAAAAACAAGGCTCTGGGAATTGATAGAATATCCATTGAGGTGTTTCAACAAATATATGCTGAGCAAATAATCCGAGAAGCTGGACTATATGAAGAACCATGCGGCATCAGGACTGGAGAAAGGCTCATTAACAACCTACGATACACAGATGACACAACCTTACTTGCTGAAAGTGAAGATGACTTGAAGCAGTTACCGATGAAGATTAAAGACTACAGTCTGCAGTATGGATTACACTTCAACGTAAAAAAACCAAAAATCCTCACAACTGGACCAATAAGCAGCATCACGACAAATGGAGAAAAGACTGACGTTGTCAAAGATTTCATATTACTTGTTTCCACAATCAACACCCGTGGAAGCAGCAATCAGGAAATCAGACGTCATACAGAACTGGGCACACGTGCTGCAAAGACCTCTTTAAAATGCTGAAATCTCTTTGAAGACTAAGGTGTGCTTAACTCAAGCCATAGTATTTTCAATTGCCTCATATGCATGTGAAAGCTTGACAGTAAGAAAGACCAAAGAAGAGCTGATGTGTTTGAGTTGTGGTGTTGTGGGAGAGTACTGAAAGTACCATGGATTGCCAGAAGAACTAACATGTCTGTCCTGGAAGAAGTCTAACAAATCTGTCCTGGAAGAAGTGCAGCCGGAATGCTCCTTGGAAGCAAGAATGGCACAACTTTGTCTCACCTACTCCGGTCATGTTGTCAGAAGGGACCATTCTCTGGAGAAGGATATCATGCTTGGTAAAGTGGAGGGTCAGCAAAAAAGGGGAAGGCCCTCAATGAGATGGACTGACCCAGTGTCTGCAATGATGGGCTCAGGTACAGCAAGGATTGTGAGGCTGGTGCACGATTGGGCAGTGTTTTGTTCTGTTGTATATAGGGTCACCATGAGTCACAGATGACCCGACAACACCTAACAATAACAACATCCAAGGGAGAAGTTCCAGGGCATCAGTGCAGAAGGCCTGACAATGAGATCTTCCCTGCTGATCTTTACAACTACATGTCAACTGGCTGGACAGGCAAACCCAGGGCATTTAGCCATTTGATTCTGCTCAGGGAGAAAAGTTTAAATCATGAGCATTTTTAAGTCTCTCTAGATGTTGGATTATTATGTATGTGACCTCATACAGCAGTTTTTAAAATATGATTTCCAAGAGGTTCTTAATGGGGACACTTACAAAGATGTCATGAAAAAGAGGTATGAACATTATAAAAATTATTCAAGTATTTTCTATCAAGTATTTGCTCCAGTGACATGTGACACTTTGAGTTTCAAGGACATGAGAAATCAAGCAGAAGCATTATAGAATTTAAGACGTGAAGAAGAACGTTTTTTGTGCTCAATCCAAATTCACTGCCTAATGTCTCTGCAAAATGCTGCAATGCATCCGCTAAACCACACTATGCAAAGAAGAGAATAACGTCTTTGCTAAAACTGTCCTGGGGAAGAAAGGAAGACAGTGTTGAATTTCCAGCCACCACCCTCACAAAAACAATGAGAAAGCTTCTCTTTGAAGGTTTGAGGGTCCCTGGGTAGTTCAAATGGTTTGCACTTTACTACCAAACTGCAGGTTGGGGTGTTATATCCAACCAGTGGAGCAGCAGAAGACAGTCCTGGTAATCTGCTCCCGTAAAAATTACAGTCAAGAAAGCCCCATGGAGCAGTTCTACTCTAACACACAGGGTTTGCCTGAGTTGGAATGACTACTTGGCAATGGGTTTTCTTGGTTTTGTTTTGAATAAAGATTTATGTCACTTTGGTGATACAATAGTTAGATCCTGGCTGAAGAATCAGGCCAAAGGAGCTGCATCCTATGAAACTTACCACGCCTTTTTCCCATATTACTGACATCCGGTCCTCAACACCATTCACTCCATTGGGAATCTTAGTAAAATCATCCTTCCCAAGAGCTTTCTGGCAGGTGTTGAAGGTGCAGTGGTCAGTCCCTGTGGTGGTTAGATCATTGCTGTAAAGAGAAGGGCACACAAAGGTGGTGGAGATGAGTAGATAAAATAGGTTAGGAGGAAACGTCAACAACATTCTCCAATCTCCTGACTCCCCTTCTCAACTGAAAGTCAGAAAAATGTAACGTAGAGCAAGTAGTTCTTTCAAATATATATTGCACCCCATTCTTGTCTTCATTCTGGGATTTAGTTTCTTCGTCTGCTAAAGTAGTACTTTTAGAGAATGCTCTTAGAAAAACCTCAGTTCTAGGCCCAACTCTATCACTTACTGGTTCTGTGATCATGAGCCTGTTTAAGATTCAGTTTCACTTCTATTAATTGATGATTATACTTACTTGATGAAGATCACTTCAGGATCACTAGCAATAATATATATGAAAGTTCCTTGTGAGTAGCATGCTATACAAAGATATCACTATAGTCCTTCATGTGAAGAGAGGGCAGGTCTACCAGGGCAACCCTCTGGCCAAATGGCAATGTTGCGATGACCAGAGATGGGACATTGGCTGAGGATGTTCATGTTTCCAGGGACAGGACCCCTGCTTTGACTTGTGAATTGTCTTAGAGAAGTAGAAGTGTGAAGGAGGAAAGAAGCTGAAGGGAGGGTCAAGTTAACGCTTGTACAGTCTGTAGCAGAAAAGCCTTTTGTTAACTTGAATCTGAGTATCTGTGAAAGAGGAGAATCAGGATATCCATGAAAGGTAGAATTCTCAAGAAAAGTTGTCAGAGCTTCTCAGAAAGCAACAGAGTTTCCTATACAATAGGCACATCTGGTTCCAGGCTACATCAGTGTAGAAAAAAATCAAGAGTATTCTGATAAAGGCAGGCATAATGAAGAGCCTTAGCTCTGGGCAAGAACAATTAGAAAAGAGAAGGGAAAAATCAGGAGAGTGAAATTTCAGTGAGAACAATGTGAGTTCTCTGTGTCCAGGAGAGGTTTTGACATATCTTCATCAAACCAATGCTTTTTGGTCTGCAGGTATGCAACTCTCCAAGTAGAAGGGCATCCTGGAAGCCAATGAAAACTCCAGATGGTAGACAAGATCTACTCGCACAAATCTGAGACTCATACAGCATCTGATTTTGACAAAACACTTCATCTGAAAAATTATTACTTAGCCAAAAGATTCATGAGGAAATCAGGTGTGGAAGGGTCTGGTCGCAGGGGTGGTCCCATAACATAGTGGGCTGCATGGTGCCATTCTTTATTCCAATAGTGAGTGCCATCTGTGCCAAGACTTGCTGCTATAGGTTCTCCATAGACCACCTTCCCTGGAAAGTTCAAAGGAAGCATTTAACACCTTAATTTGTACTTAAGATAACCATGTGACAAAGACCTAAACATTCATTTTTCTCTGCCCTAGAAAAGCATGCTGTGAATCCCAAACAATAATTTAGTCTTATGAACTGGTTCTAAAAATATCCACTAGTATTGGAGGAGTCCTGATGGCACAGCAGTTAAGCTTTCAACTACTAACCGAAAGGTTTGATGGTTCAAACCCACCCAGAGGTTCTGTGGGAGACAGACCTGGTGATCTGCTTCCATCTTTCCAGAAAAATCTTTTTACAGCCAAGAAAACGCTATGGGGCAGTTCCACTCTGTCACATTATGAGATGGGATCAGCACCCAACAACCACAACAGCATTTACTGAGCATTTATATGTTCCAGTCAATGTGAATGGTACATTGTAGAAGATGATACCATGCACCCCATTGATAGCAAGCTTAGTCACATGACTTACTTTGGCCCTTTTGATATGAACACACGTGACACTGCAGCTTCTAAGCATAAGCTATAAAAGTCATCATGGGGTTCTGCTATCACCCTCTGTTATATAAGACCTGCATGTCCCAGACAGGGATTATCCCTTCAGTTGGGTCCCAGAACGAAGAGGACATGGAGCAGAGCCTGTCAACCCACACTGAACATGAGTATGAATTAAAATGAATCTTTATCGTTATAAGCCATTCACATGTTAGATGTGTTTGTTATCACAGCATAACCTAGCAAAAGTGACTGATACCCATGCCATTCTAATGGAATCTTCCCAAACAACTTAGGGTTAAAAAATTTCCCTGCAGTTACATTACATATGTTCCACATAAATAGAGTGGAGGAGGTAGGATTTAAACCCAGGCATTTTGACTCCGGTGGTCCTAACTATGCTATACCACCCTGATGACTTATGGTCATCCACACAGGTCTAAGCTATATGGAGTTCAATTACAGTACATCTCCACTGCAAATAGATGGACAATCTTTTAACATCCTTAAAAAATTTCTCCTAGGAAAACTCATGTTAAATAAAACAACACTCAAATAATAAAATTGTAGCCAGAAATGCATATTTTAAAAATCATGTAAATGAGGCCGTCAAAAGCACACAATGTTAGAAAAGTTAATAGCACATTTGAATTTAAAATCAGAATCCCATCTCTGATTAGCATTCGTCAGAATAACAGATTCACTAGCATCAACCCAATCCCATGCAGCAGCCAAAGGAGAGAGCATGGTAAGGAGATGCTAGCATACCAATCAGTCCACTCTGGTTCATCAGATGCCAAACTTCAGTTACAGTCCTGATATGTAACTGAAATGCATGGATTTCCTCAGAGACTTCTCAAAGTGCATGGCTACCAGCTGCCTGAGTCATATTAAATTGGAATGTAGCACCCTATTATCTCACAGATAATGTTTTCCCCAAAACTAGCCATCTTCCTTTAGCTAGCCTAGGAATTGGAAAGCTCATGAATTGAGGCTTATTGAAGCCTCAGAAACTTGACTTCTGAAGGAACCAATCTATTCTCCAGGGACTCAGGGCTGCAACTGCAAAGATCCTTCATTTTCATGATGCGCACACACTAGGTGAATTCCATTTCCCTCCTGTTTCTTATCATCCTCTTTCCAAAAAAAGATGCCGCACCATTAGCATCTCTCCTTGGCATACAGAATGAGCAGCATTTCTATTGGAACTGAAAGGCATTGTAGGCGTCCCTGGGTGGTGCAAATGGTTAGGTGCTTGACTACTTGCTGAAAGATAGGTGGTTCGAACCCCAAGTGTGCCAGAGCAGAATTGTCTCAGAAGAAAGGTCTGGCAATCTGTTTCCTTGAAAACCGTATGATGCACAGTTCTGCTCTGCAACACACGGGGTCCCCATGAGTTGGAACTGACTCTGCAGCAACTGGTCCTGGTACTGCCGACCAGGAAGGTAGCAGATGAGCACAGTATTTTCTTTGCAGGTGCAAAGACACCTTCTTGTTCCAAGAGAACTCCTCATAGATGTTTGTACAAGAAGCTCAGACTTGTTTACAAGTTGCCAGCTCAGGATTTTCCCTGGTACTTTATCATAGATAAAAGAGCCTTATCACACGTCCTATTCAATCACTTGGCCCATCTAGGTGATTCGGGAATACTGTTCCCAAAGTTCTACAATGTTAATAGCTCTCAGGAAAAATTAAAAGTGTCAGCATCCACCAGGAGTCTGCCAAGAGAATTTTGAAACCAGACGACAGGTAATTTCCTCAGAAGGGTTTAGCACCTTTAAAATGTGACAGGCCACTTTTCTGGGATATACAATGAGCTCCCGGCTAACTGGGCCATTTTCAACTTTCCCTCCACTAAGCTACTGTAAACATCAAGAATTTTTTTGTTTTTTTTTTTTGGGGGGGGGGTAAAGTAAAAATTCCTGACTGTTCTTCCCCGTTTCATGATGGTTCTAAGACATTTTCAAAGGACAAGAGATCTTACAAGAAGTCAAAAGGGAAGGAGAAATAGGGAGCCTAGATTATCCATAAACTGGGCACTCAGATTGGATCATTCAGCACCACTGTGAATTCTTTTGATGTGAACTAAAAATAAAGTAATAATAAAAACAGGTGAATATAGGCAAACAGACAACGCACTCGGCTGCTGTAATGGAAAGGCTGGAGATCTGAGTCCACCCTCAGGCACCTGGGAAGCAAAGCTGCTTTTATAGAATCAGCCAATTGTGCAGCACAGTTGTATCCTGGCATGCACGGGGCAGCCATGAAGTAGGATCAGCTCAACAGCAACTGGTCCTGGCAGAGTTTGCAAAGCTCTCACAAGCGACCTCATGTGCCCTTCATGGCAACCCTTGTGCTGGTTTGACAGCTGAAGAAACTGATGCTCAATGAGCAGCAACTTGCCAAAGACACATGGGTCGTACGTGGTTCAGCCTGAACTGTCCCAGTATTGTGATAGCACATCCCACGCGCTATGTTACTAGGTGTCTTGTTTCTCCAGGCCTGCTATTACAGAAATGCCACGGGGCTTAATAAACTGGAGTTTATTCTCTTATAGTTTAGGATGCTAGAAGTCCAAATTCAGAGTGCTGGTTATAGAGGCTGGGCGAAGGCCCCTTGACCTTGGGCTTTGGCTCTGCCTCTTCTTCCAGGCCCACTGAGCTGGAGGCTTCTCTTAACTCATGTGGCTGCTAGCTGCTGAGGCTGATGAACCCACGATCGGCATTAGAATGGCACAATCCCAAGACCAACAGGCAACATGGCAGACCACTGTCTCAAGTCTAGGAACAAAGCCAAGATCGACAGGCAACCCAGCAGGCCACTGGTTCAAGTCCAGGAACTGGAGATGAAGCCTTGGCCAAGTGCAGGATCCGAATGCACCAAAAAGCTAGAGACCATCTCAAAGCTTCTCCTTTTACTGGAAGCAGGCCACACCCTAAGAGCAACTACTTAGCTGCTCACAGCAGATTCTACCATGGAGGTGAACACAATCTCATTGCCAGCTGCCTAGCCATCAAAACCACAGCCCAGCCAAGTTGACACATAACATTAAGTACCACACTAGGAAGAGTGCCATTGTTCATTTTCTTGGTAAAGAGCATGTGTTTTAAAATGTTCAGATCAACCACCAGCTATGTGTGGACGTGGCTGAGCGATTTTCCAAAGTCACTGACAGGCCTCATTTACTCTGCTTAATGAAAAGTGCTATCTCTTCCTAGTCTGGGGCTCTCCTGACTACACTCACAACCAGATGGTCTCCACAGCTCTTGGGAGACAGCTACATCTTCATCATTGATCTCTTCCCACTGCCTCAGCAAGTTTCACATTGTGATGCACCCCGTTTATCCACCTACTTTCTCTCCTTTTCTCCATTCTCCATCCCTGGCTCACAGCCAATACAGAGAAGTCTCTACACTTAAGATGGAATCTCCCACTTAAAGGCGCCCTCTGAGAGATTCTAAAGATTTCCAAATAATGAAGCACGTCAGACTGATTCCACCTCCCCCTTGACCAGACAAGCTGTTTATCAGATGAAGGTGATGTAGTGATGTTAACACCTCATGTGGATTGGAGAGCAGCACTTAATCGAGTCACAAGATCTGTCAGAAAAGGTTGAAAGATGCAGAGAAATGGCATAAGTGCCTGTTACAGAACAGAAAGCCAAACACACTCAATAAAAACAATTGTTTTCCTATGTAAAAGTGGGGTAGTGGTAAAAGTAAATGGCTGCTAACCAGAAGGTTGGAGGTTTGAACCCACCAGCCACTCAGTGGGAGACAGATGAGCAGTCTGCCTCCGTGAAGATTTACAGCCTTGGAAACCCTATGGGGGCAATTCTACTCTGTCCTAGAGGGTCCCTATGAGTGGGAATTGACTCCAGATGGTGGGATTTTTTTTTTTTTTTTTTAAGTAATATTGAGTGGAGCCTTTCTGGATTGCATTTGGCTTCTGAATATTACCTTTATAAAGGAAGAGGATGTCTGAGAAGGATACACAGAAGCAGCATGCAAAGCGGAGCCCAGATTTAGGTTCAAACCCTGACTTGCTACTTGCTGGTGGGTGACCTTGGATAAGACGAATCTCAGCTCAGCGTCAGGTTCCTCACCTGGGAAGTGGGATCCAGTGTCCCTTTAGAGAGGAAGGAGGGTCAAACAAATGTGCAGATATGCAAGCACCTAGCACTTCCCAGGAGCTCTGGTGGTGTAGTGCCTAAGGCACTTGACTACTAACCAGGAGGCTGGTGGTTCAAAGCCACCAGCAACTCCTCAGAAGGTTGGACAATCTGCTTCTGTAGTGATACTGCCTCGGAAACCCAAGGAGGGGTCGCTATGAGTCAGGTCTGACTTGACGTCACGTAACAACATAGCAACAAGTGTCTTCCCAGAACCCTAGGGTCACTACACAAATGTTGGTTTCCTTATATTCTATTTCTAAAAAATCTTTTTAAATGGCCTGTTTCCAAGTTCTCTGCAACTGGGCATGATGTAATCACTTTGCTCTAAGTTTAAAGGACAATGGGACATGCAAGGAAGAAAAAAGAAAAGTTGATGATCAAATTCACCCTGACAGCCCAATGTGTTCATCGTTCCACAGCACTGGTTACTCGGCAAGGATTCATCGCACTTGTGTAAATGACATTTGTGCATGAGTGTATTTTCACAAGTACTACTACAGTAAGCCTGACTCAAGTAAAATACCTGGGGTAATATTTAAATATATCATATTTATGATCCCTTTGGAAAATTTATCAATACCCAGAAAGCAACATATACATTTATTTACCCCTGGAACCAGCGATTCTACTAATAGGAATCTGCCCCAGAATTAAGGAGCTCTGGTGGTGTAGTAGTTAAGGTATTTGGCTGCTAACCAAAAGGTCAGTGGTTTGAACCCACCAGCAGCTCTGTGGAAGAGAGAAGAAGCAATCTACTTCTGTAAAGATGTACAGCCTTGGCAATTCAATGGGAGTTGGATCAAATCAGTGGTAATGAGTTTGGTTTGGTTTGAGCCCTGGAGATACTCTTCTGTGGTAGAATAATAATGCCTCAGCCTGGGAACATGGGCAATCTACTTCCATAGTGATACCACCTCAGAAACCCAAGGAGGGGTCTCTATGAGTCGGGTCCAACTCAACGGCAGTGTGTTTGGTTTTTTTCCATTTTACATGGCAAAAGAACTTTACAGATGTGATTCAGTTAAGGGCCTTGAGATGGGGAGATTATCTGGAATTACTTGGTTGGGTCCAATGTAATTATGCAGGTACTTAAAAGCAGAAGACGGAGGCAAAAGAGGTCGGGGTGATGCTATGTGAGAAGGTGTGATGCACTGGTGCTGCCTTTGAAGATGGAAGAGGGGGCCACAAGCCAAGGAGCATAGGTGACCTCCAGAGGCTAGAAAAAGCAAGGAAAACAAATTCTCCCCTAGAGCCTCCAAAAAGAAATGCAGCCTTGACAAAACTTTGATTCCAGCCCAGTGAGACCCTGTCGGACTTCTAACCCATAGAACTATAAGAAAATGAACATGTGTTGTTTTATGCTACTGAATTTGTGATAATTTCTTACAGCAGCAATAGCCACAAATATGACACAGCATATGCAAAAGGTGATCACTGCAGTTCTATCTGAGACAGCTAAAGATCAGAAGGGCTCTGGCGGCACAGTGGTGAAAGCATTTGGCTGCTAAGCAAAAGGTTGGCAGTTCGAATCCACCAACCCACCAGCCACCCTGTGGGAGAAAGATGAGACCCAAATGCTCTTCCATAAGGAACGAGTTAAAAAAACACAATAGCATACTTTGCACCTATAAAAAAAGAGTGAGGGAGATCTCATAACTAGTGTAGGTTGACCTTTGGGATACATTTTCAAGTGAAAAAAAACAAACAAACAAGATATAGAACGTGTTTTTATTTTGTGAAGGAAAACAGGGTAAGGATAGAAGTAATGAATTAAATGGTTATGCATGGGTGTGGGATGCAGGAACTAGAAAGGATGTAAGAACTCTTGGAGAAAATATTTTGTATGTATTATTCTGACCTCTGAACCATTTAATATCTTGAATATATAAAAAATAAAATTAAATTTAAAAATAATTTTAAATAAAAGTCTAACACTTAAGTTTAATCTATTTCGACCTATGCCCTATATTCCAAAATCTTTCCTAGGCTTTCGCTTTGCTCCTAATGGAACTCAATCCCAGTGCAAAACAAACACCTGGGATCAAGAAGCTGCTTTCTGACAGACCTGTCAAAATCATAGCTTGCTCGTAGGTTAAGACTGACCATTTCTATTGGTTGTACTGTTTCTTAAATCATATTCTACCAGTTACAGACCTGACTGACAGGCTATAGGATCACGATACCAGAATTGCGCAGCAAATAATTAAAACCACCACCAAGTCTATAAAGTTGGTAGCAGCGCCATCTGGTGGGGAAAGTCTAATACTAGAATATTTAAATTTCTGTGCTCTTTCACACTGAAAATCTATTACATGTGAGGGAAAAGCCATCATAAATGAGTGGTAGAGAGACTTTATTAATCTCTGCGTGAAACTGAACCTGTTCTTAACACAAGACATCGGTGAAGTAAATATTTAAAAATCATTCAGCTTACACAAAATCCTTACTGAATCTTATATAAGAAGCAATTTTGACAAAAATTTATTTTAGTGTGAATTATGGACATGCCAAATTTATTTTCATAGTTTCTAAAATGCATTTGATAAAAATAAATAAATACAGGTAGTTTCAGTTTAGAAAAATCCAGGATGTTGAGATGACTGATTAGCCTGCTTTAATTATCTAGATTCCCACAGGTAAGGTGATAGAAGGTACCAGCACATCCTGATAGGGTCTCATGTCATTGGATAAAAGTCATTGCATTTGTTTTCCATTGCTCATTTATGAGTACTGACAAAGGAATAAAATTGTTTCTGTGCCCAGCTTTATAAAAAATAGATTTATCTCTTTCTTTTAAGATAATGCCTACTTACAGACTAAATTGAAATACAGAATGGAGGCAATTAGCTACTCAGCCAATTTGGGGTAAAAATAACTTTGGTTTAAAGTTTTTAAATAATTATCACAAAAACACTATTTGGAGAATTGCTCCAATAGTTCCTACACCCAAGTTGTTGTTAGACAAATCAATTCAAAAGACATTTGTTGAGCTCACCCAGACACCTGGAGGAATTCCAGAGATGACTAAGAGCATGGCTGTTGTTGTTGTTGTTGTTGTTGTGTGCCATCGAGTCGGACCCGACTCATAGCGACCCCTCCTTGGGTTTCCGAGGCAGTATCACTACGGAAGTAGATTGCCCCATCTTCCTTCCGAGGAGTGGCTG
>NW_006921608.1:7931709-7948292 GCF_000298275.1 Orycteropus afer afer | reverse complement strand
CACTATGCTACCAGAGCTCCCAAGAGCATGGCTAGTAGTGTTTAAAGGAGTTCTCGTGGTGCAATGGTTAAACACGTGGCTGCTAAACAAAAGGTTGTTTGTTCGAATCCACCAAGCTACTCAGGGGCAGAAAGACTTAGCGATCACTCCCATAAAGATTAAGATGACAGCCTGAAAAAACCCCATGGGGCAGTTCTACTTGGTCAATGGAGCCACTAGGAGTCAGGGTTGACTCAAGGGCACCTAACAACAAACCCAGCAGTAATGTTAAGGGTTGGGGACATAGGGTTGAAGGAAATGTCATAAGATTCCAAAGATGGAGAAGAAATAACCTCAAAGAAGTCAGAAGCAGCCAAGAGGATGATCAAAGAGGAAAAGAAAAAAATAGACACGTGTAAGGATGAAAGAAAACAGAAAAGATGCCAATAAAAAGCAAAGAAGAGAAGTGGCAATTCATGTATAATCATCCCAAATGCAAAAGCAAAAGTTATAGTTATTTCCTCCCAGTCTTTAGCTCTGGTGGCATAGTGCCTAAGGCACTTGACTGCTAATCAGAAGGCTGGTGGTTCAAACCCAACAGCTACTCCTTGGAAGGAAAGTTGGGCAATCTACTTCTGTAGTGATGCCGCCTCGAAAACCCAAGGAGGGGTCGCTATGAGTCGGGTCTGACTTGACGGCACATAGCAACAACAACAACAGTCTTCAGCTAACCCTGAGCTAAGTGAGGTTCTACTCAGGAAGTTACCTTCTCTCCTGGCATCCGCTATCACCTTTGCTGCGGACTTGCTCATCACGTGCACCACGTAGAGAGGGCAGTTGACGGCACTGGCTATGGTAATGGCTCTCAGCGTGGCCTCTGCCTCCACCGCTTCTGGCCGGCACAGCTCATGGCCCTCGGGGCCAGTTATCCCCAATGCCAACATCTTCTTTGCCCCCTAAAAAGACACATGCAAGGAAGGTTTACTATCGACAAGCACCGCTATTTCATTTCATATTAAATATACCACCTAGGTTTTTAGATCTGTTACGTATACGTATGTGTCTATGTGTGTGAATGTGTGTGTATGCAAATACAGTACTGTATTAAATAAAAATAAGTTTAATACCCTAATGATGTATGTTGAGGGGCCTTGGTGGCACAATAGGCCAATGGCTCGGCTGTTAACCAAAGGTGGGCGGTTCAAACCCACCCAATGGCTCCAAGGGCAATCTGCTCCCGTAAAGATTGCTGTTGTTGTTGTTTGCCATTGAGTAGGACCCGACTCATAGTGACGCCTCCTTGGGTTTCCGAGGCAGTATCACTACAGAAGTAGATTGCCCAACCTTCCTTCTGAGGAGTGGCTGGTGGGTTTGAACAGCCAGCCTTCTGGTTAGCAGTCAAGTGCCTTAGGCACTATGCTACCAGAGCTCCTCCCATAAAGATTACAGACTAGAAAATCCTATGGGGACAGTCCTACTCTGTCACCTGGGTTGTTATGAGTCAAAATTGACTCATTGGGCACCTACCAAAAGCACAAGTGGTATATGTTAATTATTGTATGCATACTTCACAATTAAATTATTTTGATTGCAAAGCTGGAAAACACATGAAGTTAGTCCAAAGCACATTCTTTGAAAAGCAGTGTGCATATTAAAACTTATTGATTCAGAACAAAATAAAACTATCTAGCTCCCAACATTAGATCCTAGTTGAAGTAACTCATTACATTATATCAGATCATCATTCTACTTTTTATTAAATCATAGTCTTCACCCTCCACCCCCAACCCACTGAATGATACCAGACCAGTTATTTCACCTCTCTAAATGCTATTTCATCTTCCAAAAAAAAGGGCAGGAAGCCAAGACTCAAGAGTCATAAAATGACTTGCCCAGTGTCACACAGCTAGAAAGTGGAAGACTCAAATTTAAAGTGGGGTCAGTTTGATTTTATAGCTCCTGCTCTCTTATGAGTTCATGCTGCCTCCTGGCCACTCAGTCTCAATCTCGCTGACTTTAATGGGAACTGAGCCCAGGAAGAGGAAAAAAATCAGCTAACATCAAAGGTAAGAGACAGCTCTGTAAATCTTGCGGATGGTGTCCCCTCCAGGCATTAATAATGGAACTAACATGAGAAATAAACATCATCTAGATTACTCCAGAGTGCATTTTCATATTCAGCTTCTGAGTAGAGGAGGGCTTTATGCAGCGACCTGACACACTACTTAAATCATCAGATTATGCTGATGTCCTCCACAGTTGGCATTCTGAACCAGCAACCGGAGCTACTCAAACAAACAAACAAAAACACATGCTACGGGACAAAAAGAAAAGTATTTGTGTTTCTATAATAAAATATGTTTGAGCTCAAATAGCTGATTTGAAAAGAGGAATGTCTCATTCCAATTCACAGACCACCTGAATAAGAGAAGAGTAATAACCCCAGTAACCAGATTACTTCTGAGCCACAGAGCATGTTTCTAGATTTCTATTCTTTGAGCACATTCAGTGGGTCTGCCTACATAAGGACCTGAGTGGCTCCAAACGTTTGCTCTCCACTGCTGAATGAAAGGTTGGCACTGCAAACCCACCTAGTGGTGCCACAGATGCCAGGCCTGGTGATCTGCTTCAGTAAAGATTACAGCCAAGAAAACCCTGCGGAACGGGTCGATTCTGTAACACACAGGGTGGCCATGGCTTGAAACTGACTCAATAGCTACAGGATTTTTTTTTTTTTTTTTAACTTAAGGACACAATCATCTTCACCTAAAGTTATGGCCGTTTTCTTTTCTGTAGAAGGTTTGGAATGCAAATGCTTACCTCTGCAATTAAGTCTCCGTTTTCTGCATGGACCTGAGCAACTGCTCCAACTTCCTTGCACTGGGAGAAGGCTGCATACAGCTCGATATCTCTCACCATATACAAATCCTTATAGGCCATAAACATCTTGAAAGAGTTCACACCTTTATCTTGGGTGAGAATTTTCATTTCTTCTTTCACCTAAAAGAGAAAAACAGCAACACAACGTCATTCATTCGTTTAATTAATTTCAACAACCTCCAAAATGTTGCATTAGGAAGCTGCTGTTGCTCTTGTTGTCGGGTGCCATTGAGTCGACAGAGTAAAATTGCCCCGTGGTATTTCCTAGGCTTCAGTCCGCATGGGAGCAGATTGCCAGGTCTTTCTCAGAACTAAATGAGATAAGGGCAATGGTTTGTGTCAGAAAATTGCAATTAGGGCCTTGCTCTTTCTGTCCCCAAGTTATACCACCAAGTTATACTTAGTTAGAACATTCTCAGCCCCTACCTCCAGAAAAGAGGAAAGTATTCTAGAAAATGAAGACAAAGCCATTGGCAGGAACAGGTACAACCACAGCTCTCAAAGGAATCCAAACTAATGCAAGGGAAGGGTTTGAGCGCAAATCTGAACACCCAGGATGCATTCTCAGAGGGAAGCGGCAGCAGATCTTGATGAAGCCATGCTTACCTGAAGAAGCACGAGGTCAGCATTTAGCTGAGGAACCATGGCAGGCTCACCCATGACCCATGAGCAGCTCCAAGGTGAGAGCTGTTTACTCACAAGGCTCTGGACCAGGTCTGAAGCCTCATGGGCCTTGAGACTGATTACCAATGGGTAAGAAGCCAGGTGGAGATCAAGGCCAACTCAGTGATTGCCTTTGCGGGTCCAATTCTCAATTTTGTTGCTGCTGTTAGGTGCCATCAAGTTGGCTCCACAGTGGAAAGATGTGGCAGTCTTCCATAAAGATAAGAGCCTTGGAAACCCGAGGGGGCAGTTGTACTCTGTCCTGTAGGGTCACTGCATAGGAATTGACTAGACATTAACAGGTTGGTTCTGGTCTATCATTGGTTTATGCTAAACCAGCATTTATCAAGAATCTAACCACAGTTCACACACAGTGCTAAACACATTCTTATCTCGTGTAATCCTCACAGCAATGCACTGAGATAGGCCCTAACATCATCCCAATTTTGTAGACAAGGAGTTGAAGCTTCCACAATGTCATAGAGGCAGGATTTGAACTCAGGGTTCCCAACTCCAAGTACTCTTTCACATGTTCCCAAAATAATTTATTGTGTAGCTTATTGTTCTGAGAACTCCCAGAGTGGAGATCCTCTGAATAGAATCAAGTTACTGTGGCCAATCTGGCTCTAGTCTATAACTTTGTTGTCCTAGCAGTCATGCAGGCTCATGGTTGTGAACTGGAGAGAAAAGCTATAGGTTCAGGGCTAGAGAAGTGATTTGTAAGGGAGTCCCAGGTTGGTGCAAGCTCTTAATACATGCAGCTACTAACCGAAAGAAGAAGAAGATTCACATGGGAGATCAGAAGGGCAGTATGTGCACAGGGAGTCAGCTCCTGGGGCAGGAATGCATAGGAGAGAAAGACATAGGGAAAAGGTAACCACAGTGGGGAAGTGGGAGGAGAGCTGTTACATTGTGGGGATTACAATCCATGTCATGAAACAAAATGTGTATGAACTGTTGTGTGGAAAATGAAATTGCTCTGTAAATTTTAACCCAAAGCACAACAAAAAATAATTAATTTAAAAAAAGAAGACTTTTCAAAAAGTAAATTAGAATGAAATTTTAGCCTTGTAGGCATATTGCAAGCTGGGCTTATGAAAAATGTTTTTGTTTTAACTAACTACAGGGATATTTTAATTGAAAATAATAAATTTCTGCTGAACCACTACACAAAAATTTTATGGACATTCATTTAGGCGTTACCCCTCTGACAGTGTCACCCAGTATGGTCCACACGCCCTACTGCTCCTTAGTGTCAACACTGGGAAGAAGGAAGGAAGGAGTGACTAAAGGCACAAAAGAGATCAGACACATCACTTACAGCAGCTGTTTTGGAGAAAATTTAACTTTAGTCATGGGCTATGAACACTGCTATTAAGTTTGCTGAACTATCTGTTACAGACTGATTTCTTGTTTTACATTCACTTAGTGCTTAAAGCCCAATTGAGGGGCTTGGGGCCTGGGGCACGGGTTGTCCGGGTAAAGTCAGAGTTTCCCTGGTAATCTTCAAATAAAATCAAAGTTGTGAACCTTCTCTGGCCAAAAGATTTCTGAATTAAGTCCAAAGTGGAGGGAAAAAAGTTATAATGTTGATTTAAATCACAAGTAAGTTTCTTCCAAAGCACACATACAAATTCACATTGGGGAGGAATTTAAAACGTTTGAGCATCTCTCAAAGCTGTCTTGTCTATTTGAATCATGGTACTATTTCTACCGCGGCCTAAGTAATTAGAAGGCAGTTTCAGCTTTGCTGTGAAATGGTGAGACCGTAGGAAGGCCGGCTGAGTCAGCGGATAGTGGGGGACAGCCTTGGAAACGTGTCTGGTCTCTCCCTTCCTCTCTCCAATGCACAGACAAAAATGAAGAGTTAGGACTGGGAATGGCAGCATCTAGTTTCAAGTGTTAATTTCTTGATTTTTTTTCCCCAGAAATTAAACATTTCTAATTGAAGCTCCAAAATTGGAAAATAATGTTTAGGATTCTAGAGATGATGAAGTTGAGAAAAAGAGAGGTCAATACCTTTGAAATTGTGTTTATGCATTATTGTATAATGGTCAAATTATATTTTTACAATTCATGAATTAAATATTAGAAAAGGCTATTGCGAGTGGGCATAAAGGATTTATCCCATCATTTTTGTATTACCTTGGTAATTTTAGTTTTGTAAATTGACAATGCTTTCACAGGATTCAAAATTCAAAGGGTCCAGAAGAATGTGCAATGAAGTCTCCCCTGAACGATCTCCAGGCTCCCAGGAAGCAATGAACACTACCAGTTTCTTACGTTTTTGTTTTGCCACTACCAAGTTCTTGTGTTTTTTTCCAAAGATATTCTATGTATGTACAAGCAAAGAATGCAATTTTTCCCTATGCTTATGTTGTATAAGGAGCTCTGGGGCCATAGTACCTAAGGCATTTGACTGCTAGCCAGAAGTGGTTCAAATCCACCAGCCACTCCATGGAAGGAAGACTGGGCAATCTACTTCCATAAAGATTTACCGCCTCGGAAACCCAAAGAGGGTCGCTATGAGTTGGAATTGACTTGATAGCAATGAGTTTGGTTTTGGTTTTTCACCCTGTATCATAGCCCAACATTCTTCTGCATTTTGCTTTTTCTGATTTATCTTGCTAATATGCCACTGTAACGCAAAACAGCTGTCGGCACAATATTCACTGTGTGTTCCACTGTAAAGCTGTGCCATTACTTGGTTGGTCCATTCATTATTAACGAGCATTTAGGTTATTTCCATTGTTACGCCCTTACAAATACTGAAATTTAACCCCTTTCACCCTAGTGAAAGGATACATTCCTAGAAGTGAAATTCAGCGTCAAAAGTACATATACACTGTGCTCATGATGGGTATTAACATTACACTGTGATTATTATGGGTACTGCCAACCACCCTTCATATTACCAAATTAACATTCTTCACATTTTCAAACTGAGCCACAATAGCATGTCATCTAACTTTTTGCTCCTTGCCAATATGATGAGAGAAAAATGTTATTTTATGTACTCTTGTTTTTTTAAAATGAGTGAGATTGCACTTGCTTCAGAGCCATTTTTTTTTTAGAATTTATTTCATTTTTTGTTGAGAATACACACAGCTAAACATACACCAATTCAACAATTTCTATATGTACAGTTCAGTGACATTGAGCACATTCTTTGAGTTGTGCAACCATTCTCAGTCTCCGTTTCTGAGTTGCTCCTCCCCATTAACATGAGCTCACTACCCCCTAAGGTTCCTAAGTTGCTGGTCTCATATATAGATCTCCAAAGACCATAATGCTTGGGGCAAACAGTCTTCACTGGTTAAGCTAAATTATTGTTTGGTTTTCAGAATACATCAGGATATTTTTGGTTTAAGGTTTAAAGATTAGCACAGGGTAATAATTTTGGAGGTACATTCAACAACAGAAGAGGGAGAGTCAGGAATAGGAGGAGGGTATGGAATGTGTGGGTAATTGCCTCCATGATCAACTCCCTCCTCTGCCTTGAGACCAGCAGAATTGGATGGTGTCCAGCTACCATTATTGAACATTTTGATCAAAGATCAACAACTCAATAAAAATTCTAAGGTATGTCAGACCCTAATCCTGTCTCGTGTGTAGAGCACAGACTATGGGGCTATATGGAACCAATTCACACCCCATGTGGTTCACCTGGTCACTCCACCATGTCACTGCCACGTGAAGGCTGTAGTCGCAGCAGACTTTGGGGTCAGCCCAGCCTCTCCAGGTCTCAAAGGCCTCAATGAGGGAGTCGCCTTTCTGAGGAATGGCAAAATCAAGGATCATCGTGGTGCCCCCCGCCAGAGCAGCCTGAAATGACAAGAGGGTTTAACAAGTTAGTCATCAGCTTCCCAATCAAGTCCTTCATCACCTTGAACAACATACACTTACAAGCACTTCAGCAAGCCTGACGAGTCCAGAAAATTGCACAAAGACGCTACTGTTTAAAGAACCCAAAGGGACAGGCACAGACTTTCCAGAAATAAAGGGCTGAAGTATTAAAACTGCTGCAATTGCTTCTGCAAAAAGAGTGACATGTCTGAGGAAATGAAAGGGCTTTTACCCAAAGAAAAGAGTGATGACCATTAACACTAACATGGCAAAAAAAGAGAAGATTCAAAAAAGTGTCTTCTCAAGACCTTTATTCAGAATCGTAAAATCGCAGTGAATCAGGTTTCATTTAGGTGTCTCCAGATGGCCCTGGTCCCCACGCAGAGGCTTGGGAGATGGATATGATTCCTGTTCTCTTCCTCACCCCACGACCAACTCATCCACTGCCATCCAGTAGATTCCATCTCACAGCAAACCCACTGCATTCCCAAGGCTATAAATCTTTATGGAAACAGACTGCCTCATCTTTCTTCTGCAGTGTGGCTGGTGGGTTCAAACCACCCACCTTTTGATTAATGGCCAAATGCCTTAACCACTGCACCACCAAAGCTCCTTCACGACCAACTGGTAACTCCTTCCTTAACCTCTCCTTCATTCATATCTTTTCCCTCTAATCCATCCCCACTGCTGTGGTCTTAGTTCAGACCATTCTCAGCCTTCACCTTGACTATTCTAACAGTCTGGACTGTCTTTATGTCTCCAGTTGCTTCGCCCCCACCTCCCAATCCAAAGGAGTCACTGGGTGGTACAAACAGTTAAGCACTTAACTATTAGCTGAAAGATTGGCAGTTCCAACCCACACAGAGCACCTCAGAAGACAGGCCTGGTGATCTGCTTCTATAAGGTAACAGCCTTGAAAACCCTTTGGAGCAGTTGGACTCAGCACACCACGGAATCAACGTGACAGCAACTAACAACAATAGCAACAACCCTCTAGTCTAGACCCCAAGCAGTTAACCAATGTTTCACCAGGGCTTCTCCCACAAAGGAATAAGTTTCCTAATACATGAAAAGATCTTGCAGATCAATAAGAGAAAGGCAAACAACTCAATAGAAAAAAATGAGCAAAGGATACAAACATTCCATTCAAAAAAAAAAAAAAAAATTAAAATGGCTCTGAAAGTCTGGATTCCATGAGAATTTGAAATTCTGTTCTGTATTTTCCCCATTTTGATTAGGATTCTTGTTTAGAATCTTTGATCAAAATGTTCAATAATGGTAGCTGGACACCATCCAATTCTGCTGGTCTCATGGCAGAGGAGGCAGTTGATCATGGAGGCAATTACCCACACATTCCATATCCTCCTCCTATTCCTGACTCTCCCTCTTCTGTTGTTGAATGTACCTCCAAAATTATTACCCTGTGCTAATCTTTAGACCTTAAATCAATAGTTGGAATATTTCCAAAGCACAAAAGTGATTGACTCCAGAGCTTAAATATGAGTGCTCCTCGCTGCCTCAGGAATAAAATATAATATTCAAGGGGGAAAGGAGCTCTGGTGGAGTAGTGCCTAATGCATCTGTCTGCTAACCAAAAGGCTGGTGGTTCAAACCCCCAGCTGCTCCTCGGAAGGAAGGTTGGGCAAACTACTTCCATAGCAATACTACCTTAGAAACCCAAGGAGGGTCTCTGTGAGTCAGATCCTACTCAACAGCAGTGCGAAGGTGCTACTAAAGGAGCTGTGGTAGCACAGTGCCTAAGGCATCTATCTGACTGCTAACCAGAAGGCTGGTGGTTCAAACTCATCAGCCACTCTGCAGAAGGAAGACTCGGCAATCTCCTTCTATAAAGATTTACCACCTCAGAAACCCAATGGGGGTCGCTATGAGTTGGAATCAACTTGATGGTAGGTTTTTTTTTTTTTTTAAGGTACTACTAAAGAACCCACCTAAGGCATTTGACTGCTAACCAGAAGGCTGGCAGTTCAAACCCCCCAACCATTCCTGGGAAAGAAGGTTGGGCAATCTACTTCCGTAGTGATACTGCCTCGGAAACCCAAGGAGGGGTCACTATGAGTCAGGTCTGACTCAATGGCACATAACAACAGCGAACCCTGGTGGTGCAAGGGTTAAGCACTCAGCTGTCAGCATGAAAGGTTGGTGGTTAGAACCCAGCAGCTCCATGGCAGAAAGATCTGGCAACTGCTTCCAGGAAAATCACAGGCAAGAACACCCTAACAGCCAGCATAAATATTCAGCAAACACTAAAACAATAGCAATGAAGGAAGTGATAATATGATTCATAAACAAAACGAGCTCAGCAAAGAAAATTATATGAAACAAAGAAATCGACACAATGAAAAAGCACATGACAAAAATGACAGCAACAAATTCATATTTGATGATAATTACGTGTCTTGCAAGGGACTTATCTCTAAGATTGATGGAAAACTCCAACGCCTCAACACCAAAGGAATTAACAATCTAATTGGAAAATGAGCAGAAGACATGAATAGACACTTCACCAAGGGGGATATTCAGGTGGTCTGCTAATTCATGAAAAGATGCTCACAATCATTGGCCATCAGAGAGCAAAATGAGATATACCGTCTCACCCCAGCACTGATGGCAAGGTTCAATGAGACAGAAAATAACAAATGCTGGTGGGGATGTGGAGAGATTAGGACTCTCATACACTGCTTGTGTGACTGTGAAGACACAACCACTATGGAAAGCAATATGGCGATTCCTTAGGAAGTTGGAATTGGAGATACCATTTGAACCAGCAATCCCATTACTAGGTATATATCCTAGACACGTGAGAGCCAGGATAGGAACAGAAACATGCATGCTCATGTTCATCACAGCACTATTTACAATAGCAAAAAGATGGAAACAACCTATTTGCCCATCAGCGGAAGAGTGGATGACCAAACTATGGTACATACACATAATGGAATGCTATGCAGCACTAAAGAATAATGTAGAGTCTGCAAAACACCACATAATATGGATGAACTTGAAGGACATTATGCCAAGTGAAATTAAGTCAACCACAGAAGGACAAATATAGTATTAGTTCGTGGTTGTGGAGGGTCAAGGAAAGGTTTATATATGGAGGGAAACTTTCTTTGTTGGTTGCCAGGGGTGGCAGGGGAGGGGAGGGAACACTGCAAAATAAAAAAAAAAATGCATTGACCCATGTCACTTTAGTTTTGTGTACTTCACTGTACATAAATTATATTTCAATAAAATGCATTTTAAAAAAATCAAGAAAAGAAAAAAAAATCTCAAGAGTTCATCCAGCCCCTATGGCTCCAGAAGGTCTGGAGTCCATGAGAATTTGAATTTCTGAATTTTCCCCCTTTTGATCAGGATTCTTCTATATATGTTCAGTAATGGTAGCTGGACACCATCAAGTTCTTCCAATCTCATGGCAAAAGAGGCAGGTGTTCATGGAGGCAATTAGACACACATTCTACATCCTCTACCTATTCCTGACTCTCCTTCTTCTAGCTCTGTTGTGCCACATGAATAAAGACCAATTGTGCCTTGGATGACCACTTCCAAAAAAAACAAGAAAAAGAAAAAGAACACCCTAACAGCAGTTCCATTCTGTCACACAGGGTCACTATGAGTTGAAAATCAACTCAACGACACCCAACAACATCAGGGTACTACTACTCCCTTTGGGGCTCTCTGACCCACAGATGCCCCACCTTTCTGCAGGAGGGCATCATGGGAGATGCATGTAAGCTTCCTCCTCCTTTCTCCTCTTCCCTGGGGTTTTTCATGCTGTTGTTTCTGTGGCCTCACTAGGGAGATGTGGGGGTGCAGACTGCACTGAGAGACACTGTCAGGGGGGTTACACCAAAATGACTGTCTATAAAATTTTTATGCAGTGTTTCAGCAGAAATGTATTATATTTTTATAAAAATCTCCCTGTAGTTAGTTATAACAACAAAAACATTTTTCCTAAGCCCATGTATCAATATACCTATAAGGCTAAAACTCTGCTAATTTACTATTTGAACCTTCAATGTACTCAAGTCAGAGCTGTCATTAGTAGTCAATTACAATGATGCTTCGAATCACGTGGCTTCATCTGCATGCACTATAAGCACTCACTGTTGTTTTTGTTGCTGCTGGTGGTGTAGTCAAATTTGGTCAAATTTTCTAGTGTTTTAGCCACAATATTCTGGTAATGAGTATTTGTGAGCCTATATCAATAACTTTGAGAATGAAGTAGTAATAAAAGGGAAAGAAAAGAAAATTTTTTTAAAAAAAGATTTCTGCTCAGTTACTAATAATATTATAATTAACAATGTTCTAATTCAATGTAAAAAGATCTTACAAAACGAGTTTGTTGTTAATACTCATATGGTCTAAGAAATATTACATTTAAGCAATTTACAGCTGTATTTATCACATCATTCTATGATTAAAATTGGTAATAAATATTACTAAGGATTCTGTAAGGTCTGGTACGGGAGGAGGTCCATGGAGGAGGGTGTGTGACACCAAGAGTTACCACACTGGGTGACACCAACCCCCGTGACGCTACCAGCTCTTTCCTTCCTTCCTCAGCTCCCCCCTCCTCCCTACTTTTCAAACACTGCTGCTTACTAGCTGATTGACTTCTCTACACTTTTATTTGTCTGTTAGCCAAACAAAATGCATTTATCTTTTCTAATCTTGGCTCATAAATCAATTCTTTCAGCTCCTAATTACTTTGGCTGTTCTCCCTTGAAAGCCTTCCAACTTATCTTCATGGGGGGGGGCATGTGGTATCTCAGGTGCAAATGTGATGAGACAGAAATCAAGATAAACTCTAACCAGTGGGGAGTCTAAATATTATATAACACACAATTTTATTTAAGAATGTATTTGGTTGTAAATCATTATTGAAAGCATCCCAAGCACAATGTCACCAAAGTTTCATTTCTAAGTTGATCCTGGAACAAGTGACTTCTTCACTAAAATCAATCACAAGACCTGCTCCACCCAAGGAAAACTAAAAGAATTTTAACAGGGCATTGGAGCTTCAGGGAAACAAACATTTGGCGGAATTTTCAACTTTCTCCTCATCACTAAGATGTACAGAAACCAAACTTTGGGGTCCCAATTTATGTCCCAACTACAGAAGCACATTGAGCATCAGACAGGTGTTCTCCACCCAGGCTTCCCTAAACTAATCTTCTTGCCCAACATCCCCATGTTCAAATTAGTAATCACACCACCACCATTCATTCAACTATGGAAACCAGAGCTTTGAATTACCCTTGCCATCCACCTCTCTTCTTCCCTGCATCCTCAGAGCCAATCTGTCAGCAACCCCTCAAAGCTACCTTCTACATACTCCATGAATCTCTCCACTTCCTGCATCTTTACCTCTACTGACCAGACCCACCTTCATGTTTTCCCAACTGGATTACTATAGAAGCCTTTTGACCCATACCTCATCCCCAGCTATGCTTACTACTTCCAATCACTTCTCATGACTTCCTTTTGCTCTTATGATGAAGAAAAACAACTATCACAGGTCCCATAAGGCCCTGTGTGACCTGGACCTTAATTTTCGCCTCAGCTTCATATTGAGTCATCCCCCTCCAGTTCCACTCCAGCGCCACTGTCCCTCTCTGTGCTCGGAGAACTCTGAGCTCCTTCCTACCTCAGAGAGAAACCTCACCAATGTGCTTCCCATCCCTGCCCAACTCCACTAACTGGCCCAGTGGTTATTCACACTGGTTGCACGTTAGAATCATTCGGGGAACTTTTGCCCCTTTCCCAGAGTCTTTGATTGAATTGGTGTTATTAATCTTGGTATGCTCCATGCCAATTAAAATGCCTGGTACATTAATATTCTGTAAAAGTGTAAGGGAGGAAGGAAAGGATGAACCAATGAACTTTCCCTTAAAATTATGAGACTGAATAACCAGGACAGTTCACATTTCCAGTAGAGACAATTGTTAGTCCTGACCATGTAGCTTTCCCAGATTCTTATATGAGAATGTAAATATGGATCGTAAACCCTGAGCACATCTGAAGCTGAAAGTTCAGTTTGTCCAAAGCTCCCCACCTATTCAGTGTTAACTGTCGTTACATTGTTGTTAGGTGTCATCAAGTCAGTTCTGACTCATAGAGACCCGATGTAAAATACAACAAAACAGTGCTCAGTCCCGCACCATCTTTTTTGCTGGTCCTCTACTTTACCAAGCTTAATGTCCTTCTTCAGGAGCTCTGGTGGCATAGTGCCTAAGGCATTTGACTGCTAACCAGAAGGCTGGTGATTCACACCCACCAGCCACTCCTTGGAAGGAAGGTTAGGCACTCTACTTCCATAGTGATACCGCCTGGGAAACCCAAGGAGGGGTCACTATGAGTCAGATTCAACTCGACGGCAGTGTATTGCATTTGCATTAATGTCCTTCTCTAGGGACAAGTCTCTCCTGATAATATGTCTAACGTATGTGAACTGAAGTCTCATCATTTCACTTTTAAGGAGCATTCTGGCTATACTTCCTCCAAGACACATTTGTTCATTCCTCTGGCAGTCCATGGTATACTCAATATTCTTTGCCAACATCATAATTCAAAGGCGTCAATTCTTCTATGGTCTTCCTTATTCCAAGTCCAGTTTTTCATGCATATGAGGCTTGGATCAGGCACACCTTAGTCCTCAAAGTGACACCTTTGCATTTTAATACTTAAAGAGGTCATTTTTGTGGTTTGATTTCTTGACTGCTGTATCCATGGGCCTTGATTGTGGATTCAAGTAAAATGAAATTCTTGACAACTTCAATCTTTTCAGTGTTAACTAGGATTTTTTTCAACATATAAAATTATAGTCTATTTCTGTATTTATTCTTCTTAGAGAATTTTCTTGATTTGAAAGATTATCGTGTTTTGTTTTAAGCTAAGTTTTAAGGTCTTTGCTAAAATATCAGATCCCCAGGGCTTAGAAACTACTGAATATCAATATGGCGATGCAGTCTTCCTGTTAGACACATGAAGTATAACTGAAAAGTTAAGTGTTCTCCCTTAGAGTGTTACTTGGCATGTGAGAAATGAGAGCACAAAGCTGAGTTGAGGTGGTTTCTGGACAGCTGCCTAGGCTCATTTTATCAGCCAAATAACCAGCTCAGAGATACAGCCTGGTGATGTCAGCTAATGAATCCTGCTACCTAGCAAAAGGAAAACTACCAGATATTACTGACGCAAAAGGAAAACTACCAGATGTTACTGACCTACAGGTTCACTCAAAAACACCAAAATCACAAATGTTAAATCTACAAGGTCTGTTGTTAAGTGACATCCAGTCAGCTCCGACTCATAATGATTTTATGTACAACAGAACGAAACTCTGCCCAGTCGTGTGCCATCCTCACAATCCTTGGTATATGTTCTGGTTACCTAGTGCCGCTCTGACAAGAATATACCACAAATGGAATGGTCTTAACAAACAGGAGTTTATTCTCTTACAGTTTGGAGGCTTTAAGTTCAAGTTCAAATTGCCAGGCTCTAGGGCCTGGGTGAAAGCCCCTCAACCTTGGGGTCCAGCTCTGCCTCCTGCTCCTGGCCCACTGAAGCTAGAGGTGTTTCTTCACTCAGACAGCTGCTGGCTGCTGAGGCTGACAAGTCCAAGGTTGACAAGTGAAAAGGCACAGTCCCGATGTTACCAAACCACATGGCAGGCCAATGGCTTAAGTCCATTGTAAGTCCCAAGGACAGCAGAGCATAGCAGGCTGCTGAACAACGACACAGCTACGTGCAGGGCCCAAACGTGCCATAGACTAGAGACCATTCCCAAGGCTTCTCCTTATATACAGGAAGCAGACCACATCCCAAAAGCAGCTACTCAGCTGCTTGTGGCAGATCCCACCATGGAGTTGATTGCCAGTCTCATCATGGGGAATAACTACCACCAGCTGCCCAGCCAGTCGACCAGGCCCAGCCTAGTAGACACAAACATAACGACCACAACTGTGTTTGAGCCCATCGTTGCAGCCACTGTGTTCATCCATCTTGTTGAGGGTCTTCCCCTTTTTTGCTAACCCTCTACTTCAATAAGCATGATATCCTTCTCCAGGGAATGGTCCCTTCTGACAACATGACTAAAGTAGATGAGACCAAAGCTTCTAAGGAGCATTCCGGCTGCACTTACTCCAGGGTAGATTTGATAGACTTCTTCCAGGACAAACTGGTTCATTCTTCTGGCAGTTCATGGTATTGTCAGTGTTCTTTGTCAACATCATAATTCAAAGGCAACTCTTCTTCAGTCTTCTTTATTCACTGCCCAGTTTTCTCATGCATATGAGGCGATTTAAAATACCATGGTTTGGGTCAGGCACAACTTAGTGTTCAAAGCAACATCTTTGCTCTTCAACATCTTAAAGAAGTCTTTTGCAGCAGATTTGCCCAGTACAATACGACATCTGATTTCTTGACTGCTGCTTCCATGGGTGTTGATTGTGGATCCAAGTAAAATGAAATCTTTGACAACTTCAATCTTTTCTTCATTTATTGTGATGCTGCTTATTTGTCCAGTTGTGAGGATTTTTGTTTTCTTTCTGTTGAGGTACAATCCATACTACAGAGTGTAGTGTTTAACCTTCATCAATAAGTACTTCAAATCATCTTCACTTTCAGCAAGCAAGGTTGTGTCGTCTGCATATCACAGGTTGTTAATGAGTCTTCTTCCAATCCTGACACCATGTTCTTCTTCATACAGTTCAGCTTCTCAGATTATTTGCTCAGTGTACAGACTGAATAAGTATAGTGAAAGGATACAACCCTGATGCACAACTATCCTGATTTTAAACCATGCCTCCTGGACTATGTACAGGTTCTTCATGAGCACAATTAAGTGTTCTGGAATTCCCATTCTTTGTAATGTTACCCAAACTATAAGGTCTACTGTATATAATTTATCATTAAAACCCAGATAAATTAGAGACCTACTTATCTCTTGTTGTCTGACACAAACAATAAAGAGCATGGTTTTTTGTCTCTATAATGCCCCCTATCTGACTATAATTACAGATGTAGTCAGATTGACTACATCTGTGGCAAGAGGCGGTGGAAAAGCTCAATCTCTTCAGCCAAATCCAGGCCAGAAGCTGATTGTGGAACAGACCATCAACTGCTCATATGCAAATTCAACTTGAAGTTAAAGACAATTAAAACAAGTCCAAGAAAGCCAAAGTATGATCTGG
>NW_006921608.1:7883326-7929909 GCF_000298275.1 Orycteropus afer afer | reverse complement strand
GGCGCGGGATCGGGCAGTGTTTCATTCTGCTGTGCATGGGGTCGCTATGAGTCGGAAACGACTTGACAGCACTTAACAGCAACAACAACAATGCCCCCCTACACATGCATACCACAATACCTGGCACTTTATGGGTTTCATCCAACTTATATCTGTTGGATAGAGCAGAACTGTTCCCATACAGTTTCCAAGGCTATGATCTTTTTTTTTTTTTTAATGTTATTGTGCTTTGGGTGTAAATTTACAAAGCCCATTTGTTTTACATTCAAAGTTCATGCACATTTGACTTCACGTCCTGATTACTATCCCCAACCACAAAAAACTCTCCTTCTCTTTCTTCCCTTCCCTGTGACTACCCCTTCCCTGGGCCCTTGTTAACTACGCATTCCTGTCTGCCCAGTTTCCCTCTGCGTGAATGCTGCCCCTCTGGTGTCTCATGGCTGCTTGATCTCAGGGGTGCATTTCCCTAGAGTAGGCGGGTGCATTGCCCTGGGGTAGGTCATTCCACCGAGGCTATAATCTTTCGGACCCCTAGTGAGTTCAAAATGCCAACTTTTTGGTTGGCAGCCAAGCACTTAACCACTGTGCCATGGGGTCACTATGAGTTGGAATCATCTAGACAGCAACAGGTTTGGATTTTGGGGGGAGTGTCACAGGTTTACAAGATACATCTGATTCATGGAACCTAAACATTAACTTTAAAATTCCTGCTTGTTGCATTTAGCTGCCATCAAGCCAGCCCTGATGCATAGTGATCTCACGTACAACAGGATGGAATGGTACCTGGTCTTGTGCCATCTTCATAATCGGTGGCATGTTCACATCCATTGTTGTGGCCGCCGTGTATTTTTGGTTCCTTCTAACCTAGGGCACTCATTTTCCAGCATTCTATCAAACAATATTCTGATGTGCTCCAGGGGGTTTTCAATGGTTAATTTTCAGAAGTAGTTCACCAGGCCTTTCTCCCTAGTCTGTCAGTCTGAAACCGCCACTGAAGCCTGTTCACCATGGGGTAACCCTGCTGGTATTTGAGCTAATAATGACATAGCTTCCAACATCGTAGCGAAACGCAAGCCACTGCAGTACAGCAAATTGACATATGGTGGTAGTTGAAATTCCTTAGTTAGGAATTATTAAGGAACTTTGCTAGCACAGTGCCTAAAGCATCTGACTGCTAACCAGAAGGTTAGTAGTTAAAACCTGCCAGCCACTGCGCAGAAGCAAGACTGGGCAATCTGCTTCTGTAAAGATTTACCACCTTGGAAACCCAATGGGGGTCACTATGAGTCAAAATCAACTCAATGGCAGTGGGTGGATTAGATGGCACCATCATGGAGACCTTAATTTCTAGACTGCCTCTGTCAGACAGCCACTCCATGGGAGGAAGACAGGGCAATCTACTTCCATAAAGATTTACAGCCTTGGAAACCCAGTGGAGGTTGCTATGAGTCGGAATTGACTTGATGGCAGTGGGTTTGGTTTTTGGTCTGTCATACATTGAGAATACTCAGACCAGACAAATGAGGTGTACTCAAATGTGAGCACAAGTCTAGATTCTATAAAGTTCTATGAAAGAATTCCTAACACAAACTCTACATAGGGCCAAAGCCCTATTTAATATGAAGTGGTTTCGAATTAATCTACTAGAGGGTTGTTTTCATCCTTTTGATTAATCAAAAGGTAAACTTTGTAATAAGTAAATAGCCATTCAAGGAAGTCATGGAATTGCAAACCCTTTCAGCTGGAACAGGCAAATTATTAACAATGCAAGAAGTTCAAAGCTCAGCCTCACCAGTAACTAAACAAATGCTTATTAAAAAATTAAGAAATTCTTTATTTTCCTATTGGATGGTGATAAAGATTATTCTAAAAATTTGCATCCACTGTTGGCTAGGCTGCAATGAAATGTGTATAGAACATGTTGCCAGTCGGAGAATAAATTGAAGAGAAATCTGGACGTATCAAACACCTTTTAAATGTGTCTAATGTCCATTGTTTTAGTAATTCCACCCTGGAGATGATTTCTAAGGCAAACATAAAGAATATGAATGACTTACATACAAAGATGTTTATCACAGCATTATTTATATACCAACTAAAAACTGGAAACCACTGAAATGTCCAAAGCTGAGAAAGACAGTGGAGCCATTACCAATTTGGAGAACAGGGGGTGAAAAACGGGCCACGCACTAAGCAAAGAGGGTAAGTTGGGTTGGAATGTGCTGAGTTTGGAGCATATTGAACGTAGTGCTTGTGGAACATCCAGTCTGTGATTTCACACATGGGTAGAAATGGAGGCCTGATGTACTAAGGCTATCAACAAAGATCTGAGGCTCAGCCTTGGAGCGCCCAACAGGAGCTATGAAAATCACATTCTCCAATAACATTTAAGAACACACGAAATGTTTAACAAAAAAAGCTGACTATACACAGTATGCATAATTTGGTAAAAGAAAAAAAATATGTATATGGCAAAAACAAACAAACAAAAACTGAAAATATAGGTACTGAAATGTTAAAAATGTTAACAAAAGTGATGTAAATATTTTTTTAAATACTCTACTGTATTGTCCTTTTTAAAGACACCATTTAAAAACAACAAACAAAAAAGAGTAACTGTGTTTCAGCATTTTGCTAAGGGTTAGATGATGAATATATATCATTTTCATAACTATTTAAAAATACATATCTTAATTAAAGTTGTTCTTCTAACCAACTCCTCATTTTACAGCTAAGGAAATGGTGACAACCCTGAGAGTGCGTGACTTACCCAAGGTCACACAGTCAACCATAGAGCTACAACAACAACTGAAGCCAGCCCAGAGCCCCAGCATGCAATAGGAGATGGAATTTGGTCAGCCACCAAGTTTTCTGAAACGGCTCTCCCACAAGGTGAGGATGCTCTACAAATAAGGCCATCGATGTGTGCTTAATCACACAGACTGCCCGGCCTTATTGTAAGTAATCACATTTGTGGCATTTTACCAAAAGATTCCAAAACAAAGTATAATTTCCCTTCTCAATAATTTTGAGGCCTTTTTGTCCTTTATCAAAACCAAAAAAGTGCCACATGTTTTCCCTATTTTTTTTTTCAGTTGATCCCTCTGCCAGCTACTGATGTTGCTAGATTCTTAATGCAAGTCCATCAACTCCATACATGTCTGAATATAACTATATATATTTGAAAACTGGCTGGGTTCTTGTAATTCACTCTTATCACTGCATGTAATAAAGGCAAGGTCGTAATTCCTTCACGTTTATGTAATTTGCAAAATTCATTTGAATAAAAAATCCCATGGTGCTTCCTCCTGCACACTGACTTACTGGAAATCGACTGTACACCTAGTAGAGATCCACAAAATGAAATGTGATTTCTCTAAAGATGGACATTATTGCCATTGGTTACATCAGAGAGAAAAGCTTCACCTGTGATTGAGTAAATCAATTATAGACTTTAAACCAACCTCTGACAGGAATGAGATTTACAAAATATGTAACCTTTGGTTGGCCTATATTTTATTGATCACAATCTGGTGATCAATAAATAGAATAGCACAAACAGTGTGCCTTTTACTTGCCAGATATTATAAACGATCAGCCTGGTGAATGCAGGAAGCTAACAGCTATTGGTCTAACCTTTCAGGCCCATCTCTTGAAAGCATGATATATCATTTCTACTTTATAGCTTTCTGCACTTTAAGTGCCCATTTCTGTGTCCTTGGAGCTGATGCGACTATAAATGCACGTACAAATGTCTCACAAAATGAATCTCTGCGATGTGTATTTACTTTGATAACCTTAACTGCCTCCAGCTTTGGGAAAGTAAAAAGGATTTCTTAAGGATGTGGCTGTTCCATTTTTTGAGAAATGCCATCTCCCATTACCATGCATCTTAAACAACTTTCTCACACATTGCTCGTCACCCTGACCAATCTAAAAAATTAGACATTTTTTCAATCATCACTTCAAAAAGGGTTAGGGCCTAGTACATAAGAGCTCTAGCAATGGAGTCAGAAGGCTCTGGGTTTGAAGAGTCATTCTGCCACCTACTAGCTATACAACCTTAAGCAGGTGAGTTAAGTTTCGATTTCCTCAACTGTAAAAAGTAGATGATGGTACCTGGCATTGTGGGGAGACAATGCACAGCTTAGCACAGTGCCTGGTACATAGCAAGTGCTTGATCGAATAGATGTTGTTGTTGTTGTTGTTGTTGTTGTTGTTGCTGTAAGTTGCCATCCAATCAGTTCTGACTCATGGCAACCCTGTGTGAGCAGCTAGGACTGCTGCATAGGATGTTCAACACTGTGACCTTTTGGAAGCAGATCACCAGTCTTGTCTTACAAGGTGCCTCTAGGTGGGTTCGAACCACCAGCCTTTCAGTTAGTAATGAGGGCTTAACTGTTTGTGGCACCAAGGAACCGAAAACAAATGTTACTTACCGTTATTAATAATAAGTAAAATCATAGTTACTTATAACTGGCTGGTTTTAACATAAATGGCTGTTTTTAACAAACAGAAATTTATTTTCTCACAGTTAAATGGAAAAAAAAAAAAAAAAAATTCCTCCAGTCAGATCCGACTCATAGCAACCCCTCCTTGGGTTTCCGAGGTGATATCACTATGGAAATAGATTGCCCAACCTGCCTTCTGAGGAATGGCTGGTGGGTTTGAACTGCCAGTCTTCTGGTTAGCAGTCAAATGCCTTAGTTAGGAGACTATAAGTCAGAATTAGGGTGATGGCTCGCTCTCTGTCAGCTGGAGGAAGATCCCTTTTCCTTGGCGATCCTCAGGTGGCCAGCCTGCTTCTCTATGCCTAATTTGCTCTTTTATGCCTCAAAACAGATTGACTTAAACACACCCTACACTAAACCCACTGCCATCAAGTCAATTCCAACTCATAGCAAACCTACAGGACAGAGTAAAACTGCCCCCATAGAGTTTCCAAGACTGTAAATCTTTATGGATGCAAACATGTACACTAACACCATCTAATTAGCATAAAAAGGAAAACCATTCCCAAATGGGATTATAACCACAGGAACAGGGGTTAGGATTTACAATGCATATTTTTGGGGGACATAATTCAATGCATAACACTTATCATTATTAAAAGAAGGTTCCCCCTCCCCCAAGATTAATATGTTACACAACTAGCATTTACTAAAGGTTTCTTTGCCTCTTTTTTCCCTAAGCCAGAGACTCCATAAACATTGTCTTGGGAATTACTGTGAAGACTCTAGGAAGGGGACAAAATAATTCCATAATGTCTTCCTTCCAGAACTCTCAGGCCAATATTTAAATGTTCATGTGTATCTGTATTTATGCATGCAGTTCTCTTTTATGGCACCTCATGTGTTTCTGGGAACAGAGGTGTGTATCTTGAAGTTGATTTGTCAAACTCAGCTCCTTTGTGAGTACTTTTTAGTATTCAATATGAATTTGGTATTTGCTAAGTCTTTGACCTTAGTATCTCTGACCATGCAGAATTTGTACAAAGATCAAGAGGCAGTTCTTCCAACAGAACAAGAGGATACTGTGTGGTTTAAAATCAGGAAAGATATGTGTCAGGGTTGTATCATTTCATCATAATTATTCAGTCTGTTTGCTGAGCAAATAATCTGAATAGCTGGACTATATGAAGAAGAACGTGGCTTCAGGATTGGAGGAAGAGTCTAACACCTGTGATATGCAGATGACATAACCTTGCTTGCTGAAAGTGAAGAGAATTTAAAGCACTTACTGATGAAAATCAAAGACTTCAGTATGGATTACACCTCAACATAAACAAAAGTCCTCATAACTGCACCAACAAGCAACATAATACATTGAAAAGAAACATTGCTAAATTGAAAAAAAAAAAAAAAATGAAGTTGTCAATTTACTTGGATCCACAATCAACGTCATAGAAGCAGCAGTCAAGAAATCAAATTATTTCTTGCATTGGACAAATCTGCTGCAAAGCCCTCTTTAAAGAGTTAAAAAGCAAAGATGTCATTTTGAGGACCAAGGTACTGCTTCATAGGCATGTGAAAGCTGGACAATGAATAAGAAGACTGAAGAAGAGTCGATGCATTTGAATTATAGTGTGGGCAAAGAATACCGAATGTACCACGGACTGCCAGAAGAACGTACAAATCTGTTTTGGAAGATGTACAGCCAGACTGCTTCTTAGAAGTGAGAATGGAAAGAGAGCTTACATACTTTGAACATGTTATCAGGAGGGTCCAGTCCCTGGAGAAGGACATCGTGCTGGTAAAGTAGAGGGTCAGTGAAAAAGAGGAAGACCCTCAATGAGATGGACTGACACAGTGGCTGCAACAATGGGCTCAAACATAGTTGTGGTGGTTATGTTTGTGTGTCAACTTGGCTGGGCCTGGTTGAGTGGCTGGGCAGCTGGTAGTAATTATTCCCCATGATGAGACTGCCAATCAACTCCATGGTGGGATTTGCCACAAGCAGCTAAGTAGCTGCCTTTGGGATGTGGTCTGCTTCCTGAATTTAAGGAGAAGCTTTGGGAATGGTCTCTAGTCTATGGCATGCTTGTACCCTGCATGTAGCCATGTCGTTGCTCAGCAGCCTGCTATGCTCTGCCGACCTTGGGACTTACAATGGACTTAAGTTAATGGCCTGCCATGTGGTTTGGTAACATTGGGACTGTGCCTTTTTACTTGTCCACCTTGGGACTTCTCAGCCTCAGCAGCCAGCAAGCTGTCTGAGTGAAGAAACACCTCTAGCTCCAGTGGGCCATGAGCAGGAGGCAGAGCGGGACCCCAAGGTTGAGGGGCTTTCACCCAGCCCCTAGAGCCTGGCACTTTGAACTTGGACTTAAAGCCTCCAAATTGTAAGAATAAACGCCTGTTTGTTTAAGCCATCCCATTTGTGGTATATTCTTGTCAGAGTGGCACTAGGGAACCAGAACAATAGTGCAGGACTGGACAGTGTTCCATTACTTTGTACATAGAGTCTATGAGTTGGAACCCACTTGATGGCACCTAATAATAACATCTGTGACCATAACATTGTCTGCTTTGAATCCTAACATCATGAAGAACAGGCTATTTTTGTTGAATGTTTTGACAGCTTTTAAGCACAGTAACAGCTAGAGAATCAGAGGTTAGATAAAGCCTTTCAGATGTTGACAACAGACTACTGAATGCCACAAGGACCGGCTTCTCAGTATGGAAATGTCAAGCTATTCACACTTGAAGTTCCAGAATGCCCAAGGAAGAGATAGCAAGAGTAAGAACCACCTCCCAGGGCCCAGGGGCATGTCTCACCCCACAGCATTCCAACTGCCTGTCCTAGAAACTTCATCTGTGACCCTGACAAGAGAGAGAGAAAGAGACAGTGACAGAGACTCGAAAACTTCTGCTCAGGTGTTAGAGGGAAAATGATGCTAGTGTGCCAGGTAACTGATGGTTAGAAATCACAGGTCCTCACCTTGCAAATGGGGTGTCAGTGGAATGCCCTGCCATCTTCACAGCACTTGTTAATGATGAGTCTGAGATGGCAAGTGTCTATACTATACCTGAAAATAGCAGGTACAATATTTATATTATAGGTATAGACACACACACACACACACACAAAAAAAAAAAAAAAAAAAACCTCACTGCCATTGAGTCAGATCTGACTTATCGCGACCCCTCCTTGGGTTTCTGAGGCAGTATCACTACAGAAGTAGATTGCCCAACCTTCCTTCCAAGGAGTGGTTAGGTGGTGGGTTTGAACCACCAGTCTTCTGGTTAGCAGTCAAATGCCTTATGTCCTATGCCACCAGAGCTCCCATAGACACACACATTCATAGATATATACACAATATGATCTCAACTATGTACAATAATATATATTAAAAACCTAAGTACAATAGACCAATCATTGTTTTTCATTGAGTGAGAGGTTATGGATAATATTCTTCTTCTTTCACTTTTATATTATTTTATCCAATTTTCTATACTAATCATGATATCAAAAATTTAAGTTAATGTTTACAACATTAGTCAACATTTAGTATATTTCATTTTTTACAAAGGGAAAAACGAATATTCAAAACAAAAGTTTGCCAAATTTCAAACAGATATTAGCCTGTCCTACAAGACTTTGATCATTGACTTGATGATCAGGGGTGGTAATTAGTAACTAGGAAGCAGCTTTCCAAATAGTGACGTGAGGGGCCTTGTCCAGACCTTTCTCATCAGGTCCAATCTCCTTGCTTTCTTTTTTCTTGTAAACATTCAAGTCAGTCATAAAGGATGGGGAACATGGGGTGAAGAGGAGTATAAGAAGAGTAAATCATCAGAAACTAGGATAGTAGCTAAAGTAACTATTGTCGTATTAGAGTGTAAATTCTAAAGCACTTGGGGTTGTGGAAGGCTGTGGTGTGCAGTGGGAGCCCTAACTCCATTTTGAGGTTTGACATGAGTTTCAGAAGTCATTTGGGTTCTTTTTGACCATAAACCAGCGTTGTGGCCATGCACAGACAAGCTCCAGGACAAACCCAGGGAGGGGCAGTTTGCCTTCAGGAAGGATGTGGTTGAACGTAGACTATGCTCACACAAAGAATAGGGAACTTGCCTGAGGGTGTCCTTTTCTAATTTAAATTAAGGTTGGGTTCTTGGTATTGTTTTATCCACCTTGTGGCTAAGATTCAGGCTGCATGGTCACAAGTCACATCCCGACCACCATCTAGCCAGGTAGTCAAAGCCCAGAACCAATCCTGGAACCCATCTTTTCTCCACTTCTGTAGTCCCACCTGCAACAGTGATGCCTCAGTCTGCCACTGATCATAATTTTGTGACAAGTCTCTCTTTTTTCAATCATATATAATAGCCACGTGGCCATGACTTGGTGGACTCCAGCGAATTTCTGCATTGTGTACATGCTGATGGTTTCCCTCATCCTGGATGATTTCCTGTTTTCTCTTTGTCCTGTCCAAGGCTTAATAAGGGTGTCTCTATTGAACCTGTTTGAATCTGGGGTCTCTTTTCCCCTATTACACTGCTGTAAAAGGCTGCAGAGACTATACTTGGACTAAACCCACCTGTTTCATACATCAAGGCCTGACCCTTGAGAAAACCTCAAGCCCAGATCCTTGACTTTAAGAACATCAACTCTCCTTCACCTTTCTCTCTCAATGCAGCCCCACAATGCAAAACACAAGGAGCATGGGTTTGGCTTTGGTTGAGAGTAGAGTTTTAATTTTGTGACTTTCCTATCTCCTCAAACTGTCTTTAGGAGCTTTGGGGAAACATTAAGTTTCTCTCATTGACCCCAATTTCTAGGCCTTTGTGCCTAGAGAAAGGGGCCCTGTTGGCAGTGGTTAACTGCTCAGCTGCTAATTAAAAGGTCAGTCAGTCACCCCCCAGAGACCCCCCAGAGAAAGATGTGGCAGCCTGCTTCTGTAAAGATTTGCAACCTGGGAAACCCTATAGGGGCAGTTCTACTCTGCCTTATAGGGTCACTATGAGTTGGAATGGACTCCACAGCAATTGGTTTGGTTGTTTTGTTTTTGCTACCTAACCCCAAAAACCAAACTCATTGCCATCGAGTCGACTGTGACTCATAGTGACTCCCTTTGGGTTTCTGAGGCTGTAAATCTTTACAGAAGTGATTGCCCAGTCTTCCTTCCACTGAGTGGCTGTTGGGTTTGAACCGCCAACCTTCTGGTCAGCAGTCAAATGCCTTAGGCACTATGGCACCAGAGCTCCTTTCTTGGTACCTAGGAAAACCCAAAGCAGCTCTGTGGTACAGTATAGTTAAAGCACTCAGCTGCTAACCAAAAGGTCAGAGATCTCTGTGGGAGAAAAGATAAAGTCTGCTTCCTTAGAGATTACAGCCTTAAAATCCGATTAGAGTAATGGGTTTGGTTTGGGTTTTTAGTGGTCAGGCCACCCTCCTACACCATCACGGTTCATATCTGATGTCCTTGAGGCAAGATGTAGAAGAGATGCGTGGAGAGGCCACCTGGTTGGGAATGTGAGAGCCTTCATGTCTGGAATATGTTCTCTCCTAAAACCCAGTCAGGATTTGGATTGGGGTCAAAGATTATGGGCGGGTTGGGCTTTCCATACCACACAGGCCCTATTTCAGAGACTTGAGGTGGATGGATTTTTTCATCTGATTGTGGCTGAAGCTGGAAGAGGGGGAGAAATGAGGGGTGATGCAGAATTAAGGAAAAGATTGCATAGATCTCGTGAAAGGCTTGGGAAATTGCCTGGTTTCACAACACCAGCGAGAATGAGGTCCTTAAGGTTCAAAGGACAAAGAGCGATGAGAGGAAAGACTTGTTATGTACCCTCGCGTCAGACCCGACTCATAGCGACCCCTCCTTGGGTTTCCGAGGCAGTATCACTACGGAAGTAGATTGCCCCATCTTCCTTCCGAGGAGTGGCTGGAGAGGCACAGGTGCCTTAAACTCCTCAAACCCTCCATTCAAGAGTGGAGCGCCTCTAGCTTAGCCAAGACTGGACAGATGTCAGCAGGGCCCCCGGAAGGAGAGGCCTCGGCAGGAAGAATCCGCTGCGCCTCACTTCTGCGCCACACCTCCCCACCCCCTAGCGACAGGCAGGGGACAAGGCAGGGAGGGAAGAACACACTTAGCTGGGTTAATAGCAAACCCGAAGATCAGCATCAGAAAAGGGCGTGTATCTGGTTGGCTAATCTTTGTAACAGCTGTTGTTTGGAGGCTAACACTTCCTGAAGTGTTTTTGTTTTTTTTTTTTTCTCAGTTTACATACTCACCCTGAAGCATGCGCAAAGATGAGCTGTGCTCATACACCCTTTCACCCCGTCCCCTAATAAGTTCAGCTCCAGGAGCCAAAAAGCTCCTGTTAAGGAACTAAAAATAAGGGAAGCGATGAAAACTACGTCTTCAGTTTCCAGAAGGACCTCTAAGACAAGCGAGGAGTCAGTCGGTCAGCAACTTCCTCGCCAAGATCTGACCTAGGCCCGTAATGCGTATGCAGCCAACTTCTCAGAATTTCATTGAATTTGTATAATTTCCTCATTCTTCGCTTAAACGTAAAACCCCCCGTTCTGGCTGCAAGAAATGAAACCTCACTTAGCTTTTTCACCTTATCTCGTTCCGGTTTGACTTCAAGCTGTGGCCCCACCGCCTTCGCTTGCACCCCTAGTCCCTTCCCGCTGCGCAAGCCTAGGGCCCCGGGCACCCGCGGGAGCAGGGCGCGTCGCGCGCGTACCTTGGTGCCCTGGTAGAAGTCGTCCACAGAGCGCGAGCCCATGAAGGGGAACTGCATGTGCGTGTGCGTGTCGATGCCGCCGGGCAGGACGAGTTTGCCCCGGGCGTCGAGGACCCGCAGTCCCGCAGGCGCGCCCCCGGGAGGCAGCAGGTCGGGGCCGAGCGCCTGCACCACGCCGTGCTCCACCAGCACGTCGGCCACCTGCGAGAAGTCTTCGTTGACCACGCGACCCCCGCGGATCAGGAGCGGCGGCGGTGCAGCCATGGCAAGGGGCGCGCGGGGCTGGCCTGCTTGAGCGGAGGTCACGGTCTCCCAAGGGCCCGGCCGACAGTCCCCAGTCCCAGACAGCGCTGCAAACGTCGGGCGCTTCCCAAGCCCCGCGGCCTGGGCCGGGTTGAGGAACGGGATCCTTGTGCGGCTCCACCCACGGCTGGGCTGGGCTGGAGCCGAAAGCCCGGGCAAAACAGGAGATCTGCACAGTCCGGCCTTCACACTCAGACCCCAAAGGTCCTGGCGCTGGCAGGGTAGTCGTTCGCCATCCAGGACTGTAAGTCAGTGGAAGGGAATCTGGGAGTTTTAAATGTGAGGGACATGTGTTTTCCATCAGGAGAAAGGGCACTCGGGGGAAATAAATCCACTTTATCGCTTCGCTTGGTGCAGAGTGTGTACTAAGTCAGGGAGGAGAGAGGAGGGCAGGGCAGGGGAGGAGAGAGACCGCCACCGCCAGGAGCAGCCACAACAAAAATGCCGGTACGACCTGAACAAGAACAGAGCCGCTTGGTCCGGACTTCCTCTTAAGTATTTATTCTTATATGAGGACCAAATCTTTAGACACTTTCACCAACCGGCAGAGTGTGTACGAAACCTCAGACAAAAATCTGTTTGAAGTAAACTGACTTCGTTGTTAAGCGCTTGGCTGATAAAACAACAGTCCACTGTTGGAACCCACCTGGCAAAGAAAGATGTGTCTGCTTCCATGAAGATTTACAGCCTTGGAAACTCTATGGGGGCAGTTCCACTCTGTCCTATGGAGTCACTACAAGACACAATCGACTTGATGGCAATGGGTTTGTGGGTTGTTTTGTTTTGAATCAATTATTCTCCAGCTTTCAATGATGCAACACATACCAGTAAGCTTTTTCTCGTGGAAAAATTACTCATTGGCAAAAAAAAAAAAAAAAAAAAGGTGGGGACCAGGTTTGCTGGTCCAATAGAGCCTGGTGGAACCACTGAGACTATGGCCCCGAGCTGCCCTTCAGGTCTGGAATTGAACCCACACCTGTGGTTTCCAGCCAAACAAAGTATAGGCAAGTGAGTTAAACATTTACCTCAACTAGACACACGCCCTAGAGAGAACAATCATGGGAGAAGGAAGGGCTGCTTATGCACAGGGAGACAGCTCAGGGCGCAGGAGAGTATGGAGGGATGGACACTGGGAAGAGGTAACTATGGGGAGGATGTGGGAGGGGAGCTGTTGCATTGTGGTAAACTGTGGTCAATGACATGAGACAAAGTATATGTGAACTGCTGTATGGAAAGTGAATTTGCTCTGTAAATCTTCACCCAAATCAAAAAAAAAAAAAAAAAAAAAAAAAAGAAAAAGAAAGAAAAGAAAAATTACTTCATTGTGAAGATCTAAGTTTTTAGTTGCAACTTTCCCCCAAAACTAGCTTAGAGTCCTCGGTTAAATCTTTTACCCTGTTGGTTCCTCTGTTTTCTAATAGAGAAAGCTGAGAGATGATACTTGTCCTGATCTTCCCTCCAGATTGGCCTTGAGGAGCAAATCTGATGGTGAGTGGGAATACATGTGAATACATGGGAGGTGCTATACAGATTCATTTAGCAGATACCAGCTTTGTAAGGACTGATTCTGGTTAAGACTGGATAGGGCTAAATGATGAAGACAAACAGAAGTTCCCCTTCAGGAAGCAAAGGGCCAGTGGCAATCACACAGCCTATCTTTGAGAGAGGGTGAAGAGTCTGGAGGGAAGGGAGAATGTGTATTTCTCGCTTGCAGAAAGCTAGATGTGAATATTCACAAAGATGCATTTGAAGCAGGAGGCAGAAGATAGGAGTGTGTAGACACAAGGGGTGGGCAGAGGAAATGGCCTGCTGGAGAGTTGGAGGGGCCCAGAGGAGGAGATGGCAAGTTCAGGTATGTAGGATCCCCTTGGTTAAGCTAGGAGAGTTAGAGTCAGACTGAACCATGGCTACACTTTACTTACAGGTAGGAAGAAGAAGCAAAGACAGAGAAGCAGAAAGGAGCACTGTGATAGAAGGAGGAATGCAGCATTTCAGGAAGGGCCACAGGATTAAATGGTGCAGAGGGGTGGAGAGAGAGGTGAACAACTGTGCTCCAGCATATATCCTCGTCCTTATCCTGGTCTATTTCTTTGGAGGGGAATGCCCACCCACATTCTCAGGGCACTTGCCTTGGAACCAATGGGACCTGCAGCTCTGGGACTAAGCTGCTCACCTTGGCTCTGCCAGTCATGGTAGGGCATCCTCCCAGCCATATGTTGGGCTCAGTGATGGGCATGTGTTCCCAGAAAACTGTTTTTAATGTCAAGTTGGTTCCTCCTCATTTGTTGTTGTTGTTATGTACCGTCGAGTCGGATCCGACTCGTAGTGACCGCTCCTTGGGTTTCCGAGGCAGTATCACTACGGAAGTAGATTGCCCCTTCTTCCTTCCGAGGAGTGGCTGGTGGGTTTGAACCGCTAGCCTTCTGGTTAGCAGTCAAGTGCCTTAGGCACTATGCTACCAGAGCTCCCATTCCTCCTCATATGTTGTTGTTGTTGTTGTTATGTGCCGTCGAGTCGGCCCCGACTCATAGCGACCCCTCCTTGGGTTTCCGAGGCAGTAGCGCTACGGAAGTAGGATTGCCCATTCCTTCCGAGGATAGTGACCCTATATAAAACAGAAGAAAACACTGCCTGGTCCTGCACCATCGTTCCAATTGTTAGTATGTCTGAGACCATTGTTGCAGCCACCTTGTCAATCCATCTCATGGAAGGTCTTCCTCTTTTTCGCTGACACTCTACTTTACCTAGCAGGATTCCTTCTCCAGGGACAGGTCCCTCCTGACAACATGTCCAAGGTATTTGAAATGAAGTCTCACCATCTCAGCTTCTAAGGAGCATTCTGGCCGTACCAAGAAAACAAGACATGTCCCAATGAGAACCAATCCCAAACTTTTGTTAGGTTGAACAGAACAGAGATTTATTCTTTTCTACTGGTCTTGAATACCCCCTAAAAACCCACTGCTGTCAAGTTGATTCCTAGTGACTCTATTATACAGTGTAGAACTGTCCCATAAGGTTTCTAGAGCTGTAATCTTTACAGAAGCAGGCTGCCACATCTTTTTCCTGCAGAGCAGCTGGTGAGTTCAAATTGCCCACCTTTAGGTTGGCAGCCCAAGCTCTTAACCACTGCTCCAGGGCTCCTGGTCTTGAACTCAGGGAGATACAAACAAAAGGCTTCCAGAAGCCATCTAGGGAACACAGGAAATGGACTTCCTGTGAACTGAGCCAACACAGAGAACGTGAAGGAGAGATGGAAAGAGACTGAATTCTCACAACATTGTTTGAGTTCCTGAAACCAAGCAACCATGCCTGTAATCCTCCTTCCCTAGATTTTTCATTTAAACTGGTTTCCTCTGGGTCTTGAGTCACTTCCAACAGTCAGCTGGCAGAAACTAGGAAGACACCAGTGGGTTTGGTGGTCATGTGTGACCTTAGAGCCGGTTTCAGTGGTGTATAATGCAAGGTATTATTATTGCCAAATATCTTCAAACCTCAGATTATACAAACCTCAAGTGGTGAAAAATTAGAAAGCATCAATCATTTAAAATTCTATAGATTTGGCTGTCAAGCCAGGAAACAGAAACCCAAGAGAGTTGTGCAATTATTGTCAAAAGACCATTCTGTAAAGGTGAAAGGATGAATTATAAATATAATGAAACTCTTACAAGCTTTACAAGTAACCACCACCCTAGAAAATAAGATTGGATATCAGCATGGTTGTGACATCTTTTCTAAAACTGCACAGATTAAGGATTTCAAAGGTTAATCTTAGACACTTTATGTCATGAAATGCCCTGCACTGCAACACAAAACACACTCCTCACATTTATTCAATTAACACAAACTTTTATCAGGAAAAAAGGTTTGTAGAAAATTGTTGCTGTTGTCGTTAGGTGTCCTCGAGTCGTCTTCAACTCATAGCGACCCCATGCACAGCAGAGCGAAACACCACCTGGTCCGTGCCAGCTCTGCGATCCCTGCTGTACTCGAGCCCATCACTACAGGCATTGTGTCAGTCCATCTCACTGAGGGCCTTCCCCTCTTTCATCAACCCTCCACCTTTCCAAGCATGACATCCTTCTCCAGGGAATGGCCCCTTCTGACAACATGACCAAAGTAGGTGAGACGTAGTGTGGCCACTCTTGCTTCTAAGGAGCATTCTAGCTGCACTTCCTCCAGGACAGATTTGTTAGATCTTTTAGCAGTCCATGGTAGTTTCAGCATTCTTCACCAGCACAACTCAGAAGCATCAATTCTTCTTCGGTCTTCCTTATCCATTGTCCAGCTCTCACATGCATATGAGGCGATTGAAAATATCATGGCTTGTGTCAGGCACACCCTGGTCCTCAAGGAGACATCTTTGCTCTTCAGCACTTGAAAGAGGTCTTTTGTAGCCAACTTGCTCAATGCTATACATCATCTGATGTCCTGACTGCTGCTTCCATTAGCGTCAATTGTAGAACAAAACAATGTGAAGTCTTTGATAACCTCAATCTTTTCTCCATTTATCGTGATGCTGTGTAAGTCCAGTTGTGAGGATTTTTGTTTTCTTTATATTGACATGTAATCTATACTGCAGGCTGTATTCTTCAGTCTTCATCAGTAAGTGCTTCAAGTCATGCTCACTTGCAGCAAGCAAAGTTGTGTCATCAGCGTATCACAGGTTGTTAATGATTCTCCCTCCAATCTTGATGCCATGTTCTTCTTCATATAGTCCAGCTTCTAGGATTATCTGCTCAGCACATACTTGTAGAAAGTAGAAGCAGGAAAAATGGCTCAGTGAGAATCACTGGACAGGAACAGAAGAGAGAGGAGAATACACTGAAGGGTGGCATGGTAGCTTGCCAAAGGGTGTCTTAGTTCTCTAGTGCTGCCATTACAGAAATATCACAAGTGGATGGCTTTAACAAAGAGAAATTTATTCTCTCACAATTTAGGAGGCTAGTAGTCCAAATTCAGAGCACCAGCTCTATGGGAAGTCAATCTCTGTCAGCTCTGGAGGATGGTTCTTGTCTCTTCAGCTCTGCTTCCTGGTTCCTTGGAGATCTCCATGTGTCTTGGCATCTGTTTTACCCCATCTCCATTGCTCACTTGTTTAATCTCTTTTATATCTCAAAAGAGATTGACTCCAGATACACCCTATACTAATTCTGCCTCATTATCATAACAAAGACACCCCATTCCCACATGGCTTGATAACCACAGCCATAGTGGTTAGGATGAACAACACGTATTTTGGGTGGACAAAATTCAGTTCATAACAAGTGGATTCCCCTTGTCCTAGCCATCCTTCCCCACACCATCAGTGTGCAGGTTGAGGCCAAGCCTGGGCAAGTCTGCTCAGAGGTGGAACCCTGTCTTCACTACACACTCACCTCCCTTTTCTTTGCTCTGTTCAGCCATTTCCTTTCCCAGACACTCACTGCTTCCAATTATTGGTACACAAGTACCATCGAGATGTGAGGTTTGCGTTGCCAGAAGGTGGAACGGCAGACTCTTGTTGTTGACATTCTTCGTGTTGGGGAAATAATCAACTTAGAAGATATTACTCCCCAGAGGAGTATTTTCATGTTAAAGGAGGATTACAAAGATTGTTTATGTTTAATCCACAGGAACACAACTGCTTCAAAGTGTCTTGTTGTTCAGAGGCAAACACTATAACATACACAATACTGCATTACCAGTGGCATCAAACTCTAGGCTGTGGGTAGGAAGATCAGGTGGGGGTTGGTGAACAGGAATACACCCAAGACCAAGAATAGATTTGGCTGAAGATAATCTTACCTATGTACTTGGACTACAAAATCATCCACATACATTACAGAAGTAACAGGGGACAAGGGTGGTATAGCTTGTATAGCTTCTCAGAGACAACCAAACACCTTGAGAGAATCACCAGGTCTGGGGGCTTGGGACCATAGACTCAGGAGACATCATGCTCAATTGGCACAACATAGTACATAAAAATCTTGTTCTACATCCTACTTTGGTGGGTAGTGACCGGGATCTTAAAAGCTTTTGAAAAGTCATCTAAGATGAACCTATTGGTTTCCTCTCATCTGGAGCAAAGAAGAGTGTAGAAAATCAAAGTCATTTGGAAACAATTAATTCAAAGATATGATGGACCATAAGGACCTCATCCTTTATAGCCCTGAGACCAGAAGAACTAGATGGTGCCCAGCTATCAGTGCCAACAATTCAAAAAGGGATCAAAATTAGAGATCCTAGATTGAATGGGAAAGAAAATGTATAATAAAATTCAAAAACACAAAAATGACCAGAATTACTGGTCAGGCAGAGAATGGTGGAAACCTTGAACCTATGGCCAGGGTTATCCTTCGGGCCTGGAAATGGATTCACTTCCATGGATTAGCTCTTAGCTCAACAGTAGAAAGACCTGCAAGCAGAACACCTGCCCCAAGGTGATGCACTGACCTACCCTAGAGATAGGCACCCCCTGGGTCAATCAGCCATGAGACATCAGAGGGGCAGCATTCACACAGAGGGAAAGCTGGAAAGACAGGAGGGCAGAGATAAGAAGGGCCCAGGGAGGGGGTAGTCACAGAAAGGAAAGGGTAGGAGAGTTTTTTATGGTTGGGGATTGTTATCGGAGCTGTGAAATCAAATGCTCTCAAACTGTTGAGAGTAAAACGAATCTGCTTTGTAAATGTACACCCAAATCACAATTAAAAAAAAAAAAAGCGTTGTCTTGTTGTTGGTTGCTATGGAGTCAGTTTTGACTCCGGCGACCCCACATGTGCAGAGTAGAACTGCTCCAGAAGGTTTGCAAGGCTGTGACCTTTGGGCAGCAGATTACCAGGCCTGTCTCCTAAGGCATCTCTCAGTGGGATCAGTTTGCCAACCTTTCCACTAGTAGTTGAGCACTTAACTGTTTGTGTTCCCCAGTTACAACTGGGCAGGAATACCTACACTAGCAATTTTAAACACATCCTAGAAAAGTTGACTGGAGCAGTGTGCTATGGCTACTGAAATGAATTACACAAACTTGGTGACTTGAAAAAACATCAATGTTTTCTCTTACAATTATGAAGTCCAGGAGTCTGAAATCAGGTATTGGCAGGGCTGACTCCTTCCAGAGGCTTGAGGGGGAAATCTGTTTCCTTGCTTCTCCCAGGTTCTGGTGGATGTCAGCATTCCTTGGCACGTGGCCACATCACTCCAGTATCTGCTTTGGTCTGTTCTGCCCATCCTGCCATCAGCACTAACTTGTGTTTCTAGAAACTCTCATTCTCTTTTAACTCACTCATAGTATGTGTTAAGATTTCCAAATGATTTTGCAATTTCTTAACAAAATAAATTCTAGTATTGTAATATTGCTAAAATAATGAAAGTGTTCACTTGATTACAAAGAGTATGATAAACTGATCATAAGCTCACACTTTGGAGCCAAACTGACCTGGATTTGAGTCCTGGTTTTAGCAGCTGCTGTCCATGAATTCTTTGCTAAGCTTCTTAACTTTTCTAAAGCTCCCTTTTCCCCTAACAGTGGTACCACAATATCATGGGTGTAAACTTTAAACAAAAGAATTCATGTAAAGCACAATGTTTGCTAGAAATTATTAGAAAAATAAACTTTCTTCTCTTTCATAATGCTAACTTTTTAACCTGAGATCCACAAGTTCATGAAATGCTTCCATTGATTTTGAAAAATTTTTTTTCTTTAAGAAGCAAAACCAAATCTTTGAAAAAGTGCTATTTGGAGTTTTGCTACATAGGCCAAATAGGATTTAATACTGCATTTTGTATGTTTTTTAAATAAAAACAGAATAAAATTCACATTTTTGAATGTACAATTCTGTGAATTTTGACAAACAATCATGTAACCACCACCACAACGAAGATAGAGAACATTTTTATCACCCCAAAAAGTGTCCTCATGTCCTTTGCTGCCAATCTGCTCCCATCTCAACCTTGCTATTGTTAGGTGTCGTTGAGTTGGTTTCGACTCATAGCGACCCCACATACAACAGAAACACCACCCAGTCCTACACCATTTCCACAACCGTGGCCCCTGGCAATCACTCATCTCTTCTCTATCATGTGTATTTTATTTTGTTTTTTAAAAAGCACATTTGGCATGTACAGTACTGTGTTGTCAGGGATGGCAAGCATTGATTATGGTTGGACAGGCTGAACGATCAGGTACGTTGAGGCAGGGAAGAGTATGCCCATGACCATGTATAGGCTTGGCAGACAATGTTTCTACATGCGCATTTGCTTGTGCTGTAAGAATGTCCAGGTGTATAGTAAAGCTGACAAAGGTCAAGGCTGTGGTGGCTTCTTGGCCACAGCCAGCTACCCTAAGGGAGCAACTTGTTGGGCCTGCGGCCTCGGGACCATGGCTGCAGGGGATAGCAAACTCAATTGGCATAACATACTACACAAAAACATTGTTCTACATCCTACTTTGGTAATAGCAACTGGGGTCTTAAAAGATTGCAAGCAAAACATGGGTATATGAGTGGATAGATGGGTGGACAGGCTGAACTATTAGGTATGTCTATGCTGTGGGGAGTGTACCCAAGACCATGTATAGGGTTGGCAGACAATGGTCTACAAGTGTATTCGTATGTTCTGTAAGAATTCCCAGGTGTATAGAGCTGACAAGGGACAAGGTTGTAGTCACTTCTTGGCCACAGCCAGCTACCCAGAGGGAGTGAGTAGTTGAACCTATGGGCTCAGGAATACCCATAGGTAGTCACAGGGGACATCAAGCTCAATTGGCATAACATACTACACAAAACATTGTTCCACCTCCTACTTTGGCAAGTAACAACTGGGATCCTAAAAGCTTGCAAGCAGCCATTTAGATACAACGATGGGTCTCTCCTCATCCAGAGCAAAGAATGAAGAAAACCAAAGATTCATGAAAATGACTAGTCTAAGTGATTGGTACACCATGCAATCCTCAGCCTATACGACTATGAGACCAAAAGAACTAGATGGTGCCCGGCTACCACTGTCAACCACTCGGAGGGGGATCTATGTAGTAGATCCTGGATAGAGAGGGAGAACAATGTGGAACAAAACTCAAAATCATTTGGGAAATAAAAAGGGGGGGGACACACCAGGTTTGCTGGTCTGATAGAGCCTGGTGGAATCACTGACTGTGGCCCCTAGCTGCCCTTCAGGTCTGGAATTGAACCCACACCTGTGGCTTCCAGCCAAACAAAAGACAGGCATATGAGTTGAACATTTACCTAAGGTAGATATATTCCTTGGAGAGAGAATCATGGGAGAAAGAAGGGCTATTTATGCACAGGAAGACAGTTCAGAGGGCAGGAGTGCATGGAGGGATGGACACAGGGAAGAGGTAACTATCAGGAGGAAGTGGGAGGGGAGCTACTGCATTGAGGTAAATTGTGGTCAATGTCATGAGACAAAGTGCATGTGAAATGCTGTATGGAAAGTGAACTTGCCCTGTAAACTTTCACCCAAATCACAATAATGATAATAATAATCTGGGAAAAAAAAAAAAAAACTTGCAAGTGGCCATCTAGATGCAATGATGGGTCTCTCCTCATCCAGAGCAAAGAAGAATGAAGAAAACCAAATAGCCCAAGGGACTATGAGACAATACGATCCTCAGCCTGTATGACCATGAGACCAGAAGAACTGGATGGTACCCGGCTACCACTGTCACCCACTCAGAGGGGGATCGGTACAGGAGATCCTAGGTAGAGTGGGAGAACAATGTGGAACAAAACTCAAAATCACAAAAAGAAGACCAAGTTTGCTGGTCTGATGGAGACTGGTGAGAGCTCTGAGACTATGGCCCCTAGCTGCCCTTCAGGTCTGGAACTGAACTCACTCCTGTGGCTTCCAGCCAAACAAGGGATGGGCATATGGGGTAAATGTTTATATCAGGTAGACACACTCTCTGGAGGGACCAACCGTGGGAGAACTGAAGGGCAGTGCTTGCACAGGGAGACAGCAGGCTGGGGCGGGAGTGCACAAGAGGGAAGGACATGGAGAAGGGGAAGAAAAAGCACTTTTGACTTTAAGTTTGGATACAAAGTGATCTACAACATGTTTTCAGACCAGGAACATTTATCTACTTTAGTTCTAAAAGTCACCTGCAACTTCACAATTCTGTTCCTGTCCCCTATATCCTGGAGATAAAACAAAAACCCTTGATGCTGTCAAGATTTAAAGAAAAAGGGGTTCAGAGGCAGACCTTATTGGGATTCACTCCAAGCTCCTTGAGAATTCAGGGAGGCCCTGGGCCAGAACCACAGTCAGGCCCAGAGCAGGGGAGCAGCTTTACAGCCTTTACAGCAGTGTTGTAAATTTACGTAGACGTGGAAATCTTAAGACACCAATAAACCAGATGTCAGACAGAAAAAGCAAGACCAAGAGATACTTATCGAGGACACTCAACATGCGGCCTCTTCTATAGGTGCATGTTCCCACCTAGGCCCATTCCCTCTGCAATCAGAACCTTGGAGTTTTGCTGCCTCTGCACTTGGCTCATGGGTGGTGCCAACAGTTACTATGCTCAGTTGCTATATGAAAAGTTGGGGGCTCCAGACCACCTACAAGGGGCTCAAATAAAGTCCTGGCAATCTACTTCCAAAACATCAGTCACTGAAAACCCTAGGGAGCACAGTTCTACTGTAACACACATTGGCGTCACCATGAGTTGGAAACAACCCCATGACAACTGATTACCGGTCACCTGTGGACTGTTCATGGTGTCTGCTTATCCTTTGCCTTTCTCCCTCTAATAGAGATAGGAGGTGATGCAGTTGTATGCCTTTCTGCTTCATTACAAATGTTGTTCACTTTAAACGATTATTTCCAGGGAGAAAATTACTCTTTCACTATGAGAGGAGGTATTTACTTAGTACCTGACATGGTAAAAACAGTGAACATGTTTGCAGGTCAAGGACAATGCCCACCTACCCATCTGTTACCTAATTGTGTACTAGAGGACGTTAATCTGTGAACTTTTGGAAAACAAGAACTGGGTCATATTTATCTTTGTATTCAAATACCTGTCACAGAGCACAGCGCGGCATTACAAGAGCTCACTGCATTCACTGTCACCTGTGGACGGACTTGACGGTTTGGTCTCTATTAAGAACACAGCTAGGAGTCTCCTTTAGATTTCATTGGAGCTCAAAGCAACTACGTTTCAGTTTCCGTTTACTTTTAATTCACACTTTTGCCTTCAAGGAAGTTCATCCGAGTGTTAGGAAAAACAAGTACTGTCACAAAATATGTTACTTGTAGTGCTAAAATAAGCCACTAGATGGCTTCTTGAGAGACCAATTACTCTTGGTTTGCCCAGCAAATTACCATCAAAAAATGGCAAATCTCTCTTGATGACCTTATGTCTATATTGATACAGTTATTATCCATTATTCAAAATTTGAAAAAAATAGCTCATTTATTTGTTATGTTGAATATGATGAATGCATCCTTTTGTGGATATCTGTAAGGTACAAATCCAGTTTCATATATAAAATTACAATTCACTAGCTGTATACAATATATTTTTCACAATAAGCAAAGTTTCATGTTATGATTTAAAGAGCATATACCAAACCAAAACCAAAGTCACTGCCGTCGAGTTGTTCCTGACTCATAGCAACTCCTCCTTGGGTTTCTGAGGCAGTATCACTACAGAAGTAGATTGCCCAACCTTCCTTCTGAGGAGTGGCTGGTGGGTTTGAAGCGCCAGCCTTCTGGTTCGCAGTCAAGTGCCTTAGGTACTACACTGCCAGAGCTCCTAATAACTCTATTATTCCTGTTTTAATCCGTAGACCAGTTAGAAGGAGCCCTGGTGGTGCAATGGTTAAGAACTCCACTGGGAACCAAAAGGTGAGCGATTGGCATGTGCCCTGCGGCTGAGTGAGGAAGACGTGGTGATCTACTCCCGTAAAGATTTCAAACCAAACCAACCTCACTGCCATCCAGTCGATTCCGACTCGTAGTGACCCCCTTTCGGTTTCCGGGACAGTATCTCTACGGAAGTAGGTTGCCCAGTCTTTCTTCTGCAGAGTGGCTGGTGAGTTTGAACCTCCAGCCTTCTGGTTAGCAGTCAAATGCCTTAGGCACTACTCCACCCGACTCTTTCCTGTAAACATTACAGTCTAGAAAACCCTATAGGGCAAGTTCTACCCTGTCACATGGGGTCACGAGGAGTCAAAAACAATTTGAGGGCACACAACAACAACAGATGAGTTCAGAATGCATTAATCTGTGGGCAACTGAGAAGCCCACTATAGTTACGTAAATAAATAAGGTTTTATTTTTTTCATGTGACTGGAAGTCCAGAGATGGTCAGGTCAAGGCTGGTGCCATTGTTCAAAGACATCAAGCCGAATCTCTTCCTTTCTCATCATCCTTAGTTTGGGGCTTTTCTCCTCATGAATATCAGATATGCAAATAGCAGAGTTTGCTGCAGTCAGAAAGCCAAGTAATCTGAGAATCGCTAGGTCCCAGGAACCTCAAACGGATCTCAACCCAGGTCCAGTCACTGAGGTGCTTTCTTTAGGCTTTAGGCCCTCGTCTGTCTCTGCAGGATCCCTCCCCTCTATCTCTGTCTTAGAATTTCCTTGATCACAAGACGGCTTGTTTTCTTTTCCTTCCCTTATGGCTCCTTTCTCATTCTGTGAAGTCACTTTGATGATCTCGGGGGGGGGAAACCGCTGCTCTCTGAAGCACACTTCCAGGATTTGTGTCCATGTCTTTCCAGAAACCCTGGCTCATTTAGGGCTTTTCATACAATCTCATTTAACTAAATTCAAGCTGCAGAGATGTCCTTTTCAAGATTTAAACAATAGTATCAAACACTTACATAGCACTTAGCATAAAAGCCAGATACCCTCCCAAGAACTTTACATAAGTTAATTAACCCTCACAATAGCCCTATTACCCCCATTTTACAGAAGAAGAACTAAAGCACAGTTTGACTTGCTTAAGGCCACGCACTAGTGAGAGGTGAGGCAGGATGCAAATCCAGGCACTTGGCTCCAGATTCTTATGCACTGTATTATGTTACCAAACAAAAAAACAAACTCACTGCCCTCTAGTCAATCCTGACTCATAGTGACCCCTCCTTGGTTTCCCAGTCTTCCTTCCAAGGAGTGGCTGATGGGTTTGAACCGCCAGCCTTCTGGTTAGCAGTCAAAAGCTTTTATAGGTTATGAACATCATGTTGAAATAGAAAAACATCGTATTTAAATAGAATTGAAAAATAACTGCTAATCATTAACATTTATCAACTGCCTAAATGTTTAAAGTTACATCAATGCTATGACATGACTGAAATAATCAGCAAATGGTTTTACCCTTTTATTTGTAAAAAAAAAAAAAAAAACTAATATAAGATACCCACAGTTAACATACTTGACAAAAGACAGATGAGCTAATTTAATATCCATTTAGCAAATGAGGAAGCTCTGGTGGCATAGTGCTTAAGGCATTTGACTGCTAACCAGAAGGCGGGCAGTTCAAACCCACCAGCCACTCCTCGGAAGGAATGTTGGGCAATCTACTGCCATATGTGATACCACCTCAGAAACCCAAGGAGGGGTCATTATGAGCCGGACCTGACTCCAGGGCAGTGGGTTTTTCTTTCTTTTTAACAAATGAAGTTCTCATTGCAGCTGTAACACTTATTTTTCTACTTAAAATAGTAATAATTGTAATTTAGTGTTTCTTATGTATCAGGTACTATGCTGGGTAAAGATAGTCACAAATTTGCAATTTCTGCTGTTGTGTGCGTGACCTGTTTCTTTTCCCATTGGATCTGAGTTGGTCTTAGTGAATTGTTTGATTGACCAATAGAACCTGGTAGAAGTTATATTCTGGGACCTTGGGCTCTCAGCTGACAGCCAGCACTGAGTGGCCAGTCACACAGATGAGCTCTTTGGGGGTATAGCTTCCTGCCCCAGCCAATGCCAAGTGGAGAAGGGATGAGCAGATTCCATGGAGCTCCCCCACATTGCTAATTTGTGAGCAAACTGAAGATTGTAGTTGCTTTAAGCGTAGTAAAGTTTCTTATGCAACAACAGGCAGATCTCATGTCAAGCCCTTTACATGTTATCTCAATTTATTCCTCACAATAATCCCGAGGAGTTATTATGAAGATGAGGAAGTTGAGGGCAAGTTTGCAGTGGAATTTGGGTAATAATTCATGTAATTCAAAACTGCAAATTGTAGATGGTTATTTTCTTCTGATTGATAGCATTACTTCATTTTATTATTCACCTCGTTCTCAAGACAACTGTTGAGTCAGACAAGACGAAGGATAAAACTTAGTTCTGCCCTCACTGGCTTTATGCCCTTGGGGAAGATGTAGTTTACATTTCATAGCACTGTTACGATTCCAAAAAGACACAGAAAGAACCTGCAGATGGTGCTCGACAAATGGCATGTATTTTTATTTGCATGAGATTCCTTCCCTGTAATAAACTATGTGCAAAATACATGGTTTGTTTCTTATTGTGTGCCACTGACGTCAATTCCTATTCATAATTTGAATTCATAATACGAATTCGTAACTCAGAGTCAACTCCTATTCTGACCCTATAGGACAGAGCAGAACTGCTGTACAGGGCTGTAATCTTTACAGGAGCAGATTGCCAGGTCTCTCTCCTGCAGAACAGCTGGTGGGTTCGAACCACAAACCTCTAGCTTAGCTGCTGAGTGCTTAACCACTGCGCCACCAGGGCTCATTTCCTTATGTGTACATGTATGTATACATATCTGAGTCCATAATTAACACAGGTTTCTTTGAATCTAGAAAATTGCTTATTCATTATATTATTTCCTTATTTGTAAAGTTCCCTTCCAGCTCAAAGTTTCTGTGAATTGTACTCTCCTCCTTCTACCACCCCAAATACTGAGCACCTTAGAATAAAATGGAGTCACGGCCAAGTTCAACTCCACACCATTATCCACATACAGGCTGGAATTTCTATGCTATTCCCGAATGGGTTCAGATAAGACAGTCTAAGAACTCTATTGCCTGCTTCTCTGTCTTTAAACAGGGACCTGACTGTAACAGGGCCTAAGACGTTGCTGTCATCTTCTGCTGGAGTTCTGGGGCAAAGAAGAGAATTACCAAGTAGCTTGGCTGGCGCGCAGCAGTAGCGTGCATTGCTGTAAGCAGTACTGGGTCTGCTGCAGTGGAAGCCAAAATAAAAAAGAAACGCACTGCCGTTGAGTTGATTCGACTCATAGCAAGCCCTCCTTGGGTGTCTGAGGCAGTACCTCTATGGAAGTAGACTGCCCAGTCTTCACTGAAGTACTCAGTAATTAGCCAGTGAATTGAATGCACTTTTATCCCTTTTAACCTGGCGAACTCATATTTCAGGTTCAACAGTGGGTGGTGGTAGTGGTAGGAGTAGCAACAAAAACCTGAGTAGCTTCCAGAAAGACTCCTCTTCATTCTGTGCTTAACACGAGCTAAGGCAGGGGCTGCTGGCCCTACTGCTGTTATGTGCCATCGAGTCAAGACCTGACTCATAGCGGCCCCTCCTTGGGTTTCCAAGGCGGTATCACTACGGAAGTAGGATTGCCGAACCTTCCTTCTGAGGAGTGGCTGGTGGTTTGAACTGCCAGCCTTCTGGTTAGCAGTCAAGTGCCTTAGGCACTATGCTACCAGGCTCTCAGTTCTCTCCCATACCAACACTGGAGCTTGGACAGACTGGTAAAACCAAGTGTTAATATGCAAGGTCGACAGCACATAAACCCAAGTATTAGCAATTAAAATCTGTATCCTAAAAACTTAAAATGCACTTTAAAAAATGCTCCTGGCACATTTAAAAAAGTGAGAAAAGAGAATAAATTCCTTAAAGTAGATGTAATACAGGTAACAGTCTCTGATTTTGGTGTCAAAACATGGAAATTAATGAGAATCAGAAAACAAAACTACCATCCACATGAGAAACCCTGAAACAAACAAAGTAAAACAAACCCAACAGAGCTCTCTCATTCAACAATTAGGTCAAAGATTCACAGCGAGTATGAGTCAGGATGAACTCGCTGGCAACGGCTGTTGAGGTCAAAGAGGAAATTGAAACTGAACTGCCCACCACCTAGGAAGTAACAGCAACGCCAGTGTTAACAACCTATAGGTGATGAAGTTTAAGCAGTGCACAGAATTCTTTTCATTAAATCTCATGTTAGCAATCAAAAGGAAATAAATGTAAATAAATCAAATGGCCAACTAAAGGAGTTAGGCAAAGAACAACAAAATAAAGAAAAACGGAGAATACTTATTTAAGTGGAAATTAATTAGAAAACAAAAAGATGAGCGAGACATCCAAGGTATAGCACTTTGGGGAAGACAAACAACATACATAATTTAAAAACCCAGTCAACTGTTTATCTTAAAGAAATAAGGGAATAAGCAGAATACAAAATAAGAAACATACACAATAAGAAACAGTAACGGGAAAAGGGCTGTATATTTAGAAGAGGAAGAGATAACTTAATTCAATTATGGACAAATACACTGGAAAACTTGGACAAAATGGGTGATTTCTGATAGAAAATCTACATGTACCCATTACCATAGAAATCCACTGCCATCAAGTCATTTTCGACACCTAATGACCCTACCAAACCCAAATCAAACTCACTGCTGTCAAGTCAGATCCGACTCATAGCAACCCATCCTTGGGTTTCTGAGGCGGTATCATTACCTGTATGTTGGGAAGTAGATTGCCCAACCTGCCTTCTGAGGAGTGACTGGTGGGTTTGAACCACCAGCCTTCTGGTTAGCAGTCAGCAACTGCCCTGTAGGATTTTCAAGGCTGTAAATCTTTACCGAAGCAGATTGCCTCATCTTTCCTGGCTGGGGGTTCAAACTGCCAACCTTTTAGTTAGCAGCCAAATGCTTTAACCACTGTGCCACAGAGCTCCTCCTTACCACAGAAGACACCAAAAATTTGTCAAAGAGCTTCCCAAACATCCACCAAGTGCAGATAATTTCCCTGAAATTTTAAGGAACAGATAATTTTAATGCTATTTAAACTGTTCCAGTGCATAGAAAAAAGAGGAATATTTCCAAATCCTTTTTAAAACATCAGCAAAGAATTGGCAACAAAACTCAGAGTACAAAACTGAAAGCTATAGATGTAGCGCACTGATGAATACAGATGCAAATACCTTAAATAAAATAAGAAACACAATTTAGCAAATAATAAATAAACTGTGATCAAGCTGAGTTTATTTCAGGAATCTAAGGATGGGCCAAAATCACAAAATACGTAAACAACCTTTATCATACTAAAAGATCTAAAGAGAAAAACTGCATCATCCATAGATGTTGAAAAGGCATATATATATGATAAAATTCAACAAGCAATCTTGATGAAAAACTTCCTAAAAAATAAGGATCATTGGATACATTTTTTAACACCATTAAACGCATCTCACCTCAGTTCATTATAGCCAATGCTACTTAACATACTCTTGAAGTACTAGACAATGCAATTAAGACAAAAAGTATGCAAATTGAAATGAAGATTATGTGATCACTTTTTACAGACATGAGTGCATAGATGGAAAATCTAAAGAAATTAACTGAAATATTAGTACAAATTATAAGAAAATGGAGTTAGGTGGGTGGTACAAAACTAACATATATATTGTTGTTATTATGTGCTGTCGAGTCGGATCCGACTCATAGTGACCCCTCCTTGAGTTTCTGAGGCAGTATCACTATGGAAGTAGAATGCCCAACCTTCCGAGGAGTGGCTGATGGGTTTGAACCACCAGCGTTCTGGTTAGCAGTCAAGTGCCTTAGGCACTATGCTACCAATATAGTTTTCATATATACTAAAATCAGGTTAAATCATAAAGTAGCAGAAAGAACTTTGTTAATAATGGTAACAAAAAAAGAGGAGGGGGAATTCCTAAGAATAAACTTTAAAAACATATATTCTAAGTCAAATTTAAAACACTTCTGAAGGAAATGAGAAGACTTTGAACAAATGGACACCATGATTTAGACAGCTTCAATATGACAAGGTCAAATGTCCCTAATCAAAAAATTTAAAACAGCTTAGGGAAAAAAAAAACGTAGCGATGGATTTGTTTTGTGGAAGTCAGCAAGCTAATTCTAAAGTTCAAATAAAAAGAGTATGTGAAACCTATTTTAAAGGGTAGATCAGTTGAACAGATCTGGAAACATACATGGAAATTTATTATAAAATAAAAGTGCCATGTCAAATTAGCAGGGAAAGAATGGATTACTTAATAAATAGCTTTGAGATAATTAGGTGGCCACTTAAAAAAAAAGTGAAACCCTAAATTCAGGATGGATCAATGATTTAAATATGAAAATCAAACAAGAGAAATATCCAACTTGAAATATTTAACTAATTAGATACCAGTGTTTTCCTTGGAAAAAATGGTGAAAAATATTTATAGCATGCTGCAATTAGCATTATTATACATGGCATTTATATACATGGATACTTTTATGTATGCATGTGGTAATCTCTGTAGGGACAGTCAAGAATTTGGCATGTCTCCCTGAAAGGGAACTAAAAGACTGAGAATCAGTGGTAGACTTTTTACTTTTGGAACCGGAATGTATTACTTAATTAAAAAATAAAACACTTCACAGTAAGTAAGGGAGCTCTGGTGGCATAGTGCCTAAGGCATTTGACTGCTAACCAGAAGGCTGGAGGTTCAAACCCACCAGCCTCTCCTCAGAGGGAAGACTGGGTACTCTACTTCTGTAGATACTGCTTCGGAAACTCAAGGAGGGGTCACTACTAGTTGAATCGACTCTATGGCAGTGAGTTTGGTTTTTGGTAACAGTAAATAAAACAAGCCCTTACCTCCACATATGATAGCATATTATTTGTAGGATCTAAAGAAATTTAACTTGATAACCTGAATCCTGCCAGAATATAGGGATCTGAAACGTATCTGAGAATAATATAAAAAGAGAACTAATTGAAATATTGCATCTTACAAGATACTCCAATGTGGTAGTTCCGTGCCTACTTGGCTGGCCATGATTTTGAGTGGCTTGGCAGCTGGATATAGTTACTCCCCATGAGATTGGACTGGTGTAAACACCTCCATAGTGGAAGCTGCTGGGAGCAGTTAATCAGTTGAAGGAGAGTTGCCCTTAGGGTGTGGCCTGCTTCTAGTATATATGAAGCAGCTTTGGGAAAGGTCTCTAGCTTTATGGTTCATTTTGGAGCGTGCATTTGGCCCATCTTCCTCTCCAGTTCCTGTACTTGAACTCGTGGCTTGGTGTGCTGCCTGCCAATCTTGAGATTACTGTCTTTGCAGCCTTAAGTCAACAATCTGAGATGTGTCTGCCTAAGCTGCCAGCAGCTGTATGAGTCAGGAGAAGCCTCTACCTTGCTTGAGTGGGGCTTGAAGGCAGAGCTGAAGCACAAGGTTGACAGGCCTCCACCCAACCCCTCGAGCTGGCACTCTGAACTTGGACTTGGAGCCTAGTCTTCTCCCCGAGAGCCTGCACTTTATAGCATATTTTACAGACTGAATTTTCACATGCACAAAAATTCAACAAAAACAGGAGCAAATATAATTTAAAAAGTACCTCAAGGCAATATAAAAAAAATCTTTTTAATTTTTGATACATATTAAAACATTTTAGTCAGGCTTCCTGACAGCATAACACAACAAATACACAAGACCTCAAACATGCTTTAAAATGACATTCAGCAAAGTATTTAAAATTTAATAAATAGCAATAATCACACACAAATACATTTTTCATACTCAGTCATTAGCCTACTAAAACAGACAACTACAGAATAAATAAATAGGAACTGACAATACAAAAAACAGGCAGGGTTTTGCAATCCACACTAGTTAACAAAAGGGGGTGGTGGTGAGCTGAACGCTTCCTTGATCTGCTTTTCTTCAGCATTAGTATGAGACACCCCCCCACAAAAAAATGAATAAAATACATTGGGAAAAAAAAATCACTTTCTTACAATAATGCAGTCTTTAAATACAACAAATAAATATGAAACCAGTAAAGCAATTTAAAGTTGTAATAAAAATGCATCCCCCCCCCCCAAGAAAAAAAGCTATGGAAATATATAGTTATTGTGGTAGCAAATAATAGTATTTAAAGTGATAGTGCTTATGCACTAAACTCATCTGAGATCTTGATAAGATTTTAGTGCAAATCCCTAGGGTTCAAGACACGCGTTAACCCTGTACCAGGGAAAGACGTTACCAGCTGGAGCTTCACGTGTACAATTTTTGTACATATTTTATAAAGTTCAAGATTTAATGCATAGTAGAATATCTTCATCCACTTAATTCTATCCCTAAGTAGAGATGAAAAAAGAAATGATGGGAATTTACCTTTTGGTTTATACCATATTAGAATATTAAAGTCAATCTTAGAAAATCTATAAAAGTTTTGTTTTTTGCCAATGATTTATCTATCTAAATTTCACATCACTGCATGTTAAACAGAAGAGAAAACTACTAAGAGAAAGGTATTTTCTCCCTCTGACAAGTTCATATTGTGATGAAATCCAATAATATTTAGACAAATGTTATATAAATAAAAACACAAGCGAGTATAAGATTTTTCTTTTATACATTAACAACCGTAACATCTAGTAGATTAAGTTTCAAGGTGTGCTGGCAAAGCATAAAGGGTTCAATTAAAAGATATTATATCGTACAAACAAACCTTTTAACATAGGTTAGATAAACTGACGGTCAAATGAGTTTCTGCAGCCATATGTCTACTGTGAACTATAGTACCAGAATAAAAACAATTAGAAACAAATGGAAGAACATCATTAAACAATATGAATACATAATGTATTGGCAGATGCTAAAACAGTAAACTCTAAAGTTTATAGAGTTACAAGGAGTACTTAATTTAACCATGCAGGCTAACGCATCCGAAGAAATCGCCCTGCATCTTTTTTCTTTTTAAACTAAAACTAGTTTAACTGTAAATTACGAAACAATGAATGGATATTGCTCCAACTTGAATACAATCTCTCTTATTTGATTCATACCTAACAAAGTAACAAAGCCTCATCATCACTCGTTTCATTTTTTAGTGCTGCTTCTAAGCAAGTGTCTGGTATCTGAGCAGTGTGGACAATACCACAGCGCTCACAGGGGCCATCTCGATTAGCTGGCCTCACTCCAGGGTTTGTTGCATTAAGTGGTTGTCTGAACCCCTGTCCTTGATCTGAGGCAAGATCGAGAAGAGGTCTGGAGCAGTCACTCACATCAACGTCTGAAGCTCCATCCGAAATTGGAATTAGCATTTCAACATCATCATCTTCTTCTCTTCCATTCACTCCATTATCAAGTTGTCTCAAAGGACTTTGGTTCTGATTTGCGGAGCTTGATCGTCCTAATGTAAAACGTACCCAACGGAGCCCCTGAGTCATACGACTTAGTGCACTTGTGAGTTGGTGACGTGCCGGACTGACACTTGGGGCTTCCACACTGGTCACATCCCTTCCATTATCTGTATTACCACTTCGGGTACTCTGAGTCGAGGAACTGCCACATGCCACCACTGTTGCTTCAACTGCTGCCGTGGGAGGGACCTTCTGGGGTAACGGGGCCGCAATCCCACCAGATGCTCCCGCGGAAGCCCTCCTCTCGTTTTCTGGGTCTGTGTCGTCAGACTCCACGGAAAACAAACTTCGATGAGTATTATTTCTTTCAGGTTCTCTGCTGGTACTCTGACTAGGGACAACCTCATCTCCATCTGCTGATACCAAAGCCAATGACCTGGAATGACGTGATCGTGCAAAATTAAAAATACGATTCCAGATGTTGCTGGATCTGCCTGCCATTGGAAGTCTGATTGAAGTAAATCCAAGCTGAGATCGTACAGCTAGTCTCAGGTTTTCCAAAACAGAAGCCTACAAAAATAAGAAAAGAGCTTAAAGGTGGCTAACAACAAGGTATTTAGATGACAAATACCCTCTATTAAGAATGTGGAGTTCTGGTGGTACAGTGGTTAAAGCATTCAGCTGGTCACTAAAAGGTCAGCAGTTCAAACCCATTAGCCACTCCATGGCAGAAGGTTGAGGCAGTCTGCTCCCGTAAAGATTATAGCCTTGGAAACCCACGGGGCAGGTCTACTCTGTTCTGTAGGGTCACTAGGAGTGGGAATTGACTTGATGGCAGTGGATTCGGTTTTGGGTGATTAGGGTGTATCATGGTGAAGTTCTATTACGCATGGTTGTCACGGTCTTGTTGTTGTTGTTATGTGCCGTTGAGTCAGACCCGACCCATAGCGACCCCTCCTTGGGTTTCCAGGGCTGTATCACTACGGAAGTAGATTGCCCTATCTTCCTTCCAGGGAGTGGCTGGTGGGTTTGAACCACTAACCTTCTGGTTAGCAGTCAAGTGCCTTAGCCACTACGCTACCAGAGCTCCCTGTCAGGGTCTAGGGAGAAGGAATTAAATTCCCTCATCTACAGAGGTTCTTTCCACTACAGAATCTCATCTGTAATTTGACTCACTACTCCCAGCGTTTAAGACTTTCTTGACACTTCATTTTGGACATGTACCTTTGAGATATTTAATGTCAATTCTAACAGCTATTTTGTTTCAAAATTGCACAAAATACTTCTTTTGCCCCTGAAACTGAGTCAATCCTGAAAGCGTACCAAGGCTAGAAAATAAAATCATTTGACACTTCTACAGTTGGGAAGGTAAAAGACCTCCACCGTGATTCACTACTGAGCTAAAAGGCCTGTGAAAATCCAGGCCCATTATGGTTCTGTAAAACTACAGAGCAAATTACGGTTTATATATGGAAGGTTACCAGGGGTAGGAGGAGAGGGGAGGGAACAATGCAAAAATAAATAAATACATAAATATGTAAGGAGGGGGGCATTCATTGAATAAATGCTCAAAACTATTAAATAGCTGTCCAAACTATCTGGCTATTAAACTAAATCCAAATATTTAGCCGCCCCCTCTCCCCGAAAACAACTTCAGTTTTGAAAAACTATTTTACAGAGATTGGCAAGATCATAATGGCTACATGAATCAGTAAGTTAATTTGCGAACACAGGAAAAATATCCCGAATTCCATTTGCAACTTTGGTCCACTTTACCAAAACTACAACTGCAGACTTTTGAACAAGTATGTATTTTTCCCACTGAGGCCAATGTGATACAATCAGATACTTTCAGATTTGTGGTATTTGTGGTACCCTACTCTTCTTTTCAAAGAGTTGTCTTTAGTAACTTAACATGGCCTCCAGATAAAAGAACAAGGAGGCCCGTGGGACAGCAGCAAGATTAGCTTTGCAGCCAGCTATCACATTTTCACAAATCATTAGCTATGGAACATCCAGAAGCTATCTAAGGATGTAGAGGGAAATGGATAAAAATAGTATTATGATTTTTAGAAATTTATACTGTAAGATTAATGTCATATTGCATTGCCCTATAATGTCTCCACTGGCTTCAAGCTGTGGATACAGCCCTGCACTCATATACGCAGTGGATGGATTTTCTTGTTTCTTAATGGATTGTATCAGGGTTTTTGATGTATAATCAACTTTTCCTCTTCAGTCCAGTTCTTGAATTTATTCCATGCTGTTGTTAGATGCCACTGAACAAAAAAAAAACAAACTCATTGCAGTTGAGTCATTTCCAACTTGTAGTGACCCCTCCTTGGGTTTCCAAGGCAGTATCACTACGGAAGTGGATTGCCTAATCTTCCTTCTGAGGAGTGGCTACTCAGTTTGAACCACCAGCCTTCTGGCTAGCAGTCAAGGCCCTTAGGCACTACGCTACCAGAGCTCCCAGAAGCCACTGAGTCAATCTTTTCCTGAACTCACAGCGACTCCATGTGACAGAGTAGAACTGACCCATAGGATTTTCTAGGTTGTAGTGTTTATGGGAACAGATTGCTAGGTCTATTTCCTGCAGAGCTACTGTGTAGGCTCAAACCTCTAACCTTTTGGTTAGCAGCCAAGCATTTAATTGCTACACCACCAGGTCTCCTTATAAAAATATAAATACAAGCAGGAAACAAAAATAAACATATTAATTAGAATGTCCTTGTACCACCAGATCTCTGTATAAAAATATCAATATAAGCAAGAAACAGAAATAAACATATTAATTAGAGTATCTCGGAAGGAAGGTTGGGCAATCCTACTTCCGTAGTGATACTGCCTCGGAAACCCAAGGAGGGGTCGCTATGAGTCGGGGCCGACTCGACGGCACACAACAACAACAACAACATAATAACAAAAATACACAAATAACTTAAATGTTCATCTTATGAAATTTCTCAGCACAGAATCTGGAGTATCTATGTAATGGGGCTTGACATAGAGCTATTATAAAGAGATCTACACCTAATTGACAAATCACGGCAAAGAAAGAACAGTACATATAATATGATCATATCTGTATTAAATACCAATAAATTATGTCTGATGATGCACGCCTGGCAAAATGCAGAAGTGATGCTCACATTTTATCAGCAACTATCTATAAGGAGATGATACCATTTTGGGAGAAGTTCATTTCCCCTTTTTCTAAATTTTTACAGTGTTCAGTTGTTTAAAGGGTACTGAATTGCATATGTAGTCAGAAAAACATAAAAATAGTTATAAAAATGCTATATTATCATCTCTTTTCTTCTTTTTTTTTAAAAGTCTTTTTCAAACATCCCTCAGGGGAAGTGTAATGCTGCACCCTTACCAGGCTAGTCCTTGCACTGGCATTTGTAATCTCATCCTATTTTGACTACGCCAAATCCTCACTTCCTCAATTACCTCATCATTTGTATGTTGAGAAAACTTGGCTTATATCTTGAACATTATAGATATTACATTACACATTCTGTTATATGCCTACAAAGAGTGTTAATTTCTTTTGTTTTAGCATATAATTAAACTTGCTTAGACTTAAACTATAAATTTCATCTCTTGAATAGCAGCTCACATCTCAGTTTAGCCCCCTCCCCCCAATGAATGTTATTCCATACAAACATGGTTCATCAGAGATTAATGAAAGATTTGGGAAAGTTTATACATAAAACGTGACTTATTTTAAAAATAAATAATAAAAAAGAGCAAATTAGACTTAATTAATATGGCTGAAACTATTCCTAAACATGTGAAAAGTATTTTTCAAAGTTTGCTCTCAAGGATTTGTTGAATAAATGAATATTGAGGATTTATTTCCACTGTCACCAATAAAGATGTTTTTTCTTAAGAGAGCACAGAAAACAAAAAAACAGAAAAGGTAAAGGATTTAGTTTAGAACACCATACAATGGTATTTTGAGAGGTGGATTCCCTCTCAATCTTCAAAGATTTTAAAGTTTCTACAACCTTAGTGTTAAGTATAAATTCTCTTACCCTTAGTCTGTGAAAACTGGTGAAAACTGGTGATCTTTAATTGGCATACATGAAACCCACTAAAAAATACAGATGATCCAGCTGAAAGAAAGACCTTTTCTTTATTCTACATGAATAAATTTATGGATTATTTTTAAAATCATTTACAAAAAAAGAGAAAAAAAAAATCTTTCAGCACCACCTAGTGGTTATAAAAGGCATTATTCACACTTAGAACAAACAAAGCTTTCAGCAATCTGCCATATATTTAAAATCCATTTCTAGGACACAATGGTGAATTGATTCTCTGCACACCAATCGAGGAATATAAAAACAATGTAAATATTACAGTAATAGAAAAAAGTCAAGGTTTAGGTGTTTCTTATTTTGCACACAAAATCCAACCAGTGGACCTTTTAAATTATTTTCAGTTAACAAATTACACCCAGAGAATATTTCTAAAATACAGATTCTTAGCAAAAATATTCTAAAAGACTCAAAGTGACAGACAGTAATAAGCAAATGGACAAACTCTCCAAATACAGTTTCCCCTGTCAAAACTGATGTCTTGTCTTTCCCATCACAAAAAAAGAAGGGAAGAGGATAAGGAAGATGTGACAGGCTGTGCTCTCCATCCCTCTTTGTAACTGGCATTGCATTTACTTGTGATTTCTTGTAAGTCTTTCAAATATAATCCCTGGAATATATTTCATAGAAAGCTAAGAAGCCGCAATCATAGGAATGTTTCATAATTTGGCCTTAGCAAAGGAGTGCCAAGAAGCAGCTTGTATGCCAGCACACATGGGTTCCTATATGAATGGTAAAATGATTCACTAATTAACAAGCACCATGAGTTAGAACTGACTCAGCAATGGCTAGCAACATCAACCACCACAAATTAAACAAACAAACAAACAAAGGTGGTTCACATTCCCTTATGAACTTCTCCATACATTTGGTCCTCAACAGCATCCAAGCTCTAAGGCCTTGTGGGCACACACTATATTACTAATCAAGCAATAAACAAAGGGCTTTTCAGATAGCCTTGGGTGTTATCACCCATCAACATGACTGACGCCTTCAACACACTTTAATGCTGACTTCACCATTATACTCTGTCAAAGTGAGATGAAGCTCTCTACTTGGCTGAAAGTCTGTTTAATTAGAAGATTGACAATTTAACATTACAGTCCATGAGGGGTTTCAAGAATGTTTTAGAAATCATTTTACATACTTCTTCAGTTTTAAAAAAAGCAGAAAACACTCCTATTTTGAAGATTGTTGTTGTTGTTGTTGTTATGTGCCGTCGAGTCGGCCCCGACTCATAGCGACCCCTCCTTGGGTTTCCGAGGCAGTATCACTACGGAAGTAGGATTGCCCAACCTTCCTTATGAGGAGTGGCTGGTGGGTTTGAACCGCCAGCCGTCTGGTTAGCAGGCAAGTGTCTTAGCCACTATGCTACCAGAGCTCCATTTTGAAGATAGTAAAGATTATTTTTCTTTTGAAAAGCTGCTACAGAAATTTGATAATTTGTCACCAAAAATTCAAACTTGAGAATTTAATTTCATTAACAGAATAAAATCTATTTTACTATTCATTAACATATTTTAAGACTTGGTTGAAGTAGAATTCTTTCTAAAAGTATTCTTACCTAAGAGAAACCGCACCAAAGTAGGGCCAAAAATATATTAAAAAAAATTTGCAACTTATGTTTTCCCTATTTTGTGCACAAAATCCAACTGCTAGATTGTCTATTTAGTTATTAGCAAATTTAAACTCAGAGAAATGTTTTTAAAATATAAACTGCTACCAAAGAAGTCTAAAAGACTCAAATTAAATGACAGATAGTAATCGAAAAGAACTTTTATTCACTCAAAAGGAGATGGGCTTCCATTTTAAACAGAATTAAGTCACTGTCAAAATAATGTTTATTAATTTTTCATAACTCTAATACCAGGAACAATTTTTTAAAATGTATATTTTAACTGTATAAACACATACCTAAAATGAACCTTGACAGATTTTAGGCATTGAAAAAATACTAATAAAGGATTTGAATTACCATTTAAAGAAATGTATGAACTCTTAAAATCCAGCTGTAAAGAAATTTTCCTTCAAATCAGGTACAAGTGTTAATTTCATTTCAATAACTTTTACTTGTAAGTGGTTACTCTACCATGTTACTAAATATTCCTAACATATTAATTTTAGTATTCATTCATAAACTTTCTTCTAAATATTTAAAGTAGAAAATGATTTGTCAAACTTTACCTCTGAATTTTAATGCACTCAACTATCTAACAGTAAAATGTCTAAGAATCACATACTAAAATCATAAGTAATAAGGAACAAAAGGTATACTTTTGCATTCTGTAGTATGTGTTAAACCATATATATGTTGTTATATGCCATAGAGTCGGACCCGACTCATAGCAACCCCTCCTTGGGTTTCCGAGGCAGTATCACTACGGAAGTAGATTGCCCCATCTTCCTTCCGAGGAGTGGCTGGTGGGTTTGAACTGCCAGCCTTCTGGTTAGCAGTCAAGTGCCTTAGCCACTATGCTACCAGAGCTCCCAAACCATACATATACATATCACAATTTCAAGTCCTTTGTATATTTCACACTTGACTTGATTGCAAAAATTCTGACACATTCATAGTCAAGGGTCCCTGCTTTACCACATGTAAGTACAAATTTCATTTTAAGAGGAACTGAAACAGAAATCATAAATTGCAGCATACCTGATTAGGTGAACAAACAGGAAAATCTTCAACCGGTGGAATTAAACCCTGAGCTATCAACTGTCCGTAAGAAGGAGGGGCTTCTCTTCTTAACAATTCTGCTTCTACTCTTGACAACTGTGTTTCAAATGATCTTTGAGAGTAGAGGGGGAATCAAAAATGTTAAACCAAGAAGTCAAAAAAAGGCAACCCAAAACAATGTATTTTAAAAAATTATTAACAAAATAATCTGCATGTTAGTATATTGAATCATTTTTAAAGTTTAGTCATTTAACAAATATTTATAGAGCATCCACACTATCCCTACGCTGGGAATACAAAGATGAAGCAGGCAGTCTGTCTTCCTGGGGCTTTACAGTGGTAGGAGCCTGGATCACTAAGTGTCAATAAATTGGAAATCTCTTTAAGAGGGAGAAATAGACACTGGATCTTTAAATCCCTAAAGTCACAGGAGGCTCTAAACTTTAGAAGAGTATTTGAAAGCTCTTAGAATACACTTTATTCAAATCCAACACAATTATGTTTCAGGTAAGAGTGAAATGAGTCATGAATACACTTTCCGGAACTGCTGGTTCCTCAACTTACAGCCTCTAACTCTTCACTGTGCTCTTATGCTGCAATGCGGTAAAAAGTTTTATACTTGCCCACAGAAAAGGTGCAGGAATGATTATTCTGATATTGTACTTCTGTGTCTTAATAATCTAAGTAAGCTTTTTGTTATGTCTATTATTTGTAGCTGCTGAAATTGGAAGGTCACTGTATCCCCAACAGCCTCCCTCCCAGGGGACCCTTTCTGCCATCAACTTCTCTCAGGCTCATCCATCCCTCAGCACCCAGCAGGTCAGCTCCGACAGTGGGAATTCATTTCTCAAAAAAAATCCTTTAATGGTTAACCACGTCTTACTGAATGGAGAGGAAATCTCAAGCATGACTCTCGCTGGGTGTCACAACGTGACGGCAGTCTTGTGTTCCAGTCTTACCTGCCATTAGGCCTTCATATGTGTTTTGGGCTCCAAATAACTATGTGCTTACTTCTCTGAGGAACGATACTGGGCACTGCTGCTTTCACGCATTTGCTCAGTCTATTTTTTTCTACTACAGTATCTTTCCCTATTTACATTCAATGAATTTTTCAAGGTACATTTCAAATGGTGCCTCTTCAGCTAAAGCCCTCCCAACCCCAATCGGATTAGGGATCTGATTTTACAGAACTTTGTTTTCTTACAGCACTTACATTTTTATCTTATTCCACTCAACAATTCCTTCTTCCAAATTGTAAACTCCTTATAAGATTATAGGCGCTCTGGTGGCATAGTGCCTAAGGCATCTGACTGCTAACCAGAAGGCTGGCGGTTTAAACCCACCAGCCATTCCTCGGAAGGAAGATCGGGCAATATACTTCTGCAGTGGTACCACCTTGGAAACCCAAGAAGGGGTTGCTATGAGTCAAACTGACTCAATGGCATTGAGTTTGTTTGTTTTTTTGGTAAGATCATGCCTTTTATCTGAAATCACTGGATTAATATTTATAAAAACACAGGCTGAAAAATGACAACTAAAAGTTGCAGCTTGCAAAATTCCTATAAAACAGATCAATCTAAAAACAGAAACTAGTAAATACAGACTGGTTTTCCTCTAAGTGCTGTTGTTGTTGTTATGTGCTGTCAAGCCGGACCTGGCTCATAGCAACCCCTCCCTTGGGTTTCTGAGGCAGTATCACTACGGAAGTAGATTGCCCCATCTTCCTTTCGAGGTGTAGCTGGTGGGTTTGAACCGCCAGCCTTCTGGTTAGCAGTCAAGTGCCTTAGGCACTACACTACCAGAGCTCCTTTCCTCTAAGTATTTATAGTTATAATGTGTTTAGCCTTTTGAGTCCTGGGCTTTTCACACTAATTTTATATATTATAAATAAGATTTACCCACTTGTAATATAAAACAAAAATTATTGCTCATCACTCTAATGTACCTGTTGCAGATATACATATATATATATATATATATTTTGTACTATTGAGAGCATAACCACTATCACTATAGTTTTGTCTTGACACTGACCTTCGTTCAAACATTCTTAGAGAATAAAGTTTACAAGTACAGCCCAGTGCAATGACGAGTAACAGGCCACAAATAAGGCTCCCTATGACAGCAGCCGTTATGACTCTGGTAGGCACAATGACTGGGCAATTCTCCTCATCGCTGCCATCACCACAGTCATCTTGAGAATCACACACCCAGCTTTCAAACACACAACGGTTGTTTTTACAGTGGAAATTTCCCGGCTGGCAGAAAAAGCAGTTTTTCTCATCGGAGCCATTTGGGCAATGATTCTGATAGTTGCAGCGATCAGAACGAGGATAGCAGACACCATTTCGAGAACATGGAAATTCTTCCTTTTGGCACATGGTACAATTGCCTTCATCTCTTCCATTTGGGCAATGCCAATACCCATCACAACGCTGCTGCTCAGTGTAACAACCCCAGTTACCCCCGCAGGGGATTTCCCACGGCAAGCAGAAACCATCCACTTGGTAAGTAGCATTAAACCCTCTTGCAGCGTTCACTTTATCAGCACAGAAATGCACTCTTATTTGTCCAGAAGAAGAAACAACTGTAAGGGGTGCGTGAGAATCAAAAGCAGTTAGCACACGCAAAAGCTTGTGTGGATTCTCCTCCAATCCGTCATATATTTTGACATAATCGCCATACCCAGTACCATCAAGTTTGAAGTCAGTGAAGCGTAAAATGACTTTACGATGATCTCCAGTGTCTATTAACCAGGTGCAATTGCTTCCAGGAGGATAAAAGTCTGGATAGTTGGGAGAATTGAAAGTACCATAAAAATATTTCAACCACTGCCCACAAGTTGGCACATCACAGTCTATCTCATCTCCAAGGTCGAGGCAGTCGATGTTTCCGTCACATTTTAAAGACTCGGGGAGGCAAGTGTAAACTTTGGTAAACCGAGACAGACACTGGAACTGGTTGTAAGCACAGGGCTGAAAAGCAGCAGCTGTTGGAGGATTAGCTTCTTTGGTGCAGACCTCTTCGTCGGAACTATCTCCACATTCATCCATGTTGTTACATTTCCAGGCTTCTGGTATACACTTTCCATTACCACAACGAAACTGATCACAAGCACAGTTTGGTTCCTCAGATTTCCCTGAGGGGTGGGGAGAAAAATACATGCTTTAAAAAGTAATATAAAAGCAAATTTCTTTCTGTTTCCCTAAAAATATACACAACACTCAAAACAAAAAAAAAGCCCAAAATTCACTGCCATGGCCAATTCCAACTCACTCACAGCAATCCCCTTTGGGTTTCTGAGGTGGTGAATCTTTACAGAAGTAGATTGCCCCATCGTCCTTCTGCAGAGTAGTTGGTGGGTTTGAACTGCCAACCTTCTGGTTACCAGTCAAATGCCTCAGGCACCATACCACCAGCACTCCTGATATATATATTAACACAGTGTTTGCCAATTCAACATTTTTCAGGTGTACAATTAAGTGACATCAATGGCATTAATGATGCCGTACAACCACCACCCATAACTGTTGCTAAATTTCCCATCACTGTAACAATACTCACTAAATCCAGTGAGTGGCAGTTGTATAATCAAAGTTGATTTAAGCCCAAATGACAGGTGTTTTAAAAATTTTATGATTTAAAAAAATCATTAAGTTCTAATGACAAATTTGCTCTGGTATATTAATTACTCAACAATTCATATGACTTCATGCTGTTTCAAATAATCATAACACAATCCTCGTATTCTGTAGTTTCTGTTGTTTTATCATCACATCAGCAAAATGAAGTTCCTACAGAATTCTAGTTCTCTTGTGTATCATTCTAAGTATATAGCAATAATAAGGTGGTTGTTGTTGTTATATGCCATCGAGTCGTACCCGACTCATAGCGACCCCTCCTTGGGTTTCCGAGGCAGTATCACTATGGAAGTAGATTGCCCCATCTTCCCTCTGAGGAGTGGCTGGTGGGTTTGAACCGCCAACCTTCTGGTTAGCAGTCAAGAGCCTTAGGCACTACGCTACCAGAGCTCCCAATAATAAGGTAGAGGGGAGCAAAAAAAAATCAAACATTAGATTCCTACCCATACCCTCCACTGTGGAGCTGATTCCAAGTCACAGTGACCCTAAAGAGCAGAGCAGAACCGCCCTATAGGGTTTCCAAGGCTGTACTACGGAAGCAGACTACCACACCCTTCTGCAGAGTGGCTGGTGAATTCAAATGCTTTTAGTCAGCCGTCAAGTACTTTAACTACTGCTCTACCAGGGCACGTTGTTAGAGCCCTGAAATCCCAAAATTTTGACACTGTTAGGCTTGTATTTATTTCTCAATTAACAAGCCATTTATTGATAAATAGGTGACAGAAAATATGCTTCGGAAACTAAGTAAGACAGCGTTCATAAGACAAAGGAGCATGTTTGCTGAAGTAGACCATGTAACTTCAGATGTAATGTAATTTTAGCAAAAAAATATAACTCTTATGCACGAAATTATTTACATTTGTACAACGCAGTTACTCTCTTTAGATAAAAGTTTAAGGACAGCAAAAGACTTTTACTTCTGAGACTATCAACTATGAAGGTAAAACTGGCTATATATGCCTTTTTCTTAAAAGGTTTATAGACAATGATCAATCACACAAAAAATACATTCTGAAGTAATTTTCAGCATATGGGTAAGCACTTAAGGGGCAAAGCATTTACTTTTAAAATAAACATATTTAAGATATTTAAAAAGAATACTGATCTTAGCTTATAAAATAAATTATTTTATAAAGATTAAAAAAACATATTTCTGAAACCCAACCCTGTTGTTGTTATGTGCCATCGAGTCGGACCCGACTCATAGCCACCCCTCCTTGGGTTTTCGAGGTAGTATCACTACGGAAGTAGACTGCCCCATCTTCCTTCCGAGAGCCAACTCTAGGTCTACTGAACTTTTAGCCTCAACATGCTCAATCTCAGCTGCCTTGATGATTGAGGCAGAGCCAAGTTGGACAATGCTTAGAAAACTAACCTCAAAGTAACTGAGCAGTTAATACCACAGAATTCAGTTGAGTTATCTTTTTTTTTTTTTTTAACTTAAAAACGTACCTGAAAAATATGCGAGTCTGAAACCCTTTCTAGATACGCTGTCATCTGAATGGAACCTGATCCAGATGTGGTCTTGTGAAGAGATGTATGGCGGTGGAACCGTCGAACCACAAGCTCTGTAACTTTCAATATTCTTATATGTTTCTATTGTCAACCAGTCCAAACTGCACCTTCTGGACCCTTGAATATCAAAATCCTGAAAACTGTAAATGTCAGAACAGGCTATTAATTTTGGAAAGAAAAACTATAATATAACCAAGTGTATTATAAAAATACTCCATACATTAATTGATTCTCATGGGTATTCCAACCATATAATACCATCCTTTGCAAATAGTAATAGTGCTTCTTTATTTCTAATATTTATATCTCTTTTCCAGATTTAAGAATACTTATTTTTCATAAATCACACCAGATTCCAAAATAACGAAACAACAACAGAAATAGATGGTAGTGGGCAATGTTGTTCTTCATGGGAACGCTCCCAGCCTTTCACCACGAGGCATCGTCTGGATGTGGCTGGTTTTAAGGTATGCTGAGTTTTCCTTTTTCTATTTCAAAAATAATGTATCAACAGGTGTGATAGTTGGGGTTGTGTGTCAACTTGGCTGGACCACGATTCTGAGTGATTTAAGCAGTTGTGATGTGGTTATTCCCATGATAAGATTGGATGTATATGTTTCGAGCAGCCAAGTGTTGAAAGGGAGTTTCCCTAGGGGCGCGTCTGCTTCCAATACATATATGGACATCCTGGGAAAGTGAGATACTCTCCTGTGCATCTGGATCCTGTTGTGCTGCCTACAACTGTCCGTGAGCAAGCAACCCACCATTCGGCCTGGTGATCTTGGATTCATCATCCTTCAGAGTGAACAGCTGGTATACTGCCTGCTCATTGTAAGCACTCAAATAACACAAACATTTATATAGCAACAAGTAAAAAGACCTTCTTTAAAACCTTTCCTTAGACTAGTCCTCAGAGTAAGAGTAACTATTAATTGTGGTGCTTATCTTGCCAGACTTCTGGCTATCAACTTACTTATATCATATATTAACTCCTCTATATAAAAGGAATGCTAACCAGAAGGCTGGTGGTTCAAATCCACCAGCCATTACTTGGAAGGAAGACTAGGCAATCTACTTCCATAAGGATACCACCTCGGAAACCCAAGGAGGAGTTGCTATGAGTTGGATTGACTTGACAGTAGTGAGTTTTTTTTTTTTTTTTTTTTTAATATGTAGAAGGAACCATACGGCAGATACTCAGATACTATTCTGCAACCTGCTTCCAGCTAAGTGGATGCGGGCATCTATTTGTTTTCTTTAGTCTGCTAACTTTATGCCACAATTTACTTGCTTCTTTTGACATTTTTTTCCCTTCAAAGCAAGGCTTTTCTTTCCCAGGTCGCATGTTACTAATCAGACACACTGGGTCACTGATCTTAGTCTGGCTGCGACGCTGAACCACTCAAATTGCTCTTGGCCTTCTCTGCGTCTTCAGCTTCAGGCAACGCAAAGCACAATGATCTTTCTACTCTATTAACGGAAACTGCACAATACACAGTGAGAGAGAGCGAGAGGACGTGGGTTGTGTGTGTTCAGGAAAGACTTCTAATTCAGAACATCTTAAATGTCCTGGGGGTGAACCAGAAACACCACCTGATGAACGGAAGTGCACACACAGCTTCCTTTCAGAGTGGATTAGATTTGTTTACCTGCTTGCTTAATGTAAAGTTTATAGTTTACATTTCCAGAAGAAAAACTAGTACAAATATAAGCAAAGTTCAAAAAAAAAAAAAAAAATATTTTAATGAACAAAATCTTTTCCAGGGAAAGTTTTAGAATACTTTTTCACATAAATCATTTTATGTTCAATCATTAAATCTTAT
>NW_006921608.1:7878277-7882466 GCF_000298275.1 Orycteropus afer afer | reverse complement strand
CTTCCTTCCGAGGAGTGGCTGGTGGATTTGAACCGCCAGCCGTCTGGTTAGCAGGCAAGTGTCTTAGCCACTATGCTACCAGAGCTCCCTTGTAAGGTTAGAGGAGGTCAGAACATGGGGCCTCCTTGCCATTTTTGCACACTCCTTATAAAAAGGATGTCATTTCTCTAGAAGGGACCATTCTCTGGAGGATATCATGCTTGATAAAGCAGCGGGTCAGCAAAAAAGGGGAAGACCCTCAATGAGATGGACTGACACCCTGGCTGCAAGGATGGGCTCACGCACAGCAAAGACTGTGAGGACAGCACAGGACCGGGCAGTGTTTCGCTCTCTTGTACTCGGGGTCGCTATGAGTCAGAGTCGACTCGATGGCACCTAACAACATCATCTTAACTAAGTGATAATGAAGTCTAATTAACTCAAGTTTTACCAGGATATTTCTTTAAAGTTTCTGAGTAACTGTAACAAAGGCTGATGGATAATTTGATTCCAGTTTTTCTGTTGTGAATGACACTTTAAAGAATCCTTAAACATCTAACTCCCTCTATACACAGGAGCAAGTATTTCTCTGGGACAGTTCTTTCTACAAGCAGAACTGCTAAGTCAAAAGACACGATTCCACTTTAAGTTTGTTAAGACACTGACAGCAAATCGTTATACCAATTCACAAACCCACCAAGAGCAGATTGAGGTATATCATGCCTCTAGTAAAGTGATATTCTAATCTTGAAAAATTCTGTGGCCAACTACGTAGATAGAGAAGATTTACCACTGTTCTATTTTATATTCCCTTAATACTGAGACTGAAATACTTTTCCTGTTTATTGGCTTTTTGTATCTTTTACTGTGAATTTCCTTGCTATGTCCTTTGTCCATTTAAAAAAATGCTGAAGAGCACTTTACATATTATAAACCTGCACCGATTCAAGCCCGCGTCTGTTATGTGCACAATCACCCACACCCACATTCTCTCCAACAGCTGGTGTTGCCCGTCTTTTTCATTTTAGCCATTGTTGTTGCTGTTATGCGCCCTCGAGTCGCATCTGACTCATAATGACCCCTCCTTAGGTTTCTGAGGCAGTATCACTATGGGCAATCTACTTCTGTAGTGCTACTGCCTCGGAAACCCAAGGAGGGGTCGCTATGAGTAGGGACTGACTTGACAGCACGTAACAACAACAACCACCACTACAGAAGTAGATTGCCCAACGTTCCTTCCGAGGAGTGGCTGGTGGGTGTGAACCACCAGCCTTCTGGTTAGCTGTCAAGTGCTTTAGGCACTATGCCACCAGAACTCCTATTAGAGCCATCAGTGGGTATGAAATGGCATCTCTCATTGTGGTTTTACGTGCATTCCTCTAAAGACTAATTATGTTGAGAATTTTTTCATGTGCTTATTGACCATTCTCATACCTTCTGTAAAGTGTTTTTTGCCCATTTTTAAATATTAGGTTTTCTGTTTTCTGGATAGTAAGTACTTGGTTAGATATATGTATAGGTAATATTTCCCCTAGTCAATGCTTCCCTTTTCATTTTCTTGGTAGCATTTCTTAATGAGAAGTTTTTAATTTTAGTTTTGATGAAGTCCAATTCATTACTTTGTCCTTTATGTTCAGTGCTTTTAAATATCTAAGATAACTTTGTCTACTCCAAAATCAAAAAGATAGTCTCCAATGCTTTCTTTTGAAACTACCTAATTTGAATTTTTATTTATGATTCATCTTGCTTTAGTTTTTGTGTGTTCTCAGAGGGGTGTGATTCATTTGTTCCCCGCTACATTTACCTAGTTTCTGAAATAACCTCTCTTTTCATTGAATTGCCTTGGAGGCTCTGTGGAACAGAAACTGACCATCGTATGTGTGGGTTTGTATCTGGCCTCTCTTTTCAGTTCTTTGATCTGTTAATTTTACCTTTCACAACACTACACTGTTTGATTACTACGGCTTTAAAATATGTCATGAAATCAGAGTGCATAAATCTTCCAAGTTTGTGTCTCTTTTTTCAAGACTGTGTTGATTATTCTAGATCCTTTGCTTTTCTTTATAAATTTTAGAATCAGTTTGTCCATTCCTGTAATCATATCATTTGTGAACAAGGGCTGTTTTCTTCCCAATCTGCACGCCTTCTCTTTCTTTTTCTTACCTTATTGCACTAGCTAGGACTGCCAGTACATGTTGAACAGACCCAAGGAGAGCAAATATTCGTGTCTTAATCCTGATCTTGGGGAAAGCATTATATATAACATTAGCTTTAGGTTTTTGTAAATGCCACTTATTAATTAAAGGAAGTTCCCTTTGATTATACACTGGTATTATAAAGGGTATGTTGTAGGAACTGGTTGAGAAAACTTTTTCTATAAAAGGTTAGATAATATTTTAAGCTTTGTGGGCTAAGGTCTCTGCTGTATATTTATTCTTCTTTGTGTTTAACAATCTTTAAAAATGTAAAAACCTTCTTAGCTTGTAGGCCATACAAACATAGGCGATGGCTGGACTTGGCCTGTGGCCACAGTCTTAGCTTGCCAAACCCTGTTCTAGAGTGTCTAGATTCAGTTCTCTGAAAATACTAACTTTTGTTCCATCATCCAGTTAAATTACTGTCTAACCACTGTGAACTTAGGGGGTGTTGAGTTTAACACTGACAACTCAGAGATAAGTTTGTTTTGGCTTTGCCTGTAGGGTGAATCTTTACTTTTGGACATTGTCTTTACTTGCAAAGTATGACTTTTTTGAGTTTTCAGTAAAAATCCCAAGATATTTACCAAGCCTCCCTTAACTCAGCAAGTTTTAAACTCAAGTTCTGTCTTCCCTGTGATGGACAGGATACAAACTGCAAACTCTGCCTCAGCTGTGGTAGCCAGTGGCTGAAACTCTTGTACAGGGTTTTTTTTTTTTTGTTTTTTTTTTAGCGTTCCAGCTGCTGCTTTTCACTGGGTTCCCTGGAGTGTCTCTTAAGAATGCACAGTCCAGGGGTTGGCCAAGGATTTTAGGTCAATTTCTATGCAGATGTAGGGGCTTTCCACTCTGTAACTCTCTTCTGGAAACAGCCTCTTCGCTACCTAGCCACTCAGACAGCCTCAGTTCTCTTCCGCCACCTCAGGCTCACAGACTGGCTTTCTGCTTGAGTTCCAGGGGAAAGTAAGAACTGGGGAAGGGGCAGGACCTTTAGGGCACAGAAAGGAAAGAAACATACATCTCACCCAGTATGGTTCCCTCTTTTCAAGGACAGAATCCCCTCCAGTTTCTGCCTGCTTTTGGTTATTCTTCAGTACCAATTTTTTTTTTTTTTGTATATTTTACCCAAAGTTGATAATTAGTATTTATTATCAAAGAAGGCTAGTCCTATTTAACCTAGAGAATTTACTTTTTTTAAAAAATTGTGATTTGGTGAAAGTTTATAGAGCAAATTCATTTCCATACAACAGACCATGCACATTTTGTTTTGTGACATCGACTGCAATTCCCACTTCCTTCCTGTGGTTACCTTTTCCCTGTGTCCTTTCTCATGCATTTCCTGTCCTCTGAGCTATCTCCCTGTGCAAATACTGCCCTTCTGATGTCCCATGGTTGATTGTTGTAAGGAGTAAAACCTACCTGGTGTAACTGTTCACCTTATAAGCCTATTATTTGGCTAGAAGCCAAATTGGAAGTAAGTTCAATTCCAGGCCCCAATGGTGACTAGGGGCCATAGTCCCAAGGATTTCATCAGTCTCTATTCCAGCAAACCTGTTTTTTTTTTTTTTTTTTATGATTTTGTTTTGTTCCATGTTTTTCTCTCATTCTATCCAGGAGCTCCTACGCTGATCCCTTTCCAAGTGGCTAACAGTGGTAGCTGGGCAGATCTACTTCTTCTGGTCACATGGTCATGTAAACTGAGGCTAGGGAATATACTTTAAATCCACTGAAATGTTTAAATCCATGACAGCAAGGACCTTGTCCAGAACAAAAGAAATTACCAGTCAACACTGTTCATATATACATTATTAGATTTTGTTGGCTAATGACCGTTTAGGATTTTAAAAAATACATTTAGAAATAGAATTCGTTTTCATTTATTTTATGCTCCATAAATAGTTCATATAACACAGTCATTTTTTATTACTTATGTCTCTTTAAGATAGAGATTTCAATTTATCCATGCTTTTTTGTTAAACCAGCTTTCCTAAACATCTTTTGATCAGTTCTGATTT
>NW_006921608.1:7865893-7877227 GCF_000298275.1 Orycteropus afer afer | reverse complement strand
CTTCCTTCCGAGGAGTGGCTGGTGGGTTTGAACCGCCAGCCTTCTGGTTAGCAGTCAAGTGCCTTAGGCACTATGCTACCAGAGCTCCTTTTTAATCTTTAGATGTTTTAATTCAAACACTGACCCACTCTTTTTCTAACAAAGTCCAAAAGAGAGAATTAGTGTTTCTATTCTTCAAATTGGGTAGGGGGAAAAAAATCAAAACTTTATTTTCACTAGCCTCTAAGTGAAAATTAGCATTTCCTTCAATTATGAATATAAGTGACAAACAGTAATAGTATTTACAGTACTTGTCACTGTCACCAACAGAAATCATGTATCAACAGAAATATGTAATTTTCCTATTACATTTCAGTTGCTACATGTATACAGAGATACTATTTACACTCATAAAAACTTTGAACTTACAGTAGTTATTAGAATTATCACTTGATCTTGTTCACATTTTAATTTAAAAAAACACATATTACTATTTTACAAACACTTAAAAATATCTGATAGCTATATTTCAATGTAATTGGTTCCTTCTGTAATGCAGTGTATTTTATTTTACGAATTAAAAAACTTAATTATGCCTAAGGAGCCATATGTCTCACCAGACTATCAAAAGCGCCCATGGCATAAACCAGTTAAAAAGCACCCCTGACATAATGAAGTTAATATTACCTGGCGTAAATTTGTGTTCCAACTTGATTTTGTTGACTGATCTTCTTAGCATTAGGTCTTATGCACTCTGGAGTTTGGGATACAGATTTACTTTGTAAAAGGTTTTTTGGTTTTCTCTCTCTCTCTCTTTCACCCTCACTCACTCCAGGTTCCTCCACCGCCGCTGCTGCTTGGCCATCGGTCTGCCTGGATCTCCACTTCAGACCAGTCTTCAATGGTGTTACCGAGTCCTGCAGCTCCTGGCACGGAGTCAGTGGGGCTGGTGTGCTGCTGAGTCAATTCTGACTCATAATGACTTACATCCGTATTTATTAGAGTGTGTCCTCCCGCTTTTCTAAGCCCTCAGCCCCTATCAGTACAGGTAGTAGTTAGTGAAAGACAGGTAGTAGTAAGTGAAAGTTCTTTTCAGCCTCTTCCTTGAGCAAATTAGCTCCATCTTAGTCCATGGCTTCAAGCAGGAAGCTGGAATGAAATCTTCTGTCTGCCATGGATTTGCTGGCTTAGGTGAGTTTCAAGGAAGAGGAGTGAAGTCAAGACGCCTCTGTGCCACCACCATCTTCAACCAGTTTCAAACAGCTCTTGGTATTGTTTGCTTACAGCTCCTAATTTAAGTTTCCCTCTTTTACTCAGATTTTAAAAGCCATATTTCAAATTCCATTTTATTAACTATTTATTTATTTTCAGTTCAGGAAAGAATGTTGTCTTTTTCTCAAACTGCTTTAAAACATGTACTACTCTAGATAATCATACGCTTTTTCTTTTGACTTATTAATATGATAAATTTACAATGTCCTAATATTGACTCATCTTTTGCATGTTTACATGAACTGCACTTGATTATGGTATATGATTCTTCTGAATAATTTACTTAAGCTTTTATATCAATATTTAAAATGAAACCTGTCTTTGTGTGTATGTATCATCTTTTTCAAGTTCTACTATTACCATGACAATGACTTCAATGAAGAACTAAGACAATTACTGACATCACATTTTAATCCTAATTAAGCTGTGTAAGTCCAAATTCATTAACTCCTTCCAGAATTTAGGAAATTTCTTTTCAGATGTAGGGTTAGTTATAATTTTGTTTTGCATTTCAGTACCGGACTTGGTCTTTAGTGTCCCTCATTTTGTGAAATCTCACAGGAAAGTGGAGCAGCTCATAAATAAGCTGAACTCCAGGGTCCCAAAACTAAGGCAGAAAACAAAACTCATTGCTGTCAAGTCCCTTACGACTCACAGAGACCTTTCCTTGGGTTTCCGAGTTGGTATCTCTACGGAAGTAGATTGCCCAGTCTTTCTTCCGAGGAGTGGCTGGTGGGTTTGAACTGCCAGCCTTCTGGTTAGCAGTCAAGTGCCTTAGGCACTACACCACGTCAGAAGGATTCAAAAATAAAACACTACATGGCCACTGTAGAATAGGAGATGGGCTAGAGTAGCATTTCTCAAGAAAGACTGGTATTCCCATTAGTTAATAAGTTTAAATGGAAAAAGATGCAAAAGTAGATTTTATTTACAAGTCTCATTTTTAAAAAAGTAAAATGAACAGATGAGTCTATGATCTGCAAAGTCCCTTCTAAATCTTAAAAACTTCCATGATTCCTATCCATAAAAATGTTACATGTGAAAGGATGCCAAAGGTGCCTTTCACTGTAGCAGAATACTATATCTGGGATGGGCGTGACATTCTTACTTATGTTTCAGTTTCAACTGCGAGCCCGCTGTTGCTGTGTGCCATCTAATCGATTCTGACTGATAATAACTTTACAGAACAGAGTACAACAGTCCCATATGGTTTCCTAGGCTGTAATCTTTATAGGACCACAGTGTCAGGTCTTTTCTAAAGTGGAACCACTGGTGGGTTTGAACCACCAACCTTTTGGTTAGCAGCCAAGCACTTAACCAATGTACTTAACTCCCAGGGCTCCTTAGTTTGTTTAGGCACACTATTCCCCACCTACTTTTTGCCTTCAGGGAAATATGTATTTTTAATATAGCCTTGATATAATTTCCTTAAGCAAGGAAAACTACTGAATTTTTTTTATCCTTAATACTTTATTCCCACACTTTTTCTCTGCAATTAATTCACTAAATGATTTTATAATTTATCTTAATCTTCCTTATTTCTATCATTTTTAGAATCTTAATCTCATGCTTATTTCCCCAAGAATACCTTTCATTTTGTATTCTTAACAAATGTTCATTTGTTCAAAGTTATAAAAAATATTTTTTTAAACACAATAACTATCCACTATTAACTTGTTTCATGTTTCATACACACACATATAGAGACTGACACCTACATTTTTAAACTCATTCAGGTAGAGAACTCTACTAATGAGACTAAGGTCCTCGGCCAGATCTCCAAGTAGATTAGTGGGTGTTGTTTGTTTATCCTATGGCCAATGATCACAGTACCGATCCTAATAAGCCATTTTGCAAATGTGCACCTTTTGTTCAAAGGTGGGCCAGAAGAATGTGGATGGCTCAATGCTAATCTACCACTAGAAAATGCTCAAAACACATGCTCTGCTAACAGCAGGTAAAAGGATGGGCCATCATTCCTACCCTTGAGATGAAGTGATAGGTATAATTACTATATTTTGGAAAAGCTTCTTTTTGTATTACTGTGCACTGAATAATGACACTTGGGAACTGAATTTATATTCTGTAATAAAGTAATATACAGTAACATAGAAAGGCATCACAATTACCTGATAGTAATGATTTCCCCTGGGTTTGCCCTTATGAACCAGCTACAGTTGATTCTGGAAGGATACTCAGAGGGCCAGCCTGGGCTCGTGATTATACCACTTGGTGCGTGAATTTGTTCTGGAGTCTCTCCACAAGCTGGAAGACAGCCAACGCAATCTTGGCTAATTATTATACCTCAAAACACAGCATTAAGAAAATCAGTGTTTATTTTAAAAAAGTAAAAAAAAAAACCCTACTTTACACATCAAATCATATACAATAAAATGTGGTATTAGCAACATAAGAAGCTTTTATTATTCTAATGAGCTATATTCTTACCTTCCCTTTTAGTCGAATTCTGTTATCCTAATTAAGTATATGGCTAAGACGTGTTCAGACTGGATCTTTGAATAACAAGTTTAAGAGTTATGATTGCTAGCTTTGGTCCTAGAGACCGAGCAAGTGAGCTATCATCAATCCATCCACCTTCAAAACTTACCTTTTACATTTGTTTTCTAATAAACTACTTAAAGTTCAACGTGGACTGGTAGACTACTGTGATTAGATCCTCAGGAGTACCTTGCTAAATTTATGACACTTGAAATGAAAGAATATAAACAGTCTTCCCAACAAAAGCATATAAACACACCTTTAAAATGCTGGATTGTAATTTTTGTTAAGAAGTTAATGGATGATTAAAATAAAGCAACCAAAACATTATCCCAAATTACTATGTAACAGATTTAAACCTTATTAACACTCCCAAGCTTTATTACAGGGCCATGAATAATTCCTAAATTACTTCAAAAATAAAAACTCGACATAGTTAATGATTAAGATACTATATGATTAAAAAAAAACCACGCCATTGAGTTGATCCCAATTCACAGACACTATAGGACAGAGGAGAACTGCCCTATAGGGTTTCCAAGGCTATAAATCTTTATGGAAGCAGACAGGTATGTCTTTCTCCCATAGAGCATAGCTAGTGGATTCAAAACTCCAACCTTTTGGTTAGCAGTTGAGTGCTTTAACCATTATGCCATCAGAGCTCCTTATTATGTGATTAGATACCTGAATATTGTAGAAGAAAATACTTATGCATACAGAATATACTATTAATAATTTCCTTGATTATTCTCCTTTCATTATCTCAAACTCTCACTGCAAAATAGTTACCATCTTACCTATCCAAACCTTGGCTAACAATCTGACAGTTTATTCTCTCCCAATCAAAAACAAAGTCAGCAGGTTACAAAAAATATTTAAGCCTTCAGTAGAACTTAAAATCCTAGAACTAATTACTTAATGCTATTTCAACAAATTATATTACCCGATTTTAAAATAAGAGCAGATGAGAAGTTGTTGTTGCTGTTACGTGCCACTGTGTCAGCCCCGACTCACAGCAACCCCTCCTTAGGTTTCTGAGGCAGTATCACTACGGAAGTAGATTGCCCAACTTTCCTTCTGAGGAGTGGCTGGTGGGTTTGAACCGCCAGCCTTCTGGTTAGCAGTCAAGTGCCTTAGGCACTATGCTACCAGAGCTCCTAGATGAGAAGTAGCAAATTTTATGTGAGGAGAGCCGCTGCCAGAGTACAGATACCGGAAGTGAGAGGCAATTTACAGAAAAAATAATGAAGAGTACATACGGAACTAAAAGTTCATGACCAGAATACAATTACTCCCTATCTTCCAAAAGTTAAAACATGACTGTTGCATTATATTATAAATAATTAGTTAATATACACACTGATCTAAAGGAGTTGTTGAATGAATTAATGAATTGGTGTAAGCAAAGCTCTTGGTACAACATATGGACAACATATGGAGCCTGGACTCCAAGCTATTTAAGTTCTGTTACTTTAAAAATCAGGAAACGCAATTTGTAGACAGCCAAATATCCCTATTAAAATCCTAATTTAGAAATATTAGCTTTTTTTTTTTTAAAACCTAGAAATTATATACACTGTTCAATACAAGTTAAGAAATCTGAACAATATACTATGTGATTTAGAAAAGTATTTTGATCTATAACAATTAAAACAAAGAAAGTTATTATGCTTAAGAGCCAATTCTTGTTTCTATAGAGTAACACATTACCTTAAAAAAAAAATGTAATCAAGGCTTTAAAAGTATACTCTACCACAGAAACAAAGTTCAAGCTTAAAATGGGTCTATTATGGCATTAGGGCACATTACCAAAAGGACCTTGTTTTGAATCACTCACAGAACACAGAGATTCATGACACAGAATACAAGGATATATATTAAGGGCCTAGCATACCTCTAACTGTCCATGCAGTCAAATCTCCCTATTTTTTAATTGTGAAAATTAAGAGTCAATTTCTCTTATCAAAAAATAAATCAAATTTTAATAAATGATAGTTCAGAAGGAGACTAAATTTACCCAAATGTAATTCTATTTTAAGAGCTTAACAATAAAGTACCAGAGTGTTGCTTCTAACTGCTCTAATGAGTGATCACAGTAATTTAATGAAGAAGATTCCCTGGGTTATTTACAAGACCTTTGTTAAAATACTCTCTTGACACAGCGTTCCAGAGTAGTATAATAAAGGAATTCTTAAGTTCATGAAGATACAACTAAACATACAAATAAACAAGCAAAACCAATCATCACTCTTGCCCCAGAATGTAGATAATTACTTATTTTCATTAAAAGATTCATCTGCATTAGAGAGAATAATATAATTCTGAGTTAAACTGTATTTAACTTCGAATTACAATGCTGGCATGTAAGTATTCAAATATGTATTAGCTGTTTTAAGAGCAGTGAGAGATTATGTAGAAACACCAGGTGGGATTTTTTTTTTTTTATGACAAAACAGAAAACTGTTAACTTTTAAATAAATTGAAAAACCAATTCTAGGAAAAAACTAGAAAGAATTTTATTAGGTTTTTATTTCATTAGGTTTGGCTTTCAAGTCCTTTTTCTAAATTTCTCAGAAACCTATAGGTGGTGCTCTTATACCAAACACTAAAGTTATATTATGGGTCTGGATGCTCAAAAATACATGTTATCAATATTTTAGCTTCACCCAACTGCCCATGGACAAGACATACCACCCATAAATAACAATGGTTAATTTAAAATTCAGCATTTTACCTTCCAAATTCAGCAAGTGCCTTTATAACATTATTTTGAAATTTAATGATCTTCCCAATCAAAAACAAAACTATAGCATCATGCAGTTTCTCCCTTAATTGGGTACAAATAATTTTTCACATGTGCATCATGACCAAGTTTGGCATCTGATTCCAGATCCAGCCAAAACAAAACTAAACCCAGTGCCACAAGTCGATTCTGACTCACAGCAACTCCACAGGACAGAGCAGCACTGCCCCAAAGGGTTTCCAGAACTGCAAATCTTTACAGAAGCAAACTGCCTCATCTTTCTTCTGTGGCTGGTCGGTTTGAACCCGACCTTTTGATTAGCAGCCAAATGCCTTAACCACTGCACCACCAGAGCTCCTTCATGTGTTAAATTAAGGAGATGTTATTTGACTATCACTAAGTCTACTTCTCTAGGGACTGGACTCCCTGACAACATGTCCAAAGTGTGCTTTGGACATGTTACCAGGGAGGACCAGTCCCTGGAGAAGGATACCATGCTTGGTAAAGTAGCCAAAAAACCAAAACCAAACTCCCTGACATTGAGTCAATTCTGACTCATAGCAACCCTCATTGGGTTTCCCAGGCTTAATCTTTATGGAAGTACATTGCCCTGTCATCCTTCCAGGGAGTGGCTAGTGGGTTTGAACCACCAACCTTCTGGTAATGTAGAGGGTCAGTGTAAAAGAGGAAGACCATCAATGAGATGGAGTAACTCAGTGGCTTCTAACAGGCTCAAACTCAGCAATAACTATGATGATGGCTTAGGACCAGGTAGTGCTTCGTTGTGTTGCACACAGTCTCTGAGTTGGAACTGACTTGAGAGCACCTTACAACAACAACAACAACAAGGTCGACTTCAGGAGCCCTGCTGGTGCAGCAGTTAAAGTGCTCGGTTGCTAACTGAAAGGTCAATAGTTCAAACCCACCAGCCTCTCTGTGGGAGAATAATGTGGCAGTCTGCTTCCATAAAGAGTCAGAGCCTTGAGAAACCTTAAGGGTCACTTACATTCTGTCCTACAAGGTTGCTGAGTTGGAAATGACTTGACAGCAGTGAGTCTGGCTTTTAGTTTGAGGTGTACTTCAGTCCTAACTCATTCACCTCTTCCCCTCCCCTCCTCCTCATCATCATCCACTATATTTTTGATAGTTCATCAGGATGCATCAATGCATCAGTTTTCTTTGACCTGCTGAAATCAGACTTAGAATACTTACCTTAACTCCACAGAAACCACGCTAGCAGGCAAAGACCATCACTGACCTCACTGTCAAATCCAATGGCCTCCTCAGTCCCCACGGTACTTGATCTTTCTTGAGTACATGAGACCGCCTTTTCTTTTTTCTTGACACTGTACCACCCTGACTTTGCGGCCATCAGCTCTCTGGCTCCCTCCCAAACCTGGCTCTTCTCCGTCAGCCCACTAGTACTGGATCTTCCTTCCTCAAACAGCCCTTGGAGTTGGTGTCCACAGTCTGCTCCTAAACCTTCTGCTCTTCTCACTTTCTATGGAAGCTCTCATTCACTTCCACAATTTCATGACCTTAAAATCTCTACCTCAAAGATTTTACACATCAAATGTCCACTGGATATGCCAATCTCTAGGTGACCAAGTTTGGAACTGTTTCCCTGATCCTGTTCTTTATCCTATATTCTGAATCTTCATTGCCTTGGGCATCATTTGGTTAAAGGGAAGAGTCACTTCACCTAATTCAAGTAAAAAGGAAATTTACTTTAAGAATACCACAGGCAACCTCAAAGATAGTAAATAAAGTAAAGCCAGGTCTCACATGGGCTATAACTGGAAATCTTCCAGTCAGAAATTGAGGCTGTCCACCACCTAATGGGGAATCAAGATTTATTGTATCTCTACACGTGTCCCAAACTTCTAATTAGCCTCCTCTCAGTCTTCTAGTTTTCCATTATTTCACTGCCTTAAAATGATTTCCCTTACCCAACTCCTCATTGTAACACTTCAGTTTAAGTACCTACCACCAAATGTAAAAAATGTAAAAAAATAATTTAAAAAAAAATTTATTACATTTATACTACTGCTATCCATTTTATATATTTTTATGTAAAATATTTGAGGTTGCTTATTACTGTGATCAATTTGATAATACTTAAGTCTCCATTCCTTACTTATAAATTAAAACACTACCTAGGCTTCTAGAGTGTTGCAATGATTAAATATTATTATCTTGGATGGGCTGGGGACACACAAAACTTTGCTTTAGTAATGAATTTTTCTGTTTTAAACTAAATGGCTCTGCAGGTTTGAGTCTCGTTTCTCTAAACTTTGATTTTACCCTCAACCTAGGTGCTAAAGGGGCAAGGAGGCCACATCTTCTGACCTCCTCTAACCCCACAATAGGAAGACAGAATCACCATCAGTAGCCCAAGGCCTATTCCTGCCATGCCAGACATGCTGCCTCCCTTCAGCCCTTTCAACAACCCTGACACCAACCGTTCCTCCCGCACTACTCACCACCTTTTTGCTGGGTTCAATAATTCACTGCGGTGGCCACACAGAACTCACAGATTATGGGGTTTACTAGGGAAGCACCAGGCTACAATTCAAGTTCAGGAAAAACGCTCAGTCTCTCTCAGCCAACAGTCTCTCACAGTCTCTCTCCCAGCAGTGCATGTCCCTCGGTGTCTCACTCAGCGATGCGTGTCTCTTGTGTTTTTTCCCCAGCAGCGTGTGTCTCTCAGGAGTGCATTTCTCTCAGGAGCGCTTTTCTCACATTCTTCTCAGCCAGCAGTCAGAGAGACTTCTGCCTCTAGGAGGCCTCCTTTTCAGCCTGACACGGTGGCCAAACTAGCCAATCATAACATCAGAATTCTAAGCACCTGAGAGAGAGCGAACCTCCCAGAACATTGCTTTGTGTCACTCCCCACAGAAATACCCCAGGAGGATAACCTTTACACTCAGAAGCTCCTCAGTTGCTCACAGCAAATTCCACCACAGAGTTTACAAAGACTTAGGAGCTCTGGTAGCATAGTGGCTAAAAGCACTTGACTGCTAACCAGAAGGCTGGCGGTTCAAACCCACCAGCCACTCCTCGGAAGGAAGGTTGGGTAATCCTACTTCCGTAGTGATACTGCCTCGGAAACCGGAAGGAAGGTTGGGTAATCCTACTTCCGTAGTGATACTGCCTCGGAAACCCAAGGAGGGGTCGCTATGAGTCGGGGCCGACTCGACGGCACATAACAACAACACAACATGGCTAGAAAAGCCATACCAGGTAATTTACTACACCGCACTAGGATACACCACACCTGACCTTCTTTTACCCACATTCTACCTATACCTTCTCTACTGTACATTATTTTAGGTACAGTTAATTCTTCAATGAGAATTAGCTTAGGTGTGACTGGTAAAGAGAGGAATCTTGTCAGTATAACATAAAGCTGTATAAGATTTTATTCCTAGAATATTAATGACTGGAAGTAACTAGAAGCAGAAGTTTTCACAGTTCATATATATAAAGAGAGAGAGAGAGAGAGGGAGGGAGGGAGGGAGGGAGGGAAGAAGGAAGAAGAGAGAGAGTACGCGTGTGTATGTGCATGCGTGCGGGTGCACTCTGGTGGTGTAGTGCCTAAAACATTTCATTGCTAACCAGAAGTTTGGCAGTTCAAACTCACCAGCCACTCCATGGAAGGAAAATGGGGCAATCTACTTTCGTAAAGATTTACTGCATCAGAAACCCAATGGGGGTCACTGTGAGTTGGAATCGACTCGATGGCAGTGAGTTTGGTTTTGGTTTATATATAAATACTACAGATGTCTTCTTCTACTGCAAGACACAGTTATTTCATTAGCTGAAAGAACTATGTGGCTTTCCTCTATTTTAAACTAACTTGGGGAAGCTGCAAGTGCATATAAAGATATAAAGCATTTCCCTGCTATAGAACACGAACCACCATCTTGACTGATGAAGAATAAGTCTGAAATATATTTTCAGTTCTGATTAAATCGCTCTCTGTTAGAAGCTAATGCCTTTAAAGGAGGAAGTATGAACCCCAGTGTATATGGTGCAAAGGATGGACTAACACTAGGCACAAATGTTAGTGGATATTTGACTGTGTTAATATTTGGATTGATATTTTATTTTTCAGTGCTCTGGTGGTATAGTACCTAAGGCTTCTGAGTGTTAACCAGAAGACTGGTGGTTCAAACCTACCAGCCACTCCTCAGAACTAAGACGGAGCAATTTATTTCCGTAGTGATACCGCCTTGGAAACCCAAGGAGGGGTCGCTGTAAGTCGGGACCAACTCAACGGCAGTGAGTTAGTTTGTTATACTTAAAAAGTTACCAAGTTTTGAGTGGTCTGTGTCAGCCCTACATTAATTATAAGCTGTGTTATTTTAGTGTAACTTGCAGAATGGAGGTTTTCTGGGACACACGTGGCATTATGGAAGATATGACTGACTATACTTCAGTTTTTGCTAATTTTGCTTCCTTAACACCTCTCTTAATTGCAAGTGTCAATTTTCTGTTCTTCAAAAAGTACTTTTCCTTACAAACACTTGTTATCTTAGGACATCAATATCTATAAGAAACACACCTATAAAATCTAATTTGGTATCCTTACGAGCAAACACTGAAGTATTGTGCATGATATTCATACACTCTCTACTTTTTATAGATTTACCATAACTTCAGAAATGGACAATCCCAAAACAAAAAGGGTCCTAAGGTTTATTCAAGAGGTGTTGTTGTTGTTATGTGCCGCTGAGTCAGACCTGACTCACAGCGACGCCTACTTGGGTTGGCAATGCAGTTGTTGTTATTGTTGTTGTTATGTGCCGTTGAGTCGGATCCGACTCATAGCGACCCCT
>NW_006921608.1:7859251-7865793 GCF_000298275.1 Orycteropus afer afer | reverse complement strand
GCCCAACCTTCCTTCTGAGGAGTGGCTGGTGGGTTTGAACCACCAGCCTTCTGGTTAGCAGTCAAGTGCCTTAGGCACTATGCTACCAGACCTCCTTACCAAATTAGAAATCAACAATAGGAAGACTAACGGAAAAAGAATAAACAAATGGAAAGTGAACAACTACCAGAGCTCCTATTTAAGAGGTAGCAACTCTCAAGTTGGACAGCATCTTCTTCATAGGAGTATACTGTGATTAAGTTACCTGACTAGTTCCAATAAGCCTATTTAATTCATAGAGGATCCAGTGTACATGACATCCGGAATGAGAGATAACAGACAAGGTACAATGCCAGTAGTTCTGAAGCCACTACCTGTCTGTCAGTGGAAGTGTCAGGTTGCTGTGACGCTGAACAGGCTTCAGAAGAGCTTCCAGATGCATTAGGAAGGAAGGCCTGGCAATTTACTTCTGAAAATCAGTCAATGAAAAGCCTATAGATCGTAACGGTCCTATGTGCAACTCATCATGGGAATGACACAGGACTGGGCAGTGTATCATTCTGCTGTGAACAGGTCATCATGAGTCAGGGGCTGACTGGACAGCAGCTGACAAGAGTAAGTTAAGCTGCACTGAAAGGTTAAAGTAAATACAAACTAAATAGCTTTTAATTTATCATGTGCACAATTTATCATGTGTACTATCAATTGAGAAAGAGATTAACTAAAGAATGAATAGGTTGGAGTTCTTAACAAGATAGTAACCATTTTCTGGTTACTATCCATTTTCTAACTATTTCTGGTTACTATCCATTTACTAACCATTTTCTGGTTACAAAGATCTCACTGCTTAGTTTAGAAAACGGGGCAAACAGAGAAAATCAAGATTTCGTGTTTATCCTGATACTGTGTCAATAATTATACAGAAAAGCACAGAACTGTGGTTTAAAAACTAGATTAACACATCATACCTACTATCTTTTTTTTTTAATTTTTATTGTGATTTGGGTGACAGTTTACAGAGCAAATTCATTTGCACACAGCAGTTCACATACACTTTGCCTCATGACATTGACTATAATCTCCCACAAGATAACAACTCCCCTCCCACCTCCTCTCCATAGTTATTTCTTCCCTGTGTCCTTTCCTCCATTGCACTCCTGCCCCCTGAGCTGTCTCCCTGTGCATACACAGCCCCTCTATTCTCCCATGATTGATCTCTCCAAGGAGTGTATCTATCTAATGTAAATGTTCAGCTTATAGGCCTGTCGTTTGTTTGGCTGGAAACCACAGAAGTGGGTTCAATTCCAGACCTGCAGGGCAACTAGGGGCCACAGTCTCAGTGGTTCCATCAGGCTCTATCAGACCAGCAAACCCGGTCCTCCCCCCCCCCCCAAATGATTTTGAGTTTTGTTCCACATTGTTCTCCCTCTCTATCCAGGATCTCCTCCTACATAGATGCTCCTGAGTGGTTGACAGTGGTGGCTGGACCATACCTACTGTCTTAAAAAAAATTATTTTAAAAAATAGGAAGTGTTCAAACAACCTTTAGTTAGAGGATAATGAAAGAGGAGAGGAATACTTTAAGTTAATAGCAAATAAACTGCCCTTTAGTTTGAGATTTTATGTTTCTAAAGACTGAAAAAAAGCCAGAGGCAAGGCAACACGACTGGAGCTGAAGTACTTGGAAAAGATGCACCTGCTCCCCAGATGAAGCACGGGAGTTTTTTTCAAAACTGATAAGTTTTGACATTTAGTGCCTTAAAGTGGTTGACACTAAAAGTGACACAAAATCTCTGTGCCTTTGGTTTCAATAAATCACACGACTGAAATACAGGTGAAAATAAGCTACGTCAGCCAACCACCTACCTACCTAAGACACATAGGAAGGACACAAAAGAAGTAAAGAGAATGAATGCTTTCCCAGAAATTGTGATTTGGTCAAAATGATGTATACTTATCAAGTGAATCCAACAAACATATACACAATGACTGAGAGCATTAGGACAATTCAGTACTAAGTTACATAATGTACATTTAAAGTAATTTTAAATAAAGTACATGTGGTATTATTCAAGAGAAACACAGGCCCATAACAAAGAATCTGTGTTATTTAAGTACAGAACAGAGAGCATGATACCAGACTATAACACAGGATTTCTTCCATAGAACAGAAGTAGATAGAGCCAAAATAAAGAGCACATTCCAAACTAGTTAGAAAAATTCCATATATACTAGTCAAGCCCAGGTAGGTTTCATGGATCAAATTGTGTGTCTTCCAAAATATGTGTAAACCTGGCTAGGCCCTAATTCCCGTACGGTGTGATTAGCCTCCATTTTGTGGTATGTTATAATCTCCTAACCTCTGTGGGAGCTCTGCTGGTGTAGTGCCTAAGGCATCTGACTACTAACCAGAAGGCTGGTGGTTCAAACCACTCCTCGGAAGGAAGACTGGGCCATGTACTTCCGTAGTGATACTGACTCAGAAACCCAAGGAGGGGTCGCTATGAGTCGGACCAGACTCGACAGCATTGAGTTTGGTTTGGTCCAGTGCCTATGGCTAATGATGCAGAATGAGGTTATGTTAAAGATAATTAGGCTATGTTTGTAATATCAGTGAGGCAGGATTAAGGTAGAATGCAGAACCCTTACACAGGTCACGACCCTTACTCAGAACACAGCCAACACAGAACTGATCCAACATGAGAAGAGTTTTCCTGGCATGTGGCCTGCACCTCCTTTTATCTTAAAAGAGATAAAAGGAGAGAAAAACAAGCAGAGAGGGAAGGACCTGACTATCACCTAGTAAGAAAAGCTGGGAGTGTAGCAGGTCCCTTGGACCCAAGGTCCCTGTGCTGAGAATCTCCTGGACCGAAGGGAAGACTGATGCCAAGACACAAGGAGATCTCCCAGATACTCCAGGCCCACAGATGCTAAAAGGAGACAAGGACCTGCCCCTACAGCTGATAGAGAGAGAAAGCTTTCCCCTAGAGCTGGTTCCCTGAATTCAGGCTTCCAGGCTTCTAAACCCTGAGAGAATAAATTTGTTTGTTAAAACCATCCACTTGGGGTATTTCTGTCACAGCAGCACAAGAAGTGATGTGATCCAAATATTTTGTAAAGATTACTCCAGAGTGTTATAACCTATGGGAAGAAAAAAACGGTGAGGCAAAGAAATCAACTAAAGAGTAAATACAGAAGCTCCTTTATAAAATTTTATTTTATGAAAAATTCACTACAGAACAAAAGTATGTTCACTTTGTTCATAAGCAGATGATAGCACAGATGGTCAATAGTGGTCCTTATCATTTGGCCATCTCCTTTTTCAAAGTACAGAATGCTTTAACAAACATTATTAATTCCATTACAGAGGGTAAGTACAAAAGCAATTCCAAGTGTTGAAAATGCTAATAAGAAGAGTTTGATTGCAATGGAAATAAAAGTATGTTTTTTAAAATATATCATCTCAAAGGGGTTCCAGTAAGGTGGCAGAATGAGCAAACTACACAGACCCTCTTCAACAAAGAAAAGGGGAACCAATTAACACAGATACAGAAGATAATCCTGGAGGCCTCAGTTTTGAAAGGAAGGATACAGAAATGGACTAAACTCCAACTGGCAGAAGAACCTGCACAAAAACACCGAAAAATGAGACATATAGAGCCGCGGTCTGTCAGCAATCCTGAAGGCCTGGACAGCTTGGATATTGCCAAGTGGTATAACGACCTAAGAATTAACCTAAAAATCAGCCCTGCTAGCCAGGGGCTGCATGGAGGATTGCACTGGTAGCTGGTGAATAAAAGGGGAAGCAGTGAAGAGGAAGGTGGGCTGAGTGGTGGACTTTTGCCTGTCTGGAGAATGCAGCCATTTTGAAAGTTTACTAGCTGTTCAACCATTTTGGATATTTAAAGCAACAGCGCTCTCCCAGATTCCAGGGGCCTAAGAATAGGCTCTACTTGCCAGGAACCGCAAGGACATTCTGGACGCCAACAACTGGAAAGGTGCAACATTCCCCTTGTTACTCATATACCCCACACCCTCCTGGTGAGCAGAGGTGCAGCCAACCCTTACTCCCACCCACCTTCTGGCTGGCAGGAATTCCATCCAGTCTGTGTGCTCTGGCACACCCTGCACAGATTATTTTTTTTTCCTTTTTTTTTTAGTTTGTTTGTTTTGTGCCTGTTTTAAAATTATTATTCTTTTTTTGTTCGTCCTTTTTATTATTATTCCTCATTCCTCCCTTCCCAGGTTCTAGTTTTCAGCTTTTTCTCTCTTCCCTGTTCCTGGTTCCCATTTTTTTCTTTCTCGTGGTTAACCCCATTCCTTGTTTTCTTTCTGCACTTTTCCCATTTTTTTCCCTCATTATTCTCCTACTCTGGGAGCTCTGGTAGCATAGTGGCTAAGACACTTGCCTGCTAACCAGACGGCTGGTGGTTCAAACCCACCAGCCACTCCTCGGAAGGAAGGTTGGGCAATCCTACTTCCGTAGTGATACTGCCTCGGAAACCCAAGGAGGGGTCGCTATGAGTCGGGGCCGACTCGACGGCACATAACAACAACAACAACATTCTCCTACTCTAACTTTTTTCTCTTATTGGCCCCTCCCCAGATATTCCGGGTTTTTCTTCTTCTTTCTTTTTTCTGGTGATTGCTCCTGGGTGTTTAAGTGGTGCCATTTTTGTCCACTTGCTTTTACTTTTTTGATGGTTTTCTGATCGTTGTTTTTGTCTGAGTGGGGGACAGAAGCCGTGCCCATATGACTCAACCACACCCACACCTCCAGCAGCTCCACTTACTGAGTGAGAGCCACCACTTCCTTCTCCACCAACTGGTTAACGATAAGCGACCACCAAGAAGAGCCTGATTCACCTGTAGCCGCTCTTCATAAGCTCTTCATAAACAGTTAGCAGAGATCTAAATACAATGTCACAATGTCTCACAGACAACAGACCATCATTGTCCACACAAAGAAGCACGATAAAGTGGTAGAAACAAGGGAGCAGGATACAGACCCAGAACACCTCCCTGAAAAAGCAGCACCATTGGAATTCCCTGATAAGGAATTCAAAAGAAATTATATTTAGCTATCTTCAAAGGATTGAGAGACAGATCAAGGAAAACACTGACAAAATTAAGGAAAACACAGACAAAACCCTAGAAGAATTTTGGAAGAAAACACAAGAACAAAATGACAAAATACATGAAAAATTAGAAATGATACAAAATCTGCAGATAGAAATCCAGAAGATTAGTACTAAATTTTCAGAAATAGATATCACATTGAAAGGGCAAAGGAGAAGAATTGATGCAATGGAAGACAGAATTAATGAGACTTAAGAAAAATACCTGAATATTTCTTTGGAAAAGGATCAGTCAGAAAAAAGATTTAAAAAAAAAAAAGAAGAAGAAGAAGCCTAAGGTTCATGTGGGATATCATCAAAAGGAACAACCTATGTGTAATCAGAATTCCAGAACAGGAAGAGAAAAAGAAAACCACTGAGAAAAATGCCCAAGATTGGTTGGAAGAGAACTTCCCTGATATGATGAAAGATGAGAATATATCCATTAGGAAGTCCAAAGAACCCCAAATAGGATAGAACCCCAAAGAAAATCACCAAGACATATCATCATCAAACTCATCAAAACCAAAGACAAAGAAAGAATCCTGAAAGCAGAATGGGAAAAACGAAAAGTTACCTACAAAGGACAATCAGTAAGAATAAGCTCTGATTTCTCAGCAGAAACCATGCAAGCAAGAAGGCAATGAATAGATGGTATATATAAAACCCTGAAAGAGAAAAATTTCCAACCAAGAATAATAAATCCGGCAAAATTGTCCCTCAAATATGATGGTGAAATTAGGAGATTTCCAGATAAGCAGAAATTAAGGGAATTTGTTAAAACCAGACCAACTTTACAAGAGATACTGAAGAGAGCCCTTTGAACAGAGAACCAGTAATAGTAAATAACAACTGACCCTTAATATATAAGATGATATAATCTAGAAACCAACACAGCTATAGCTATGGAAGCATCCAAAGTAAAATAAGTTTACAAGATTGTAAACTAGCAAATGAGTACAACTACAAACCAAAAAGAGAGGAAAAATACATGACTCCACAGTCATAGCAGGAGACTTTAATATACCACTTCCAACGAAAGCTAGAACTGGAAAGAAACTCAACAAAGACACAAAAGAGCAAAACAATATAATCCATCAACTTGAACTCACAGACATCTACAGAGCACTTCACCCAACAACAGCACAATATATATTCTTTTCCAGTGCACATGGAACATGCTCCATGATAGACTGTATGTTGGGCCATAAAGCAAGCCTTAATAAATTTAAAAACACTGAAATACTGCAAAGCATCTTCTCAGATCACAATGCTATCAAATTGTTGTTGTTGTTGTTATGTGCCTTTGAGTCAGACCTGACTCACAGTGACCCCTCCTTGGGTTTCCCAGGCAGTATCACTACTGAAGTAGATTGCCCAACCTTCCTTCTGAGGAGTGGCTGGTGGATTTGAACCGCCAGCCTTCTGGTTAGCAGTCAAGTGCCT
>NW_006921608.1:7852276-7855816 GCF_000298275.1 Orycteropus afer afer | reverse complement strand
CCATACACAAAAACTACCTCCAGATGGATCAAAAACTTAAATGTGAAACTTAAAACTATAAAGTTCCTCAAGGAAAAACTAGGGGCAAATTTAGGGGCTCTAAGATATGGCATGAATAGACTATCAAGCATAACCCAAGATGCAAAAACAGCAGAAGATAAAATAGATGAATGGGACCTTCTAAAAATTACATATTTATGTGCTTCCAAAGACTTCTCCAAAAGAGTCCAAAGAGAACCTACAGATTGGGAAAAAACACTTGGCAATGACATATCTGACAAGGGACTTATCTCTAGAATTTATAGAAAACTCCAACACCTCAACAACAAAAAGACAAATAATCCAATTAAAATATGGGTAGAAGACATAAATAGACACTTCACTAAGGAGGATATTCAAGCAGCCAACAAACATATGAAGAAATGCTCACAATCATTAACCATTAGAAAGATGCAAATCTAAACAACCATGAGATACCATCTCATTCCAGCTCTAGTAGTAAAGTTAAACAAGACAGAAAATAACAAATGCTGGCAAGGATTCAGAGAGATTGGGACTCTCACACACTGCCAGTAGGACTGTAAAATGATACAATCACTGTGGAAAGCAGTATGGCAATTCCTTAAAAAGCTGGAATTAGAAATGCCATCTGACCCAGCCATTCCATTACTAGGTGTAATGAAATGAGAGACAGGACAATAACAGACATATGCACACCCATGTTCATCGTAGCACTATTTACAACAGCCAAAAAATGGAAACAACCTAGGTGCCCACCAACAGAAGAATGGATAACAAAACTATGGTACATGCACATAATGGAATACTATGAAACCACAAAGAACAATGCAGAATCTGCAAAAAACGGCATAAAATGGATGAACTTGCAGTCAGTCACAGAAGACAAATATCGTATTAGTCTGTTATTGTAGAAAGTCAAGGAAAGGTATGTGTGTGTGTGTGTGTGTGTGTGTGTTTATGGAAGGAAATTTTCTTTGTTGGTTACCAGGGGTGGGAGGGGAGGGGAGTGGAGGGAATATTGTTAGACAGGCATAGACAAGTATTGATTTGGATGAAGAGATGGACAGTATACCAAATGTGAGTGATCAACATGGTGGCACTGAGGAAGAGGAAGACAGAGAGAGAGGTACATGGGAGGTACAGACAGCAAAGATGAATCCTTTTGGACATCTCGTACTATGTTGTCAGTGAAGGCAAACACTGATATAGAAGTGGATACGATGGGTAAACATGATGAAGTATTAGGTATATTCATGCAGTGGGAAGTGTGCCCATGATCATGTATAGGGTTAACAGGCAATATTTCTACAAGTATATTTGTATGTTCTGTAAGAATTCCCAGGTATATAGTAGAGCTGACAAGGGATAAGGTTGTAGTCACTTCTTGGCCACAGCCAGCTACCCAGAGGGAGTGAGTAGTTGGACCTGTGGGCTTGGGACCATAGTTGCAGGGGACATCAAGCTCAATTGGCATAGCATACTACACAAAAACACTGTTCCACATCCTACTTTGGTGAGTGGCAAATGGGATCTTAAAAGCTTACAAGTGGCCATCTAGATGCAACAATGGGTCTCTCCTTGTCCAGAGCAAAGAAGAATGAAGAAAACCAAAGACGCATGGAAACAATTAGTCCAAGAGACTGGTACACCATGCAATCTTCAGCCTATACGACTACGAGACCAGAAGAACTAGATGGTGATGGGCTACCACTGTCAAACACCCAGAGGAGGATCTCTGTAGGAGATTCTGGATAGAGTGGGAGAACAATGTGCAATAAAACTCAAAATCATTTTTTTTTTTTTAAAAAAAGGACCGGGCTTGCTGGTCTGATAGAGCCTGATGGAAACACTGAGACTATGGTCCCTAGTTGCCCTTTAAGTCTGGAATTGAACCCACTCTTATGGCTTCCAGCCAAACAAACGAAAGGCCTATGAGCTGAACTTTTACAATAGGTAGATACACTCACTGGAGAGATCAATCATGGGAAATTAGAAGGGCTGTGTATGCACAGGGAGATAGCTCAGGGGGGCAGGAGTACATGAAAGGAAAGAGGTAACTATGGGAAGGAAGTGGGAGGGGAGCGGTTGCACTGTGGTCAACTGTAGTCAATGTCATGAGACAAAGTGTGTAAGAGCTGCTGTATGAAGACAATTTGCTCTGTAAACTTTCACCCAAAACACAATTTAAAAAAAAAAAAAAAAATCATCTCCAAAACAGACATCAGTAAGTAAATGGTGACTACTGGCTGGCTATATGGGATGAGAATATGAATGCTTAACAAGTGAATCAAGCAATATATAGAAAATATTGTGCCTATGTTTGGAGCTCTGGTAGCATACGGCCTAAGGCACTTGACTGCTAACCAGAAGGTTGGCGGTTCAAACCCACCAGCCACTCTTCGGAAGGAAGGTTGGGCAATATACTTCCGTAGTGAAACTGCCTTGGAAACCCAAGGAGGGGTTGCTATGAGTTGGGTCTGACTCGATGGCACACAACAACAACATGTCGGCAATATGGATTACATCTCAATATAAAGAAAACAAAAATCCTCACAACTGGACCTATAATCAGCACCATGATAAATGGAGAAAAGATTGAGGCTGTTGAAGACTTCATATCGCTTGATTCTACAATCGACGTCAATGGAAACAGCAGTCAGGACATCAGATGACGTATAGCACTGGGCAAGTCGCCTGCAAGGGACCTCTTTCAAGTGCTGAGGAGCAAAGATGTCTCCTCAAGGACTAAGGTGTGCCTGACACAAGCCATGATATTTTCAATCACCTCATATGCATATGAGAACTGGACCATGAATATGGAAGACCAAAGAAGAATTGATGCTTTTGAGTTGTGGTGCTGGCAAAGAATGCTGAAAGTACCATTGACTGCAAAAAGAACTAACAAATCTGTCCTGGAAGAAGTGCAGCTGGAATGCTCCTTAGTAGTAAGAATGGCCAGACTTTGTCTTGCCTACTTTGGTCATGCTATCAGAAGGGACCATTCCCTGGAGAAGGATGTCATGGTTGGTAAGGTGGAGGGTCGACAAAAGAGGGGAAGGCCCTCAACGAGATGGAATGACACATGGCTGAGGCAATGGGCTCAAATACAGCAAGGATCGTGGAGCTGGCATGGGACTGGGCGGTGTTTCATTCTGCTGAGCACAGGATCACTATGAGTCAGAGACAACTTGACAACACCTAACAACAGCATGCAAGGAAGAAAGGCACTCTGGTGGAGCAGTGCCTAAGGCATTTGACTACTAATCAGAAGGTTGGTGGTTCAAACCCACCAGTCACTCCATGGTAGGAAGACTGGGCAATGTACTTCCATAAAGATTCACCATCTTGGAAACCCAAAGGGGGTGCGGTGTAGTAAATTACTTAGTGTGGCTTTTCTACCCATAAGTCTTTGTAAACTCCAAGGTGGGAATTGCTATTAGCAACTGAGGAGATCCTGATTTTAAAGTCGCCCACCTGGGTTATTTCTGTTGGGCGTGGCACAATACAATGTTCTGGGAG
>NW_006921608.1:7844796-7851718 GCF_000298275.1 Orycteropus afer afer | reverse complement strand
CTTCCCCTTGTAGGGTTAGAGGAGGTCAGAACATGTGGCCTCCTTGTCGTTTTTGCAGGGGGTCACTATAAGTCAGAATCGACTCGATGGGAATGAGGTTTTTTCTTTTCTTTTTTGTTTTTTTGCAAGGAATAAAAAGAACTGAGACATGGAAAAATTAGAATATGTACTTTGATGAGCACATGAAAATCAGATGCCTACTGGCCCAATGTTAATTTAGAAGCGTAAGTGTTTGAAAACCTAAAGGCTAAGAAGTATGCTGAACAATCTGAAAGGTGAGATTTTTGTTGCAAGTCATAAGTTTATGGTTCATAAGTTTATAAGGCTGCAAATATTATAAAAGTAAGGAGTGTGCTAACATTTACTTAACTCTTCCTATATATCAGGTGTTTTCTTTCCACATGTCTTAGTGCCTAAGGCACTTGACTGCTCACCAGAAGGCCGGCGGTTCAAACCCACCAACCACTCCTCGGAAGGAATGTTGGGAAATCTCCTTCCACAGTGATACTGTCTCAGAAACCGAAGGAGGGGTCGCTGGGAGTCGGGTCCAACTCGATGGCACATAACAACAACAACAACAATAACATTTAACAAATGAGAAAAAAAAAATGGAGGCACAGAGAAATTAAGTAATGTTTCTAAGTTCAGAAAGCTAGTAAGCATCACAGCTGGGATACAAACCCAGGCAACAGGCTTCAGAAGCTGTGCTCTTAAACACAAGGCATACTACTGCCCACAAAGGAGCTCCCTAAGGCAGTTGGAATAATCTTAGAAACGAAGGGGAAGCTGACTCAATATAAATTCAGTGAAGACCAAAGTGGTCTATTTGGCAAGCGGGTGGGGGAGGGGGACATGGAGAGAAAGGGTACACAATCATGTAATGACACAGATGAAAAAGGTACATTTAGTTTTAACGTTTCTAAAAATTAATTCCAATTTGCTAGAAATCTATCTAGGAACTGCAAGCAGGCCTAAACTACATCTTAAAAAAAAAAAAAAAAAAAAACCAAACCCACTGCCATCGAGTTGATCCCAACTCATAGTAACCCTACAGGAGAGAGGAGAGCTGCCCCACAGGGCTTCCAAGACTGTACATCTTTATGGAAGCAGACTGCCTCATCTTTTTTCTGTGGAGTGGCTGGTGGGTTTGAACCACCAAATGCTTTAACCACTATGCCACCAGAGCTCCTTAAACTACATCTTGTTGTTGCCACTGAGTTGGCCCCGACTCACAGCGACCCCTCCTTGGATTTCTGAGGCAGTATCCCTACGGAAGTAGATTCCCCAACCTTTCTTCTGAGGAGTGGCTGGTGGGTTTGAACCACCAGCCTTCTGGTTAGCAGTCAAGTGCCTTAGGCACTATGCTACCAGAGCTCAGGCTCTCTAAAATTCAAAAGCAGATAAAAGGAAGGAGGGGTTTATAAACAGCATTCTAGAACCTGCTTTTAATAGTAAGAAGTAAGAAGAATGTATGCATACTTAAGGGTGTGGTGTTAATGGCATGGAGCTGAGTAGCAATATGGGGATGATATGAAGGCTAGTGGGGAAGGGGAAGAGTAGAGAAGTCTGGGTGACTAATGAAAAGTAGTGATATTCTTACTACACCACCGGTGCTCACCTACCTGATTAACAGCCCAGTGTAAGTAAGGGGGTCATTTGATATTGAACTGCAGTAATAGAAGGAATACAGTACCCAGAGCTTCTTACTTTTGAAGAATAGTTTCTTGGGTTCACACTACATTCTATTTTTATATTCTGAAATCCTAGAAACTCTAATGGATTCATTATCATTTAAAATATAATAAGCTTTCTTTCCCTTTTTAACTTAAAACATGGATAAAGGACTAATTATAACACTGGTCAAAAGAACTAGTAAAATCTTTAAATACATTTAGCAAGATACGAGTAACTGTAAAACAATATTAAAACCACATAGGAAAGGTACAAACAACCATTAATACCTTCTACTTTATTCATGTAACTTCATTATTTCAAAAAATTATAAACTGCTATTATATAATTGGTTTAAGTTTTATATCATTTCAGATCATTTATTTGTAAGATCTGGAAATTATAGGATAAAAAAATGAGTTATCACTAAGATGCAACTAATGGCCTCTCTTTATCCAGAGTAAAGAAGAGTGAACAAAATCAGACACATGGAAACAACTGCTCCAAGAGGACTAGTGGACCATGGGACCCTCAGCCTACATGCATGACCCTGAGACAAGAGGAAGTACACGGTGCCTGGCTACCACTGATAATCACTTGGAAAGGGATCACAATTGGACATCCTAGAAGAGCGAGACAAAAATGTGGACTAAAACTCAAAAGTATGAAAAAAGACCAGGCTAGCTGGTCTAATACAGACTGGTGAAACCCACTAGACTATGACCCCTAGTCATCCTCCAAGCCTGAACTGAACCCACTCACGTGGCTTAACTTTCAGCCAAACAATAAACAGGCCTACAAGGTGAACAACTACACCAGGAAGGTGCACTCCTTAGAACAATCAACCATGGGCGATCAGAAGGGCTAACATTTACTCAGGGAGAAAGCTCAGAAGGCAGGAATGCATAGGAAAGGAGGAGATAGGATAAAGCTAACTGTGCACAAGGAGGAAGTAGGAAGAGAGCTGTTACACTGTAGGGACTGTAACAAATGTTACAAAACAAAATGTTTATGAACTGTTGAATGGAAAACAAATTTGCTCTGTAAACTTTCACCCAAATCAAACACTCTCTCTCCACCTCACTCCCCCAAATATGTTATCAGACAAGATGTTCTTCCAGGGAATCTTGTCAATTACTTTTTATTCCTTAAAAGAAAATGCAAAATGTCATATTACAGTATTTCAACCTAAAGCTGTGGTTAAAAAAAAAAAAAAAGCCATTTTACGACAGCTGTACACTATTGTAAAATGTTACTAACTTACTGGAACCAATTAACCGCAATTCAGAAAATAAGTCCCAATTAAGGCCACAACTAAATTATTAGAGGTTTAACATAATGGAATGCTATGCAACGTTAAAGAATAATAATCTGTGAAACACCTTAGATGAACCTGGAGTACACCGTGCTGAGTGAAATTTGTCAATCACAAAATGGCAAATATTGTATGAGACTACTACTATAAAAGGTCAAGAAAGTTGTCACCAGAAAGAAACATCACTTGAGGTTACCAGGTGTGGGAAGGAAAATCCCTAACTGGAGAGGGCAGATACATATTAACTTGGTGAAAGGGAAGGCAACATACAATACGGGGAGATCAGTACAAAAGGACCAAGCCAAAGGAAGACACTGGGAAGAGAACAAGAGTTAAAGGCAACAGGTAAATACTATTACACACACCTGAAATAACCCTGAAAGAACAGTAATAATGATAATTTATAAGTGGATTATGTAGATAGACACACAGACTCAATGGGTGGGAAGCAGATGGGACTATACCCATAAATATATACAAGTTTTTTTTTTTTCGGTTGCATAAACCATTTTATTATATGCATTGATAAATACATACAGGTTTGACAGAGGATATTTCTACGTGTTGCTAGGAGCTGTCGAGTCGGCTACGCCTCACAGTGACCCATGTACAACAGAACAAATGCTGCCCGGTCCTGCGCCATCTTCACAGTCCCTGCTATGCCTGTGCTCGTCGTTGCAGCCACCGTGTCAATCCATCTTGTTGAGAGCCTTCCCCTTTTTCGCTGACCCTCCACTTTACGAAGCATGACATCCTTCTCCAGGGAATGGTCCCTTCTGACAACGTGTCCAAAGTAGGGCAGACGAGGTCTGGCCATTCTCACTTCCAAGTAGCATTCTGGCTGCACTTCATCCAGGACAGATTTGTTAGTTCAAAATCTGGCAGTCCATGGTATTTTTAGCATTCTTCGCCAATATCACAACTCAAAAGCATCAACTCTTCTTAGGTCTTCCTTATTCATTGTCCAGCTCTCATACGCATATGAGGCAACTGAAAATATCATGGCTTGGGTTAGGTGCACCTTAGTCTTCAAAGAGAGCTCTCTGCTCTCTTCAGCACTTCAAAAAGAGGTTTTTTTTTTTTTTTTTTTTTTTGCAGCAGATTGGCCAGTGCAAACATTGTCTAACGTCTTCACTGTTGCTTCCAGTAGTGGTTGATTATAGAAACAAGTAATATGAAATCCTTGACAACTTCAATCTTTTCTCTATTTCATATTTATCACATTTTCTGTATCTATCATGCTGCTTACTGGTCCAGTTGTAAGGATTTTTGTTTTCTTTATGTAGGAGCTCTGGTAGCGTAGTGCCTAAGGCACTTGACTGCTAACCAGAAGGCTGATGGTTCAAACCCACCAGCCACTCCTCGGAAGAAAGATTGGGTAATCTACTTCCATAGTGATACTGCCTTGGAAACCCAAGGGTTGCTATGAGTCGGGTCCGACTCGATGGCACATAACAACAACAACAACAATCCATACTGCAGATTGCAGTCTTCAATTTTCATCAGTAAGTGCTCCAAGTCATCCTCACTTTCAGCAAAATTGTGTCATCTGCATATCTCAGTTTGTTAATGAGCCTTCCTCTAATCCTGATGCCACGTTCTTCTTCATATAGTCCAGATTCTTGGATTATTTGCTCAGAATACAGATTGAGTGAGTATGGTGAAAGGATTGAACCCTGATGCACTTCCCTCTTGATTTTAAACCATGCAGTATCCCCTTGTTCTGTTCAAATGACAGCCTCCTGGTTTATGTACAGGTTCCTCATAAGTACAATTAAATGTTCTGGAATTCCCATTCTTCTCAATGTTATCCATACTTGTTATGATCCACCTAATCAAATGCTTTTGCATAGTCAACAAAACACAAGTAAACATCTTTTTGGTATTCTTTCTTTTCAGCCAAGATCCATCTGATGTCAGCAATGATATCCCTTGTTCCACGTCCTCCTCTGAATCTAGCTTGCATTTCTGGAAATTCTCTGTCAATATACTGCTGCAGCCGTTTTTAAATTATCTTCAGCTAGATTTTACTTGCATGTGATATTAATGATATTGTTTGGTAATTTCCACATTCTGTGGGATCACCTTTCTTTGGAATGGGTGCAAGCATGAATCTCTTCTAGTCATTTAGCCAGTTAACTATCTTCCAAATTTCTTGGGATAGATGAATGAGTGCCTCCAGCACAGTACCCTTTGTTGAAACCTCTCAGTGGGTATTCTTTCAACTCCTGGAGCCTTACTCTTCGCCAATTCTTTCAGTGCAGATTTGACTTCTTCCTTCAATACCATTGGTTCTTCATCATATGCCACCTTTGAAATGGATGAACACCGATCAATTTTTTTTTAGTACAGTGACTGTGTGTATTCCTTCCATCTTCTTTTGGTGTTTCCCGCACCATTCAATATATCTCCCACAGAATCTTTCAATACTGCAACTCGAGGCTTGATTTTTTTCCTCATTTCTTGCAGCTTGAGAAATGCTGAGCATGTTCTTCCCTTTTGGTTTTCTAATTCCAAGTCTTTGCACATTTCAGAGTCTCTTCTGACATCCATTTTGGTCTTTTCTTCCTTTCCTATCTTTTTAATGACCTTTTGCTTTCTTCATGGATGATGTCCTTGATGTCATCCCACAATTCCTCTGGTTTTCAGTCACTGATGTTCAATGCATCAAATCTATTCTTTAGAAGGACTCTAAACTCAGGAAGATATAATCAATATAGAGCATACAGGGGGCAAAGGTATGAAAACTTCTCAGCCTTAACTAAACACCTTGAGGGAATGAGCCACCACTGGGCCTGGGAATCCAGGACCATACTCTCAGGAGACATCAAGGTCAAGTGGTAAACAGAGTTCACAAAAAATATGTTCTACATCCAGCTTTGGTGAGTGACTACTGGGATCTTAATAGCTTGTGAGCAGCCACCTAAGGTGCAACTATTGGACTCTCCCTATCTAGAGCAAAGAAGAGTGAAGAAAACGAAAGATGAAAGGAAACAATTAGTCCAAAGGACTAATGGACCTCAGACTCCATGACCCTGGGACCAGAAAAACCAGATGATGGTCAGCTACCTCTACCAGCTGCTCTAAAAGGGATCACATTAGAAGGTCCTAGATAGAATGGAGAAAAACGTGGAACAAAACTCAAACTCATAAATAAGAACCCACTTACTGGTCTGACAGACACTGGTGGAACCCTGGAGACTATGGATGGCCCTTAGTCACCTTTCAAGTTTGGAACTGAATTCACTCCTATGGCTCAATTTTCAGCCAAACAGTAGACTGGCATATAAGGTAAGCAATAGTACTAAGTAGGTTCACCCTCCTTAGAACAATCAATGAAGAACAATCAACTACTCAAGATCAAAAGGGCAGTATTTATTTCCAAAGACAAAGCTCAGCAGGCAAGAAGGGATTGGAAATAAATAGGAATGGAAACCGGAAACACAGGGAAGAAATGGGATGAGTGTTGTCACATTGTGAGGAATGTGATCAATGGCATGAAACAAAATAGTTATGAATTACTGAATGGAAAACTGATTTGCTCTGTAAACTTTCACCCAAATCACAATAAAAAGTTTAAAATAAAACGCTTATATGACCAGCAGTATTCTTCGAACACTAGAATAAGAACTATAAAATGTAAACAAACAAAAGAAAGAGTGACAATTTTGATGGAATAAAAATGTTAAGAAAATAAAAGATGAATAATGCTTAACAAATTATTTCAATTTTATTATATATATATATGTATATATATATATACATACATACACACACGTCCAAAGAGGCGGTGGAAAAGCTCAATATCTTCAGCCAAAACCAGGCCAGGAGCTGACTGTGGAACAGACCATCAACTGCTCATATGCAAATTCAACTTGAAGTTAAAGACAATTAAAACAAGTCCAAGAGAGCCAAAGTATGATCTGGAATATATCC
>NW_006921608.1:7833056-7842751 GCF_000298275.1 Orycteropus afer afer | reverse complement strand
AGTGTTTCGTTCTGCTGTGCATGGGGTCACTATGAGTCGGAAACGACTCCACGGCACTTAACAACATACACACACACACACACACACATATATGTATATATATATATACACACACACACATATATATATACATAAACATACATGGCTAATTCAGTTAGGAAAAACAAGGACTATAAAAAGATCTTCCTAAAATTAGGTATTTTATTTCTTAGCTCCCAGAAATGTATCAGTTTTGTTATGATAAAGATTTCAAAGTCAAATGTAGAGTGGACTCCTGATCAAGGTAACCTCACATAGAGCTCTTAGCTCCTGCTGGAAGGCTGGAACGTTTAGAAGGTGCATCACTGGGGAACTGGGAAAACCTGATAAACCTCTTATGTAAAAATTATTTACTTGAGAACATCTGTTCCTATCAGCAATGAAAAACTCTTTTTAAAATTTCAAGCTACTTTTACCTAATTGTAAAGGAAAACCAATTCTCTTATTCTTTGAAATGTCACAACTCTAAGCCATGAATTGAAAAGAGAAGCAAACAATCCTATTTCTGTACAGTTTGGGAAAAACAGAAGGTTGAGACTTCAACAGAAACATGGCAAAAATAAATAAATAAATAAAAAGGAAAAAGTGATCATACCCAAGGTTAAGTTCTCTTATATAGTAGTAGACAGTGGTGTATACTGGTAAATTCTGTTCGAAAACAATCTATGGGGAGGTTTCTACAGTCATTGTATTACTTATGATCTTTGATACAATATTTCTACTTCCAGAAATCTGGAAGTGAGAAATGAGAAAATGGTGAGAAATATTGTGAGAAAATATTCTTATAAATAAAAGCAGGTAGAATTATATTAAGATGTACCCTCTAGTATGATCCAGACTACAAAAAGCCCATTGGAAACAACCTACAAATATGTTTAAGAACATTATCACTTAAGGGAAATTTTTACATAGGCTTTAAAATAACAGCTATGAAGACCAATGAGAAAAATAAAATGCACTCTATAAAAAGGGAAATAGAAAGGGCAAGAAACAAAATTTGGTATAATCCAAATGCATATACAATTATATTTAACGTATGCACATACAAAGGACAAATGAACTAAATTAAAATGTTATCATTAATTATATTAAAAGGTAAGATTAATAGGTGATTTTCTTAATCTTCTTGTGGTTTTTCAATTTTACTACACATTTAATAAAACTTGTAATTATGAATAAATAAAATTTGTGAAAACAAGCAAAAAACCTGATTAGAAAAAACATCAAGGACAGGTCATAATCATGTTATTTCTACAAGTACTCTAATTCAAATCATTATTAGATTGTAGAGTAAAATTCAGTTTAAAGTAAAGTACATATTTTAAAAATAAAATATATTTGTTGAAAGTATGAGAAAGGCCTTAACCTGACCTAGAAAGTTTTACTGCATGTAGCAGATAAGCATTAATTTTGACAAATTACTATGTAAAAACTTAAGACATTAAAAAAAATTAGACATTTAATTTAGACATTTTAAATAATAGCCTTTCCTACTCTCTCATAAGGAGCTATGGTAGCATAGTGCCTAAGGCACTTAACTGCTAACCAGAAGGCTGGTTCAAACCCACCAGCCACTCCTTGCAAAGAAAATGGGGCAATCTACTTCTGTAGTGATACTGCCTCGGAAACCCAAGGAGGGGCTGCTGTGAGTCAGGCCCAACTCGACAGTACGAAACAACTCTCTCGTATATACAAATACATACTGGGGAGTTTCTATGATACCCAAGGAGGGGTTACTTTGAGTCAGATTTGACTTGACGAAACTAGTTTGGGTTTTTTTTTTGTTTACTAACTAAAAGACTGGAGGTTCAAGGCCACCCAGTGGCATCCCAGAAGACAAGCCTGGAGATCTACTTCTTGAAAAATCAGCCACTGAAAACCCTGTGGGGTATAGTTCTACTACTGACACACATGGGGCTGCCACGAGTCGGAATCGACTTGATGTCAACAAGTTATTACACTCTACCAAACATTACGTCCCTACAGCATCACACTGGCCAAAGAAAAATGGATGGTCTGTATACCCAAAAGCATCTTTTTGAGACAGCATCCATTTATTTTTATCATGGTATAATCAGAATGTATTTATTATTATTATTCTCATTCCATAAATTTTATAAGACTACATTTTAAGAAAAATATCAACCTTTAATAAAGTTTCACTGACCTATTTTATTGACACACAAATACATTTAATTAAAATATCAAGTTTAAAGTATAGGTCTAGTAGTATTCAGAAGTAGGAAAAAAATAAGATTTAAACACGTAAAATATTTTTTACATAAATTGCTGAATTTTTTAATTGCTGAACTATTTTTTCAAGTAGGAATTTAAAAGATTGCAATGCTTACAAGAGCCTAGTAGTTTAATTGCAAGCAAACATAAAAACAAGATGTAGAAGCTAATCTTGATGTCTTGAAATAAAATTCAGAATTTAACACTAAGTCTGTCCAAATTCCCACTAAGTTCTCATACTCCACCTAAACCTGCATAGCTGGGCAAACCACCATTTTACAAATGATCAATGCACATTACAAAATCATGCATGGGTGAAAAACTCACTGAAAGTTCAAGAATGGCCAATTGGATTTTAATGTAATAGAATACAAAAGGTTCACTAATATGATTACAGATTTTACATTACAGCTGACCTTTAAGAGCTATCACTTGCTGAGTTTTAGTGTAATTCAAAGAAGAATATTCACAATTACCTGAAAATTCTATTAAAAATTCCGTTGTTTTTCAATTATATATTGGTGACAGGCTGGACTGTCTTCCTATATGTCAGTGAGAACATGTCGCCAAAGACTGAATGCAGAAAGATATGAGAATCCTGCTATCTTTTTACAAACATTAAACAACGCAAAATTATAAAACTGTGCTATTCTTTTTTCAAAATTCAATTGAATTTAATTTTTGTCATTCTCATTAATGTTTTTATTTTGGAAAATATACTTTTCATAACATTACATTATTTAAAATAAAGTATTTATTACTATTATTTTCAAATAAGTTAATACATTTTTATTTAATTTCTCAATTTTAATTTCTAATACAGTAAATACTGATAGATTAACGCCCAAATATGCAAAGATTCTTTAAGTCTTTAATAATTTTTGAAAGCTTAAAAGTGGTCCTAACGCCAAAAATTTCGACTAACACTAAATTAGACAGAACATTTTGGTTCTTTCAATTAATGTATGTCTTAAAACAAATCTTCTTACTTCACTTATGCCTCAGAAGAAAGTAATCATAATTCTCATTAGCTACTCAGAGTAGAAAGAAAAAGGGAGAAAAGTAGGTTACTATAATACTGTATTTCTAGTTGATGCACATAATTATATGCTATTTGAAAGCATATGAAGGTCAAATAAACGGTAAAGAACTGATGAAGGGGCTACTGAGGCAACCGCTTTTCATTCTCAGGACACCGACCTGTCAATGTGTTTGCTAGGGCATACTAACTTATAGATTGTTGGTTAAGTCCATCAACTTTCTGAATATAAAGTTAGACATAAAACAAAAGAACAAACTGACAGTTTTGCTTTATGTGAGGAAAAATTACCAAACCAACCATGAGATGACACAAAAAAATAAATTAGTGGCTGATAGTACCAAATACACTGTGCAACTTTTCTTTTTAATTACACAAAAGTTATAAAGAATGTAGGGAAATACTCAGGACCATAGTACTGGGGGGCACCAGACTCAATTGGCACAACAAAATACATAAAAGCCCTGTTACGCTTCCTACATTGATGAGTAGCAACTGGGGTCTTAAAAGCTTTCAAGCAGCCATCTAAGATGCAGCTAACGGTCTCTTAGCATCGGAAGCGAAGAAGAGTGCAAAAAAACAACAGCATTTGGAAGCAATCAGCCCTAGGACACGATGGCTTTCGAGACCAGAACTAGATGGTCCTAGCTACCAATGCCAACCACTCAGGAAAGGATCAAATCTGGAGATCCTGGATAGAGTGCGAGGAAAAGGTGGAACAAAATCCAAAAACTCAATAATGACCAGAATTCTGGTCTGATGAAATCTGATGAGAACCCCAATACTATGGCCCTGGTATACATTCTGCGTCTGGAATAAAACACACCCCCAGATGCTGGCTCTCAGCCCCATAGTTAACAAAATGTACACGCAGACCACTCAACCCAAGATGACACACCCACATATTCTATGGTAATACATCCCTTAGAGCAATAGACCACGGGGCACCAAAGGACCAATATTCAAAATGAGGAGTGCAGGACAAACGGGAGTGCATGAATATGGGAGGCACGGGGGGAGGGTTGTGGGGTGGGAAGGGGAGGAGACTGGGTTGGAGTTGGACATGGTGAATGGCGAATTAAACGAAATGTACACGTAGCGTTGAATATAAAACAAGCTAAAAAAAAAATGTAGGGAAATAATAAGATTAAAAAAATCCACTCATTAAATTCCAACTCATAGTGACCCTATGGGACAAAGTAGAACTGTCCCATAGGGTTTTCATGGCTGTAAATCTTTATGGAAGCAGAGTACCTCATCTTTCTCCCACAGAGCAGCTGGTGAGTTTGAACTGCTGACCTTTTGGTTAGCAGCTGAATGCATTAACCACTACACCTCCACAGCTCCTTTAAAGTAACAGTAAGAAACCCTATCTCAGTATATACAAAAATAATGTCCCTTCTCTCCTAATGAAAATAGTAATATGGCCTTCTAAGTCAGTTAAAAATGAAAATTTTTATACTTGAAGACATTATTAAGTTATAAAAGCTTAGATGAGTGGAAAAAATGCATTCACTACAACAAGTTTCTCTATTTCATGGATACAATAGGTTGTTGGGTTGCATTTTAACAGCAAATAAATTGTGCACTCATGTACAAAAGTTTTAATGTAAGGTAGCATTTCATGTAAAAATCAAGCAAAATGCTTAACTTAATTTCTAAGTCTCTAATGCTAGGAATTGAATTCAAAATCACATTTTTATAAATTTCATTTTATATACCTTTGTATGAAAAGAAAATAGTAATTCAACTTGAGCTAACTTTTGTCTTGGTTCAATGTTTGTATGAAAATATAATTATGCAGTCTGTTTAGAAAAGCATAATCAATCCATGGGCATGCAAGTATCAATTTTATCTTATGAGAATTTCTCCATGTTCCAGTTGCTTCATTCCTTATTACATGCTGCAAAAAGCAGTAATAATTTTTATAGCCAAATATCACTTCATAAGATACCAGGTGGCTTTCAACATTTACCATATAAGTCATGCATGAAATTTAAACATTACAAAAAATGACTTACCGGCTGACACTCCTGAAATATGTACATTCTCAGAATGTTCCGCAAGAGCACCGTGTCCTAAAATTAAACATAATGAATAAACTCATTTCCACAATAAAATTTACAAATATTTTTCAGACCCTGCCTTTAAAAGAAAAACAACTACACTGAACTATTTTTAATATTCATAAACTAAATTTACATCTCTCCTACTAATCTCTGAAATGATACTATGAAGCCAAAATTCATAATAGTAGTAGGGAAAACAAAACATTCTGGAAATTAAGACAATATGCAAAGGTCAAATATCTAATAGGTCTGGTTAATACCAGAAAAGAATTTCCTATCAAGTTAATAATCAAATGGGAGCTTAGTACTATTACCAGAAAGAGAGACTACATGCCCTTAAAAGCAGTGTTCCTCTAACAATATGCTTCATCTGCCTACAGTGTGCTTCTGTCTAGAGCTCTACATCTTGTCACTCAAAACAAAAAGACTTGTACTGTTCTTTAAATTTTTCAGTCTTTCATCACTAATAATTCTCACATTTTTAAGAGCAAGGGCAGAATTATATCCTCTTTGGAAGCCCCTGCTTTATTATTTGTCCCAGCACAAACGTGAGCAGGTAGAAGCATTCAAACAACTTAGGGAAATGAGTTACTGAGGGTCACCTAATAAAAGTACCACTTAAAAAAAAACTCTCCTTGAAAGTACTAAGGGTATTTATTTACTTAATCAAATTATTATGAATAATGTCCCTTCAAGCATTTATTTTTGTAACTCTGTATACTACTATTACTGAAGAATAAAATAACAGTGATAAAACAACATTTTTAGTTCAACTACAGGTATAGGTTCTAAAACAAAAAGATACATTGTTTCTTTTCATTAAGAATGGTACAATGGCAATACAGACATAATATATAAACTATACTGAGTACAAAATATATTTAATTACAATTATTTTAAAGTACTGGGTATTAAGTCCATATAAGCCACAATTTATATGTTTCCAATCATGTAAAATGCTCCATTCATGGAATTGAAGCTACTAGAAAACCCTTGTCTCCTGCTTTACCGTACAAAACTTACAAAAACAGCTAGTGTAAACAGAACGACATAAGAAATTGATTCAATAAAACAAACTAACAAGGGTTGGCAGAGATGAGTATAAATTGCCTGAACTCTTGCTACTAGCATGCAGGCCAGCAGTACTGGCGGCATCCTTGGGAGCACAGTATCAGAATCTGCATTTTAACAAATCCCTCCCCACACATACACTCAGTGATTTGTATGCACATGAATGTTGGAGAAGCACTGGCTTACACCTTCCACATATGTATTATACACCATTACAAATTATAGTTGTGTAACTCGGGTTCATAAGAGTGCCAATATCCTTTACATACCATGTTAATTATCCTCAGTGGAGTTTCAATGTTAAATGTACTTTATACAAAATTTTTTTTTTTCAAATTCAAGAAACAAAATAAAGATAGGCAGAAGGAAAATGATAGCATAATGTAGTTTATTTTATTTATTTTTTTAATTGTGATTTCAGTGAAAGTTTAAAGAGCAAATTTACTTTCTATACAGCAGTTCACACATGTTGTTTCATGACATTGACTACAATTTACCCCAATGCAACAGCTCCCCTTCCACTTCCTCCTGATAGTTAACTAACCTCTTCCCTGTGTCCACCCCTCCATGCACTCCTGCCCCCTGAACTGTCTCCCTGTGCATAAACAGCCCTTCTTTCTCCCGTGATTGTTCTCTCCAAGGAATATATCTATACCTCAGGTAAACGTTCAAATCATATGCCTGTCTTTTGTTTGGCTGGAAGCCACAGGTGTGGGTTCAATTCCAGACCTGAAGGGCAGCTAGGGACCACAGTCTCAGTGGTTCCACCAGGCTCTATCAGACCAGCAAACCTGGTCCCCCCCTCCTTTTATTTTTCCCAAAATGATTTTGAGTTTTGTTCCACATTGTTCTCCCTCTCTATTCAGGACCTCCTACATAGATTCCCCCTCCGAGTGGTTGACAGTGGTAGCCAGGCACCTTCTGGTTCTGGTCTCACAGTCATATAGGCTGAGGATCGCATGGTGTACCAGTCGCAAGGACTAACAGTTTCCATGAATCTTTGGTTTTCTTCATTCTTCTTTATTCTGGATGAGGAGAGACCCATTCATTGCATCTAGGTGACTGCTTGCAAGCTTTTAAGATCCCAGTCACTATTCGCCAAAGTAGGAGGTGGAACAATGTTTTGTGTAGTACATTATGCCAATTGAGCTTGATGTCCCCTGTGATTATGGTCCCAAGCCCACAGGATCAACTACTAGCTCCCTCTGGGTAGCTGGCTGTAACTAAGAAGTGACTACAACCTTGTCCCTTGTCAGGTCTACTATACCCCTGGGAATTCTTACAGAACACACAAATACACTTGTAGGACCACTGTCTGCTAACCCTATACATGGTCTTGGGTACATTCCCTGCTACATAAACATACCTAATAGTTCAGCCTGTCCACCCATCTATCCACCCGTATACCCATGTTTACCTTCACTGACAACGCGCTACTGTATGTGCAAAAGGGTTCATCTTTGTTGTCTGTACCTCTCATGTACCTCTCTCTGTCTTCCTCTTCCTCAATGCCACCATGTTGATCATTCACATTTGGTACACTGCCCTTCTCTTCACTCAAATCAATACTTATGTCTACCTATCTAACAGTGTTCCCTCCCCTCCCCTCCCACCCCTGGTAACCGACAAAGAAAATTTCCTTCCATATATAAACCGTTCTTTGACTTTTACAATAACATACTAATACACTATTTGTCCTTCTGCGATTGACTTATTTCACTCAGCATAATGTCCTGCAAGTTCATCCATGTTATGCGGTGTTTTGCAGATTCTACGTTAGTCTTTAGGATTGCAAAGTATTCCATTCTGTGTATGTATCATAGTTTGGTTATCTATTCCTCAGTTGAAGGACACCTATGTTGTTTCCATCTTTTGGCTATAGTAAATAGTGCTGCGATGAACATGGGTGTGCATATGTCTGTTCTTGTCATGGCTCTCGATTCTTTAGGATATATACCTAGTGATGGAATGGCTGGGTCAAATGGTATTTCTAATTCCAATCTTTTAAGGAATCACCATACTGCTTTCCACAGTGGTTGTACCATTTTACAGTCCCACCAGCAGTGTATGAGAGTCCCAATCTCTCTGCATCCTCACCAGCATTTCTTGTTTTCTGTCTTGTTGAACTTTGCTGCTAGTGCTGGGGCAAGATGGTATCTCATTGTTGTTTTGATTTGCATCTCTCTAATGGCTAATGATCATAAGCATTTCTTCATATGTTTGTTGGCCGCCTGAATATCCTCCTTGGTAAAGTGTCTATTCATGTCTTCTGCCCATTTTTTAAAATGGATTATGTCTTTTTATTATTGAGGTGTTGGAATTTTCTATAAATTCTAAAGATAAATCCCTTGTCAGATATGTCATTGCCGAATATTCTTTCCCAATTTGTAGGTTCTCTTTGGGCTCTTCTGAAGAAGTCTTGGGAAGCACGTAAAAAAATTAATTTTTAGAAGGTCCCATTCATCTAGCTTCTCTTTTGCTGTTTGTGTACTTTGGGTTATGCTTGATAAGTCTATTTTTGCCATATATTGCTGTTGTTGTTGTTGTGTGCCATCGAGTTGGACCCAACTCATAGTGACCGCTCCTTGGGTGTCTGAGGCAGTATCACTACGGAAGTAGATTGCCCCATCTTCCATATATTAGGGCCCCTAAATTTGCCCCTAGTTTTTCCTTGAGGAACTCTGTAGTTTTAGGTCTCATATTTAAGTCTTTGATCCATCTGGAGTTAATTTTTGTGTATGGTGTGAAATACAGATCTTGCTTCATTTTTCTGTGAATGAATATCCAGTTTTGGCAGTACCATTTACTCAACAAATCTTCTCTTCCTCATTTAATGGATTTAGGCCCTTTGTCAAAGATCAGCTGACCATAGGTCGATGGATCTATTTCTGAGCTCTCAGTTCTATTCCATTGGTCTATGTGTCTGTCATCGTACCAATACCCAGCAGTTTTCACTACTGTGGCTATATAGTAGGTTTTGAGATCCAGCAGTGTGAGACCTCCTACTTTGTTCTTCAATAGGGCTTCGCTTATCTGGAGTCTCTTTCCTTTTCATATAAAGTTAGTGATTGGTTTTTCCATATCCTTAAAAAATGTTGATGGGATCTGGATTAGGATTGCATTGCATGTATAGATTGCTTTGGGTAGAAGTGACATTTTCACAACATTCAATCTTCCCATCCATGAGCATGGTGTGTTCTTCCATTTATGTAGATTTCTCATGGTTTCTTGAAGTAGTTTTT
>NW_006921608.1:7808287-7831567 GCF_000298275.1 Orycteropus afer afer | reverse complement strand
GTTTTCATTCTCATTTGATTCAAGGAATTTTTCAATTTCACTTTTCATTTCTTCTCTTACCCAGTCTTTCTTAAGGAGGGTACTGTTCAGTTTCCATATATTTACTCTTTTTCCATTGATCTTCCTATTGTTGATTTGTAATTTGACAGCACTGTGATCTGAGAAGATGCTTTGCAGTATTTCAATGTTTTTAAATTTATGAAGGCTTGCTTTATGGCCTAACATAGGGTCTATAATGGAAAATGTTCCATGTGCACTGAAAAAGAATGTATATTGTGCTGCTGTTGGGTAAAGTGCTCTATAGATGTCTATAAGGTCAAGTTGGTGGACTGTATTGTTTAGCTCTTCTACATCTTTGTTGAGTTTCTTTCCAGTTGTTCTATCTTTCATTGAAAGTGGTATATTAAAGTCTCCCACTATAACTGTGGAGTCATCTATTTGCCTTTTCAACTCTTTTAAAGTCTGATTTGTATATTTTGGGGGTCTTTCATTGGGTCCACAGATGTTTATTATGGTTATATCTTCTTGTTCAATTGTGCCTTTAATCATTATATAATGTTCTTCCTTGCCTCGTATGGTGGTTTTTGTCTTAAAGTCAATTTGATCAGAAATTACTATTCCCACTCCTGCTCTTTTACGGTTGCCATTTGCTTGATATATCTTTTTCTAACCTTTGATTTTTAGTCTATTTTTGGCTTTGTCTCTAAGGTGTGTCTCTTGTAGACAGCATATTGATGGGTTTGGTTTTCTTATCCAATCTGCAACTCTCTGTCTCTTGAGTGGTGCATTTAATCCATTAACATTCAGTGTAATTATCAGCAAGTATGAATTGGTTGCTGTCATTTTGTTGTGTTTTTTCATGGTGTCCCTGGTTTCTTTGTTCCATATTATTTTCTGTCTGAGTCATTATGTTTATGAATTGTGTTATCATTTCCTTTGTTGCTGTTGTTTTAGTATTTGCTGAATATTTGTGCTTGTCTTCTTTTTTACTGTGATGTGAAGGTTACCCTGGGATTTATAATTTTCTCCCCAAGTTTGGAATAGTCCATTCTATCTTGCAACTCTCTTGACTTCCTCACCATTTAGAAGTTCTGTAACTACACAGTATTTTCCCTCTTTTTGGTTTGTAGTTGTCCTCATTTGCCAAATTGAAGTCTCTGGTTCCCTGTTTAGAATCCTGTACGCTTATTTTACTTTGGATATGACCATAACTGTGCTTTCTGGGTTATGTCATCTTGTGTATTAACGGTCAGTTGTTGTTTGCTATTTTTGGTTCTCTGTTCAAAGGACTCCCTTTAGTATCTCTTGTAAGGTTGGTCTGGTTTTAACAAATTCTCTTAGTTCCTGCTTATCTGGAAATATCCTAACTTCACCATCATATTTGAGGGGCAATTTTGCTGGGGATCTCTGGTGGCGCAGTGACTGAGGCATGTGACTGCTAACCAGAAGGCTGGTGGTTCAAACCCACCAGCCACTTCTCAGAAGGAAGATGGGGCAATCTACTTCCGTAGTGATACTGCCTTGGAAACCCAAGGAGGAGTCGCTATGAGTTGAAATCAACTTGACGGCATATTACAACAACAACAACATGTATTTCTTGGTTGAAAAATTTTCTCTTTCAGGATTTTATATATACCATCTCATTGCCTTCTCGCTTGCACGGTTTGCTGAGAAATCAAAGCTTATTCTTACTGGTTGTCCTTTGTAAGTTAACTTTTGTTTTTCCCGTGCTGCTTTCGGGATTCTGTCTTTGTCTGTGGTTTTAATGAGTTTGATGATGATATGCCTTGGTGATTTTCTTTTGGGGGTCTATCCTGTTTGGGGTTCATTGACTTCCTGAATGACTTCCATCATATCAAGGGAAGTTCCCTTCCAAAAAATCTTGGAGAATTTTCTCAGTGGTTTTATTTTTCTCTTCCTGTTCTGGAATTCCGACGACATGTAGGTTATTCCTTTTGATGGTATCTCACATGATTCTTAGGCTTCATTTTGTTTTGATCTTTTTTCTGACTGATCCCTTTCTAAAGAAGTATTTGTTTTCTATCTCATTAATTCTGTCTTCCATTGCATCAGTTCTACTCCTTTGCTCTTCCAATGTGTTATCTATCTATTTCTGACAATTTAGTATTCATCTTTTGGATTTCTATCTGTGGATTTAGAATCATTTCTAATTTTTCATTTATTTTGTCATTTTGTTCTTATGTTTTCTTCCAAAATTCTTCTAGGGATTTGTCTGTGTTTTCCTTGATCTGTCTCTCAATCCTTTGAAGATACCTAAATATAATTCTTTTGAATTCCTTATCAGGGAGTTCCAATGCTGTTTCTTCCTCAGGGATGTGTTCTGGGTCTGTATCCTGCTCCCTTGTTTCTACCACTTTATCCTGCTTCTTTGTGTGGACTGTGATGGTCTGCTGCCTCTGAGACATTGTTGTACTTAGATCCTTGTTAAATGTTTGTGAAGAGCAGCTAAGGGTGAGTCAGGCTCTTCTTGGTGGTTATTTATCATAGACCCGTTGGTGGAGAAGGAGGTGGTGACTCTCATTCAGTAAGTGAAGCTGCAGGAGGTGTGGGTGTAGTTGTCCTATGGGGATTGTTGCTGTCTCCCACTCAGTTAGGCAAAAATAACAATTGAATAACCATCAAAAAAGTAAAAGCAAATGGACAAAAAACACACCATGTAATCACATAGGAACAGTAACCAAAAAAGAGAAAAAGGAAAAAAACAAAACAAAACAAAAACCACCACAATATCTGGGGAAAGGTCAATAAGAGAAAAAAGTAAAGAAGGAGAATAATGAAGAAAAAAATGGGAAAAACACAAAAAGAAAAACAAGGAACAGGGTTACTCACAAGAAAGAAAAAAAAAAAAAAAAAAAAAAAAGGAACCAGGAACAGGGAAAAGAAAAAAAGCTGAAAAGTAGAACCTGGGAATAAAGAATAAAGAATAATAAAAAGGACAAAAGTGATAATAATAGTAGTAGTTTTAAAACAGACAAAAACAAACAAACTAGAAAAAAGAAAAAAAATCTGGTTAGGGTGGGACAGGGTACCCAGGCTCCATCAGAGCACAAAGAATGGTATGGAATTCCTGCCAGCCTAGAAGGTGGGTGGGAATGAGGGATGGCTGCACGTCCGTTCACCAAGAGGGTGTGATATATGAGAGTAATAAAACTCATAGCAATCCCTCCTTGGGTTTCCAAGGCAGTATCACTATGGAAGCAGATTGCTCGACCTTCCTTTTGAGGAGTGACTGATGCGTTTGAAACTGCCAGCCTTCTGGTTAGCCGTCAAGTGCCTTAGACACTATGCTACCAGAGCTCCTGGTTGTACCTTAAGAACTAAATTTTTAATATTCCTGAAGTTTAATTTAATTAACTAAATTTCAGTAGCCACACGTGGCAAATGACTACTACACCTCAAGTGCAGTCTAAATCCAATGAAAAATGTACAGGAAAAGCTGTGACACATGAAGATTTTAAGTTAAACTATGGAGGTACAGGAGCCCTGGTGGCACAGTGGTGAAAGTGCTTGGCTGCTAACCAAAAGGTTGGTGGTTTGAACCCAACAGCTGCTCCGCTGGAGAAAGATGTTGCAGTCTGTTTCTGCAAAGATTTAAACAGAAATCCACAGCCATGGAGTTGATTCGGACTTAGCATCACCCGATACGATACAGCAGAACTGCCCCTACGGTTTCCAAGGCTATACAGCCTTACAGAAGCAGAATGCCTCATCTTTATCTTACAGTGCAGCTGGTGGGTTCAAACCAGCGACCTTTTGGTTAGCAGCTGAATGCTTTAACCACTGTGCCACCAGAGTTCCTCTTAACAAATACACTGTAAGGTAAAAAAGACACAGAGAGACGAAAGATAGAAAGAAAGGGAGGGAGAAAAGAAAAGGAAAAGAAAAGGTTGTGCTGCGTGTGTGTGTGCGTGTGTGTGTGTGTGTGGGGGGTGTATACCCATAGATTGAAAAAGGCTTAAGGGAAGTATCCAACAATTACATGTACTTTATTTGGATTCTTATTCAAAAATATTAATGACATTCATAAGACTGTAAATGTGAGCCTTTTTTTTTCACAAAATCAAAGGAAAAATTAACAACTGTTCCTGGGGATGATAATGGCCTGGTACTTAAGATTTAAGTTAAAACACCCTTATCTTTTAAAGATGCATTCTAAAATATTTATGGATGAAATGACAGGATGTCTGAGATTTTCTTCAAAATAATGAGGGAGGAAGAATTTAATAGGGTTATAAATATGGTAAGGGTAGCCCTGGGATAATGATTGTTGGGGCAAGATATTTGGTATACAAGGTTAAGTATGTTATCCTATTTACTTTCGTAAATATTCTACATTCCTCATGACAAAACATTTATTAAAAACTAAAAAAAAGATCTCTCAGTGTATTATGCTATTTGCATGGTACACAAAATGCTCTGAATTAGAGACTTCTGCAAATTATTTATGTGTCCTAAAAATGTGTAGGCGTCTTAAGATCAGGTGGTTTTTTTTTTTTATTTTATGCATCTTTTTATTCCGTTTAATGTCTTAACTAAGCATCTTATATATGCAAAGTATATCAAATAAAATCCTCCCCATAATTATTACAACTCTGAACTTCTTCCTATATATTTAACTTTATAGACAGCACTGTAAGGAACCCTATAGATAATTCATGTGATAAATTATGTGAGAAGAAAATGAGGGCAAAGAGCTCAAAGCACAGGTCCTAGAATCTTCAAATCAGACATGCAGTAGCCTGGCCATTATTTTTTATTTGTGAAGAAGATATATGCATAGACAGCAAAGCCAGGCAAATGCTTTACTACCAACGAGGTTTTGCCCCAAGCTCTCAAATAAAACCCACTGCCATCAAGTTGATTCTGACTCACAGTGAGCACATAGGACAGAACAGAGCTCTCCCCACAGAGTTTCCAAGGCTATAAATCTTTACAGAAGCAAACTGCCACATTCTCTTTAGAGCAGAGCTGGTGGCTTCAAACTGCCATCATTTTGGTTACCAGCTGAATGCCTTAAACACTGTGCCACCAGAGCACCTAGCCCTCAAATAATCTGCTAAAAAGATAACCTTGATAGCTCATTTTGCCTAGGTTATACTCTGGTGGTATGGTGGTTAAAGCATTGGGCTGCTAACCAAAAGGTCCATAGTTAGAAACCACCAGTTGCTCAGTGGCAATCTGCTTCCATAAAGATTTACAGCTTTGGAACCACTTTAGGGCAGTTCTACTCCATCCTTTAAGGTCACTATCAGCCAGCACTGGCTCAACGGCAGTGGGCTTGGTTTTTCTGGGTATAAGTAGGCAGGAAAGAACACTTGTGGCTCAATGATTAAACTCTCAGCTGCTAACCAAAAGCTTGAGGTTCAAACTCACCCAGCTGCTCTGTGGAACACCTAGTGATCTGCTCCTATAAAGATTACAGCATAGAAAACCCTACAGGGCAATTCTATTTTGTCACAGGGGGCACTATAAGTTGAAACCTACTTGATGGCACCTAATAACAACAACATTCATAGGCAGACCTGAGATCTAGAACCAAAGCAGGTACAGTGGCCACTTTCTAATTTCGCAAATTCACCAGTCTTGGCCCTCTGCTTCTTAGAATGCCAAAGTGAAGAAAAGGCCAGACTTCGGGAAAGTCCACTAAAATGCACAAACTAGACGTGTGCAAGGCATAATGAGTCCAAGTTCCTTCTTTGCAGCTTTCTTGGGGCAAGTAGTGGTGGTTCTTAAATGTAAGCAGAGAAAAGTCCTACACTAAAGAATATCAAGACAGGGAAGAACCATATTCCTACCACTGGGTCCCAGTGAATGATCTTCACTTGAAGAATCTATTTCAACACCCTTCTACTTTGGAGAGGAGCTCTGGTGGCACAGTAGTAAGGCATCTGGCTGCTAGCCAGGTCAATGGTTCAAACCCACCAGCTGTTCCAGAGGAAAAAGATGAGGCAATATAAAGATTCACATTACAGCCTTGGAAATCCAATAGGAATTGCTATGAGTCAGAATGGACGTGATGCTAGTGGGTGGGTTCTACTTTAGAGAGGTTACAGGGAATATCTTCAAACCCTTGGACATGCAGTCTCGATGTCTCTCCAAAGCTTTACTCTTCTCAATAACATCTACCACATCCCCTATACCTCATTATTTCAAGTGACAGGAAAAATCACTTCTTGTAATTCAAGAAATTCCATCTATGAGCACTTGTGTTAGAAAATCTTTCTGTAGAAACGTCTGAAGGAATTACCTAGACTATCTTTTTTAGGAATTGGGTTCACAACTGAAAAGTCCAGTTATTCCATCATGTAATAATTTTTCAAGTATTTTGACACAATCCCAGGAGTAACTGATATTCCCACCTGAAGGTCCAGGAAGTTGAGACTCAACAGTTAAACCAACAAGTGTAATCTCATAGCTACTGAGGAACAGAATCTAGTATACAACACTAGGGTCTTATGTCACCAAGACTAGAAGATGTAGAAGCATTCTTGATAGATGCTTCTCTGTTGATGATGTCTAGATATAGTGCAGTAAGAGAAAACCAAAGGCATGTTTACTTACATTAACCAAGGTATGAAAGAATTTTAAGAAGATGAGTTGGCAACTATTGTCAAAAGCAAACCAAAAGGCAAGACAAAAATCTAATATAGTATGATAGCATGGTGATAAAATGGAATGTATATGAGCCTTGACATCAAAGAGTCTTGAATTTGACTCCTGCTTTCCCTACTGTTCATATGTGTTAAGTAAATGCCACAATACATTTCACTTCTACATACTTCAATATGCATCGCTAAATATATGGACATTCTCTTATATAACTAATGCTGTTATGCTAAAAGTCAGTAATTATCTTAGGTATTATTTAATATAAAAAACCAGTTGCTGTCACTTCTGACTCATGAAGACCCCATGTGTTTCACAGAACTGTACTCTTTAGGGTTTCAATGGCTGTGACCTTTGGAAGTAGACCATCAGACTTTTCTTCTGAGGCACCTCTGGGTAGATGAGAACCACCAACCTTTCCGTTAGTAGCTGAGCACATAATGGTTTGCAGTACCCAGGGACCTTATCTAACATAAACCAAAAACCAAGCCTGTTGCTATCAAGCGAATTCCAGCTCATAGTGACCCAGTGTGTTACAAAGTAGAACTGATCGCTACAGGATTTTCAAGGCTAGCAAGGATATCAAGATGCATAACCTTAAATTCTACAGGCAGAATCATAAAGTAGCATAATCTCTTTTGAAAACACAAACCCTGGTTCTAATTATGTGGCCTAAAGAAAATTATTTAATTTCTCTGCGGCTGGTTGTTGTTGTCATCAATTCTGACTCAGAGCAACCCTACGTAGAACCAAATTAAACAGCGCCTGGTCCTGGGCCATCCTCACAATCCTTTCCATGCTTGAGCCTGTTTTTGCAGCCACTGTGTCAACCCTTCTAGTTGAGTGTTCCCTCTTTTCTCTGACCGTCCACTTTATGTAACATGATATCCTTCTCCAGGGACTGGTCCCTTCTGACTACATGGCCAAAGTAGGTGAGACGAAGTCTGGCTATTCTTGCTCCTATGGAGCAGTCTGGCTGCACTTCTTCCAAGACAGATTTGTTCATTCCTCTGGCAGTCCATGGTATTTTCAATATTCTTTGCCAACACCACAATTCAAAGGCATCAATTATTCTTCAGTCTTTCTTATTCACTGTCCAGCTTTCACATGCATAATGAAAATACTATGGCTTGGGTTGTTGTTGTTGTTAGATGCCATCAAGTCAGACCCGACTCACAGGGACCCCTCCTTGGGTTTCCAAGGCAGTATCACTACGGAAGTTGATTGCCCAACTTTCCTTCCGAGGAGTGGCTGATGGGTTTGAACCGCCAGCCTTCTGGTTAGCAGTCAAGTGTCTTAGGCACTATGCTACCAGAGCTCCCATGGCTTAGGTTGTTGTTGTTGTTGTTGTTGTTATATGCCGTCGAGTCGGCCCCGACTCATAGCGACCCCTCCATGGGTTTCTGAGGCAGTATCACTACAGAAGTAGGATTGCCCAACCTTCCTTCCGAGGAGTGGCTGGTGGGTTAGGCAGACCTTAATCTTCAAAGCAACATCTTTGCTCTTCAACACTTTAAGAAAATCTTTTGCAGCAGATTTTCCCAGTGTAATACGACATCTGATTTCTTTACTGCTGCTTCCGTGGGTGTTGACTGTAGATCCAAGTAAAATGAAATCTTTGACAACTTCAATCTTTTCTCCATTTATCATGCTGCTGCTTACTGGTCAGTTGTGAGGATTTTTGTTTTCCTTATGTTGAGGTGTAATCCATACTGTACACTGCAGTCTCTGATCTTCATCAGTAAGGGCTTCAAGTCATCTTCACTTTCCCAATCAAGATTTTACCATCTGCATATTGCAGGTTGTTAATGAGTCTTCCTCTAATCCTGACGCCACGTCACTGATATAGCCCAGCTTCTCTGATTATTTGCTCAGTATACAGCCTGAGTAAGTATGGTGCAAGGTTACAACCCTGAAACGTACCCTTCCTGATTTTAAACCATTCAGTAACCCTATGTTCTGTTTAAATGACTGTTCTTGGTCTATGTACAGGTTCCTTGTGAACACAATGAAGTGTTCTGGAATTCCCATTCTTTATGATGTTATCCATAATTCGTTATGATCCACACAGTTGAATGCCTCTGCACAGTCAATAAAACACAAGTAAACATCTTTCTGGTATTCTTTGCTTTCAACCAAGATCCACCTGACACCAGCAATGATATCCCCCATTCTATACGCCCTCTTAATGAATCCAGCTTGTTATTTCTGACAATTCCCTGTCAATATACCACTGCAATGGTTTTTTAATTATCCCTAGCAAAATTTTACTTGTGTAAAATATTAATATTTTAATATCAATAATATAGTTGAATAATTTCCACATTCTGTTGGATCACCTTTCTTTGGAATGGGCACAAGTATGGATCTCTTCCAGTTAATTGGCTGGGTAGCTGCCTTCCAAATTTCCTGGCATAAATGAGCAAATGCAGCCAGTGTTGTATCCATTTGCTGAATGCCCACTGAGATGGGCATTCTATCAATTCCTACAGCCTTGCTTTTTGCCAATTCCTTCAGTAAAGCTTGGATTTCTTTCTTTAGTACCATTGGTTCTTGATCGTATGTTATCTCCTGAAATGGCTGACTGTTGACCAATTCTTTTTGATACAGTGACTCTGTGTATTCTTTCCATCTTCTTTTGATGGTTCGTGCATCTTTTAATATTTTGCCCTTTGTTGTTGTTGTTATGTGCTGTTGAGTTGGACCCGACTCATAGCAACCCCTCCTTGGGTTTCCGAGGCAGTATCACTACGGAAGTAGATTGCGCAACCTTCCTTCCAAGCGGTGGCTGGTGGGTTTGAACCACCAGCCTCCTGGTTAGCAGTCAAGTGCCTAGGCACGATGCTACCAGAGCTCCTCCTTAGAATCTTTCAATAGTGAAATTCAAGGCTTGAATTTTTTCTTCATTTCTTTCAGCTTGAGAAATGCCAAGTGTGTTCTTCTTTGTGGCTTAGTTTCCTATAAAATAGTGTTAAAATTGGATCCACCTCATAGTGTTGATATAAAAATAAAATTAATTAATATATATAATGCATGTAGAACAATGCTGTGAGGTGCAGAAAGCAATTTGGCCTTTGTTCTGGTTCCTGAGAACTAGAACACACTTGAGGCTAATGAATGGAAGCTGACTAGACCAAGAGGAATAATCTGGTGGCCTGACGTTGACTTGCCTCAGTAGGCATGGTGTAATCTATCATGGACATGTGGAAAGGCCAGTAAGAACCTAGCTCAGTTAAGCTTCTTGATTGGTGAGAATATCTGCTCTCAAAAGAGTTGCACACCCCTAGGGACATGGAAGCTTCATGTTGGGGACCATCCCAGACACCATCCTTCATTTATATCCTTTTTGGTTATAGTAAATTTGTAGCCATAGTATGGTATACTCTCCATGAAATTTGTAGATCATTCCAGTGAATTATTTAACCCAAAGGGGCTGTGCAACCAAGTAGGTTAGGAAGTGAGGGTGTTGTGTAGATTCCTGAGTTTGTTGGTATCTTGAAGGGGCCCTCGGACACTAGCCTTGAACCTGTGGCCAGCAAACTTAGGACTAGTATTTGCCTATTTGGCATTCTGAAGAATGGTGTTCTTTTAACCTGAGCTCTGACCTAGCTATGGATGACTGGTGTCAAAGAAGGGCTGCTCGAAGCTGGTCTGAAGGACAGTGTCCTTCTAACTTGTAAGTTCTGACCCATCTCTGGGTAGCCTGCACTAGAGAGAATGCCACTTGGGGGGCTGGCAACAAGGATGGAGAAGTGAGAAAGGAAGGACTGGCTCAATCTCCACATTTTGGGGATTGGATCCATACTGATCTTTACCATGCCACTGGCAACAAAGGTGGGATTTCCCCACATTACTCCTTCCTTAGTACAAAAACTACATGATAAGTGTTTAGTAATTATTTTTATTATTTTATTTTTTTGAGAAAAAACTGTGCACAGTCTAATGTCCAACATTAGGGAAACCATTTGTGAATAAGAAATAATATGGAAAATGTTCAAGATATGTCTAGTAATACCATTAAACCCATCAGCCAGAGATCACCATTTCTACTGGTCATGTATAAATGTTCATCTCATTGCACCCTAATCACATTTTTACTTTTACTTATTTAATGAATTGGTATGTGGTACTTTATTTGTATTTCTTCCACTGCCTGTGAAATTTTCTTTCTAATTTTATTAGCCATTCAATTACTGTTGCTACAAATTGCTTTTCGTCTATATAAATCTACTGAGGAAGAAAATTAATATTTGATGTAGAAAGTATTTACGTAAGTTATTTAATAGCCTCACAACAAACCTTCAGGGTAGGTAGCATAAAATCCAGCATCTTGCCATCTGAAAATCTCAACTGATGGCAAACCAAAAATCAATTCAGAAAACACTAATGACCTGGCATCTCTGGCTCATCTGTCAGTACCACAAGCAGATGAATTCCAGTAATGAATTAGAAAGAGTAAATGTATCAGCAATCAATCAGCTTGCTTACAAGCTACATTAACGAGTTTAGAGAGGTATTTAAGTAAAACTATAAAAAGCCGGTATAGTGCGAAGGAACCGTTTCAAGTGCTGAGGAGCAAGGATATCTCCTTGAGGACTAAGGTGCGCCTGACACAAGCTATGATATTTCCAATTGCCTCATATGCATGTGAGAGCTGGACAATGAATAAGGAAGACCGAAGAAGAGTTGATGCTTTTGAGTTGTGGTGCTGGCGAAGAATGCTGAAAGTACCATGGACTGCTAAAAGAACTAACAGATCTGTCCTGGAGGAAGTGCAGCCAAAATGCTCCTTGGGAGCAAGAATGGCCAGACTTCGTCTCACCTATTTTGGTCATGTTGTCAGAAGGGACCATTCCCTGGAGAAGGATGTCATGCTTGGTAGGGTGGAGGGTCGACGAAAGAGGGGGAGGCCTTCAAGGAGATGGATTGATACGGTGGCTGCAATGATGAGCTCAAGTATAGCAGGGATTGTGGGGCTGGCGCGGGATCGGGCAGTGTTTCGTTCTGCTGTGCATGGCGTCGCTATGAGTCGGAAACGACTTGACGGCACTTAACAACAACAACAACAACAGTGTGATGGTTAAGATTACCGATTCTGTAGCCAAGCTATCTGGGTTCAAATGCTAGCTCTTCTAGTTACTGATTATGACGGCAAAGACACTCAGCTTCTGTTAGGACTGAATTCTCTTCCTAAAACACATGCTGGAATCATAATCCCCATCCCTATTTATGACAGGGTTTTGTTATGTTGCTATTAGCAGCCATTGAGCTGACACCAACTCATGGCGACCCATGTGTTGCACTGTAGAACTGCTCCCTGGGTTTCCTTAGCCGTAATTTCAACAGAAGGAGATCGCCAAGTCTTCTCTCCCATGGTACTCCTGTGGAGTTCAAACTGACAACATTTAGACTAGCAAAAACCAAACCAGACCAAACTCATTGCCGTTGAGTAGAGTTCGACTCATAGTGACCCGTCTTTGAGTTTCCAAGGTGGTATCTCTATGGAAGTATGTTGCCCAACCTTCCTTCCCAGGAGTGGCTGGTGGTTCCTTCTGGTTAGCAGTCAAGTGCCTCAGGCACTATGCTATTTAGGTTAGCAGTCAAGTGCAAATCACTTGAACCACCAAAAGGACTTTGTTATGATAATGAGGGCATTATTAGTGTAGGTTGAGTCCTAAATCTAATCTAATGTCTAGGTTATAAGAAAAGCCAATTAGCTGCAGAACCAAGCACAGACAAGGTGGTGGTGTCAGGGACAGATGCCAGTGAAGATCACCAAGGAATGGAGGCGCACCCAGACTACAGACATGAGAAAGACCAGGATCTTCCCTCACAGCCAACAGAGGGAGGCTTCCTCTAGAGCCAGTGCCTGAATTCACACTTCTAGCCTTCCAGCCTGTGAGAAAAAAGATATTTCTGTTTTTTTCATTTTTTTTTTTTTTTTAAATTAGGATTTGGGTGAAGATTTACAGAGTAAATTCACTTTTCATACAGCAGTTCACATATACTTTGTCTCATGTCATTGACCAAAATTTACAATGCAGCAGCTCCCCTCACACTTCCTCCCCATAGTTACCTCCTCCCAGTGTCCATCCCTTCATACTCTTCGAGAGGCCCATTGTCTGCCAACCCTGTATATGATCTTGGATACACTCTCCATTTAGACATACATAATTGTTTAGCTTGTTCACCCATCTATCCGTCCCTATACCCATGTTTGCTTTCATTAACAACTCAGTATTGTATTTACAAAGGGGTTCATATTTGTTGTTTGTACTGCCCATGTAACTCTCTCTGTCTTTCTCATCCTCAATGCTGCCATATTGGTCACTCACATTTGGTACATTGAGATTTCTGTTTTTTAAAGTCACCCCCTTGTGGTATTTCTATTACAGCAGGACTATCAAATTAAGACAGTTTCTCTGTTCCTCAGTGTCCTTATCTGTAAAGTGAAAATAATAATAGTATTATGCTCACAGGGTTGTTATTAGAAGTAAATGAGTGTGTATGTGTGTGTGTACATACCTATATGGACACACATTTATGCACACACACATACATGCACATACACACACAGCACAATTGGAACAATGCCTGGCACACAGTAACTGCTATGTAAGCGTTTGCTATTGTTACAAGAACCAGTCAATCCATCAGTCTCTCCTTGTCTCCTTGCTACTATTTCATATAGCACAGCTTGCTATTCAAACACAGTACTGTATTGCGACTATTGCCAAATAAGTATTTCTACTTTAATTAGACATAAACAGTTGGGTGATCAAGGTATGATTTAAAAAAGTGCTCATGATGATACTACAGAAATTATTTCTTTAGAAAAACAGGAAAACAAACAAATAAAAAAATCAATACGGCTCACATACACCATGGGGATTACTAACCTCCTAGAGCAGTGCTTCTCAAACTTGAATATGAAATCAATCACCTGCAGATCTTGTTAAAATGAAGATCTAATACAATATTGGGCCAGGGTCTGAGATTCTGCATTTCTGACAAGCTGCCAGGTGGTGCCCAGGCACTGCTTCAAGAACAGTACTGTGCCCAACCAGGATGTGGAGTTCATGAATGAGCTTTAAGGAGTTCTGGAGTCACATGAAATCATATACAAAATTTTCTGTGAATGTGTATAAGTGGATTTTTCCCTCCTCAGAAAAGGCTCTTACCATATTCTCTGGGGTAGGGGTGAGAGTAGGGGACAAGGTAAAGACAGAGTTAGAAAGTTAGAGGAATGAGAGAGTCACAAATCAGACAGATTGATAGATGACATACACATACATATACATATACATATACAGGTATGAAAGGAGCTCTGGTAGCGTAGTGCCTAAGGCATTTGACTGCTAACCAAAAGGCTGGTGCTTCAAACCCACCACCCACTCCTCAGAAGGAAGACGGGGCAATCTACTTCCATAGTGATACTGCCTCGGAAACCCAAGGAGAAGTCACTATGAGTCAAAGTTAGATTTTTGGTTTTATAGGTATGAAAAAACAAAATTGCCATTATAAAAAATATTTCTAAATTGACATATTATAGACAAATTATAAGGCGCTCTGGTGCTGCAGTACCCAAGGCATTTGACTGCTAACCAGAAGGTTGGCAGTTCAAACTAAACAGAAGGTTGGCGGTTCAAACCCACTAGCCACTCCATGGAAGAAAGATGGGGCAATCTACTTCCATAAAAACTTTACCACCTTGGAAACCCAATGAGGGCCACTAAGAATTGGAATTGACTCAATGGCAGTGAGTTTGGTTTTGGTTTTAGACAAATTATAATTTAGAAAAATAAACTGAAGAATCTTTCAATTTTACAATAAAAAGATAAGATTATAAAAATCTAAGAGACATAAAAAACATAAAGGCAGGATATCGATTATTCACTTAATAGGAATTCAAGAAGGAGAGACCATATAGAAAAAAAAAAAAACTAAAACTCAACTGCTGTTGAGTTGGATCCAACTCACAGTGACCCCTCCGTGGGTTTCCGAGGCAGTATCACTACGGAAGTAGATTGCCCAACCTTCCTTTTGAGAAGTGGCTGGTGGGTTTGAACCGCCAGCCTTCTGGTTAGCAGTCAAGTGCCTTAGGCACTACGCCACCAGATGTATGTGTGTAAATATAGTCATGCTATATTTACACACACGTTTTACAAAACTACCTTTAGAATATACATTTGCATATGTTCAGATAAAATGGCCCATCAAATATTAAATAGTCATAGTGACTGGAGATACTTTCTTTGCTGTAATCTTAACAGAAGATTGCCAGGCCTTTTCTTCCGTGGTACTGCTGGCTGGGTTCAAACTCCCAACATTTAGGTTAGCAGTCAACTGTAAATCATATTCTCTTTTACTAAATTCAACTACACAGATGAGTACCAGTGTGAAAACTACAAAGACTTTTAAAAAAAATTATTGTAAGCTTCCAAAAAGGAAATAAAACAAAGGAATAAGAATTTAAATGGCATAAGATTTGTATCTGGTAAACTTAAAGTTACAAGATGATAAAGGAACATACATAGAATTCTGAACAGAAAATACTGGAACCTGAAATTCTGTACCTAGTCCAACCATTACTCTAGTGTAAGGGCAAATTAAATAAACATTTTCAGCTCTGTAGCAGCTAAAAATATAAATAACCCATATATATTTCTGCATGTGTGTCTGTGTAATAAAGAACATATATTCAAGATTATACTTCAGAAAAATAAAAAACAAATTTTTTTAAATCTGATCGAAGATTTTTTTAAAAAAAGGATATCAAATAAATAATTAAGGAAGAGGGAAAGAAAACTTGAGTCAAATTAATTGTTTGTAATTTGGTTGTAAATTTTAATGCATCTGGTCAACTGGTTTGGGGGAATATTCTAACACTTTTTTATTTTCCTTGATTATGAATAATTTCAAACACAAACAAAACAGAAAGGATAGAATAATTCCCTATTAGTACCCTCTCAACCTCCCAGCTTCAGCAATAACATGCTTCATCTAATCATTTTAAAGATGATTAAAAAAGGCATGTTAGTGCAAAATAAGCAGTAGAAAATAAAAAATAAGATTATATTATCAAAACCTTGTGCCTGAGGTCACTCAGTAAATTGTGGAGTAGGATTTGATTTCAGACAGTCTGGTGCCAAAGCCCTCGATCTTAAACGAAACTGAAATGCTGGTGATATACTATGCTACAAAGACAATCAATGAATTAGAAACAGTGAAAGTTCAACAGGATCCAATCTGACTACTACACAATGAAAGTAAATAGAAAACAAAGATAGCTCCAAATCTAATCAATTGAAAATAAAATATATCCTTCTTAATAAACGGTAACATTACGCAACGCAACCACTGCCACGGAGTTGAATCCGACTCACAGTGACCCCTCGAGTTTCCGAAGCAGTATCACTACAGAAAGAGGTTGCCCAACCTTCCTTCCGAGGAGTGGCTGGTAGGTTTGAACTGCCAGCCTTCTGGTTAGCAGTTAAAAATGAAAATTACAAGTCATGTGAAATTTCATGAAAAATATAAATATTCAATGTGAAGGTATAAAATGTGGCTAAAACACTACTCAAAAGAAAGCATACATCCTTATTTTTAAAGAACATTATTGTTGTTTTTATTAGCTCCCTCTGAGTTGGCCCCTGACTCATGGTGACTGTGTGTGTCAGAGTACAACTGTGCTCCACTGAGTTGTCAATGGCTGATTTTTCAGAAGTAGGTCTTTCTTTGGAGGTACGTCTAAGTGGATGTGAACCTTCAACCTTTCATTTAGCAGCCAAGCATGTTAACTGTTTACACTACCCAGGGATCCCTTTTAGAAAATGTTGTGTGTTGCTGAGTCAATTCCAAATCACAGTAACCCTTAAGGCAGAGTTTAACTGCCCTATGGGCTGTAATCTTTACGTGGGCAAATCATCAGGTCTTTTTTTCCCAAGAAGAAGCTGGTGGGTTCAAACTGCCAATCTGCATTAGCAACTAAGCACCTGACCATTGCATCACCAGGGCTGCTTTCTCAGAAAATAGACTTAACTCTGAAAAATAAATTTAAGAAAGACTGGGAGAGAACACCAGAATGTGAAGTTCCACCAATTAATGGTGCGTTTAACGTTTTTTTGCTTCTGGTTTCCCCCAACCTGAACTCAGTTCAACCCCACACTTGGACATGACCGCTATGGCACAGTGTGAGACGCAGGGGCAACCCTCTAGTTCTGGCTCGAGGACTGCAAAAGGGAACGCTTACAGCTCCAGGTAGGAGCTCTGGTAGTGTAGTGCCCAAGGCACTTGACTGCTAACCAGAAGGCTGGCAGTTCAAACCTACCGGCCACTCCTTAGAAGGAAGATGAGGCAATCTACTTCTGTAGCGATACTGCCTCGGAAACCCAAGAAGGGGTCACTATGAGTCGGGTCTGACTCAACGGCATATAGCAACAACAACAGTTAGTCTATATAGTTTTTAATGTTAGTCACTGTATTTTCAGTTCAAAAATTTCATTTTTTTACACCTCCTATTTATATTTTAGTATTTTTGTTTATAGTTCATTTAAACGTCTTTTTAAAGCTGCCTTAAAGTCCTAGTCAAATAATTCCAACAGCTGTATAAACTTGTAGACATCTGTTACTGTTTTTTCTTGCATGAGTTATAAGTTGGCATTTTCATGATTTTTTTGTATGCTGTAATTTTGGTTTGTACCTTGGGCATTATATTATGAGATTCTATGTCTTGTTTATAGCCTATGGGAAATATTGATACTTTGTTTTTACTTTTCTGTGTTTCAGTGTCAGATTGGTTTTGAAAGCCTTTACAGTGCTATTCAGGCCTATACCTCGTCTGAGACTCCTAGTCATCAGTTGTGGGCCTGGGTGGAGAGCCTTGCTCTGTTAATCAGTATCATATTTATGCATGTGCACATCAGGAGTGGCCCCAGGACTTCATTAAAAAACTTTATGGGATGCACGGTTTGGATTTATGACAGGCCCATCTCATAGTGTCCCATGCCAGAGCAAAGTGTAGCCCAGAACCGTTGCCTGGCCTCCTTGCCCATAGGTTTTGGGTCCGGAAGCGGGTTGCACAGTGGAAAAAAAAAAAAGTTTATGAGGCTGCTATCCTGAAATCCTCACCCTTTGTCATTTCCTGGTTACTTTCCATTTCCCCACTTTTAGACCATATGATTGTCAGATTTTAAATGGTCAATACCAGTCCATTTCCGGATAGGCAGCCAGAACAGGTAAGGCAGATTGGGGAGAGCCCCCAGGTGGCAGGGAGCAGTGGCAGACAGGGTCAGCAGGAACACGTAGGGGGAAGCCCAGGAAGTAAGCGGAGCGGTTGGAATAGCTAAGGGAGACAAACTTGTCTGTCAGTTTGTTGTACTGTGGTGGCTGCATGTTGCTGTGGGCTGGAGGCTGTGCCAACATGTGCCCATGGGGGACCAGTTTCAGTGGAGCTTCCAGACTGAGACAGAGTCAGAAGGAGGAAGAAGCCATCAAATTCTCAAAGAATTGGCCAGTGAAAACATTATGAATAGTAGTGAAACACTGTCTGATATATTACTGGAAAATTCTATGAATAGCCCTGAAGCACTGTCTGATATAGTGCCAGAAGATAAGGCTCTCAGGTCGGAAGGCACTCAAAATATGACTGAGAAAGAGCTGCCTCATCAGAGTAGAGCCGACCTTAATGATATGGATAAAGTAGAGCTTTCGGGGCCTCCATTTGCTGAAGTGACACAACTCAATATATTGAGAAGAAACAGCTGTAAATATCCATCAATAATTGGAACATGGAATGTACAAAGTATGAATCTAGGAAAATTGGAAGTTGTCAAAAATGAAATGGAATGCATGAAGACTGATATCCTAGGCATTAGTAAGCTGAAATAGACTGGTTTTGGCCATTTTGAATCAGATAACCGTATGATCTACTATGCTGGGAATGACAAATTGAAGAGGAATAGCATGGCATTTATCATCACAAAGAATGTTTCAAGCTATCCTGAAGTACAATGCTGCCAATGACAGAACAATATCCATATGCCTACAAACAAAAGCCAGTTAATACTACTATTATTCAAATTTACACACCAACCACCAAAGTAAAGATAAGGAAATTGAAGATTTTCACCAATTCCTGCAGTCTGAAATTGACCAAACATGCAATCAAGATGTGCTGATTATCACTGGTGACTGGAATGCAAAAGTTGGAAACAGAGAAGAATCACCGAAGTTGGAAAATGTGGCCTTGGAGACAGAAATGATGCTGGAGATTGCATGATAGAATTCTGCAGGACCAACAACTTATTCATTGCAAATACCTTTTTTCAACAACACAAACGGTGGCTACACAGGTGGACTTTGCCAGATGGAGTACACAGGAAACAGACTGACTACATCTGTGGCAAGAAGAGATGGAGAAGCTCAGTATCTTCAGCCAAAACAAGGTCAGGAGCTGACTGTAGAACAGACAATCAACTGCTCATATGCAGGTACAAGTTGAAGCTGAAGACAAGTCCAAGAGAGCCAAAATAAGACCCTGACTATATCCCTCCTGAATTTACAGACTGTCTAAAGAACAGATTTGATTCACTGAACACCAATGACCAAAAACCAGAGGAACTATGGGGTGATACCGAGAACATCATCCATGAAGAAAGTAAAAGATCATTAAAAAGACAAAAAAGGAAGAAAAGACCAAAATGGACATCAGAACAGACTCTGAAACATGCCCTTGAACGGAGAGTAGCTAAAGAAAATGGAAGAAATGACAAGATAAAAGAGCTGAACAGAAGATTTCAAAGAGCAGCTCAAAAAGACAAAGTCAATTATTATAATGAAATGTGCAAAAAAAAAGAACAAGTCTGTCCTAGAAGAAGTGCAGCTAGAATGCCCCTTGGAAGCAAGAATGGCCAGACTTCTTCTCACCTACTTTGGTCATACTGTAAGAAGGGACCATTACCTGGAGAAGGATATCATGCTTGGCAAAATGGAGGGACAATGAAAAAGGGGAAGGCCCTCAATGAGATGGATTGACACAGTGGCTGCAACAATGGGCACAGGTATAGCAAAGATCGTGGGGCTGGCACAGGACCGGGCAGTGTTTCGTTCTGCTGTATATGAGGTCACTATGAGTTGCAGACAACTTGACGGCACCTAACAACAACAACAGACTGACTAGCAGATTAGAGATGACAGGAGAGTCAATAAAACTGAAAAGAGCTCAAAAGTAATTCCCCAATACGACTGGAGAGGAAAAAAGATATTTTTTGGGAAAAAAGCAGAGACTCAAGAATCCATGGAACAATCTAAGATCTAACATTCATGTCACTGAATTTCCAGAAAGAGAGAAGAATGTTAGTGGGGCTGATTTTTTTTAGATAAAGAAGCTAAAAATTTATAAAGTTTGGTGAGAGACATAATCCTACAGATTATGATTCTACAGATTCATTCAAACTGAGAAAATCTGATCCAGGATAAACTCAAAGAAATTCATACTCAACCATAAACAAATTTCTGAAAAATTAAAGCCAACAACAACAACAAACCCTGAAAGCAGCTAGATAAAAAGAAGTATCTGTAAGGACCCATGATTTGAACAACTGTAGATTTCTCATGACAAACTATGGAGGCACAGCAGTCAAAAGAAACTATCCTCAAGGAAGTCCAGGTGTCTGACTTACTAGATAAAGGTATGATCAAAGAGCTTATAAAAAAAAAAGCCCATGTCAAAGAAGTAAAAAAAAACTAAAAGTACGAGAATGAGGTCTCACCAAATAGCAAATGCCAATAGACACAGAAATTATTGAAAAGAATAATTTCTGGAGTTGAAAAGTACAAAACCTAAAATGAAAAATTTAAAGATAGGTCAATTAATATTACCCCATATGAGAAAGAACGAAGGAAAATGAACAAAGACTAGAAATCTGTGAACCACCACCAAGTATACCAACATCCATACACTGGGAATCCCAGGAGAAAGAGGAGAGGGGGCAGAAAGAATATTTGAAGAAATAATTTGATTTTTAAAAAACTGATGTACACAATTAATAAGGTGAACAAAATCCAAATAGAATAAACTAAAAAAGATTCATACCTAGACACATCATAATCAATCTATAAAAGACAAAGACAGAATCTTACAAGCAGCAATAGAGAAGCAATTTGTAACACAAGAAGACTAACAGCTGATTTCTAATCAAGACTTATGGAAGCCAGCAGTCAGCAAAACTGTCCTTACAAAATGAAATACAGATTATGATATTGCCAGGCAAATTACCAATTGGGTGGTTCCATCACTAGTGATCTGTCATACAATACTACAAAGGATGCCCTTCAAGTAGAAATGAAAAGACACTAGACAGTAATTCAAATAGCAATGAAGAAATACACAAACAGGTAAAGCTAACCAGATAAATATAAATGTGTGTTTTGTTTGTAACTTATTTTATCCTATCTAATTTGAAACCTAACTGCATAAAACAATAATTATACATCTGTGTTAAGAGCTATACAATACATAAAGATGTAATTTGTATGACAACAATGGCACAAAGACAGGGCAAGAAATGGAGCTACAAGGGAGCAAAGATTTTGTAAACTGCTGAAACTTTATTGGCACTAATCAGAACTAGACTGTTACCTGGACAACCATTTAGGAAATAACTAAAAAAATATAATAGAAGAAATGACAACTGAATTAAAATGGTACACTAGAAAATATCTACTTCACATAAAAGAAGGCTCTATGTTTACAGAGGAACAAAAAAGACACAAAACAGAAATAAATAGCAAAACGACAAGAGACAGACTTCAGATTTTAAGAACAAATAAGGTTGAAAGTAAAAGTAAGGAAAATGATACACCATATAAACAATAACTGAAGACAGTTGGAATGGCTATACTAATATCAGACAAAATATGCCTTAAGACAAAACTGTTACTAGAGACAAAGGAGGACATTTTATAATGACTTAAAAAAAAAACCAAACTCACTACCGTGGCGTTGATTTGACTTATAGCGACCTCTCCTTGGGTTTCCGAGGCAGTATCTCTACAGAAGTAGATCACCCCATCTTCCTTTCAAGCAGTGGCTGGTGGGTTTGAACCACCAGCCTTCTGGTTAGCAGTCAAATGCCTTAGGCACTATGCCACAAGAATTCCCTACCTAACAATAGAGCCATAAACTAATATTCTCCAGGACAGACAGTATGTTAGATCATTAAAAAAATAAAATAAAGACTCTGTAAATTTGAAAGGATTAAAATAATAAAAATTATGTTCATAGATAATGGGATAAAATTAGAAATCAGTAACAAATGGAAATTCACAAATACATGAAAAATTTAAAATAGACTCCAAAATAACCTACAGATCAAAGAAATCACAAAAGAATTAGAAAATATTATGAGATGAACGAAAATTAAAACACAACATATCAAAACTAACAAATACATCTGAAAGAGTACTCAGGGAAATTTCAAGCTGTATACCTTCATATTAAAGAAGATCTCAAATCAATAACCTAACTTTCTACCTAAAAAAAATATAAAAAAAGAAGACCAAACTAAACCTAATGCAAAAGGAAGGAAATAACAAAGATCAGAACAGAAATAAATGAAATAAATAAGTAAATAGAATCAGTGAAACCAAATTGATTCTTTGAAAAAGATTTTAAAAAAAAAAAAAAAAAAAAAAGACAACCTTTAAGCAAAACTGACCAAGATAAAATAGAAGACTTAATTAGAAATCAAAGAGGGAACAGTATCACCAATCCTACAGAAGTAAAAAAGATTTTAAGGGAATATTATGAATGTATATACCAACAAATTAGATAGCCTAGGTGAAGTGGAAAAATTATTAGAATGATGAAACTACTGAAACAGATACAAAAAGAAACAGAAAATCTGAACAGACCTATAATCCACTTCCATCAAGTCAATTCCAACTCATAGCCACCCTTTTAGAACAGAGGAGGGTTTCCAAGGCCGTAAATCTTCGCCAAAGCAGACTGCGTCATCTTTCTTCCACAGAGCAGCTGATGGGTTTGAACCACTGACATTTTGGTTAATAGTCCAACGCTTTAACCACTATGCCACCAGAGCTCCTTGGACCTGAAACAAGTAAATTAAATAATAAAACAAAAAAACCTTCTGTGGTATAGTAAATTACTTTGTGTGGCTTTTCTACCCATAAGTCTTTGTAAACTCCAAGGTGGGATTTGCTATGAGCAACTGAGGAGTTCCTGATTGCTGAAGGTGTCCACCTGGAGTATTTCTGTTGGGAGTGGCACAAAACAATGTTCTGGGAGGTGCTTAGAGTTCTGATGCTATAATTGGCTAGTTTGACCACCCTGCCAGGCTCAAAAAGGAGGCCTCCTGGAGGCAGAACTCTCTCAAGACTGCTGGTCGAGGAAGACTTGCTATGGAAAGAGACACGGGCTCCAGAGACACGCATTGCTGGGAAAGAGACGCAAGAGACATGCACCCCGGAAAGAGACTGTGAGAGACTGTTGGCTGAGGGACGGTGGGCTGGGAGAGAGACTGAGCGTTCTTCCTGAACTTGAGTTGTAGACTGGTGCTTCCCTAGTAAACCCTGTAATCTGTGAGTTCTGTGTGGCCACTACAGTGAATTATCGAACCCAGGAGAGAGGTG
>NW_006921608.1:7805157-7808187 GCF_000298275.1 Orycteropus afer afer | reverse complement strand
GAATTATCGAACCCAGGAGAGAGGTGGTGGGTGCTTTGGGAGGAACGGTTGGTGAAACGGCTGGAGGGAGGCAGCATGTTTGGTCTGGCAGTAATAGGCCTTGGGTTACTGCTGGTAACCCTGTCTTCCCTTTGTGGGATTAGAGGAGGTCAGAACATGTGGCCTCCTTGTCGTTTTTACACCTTCCCACAATGAAAAGTCCAGGGCCAGATGGTTTAGTGGTAAATTCTACTAAATGGAAAAGAATTAACACAAATGCTTCACAAATTCTTCTGAAAAACAAAAGAGAAGGTAACTTCTTCCCAAGTCATTCTACCTAGCCAGTATTGCCCTAACACCAAAACCAGACAAAGCTATCACAAAAAAAGAAAACTAAAAACCAGTATCTCTTTAGGAATATAGACACAAATATCCTCAACAAAATACTAGGAAGCTGAATCTAACAATATATAAGGATTCTAAACTATGACCAAATGAGATTCATCCCAACATATATTTAAAAAAAAAAAATCAATGTAACATACTATATTGATAAATGAAAGACAAACACCAAAGGATTATTTCAATAAATGTAGAGAAAGCATTTGGCAAAATCCAGCACCCTTTCAACAATAAAAACAGGAAACAAACTTGAAGTAGAAGGAAGCTTTCTCAAGATGATAAAGAGAATCTACAAAAATCCGACAGCTAACATACTTAATGGTGGGAAAGAGAATACTTCCCCCCTAAGATGAGGAACAAGGTATTTTTACAGGTTATGGGTTTCCTAATGCCATTTAAATAATTTAACAATTTCTCACTTTTAATTTTTAAAAACATGTTCATCTCCCATAAAAAAAATTCACTTTGGATTCCTAAATAATCATGAACTCCTTAGACCAACAGTCTAGAACCACTGCTGTACAGTATGCCCTGACATAAATACACTGTGATTTATTTGTACATTCTATTGTTGATGGAAAAATGGGTTGTTTCTAGCCTGAGATTATAACAATAAAGATGCTAGAAATATTCTTGTGTATGTCTTTTGCTGCACATTATAAATCCATTTCTGTTGAGTTTACACCTAGGAGTGTAATTGCTGGTGATAGAACATGTGTAGGCTCACCTTTAACAGACACTGACAGTTTTGCAAAGGGCTACGGCACATCTGAAATGTGGCTAGTCTGAATTGAGATATGCTAAGTATAAAATCTACACTGGATTTAGAAGACTTAAAAAAAGAAAACCAAACTCACTGCCGTCAAGTCACTCCCGACTCATTTATCAACCCCTTCTTGGGTTTCCGAGGCGGTATCACTATGGAAGTAGATAGCCCAACCTTCCTTCCAAGGAGTGGCTGGTGGGTTTGAACTGCCAGCCTTCTGGCACTAAGCCACCAGAGTAGAATAGCTAACTAACAACTTTTTTTTTTTTTTTTTACTGACTACCCACCAGGCCACTCCTCGGAAGGAAGGTTGGACATTCCTACTTCCGTAGTGATACTGCCTGGGAAACCCAAGGAGGGGTCGCTATGAGTCGGGGCCGACTCGATGGCAAATAACAACAACATAACAACACATGCTAAAATAATATTTTAGGTATACTGAATTAAATACATTATTAAAATTAATTTCACTTTTTCTTAATGTGGCTACTGGAAATTTAAAATGACATGGTTTACATTTGAAGCTTACAGTATATATGTCTTAGATGGTGCTGCTCCATGGGGAGAGAGACAAAACAGGTCATTACTAATACTACATATAAGAACCATCTGAGACGCTTCTAAGAAGGGTGCCTAGTTTTGAGAAACCAGAAAAGGCTCCCCCAAAGGAGGTAACATCTAATGGGAAGCCTTTAGAACAAAAAGCAGGAGTTAGCCTAGTGACAAAAATGGGGAGGAAAGAAGATAAAGCCAAGCAGAGGGAACAGTGTATGCAAAGGCCAAGAGAGAGGAGAAAAATGGTACAGCAAGAACATGATACTGAAAGGTCCTAACAAGAGATGAAGCTAGAAAGTTAAAAACCAGCCAGATCACAAAGGGTCTGGTGAGTTATGTTTGTGACATAAAAATAATAGGGAACTTTTGTTGGGTTTTAAGAAAGCGGCAAACAGATTTGTACTTTAAAAAAGTCACTGTGGCTGCTGCTATGTGGATGATACATTGGATCAGGGCAAGAGTAGAGCCAAGACAAGTTACCGGCTATTACAATAACGTCGGCAAAGAATGATGGGCCTCAAAGTAAAGAGAACAGCAATAGAGAGAACTGAACCTTAGGTAAATCACTCCTCTAAAAGCTTCAGAACATAGGCCCCATTTCTTCACTTTATTAACTCTAAACCTCGAAGATCCTTTAACTATTCATGAAAGTCAGATAATAAAAGGTTTACTTTCTTCCTTGTATTTGAAAATGTAAATTCCAACTACTAAACATTCTACTCTGCTCCATCTAATCCCAATATTCCATAACATTGGCAATAGTTCCCATTTCTCTAACACTGAAATGTAAATGGTATCAGTTACTCTCACTCATTGGTAAAAACATGAGAGTAAACAATTTTACTTCCTCACCAAACTGACTCTAGGAGGGCAGTGAATTATAAAATATTGAAGAAAAAAATCAGAAAATGTGTCTGTCAGCTTCATTTTCTTTGAAGTTTCAGAATCTACTAAAGTCCTATTTTCTGGAATAAACTACATAGAAAAAGAAAAGTAAAAGGTCACTTTCTTTTTCTAAATGTGTTCTGAAATTCACAAATCTACGAATATATGCTTGACTTATCCAAAGAGACTCTTCCATTTCTTTCCTAAACCAATTTTCATTGATCATTTAGTATCAAGTATTTAACTTGGCAAAAAGTTACTTGATATTAACTTGTCCCAACCTTTACTTCCTGCCTCTTCGTTGTTGTTGTTTGCCGTCGAGTGGGCCCTGACTCATAGCGACCCTCCCTGGGTTTCCGAGGCAGTATCACTACGGAAGTAGGATTGCCCAACCTTCCTTCCGAGGAGTGGCTGGTGGGTTTGAACCACCAGCCTTCTGGTGA
>NW_006921608.1:7798840-7804966 GCF_000298275.1 Orycteropus afer afer | reverse complement strand
CAAAAACTAACCCCAGATGGATCAAAGACTTAAACGTGAAACCTAAAAAACTATGAAGTTCCTCAAGGAAAAACTAGGGACAAATTTAGGGGCCCTAGGAGCTCTGGTAGGGTAGTGCCTAAGGCACTTGACTGCTAACCAGAAGGCTAGAGGTTCAAACCCACCAGCCACTCCTCAGAAGGAAGACGGGGCAATCTACTTCCGTAGTGATACCGCCTCAGAAACCCAAGGAGGGGTCGCTACGAGTCAGGTCCGACTCCACAGCACATAACAACAACAACAAGTGATACCGTCTTGGAAACCTAAGGAGGGGTAGCTATGAGTTGGATCTGACTCCACGGCAGTGAGTTAATATACGGTATAAATAGACTATCAAACATAATCCAAGATACACAAACAGCAGAAGATAAACTAGATGAATGGGACCTTCTAAAAATTAAATTCTTACATGCTTCCAAAGACTTCTCCAAAAGAGTCAAAAGAAAACCTACACATTGGGAAAAGATATCCGGCAATGACATATCTGACAAGGGACTTATTTCTAGAATTTACACAAAACTCCAACATCTCAACAACAAAAAGACAAATAATCCAATTAAAAATGGGCAGAAGACACGAATAGACACCTAATCAAAGAGGATATTCAGGCAGCCAACAAACACATGAAGAAATGCTCATGATCATTAGAGAGATGCAAATCAAACAACCATGAGGTACCATTTTGCCCCAGCACTAGTAGCAAAGTTCAAAAAGACAGAAAGTAACAAACGCTGGCAAGGATGCGAAAAGAGACTGGGATTCTCCTACACTCCTGGTAGGACTGTACAATGATACAACCACTGTATCATTAAAAGCTGGAATTAGAAATACCATTTGACCCAGCGATTCTATTACTAGATATATATCCTAAAGAAGTGAGAGCCAGGAGAACAGATATATGCACACCCATGTTTAATGCAGCATTATTTACAATAGCCAAAAGATGGAAACAACCTAGGTGCCCACAACAGAAGAATGGATAACCAAACTACGGTACATACACACAACAGAATATTATGCAACCCTAAAGAATAATGTAGAACCTACAAAACATCACATAACATGGATGAACTTGGAGGACATTATGCTGAGTAAAATAAGTCAATCATAGAAGGACAAATATTATATTAGTCCATAACTGTAAAAAGTCAAGGAAAAGTTTATATATGGAAGAAAATGTTCTTTGTTGGTTACCGAGGGTGGGAAGGGAGGAGACGGATCACTGTTACATAGGTAGAGACAAGTACTGATTTGAGTGAAGAGAAGGGCAATATTCCAAATGTGAGTGATCAACACAGTGACAATGAGGACGAGGAAGACATAGAGGAGTACATGGGAGGTACATACAACAAAAAATGAACCCTTTTGCACATACAGTACTGCATTGTCAGTGAAGGCAAACATGGATATATGGGTGGATAGATGAGTGGACAGGCTGAACTAGTAGATATGTCTATGCAGGGAAGAGTGGGCCCATGACCATGTATAGGGTTAGCAGGCAGTATTTCTACAAGTATATTTGTTTGTTCTGTAAGAATTTCGACCAATATAGTAGAGCTGACAAGGAACAAGGTTGTAGTCACTTCTTGGCCACAACCAGCTACCCAGAAGGAGCAAACAGTTGGACCTGTGGGCTAGGGACCATAGTCGCAGGGGTTATCAAGCTCAACTGTCTACTATGCCAAAACATTGTTCCACATCCTATTTTGGCGAATAGCAACTGGGATCTTAAAAACTTGCAAGTGGCCATCTAGATGCAACAATGGGTCTCTCCTCATCCAGAGCAAAGTAGAATGAAGAAAATCAGAGACGCATGGAATCAGTAAGTCCAAGAGACTGCTACACCATGCAATCCTCAGCCTATACGACTATGGGACCAGAAGAACTAGATGATGCCTGGCTACCACTGTCAACCACTTGGAGGGTGATCTATGTAGGAGATCCTGGATAGAGAGGGAGAACAATGTGGAACAAAAGTCAAAATGATTAGAGAAAAAAAAAAAAAGGGACCAGGTTTGCTGGTCTGATAGAGCCTGATGGAACCACTGAGACTATAGTCCCTAGCTGCCCTTCAGGTCTGGAATTGAACCCACTCCCATGGCTTCCAACCAAGCAAAAGACAGACATATGAACTGAGCATTTACAAAAGACAGATACACTCCTTGGAGAGATCAATCATGGGAGACTAGAAGCGCTATGCATGCACAGGGAGCCAGCTCAGGGGCAGGAGTGCATGGGAGGGAAGGACACAGGGAAGACGTAACTATGGGGAGGAAGTGGGAGGGGAGCTGTTGCACTGTGGAAAACTGCAGTCAATGTCATGAGACAAAGTGTATGTGCGCTACTGTATGGAAAGTGAATTTGCTCTGTAAATTTTCACGCAAATCACAATAAAAATTAAAGAAAAAAAAAAAAAACCTTTAGTAATGATTTCCCCGAAGAACCTTTCTTAGATCTCTTCCCTTGCAACTTAAGTCCTCATCTCCTGTTGTCATTTGTTGCACAATTATTCACCACAATATCCCTTCTTGCACCGAATGTTCTTAGCCTTCTCTTTTCTAGATTAAATAACTTCCTAAGCATCCAAACCGTTCTGCTCAATCACCCTCAACCTCTCGTAACTCCCCTCACTCACCCAATAATCTCTATAATACTCTGAGAAAACACAAATTATCAGATGTAATCTCCATCTTCCCATCTCATATGTACATACCTAAGTACAACTGCACCTGTATTTTCCTCCTTCCCTCCTGTGACAAAAGAGAACATACCCCTTTCTCCTACCAAAAGGGCAATCCATACTCTTCTATGTCCACTACCATGGTCCAAGCTCCTGTGTCTCTCACTAGGATTACAGCCAAAACCTCCTAACTGGTCATCCCTCCTCTACTCTTGCCTACTTCACATCAATACTCTATAAGTAGCAAGTGACTACTTTAAACCACAAATCACATGTCACTAACCCCTGAATAGTTACAGTTAAAACCTAAACTGTTTACCATGATTTACAAAACTCTGAATCCCTATCATTCGAACCACACCTTGTCACTCCCTCTTACAACCACTACACTCCAGCTACACTTATTTTACTCATCTGCCTGTAACACACCAGCTCTTTCACATTAGCTCTTTCCTAATTTTCAGCCTTGGGCATGTTTTTCACACGTGCAACTCTCTAACCCCAAACCTAACATGGTTGGCTATCCTTCAAACCATAAACCAAACTCATTGCCATCGAGTTGATTCCAACTCATAGTGACCTTCTTTAGGTTTCTAAGGTAAATATTTATGGAAGTAGATGCCCTGTCATTCTTCCGCAAACTAGCTGGTGGGTTTGAACCGCCAACCTTCTGGTTAGCAGTCAAATGCCTGAGGCACTATGCCACCAGACCTCCCTTAGCTATCCTTGATGGCATATAAATGTTCCATCATCAAAGACACTTTCCTATAAATACTATGCTTGTTATTTATAATCGTTATTTCCTTTATAGTACTTATTACAAGTTATTCATTACGCACTTGACTGCTCACCAGATGGCTGGCGGTTCAAACCCATCAGCCACTCCTTGGAAGGAAGGCTGGGCAATCCTACTTCTGTAGTGATACTGCCTCGGAAACCCAAGGAGGGGTCGCTATGAGTCAGGGCTGACTCGACGGCACATAACAACAACAACAACAATTAGCTCCATAAAGAAAGAAACTGTCCACAAGTGGTAGTTTCTGTACCTAGTAACAGTGGCATAAGCAAGAGCTCAAAAACACTTGCTGAATGAATGTGAGTGAAGAGACAAAGGGGATTAGGTTACAATTTTGTCTTACTACCTCCTAGCTGGGAACTCCGGTAGCATAGTGCCTAAGGCACTTGACTGCTAATCAGAAGGCTGGTGGTTCAAACCCACTAGCCACTCCTCGGAAGGAAGGCTGGGCAATCTACTTCTGTAGTGATACTGCCTTGGAAACCCAAGGAGGGGTTGCTATGAATCGGGTCCAACTCGACGGCACAAAACAACAACATCTCCTAGCTGTTTAACCTTGGAAAAGTCACTTCTCTAAGCTTTACTTTTCCACATTTTTTTTTTTTTTTATGGATGCTAAATTAGACCCAATAAAGACTAGCAGACAATGAAAAAGACCAGGCACAGTAACTATTATTTAATTTGATAAATTTTAGTTTATTCCCTACCATACCCCCATAGTTTCCAAAGAAATCAAACCCACTGCCATTGAGTCAACTGCAACTCACAGTGACTCCATAGGATGGAATAAAACTGTCCCATAAGGCTTCTGAGGGAGCTCTGGTAGCATAGTGCCTAAAGGCACTTGACTGCTAACCAGAAGGCTGGAGGTTCAAACCCACCAGCCACTCCTTGGAAGGAAGGTTGGGCAATCTACTTCCATAGTGATATCGCCTCAGAAACCCAAGGAGGGGTCCTATGAGTCAGGTCTGACTCGAGGGCACATAACAACAACAACAATAAGGCTTCTGAAGCTATAAATCTTTATGGAAGCACACTCCCTCATCTTTCTTCCGCAGAACAACTAATGAGTACAAACCACTGACTTTTTGGTTAGGAGCTGAATGCCTTAACCAGTGTACCACCAGAGTGTCTTTCTATATATAGGTCGAGTAAGAGCTCTCCAAGCTAAAAAAAGAAGAGACTTTGATGACTTGCATCTGAATAGATAAATAACTTATGTTTGTACAACCTAATCCCACACTTTAGAAAATGGGAATAAGTAGTATGTATTATCTACTACCCCAGAAAATAGTGTGTGTAGGGGGATGATTGAAGGAGGAAAAACAGGAGAGAAAGGTAACCTTGAAAATTACAGTTCATCAATTCACCTTAAGTTTCTAAACTTACAACATCCCTCATTTGCTTATGAAGACTGGCAGCAAAAACAGGATTTATCTGCATCCTAAAATTCTGAAATCAAAACATTTTCTCTTTATTTAGATCTATATAAATCTCACTTATATTTAATGTACTTATCTCCTTTTTCCCTAACTTTCATTCTTTGAATTGTAGTATCACTGGGGGGGGGGGGGGATAGACCACCAAAAACACAGCTGAGATACACAGAAAGATCTCGCTGTTCTCTTAATTTAATAAGATTTACATTTCCTAACAGCATAACCAAGTTTTTTCAGTCCAAATACTTCCTTCAACTGCTGTTCACTTTTTAGCCTAGTATCACTTTTATGTTTTCTTCAAAGGATATTTTACTTTCTAGGAATCTTCTAAAGCATGTACATATTCAAATCGTGGTAATACTGTGGCTGATATGGTGCTAATCCTGTAAAAGTGGTCAATAACTACCTTCTACCTGATAACCACCTAGAATTTCATGAAATGTGTAGTCTACCTTCATAATTTCCCAATAATATGAATATAATTTAGATTCTAAACTCAAGGAATGGTTTATGTCAGGCAGTTAATTCAGTTGTATTCAATATATTTTATGTAATTAAGTTTGACTTTTTTAGAAGTAATTGGACTCTGGTTTAGATTTCTCATGTTCCAGTTATTTCTACAACTGTTCTAAAATTGGAACTTCTAGTCTATCCTTAAACTGGAAATTTAAAAAATGCTACTGCATGTTTCATGAAATTAACAGGAAACAATTCCTCTATTTGGTATAAAATGCAAGTTCAGTAAAATGAATCGTTTGTGCTATCACAACATCTTCAACACTGCTGTGCCCAGCAAGACCTATATAATAAGCTGAAAACCAGTTTAAAGATGAATTATATCACAGGTCAGTATATGCCAGAAAGAGTTCCTGCTACCAAAAGCTCTACAGCAGCATATAACCAAAATCTATTCGGCAACTCTTCAAGGCTACTGTAAAACGATATATAAATACAACAAACTTTCTAAATTGCACTTTAAGCCTTCTTCATTTAAGGGCAGTGTTTTTCAAACCAAGAATGGCAATCGATTAGTGAGTCCAAACTCAGTGAGTCCAGATCAGCAAACAGCAAACAAAGAGGGTGAGTAAACAAAAAATATCAGCATACATCACAGTATGGGTATTATTTCATCATGAAATTTACTTTACATATGGAGCCAACTCCACAGCACC
>NW_006921608.1:7784340-7798160 GCF_000298275.1 Orycteropus afer afer | reverse complement strand
AAAAAAAAAAAAAGATGTAAAATGTTCCAAAGATTTAAAGCACAATTTGTTGTTACAGTTGTGTCAGGTGCTGTTGGAGAGCTCTGGTGGCGTAGTGCCTAAGGCATTTGCTAACCAGAAGGCTGTTTCAAACCCACCAGCCACTCCTCGGAAGGAAGATTGGGCAATCTAACTTCCACAGAGATAGGTTCTGTTGAGTAGGTCCCAATGCATAATGACCCTAAGTAGAACAGAATCAACACTGCCCAGACCTGCACCATCCTCACAATCATGGCTACGTTTAAGCCCACTGTTGCAGCCAGTGTCCATCTCATGAAGATGTCCCTCTTTTGTGCTGACCCACTACTTTACCAAGCATGATGTCCTTCTCCAGGGACTGGTCCCTCCTGATAACATGTCCATCCTCCCTTCCAAGGAGCATTCGAGCTGTACTTCTTCCAAGACAGATTTGTTTCTTCTTCTGGCAGTCTATGGTATATTCAATATTCTTCACCAACACCGTAATTCAAAGGCATCAATTTGGTGGTCTTCCTTATCTATTATCCAGCTTTCACATGCTTATGAGGCAACTGAAAACAGCATGGCTTGAGTCAGGGACACCTTAGTTCTCTAAGTGACATCTTTGCTCTTTAACACTTTAAAGAGGTCTTTTCCAGCAGAGGCACAATCTGCAGTCATTTAATAAGCAGTTAACAGCTAAGAAAGAGTCACTGTGTGAAAAATGAGTATTGGAATTGCTTGGATACTGATAATCAATCTGCTTTTCTTCTATGCTGTGGTCTTTGTTAAGAATTACTCTGAAAAGTCAGTTGTTCTAACAGCTTTCTAATTATTTTTGAAGCCACTTAATAAAAAACTTTCCGACTATGTAAGGAACAATTTAAGAAATTACAGCACGTTTGTTTTAAGAGGTTGGCTTTGAGTAAAAAACGTCAGAAAACACTGATTTGGGAGACAAGCAGAAACAGAAAAGCACTGGACATGAAACACTTAAAATTACCAAATTATGATTTGGGGAGTGAGCAAGACTACTAGCATCTTTGACTAGAAGACCTCCATACATTTGTAAAAGCCAGACAGCCCTACCTGGGAGATGAAGAAGCACCTTCCCCCTCACAAACAAAAAAAACCAAACTCACTGCCCTCGAGTCGGAGCCAACTCATGAAGCCAACTCATAGCAACCCTTCCCTGGGTTTCTGAGGTGGTATCACTATGGAAGTAGATTCCCCAACCTTCCTTCCAAGGAGTGGCTGGTGGGTTTGAACTGCCAGCCTTCTACAGGAGGCCTAACTAAAGCCGAGTGAAGCTCACCATTGCCTCCACTAAGGTTCTTATCCTTTCAAACTTCTAAAGGCAGAGAGATTCCTTTACTTTCTCCTCCTAACCCTTGAGCACATTCAATTTTGTTCATTACAGCAGCTCCTGAAAGGTAATTATTGACTACTTCCAGAAAAAGTTGCTGCTGTATGCTACTGAATTGATTCCAACTCGCAAAGACCCTACAGGGCAGAGGAGAACTGCCCCACGGGGTATCCCAGGCTGTCATCTTTATGGGAGCAGACCTTCAAGTCTTTTCTCCCGTGGAGCAGTATTCCAAAGTGGTTCCGAATGGTCAACCAAGATATATTCTAGTTACACAAATCCCACTATTTTTTATGGAAGCACATCCTCCCCACCCCCTCAAACTACTGTTATCGCTGTTTTCTCTAACATGAACTCAAATTATGATTATTGGACAGGCTGAAGAGAGAGGGCAAAAAGTGTAGCTATAAAGAGAATTTCCCCAGTTGCAGGGTGACCAGTTCCTTTAATCTCTGCTCATGTCGCCTTAATGATCTGCATGCCTCCCTATTTTCTTTTTTCTTACACTCAGAAAACTCACTGTGGTTTGGAAGTCAATGCTTTGAATAATCACTTGCTAGTTTTATAATTTGGTCCCACACTGTTGGCAAAAGGAGTATCAGTCCTTGCCTACTAACAATCCCTCACCGAACACAAATTCCAAGAAGACAAATAAGCACTTAGCAGCCATTGTTTTGTGTTTAAGCATAAAAGAATGTACCAAGACAAATTACCACATTCACAACCTCTTATTCCTTAGAGGCCAAAAGATTTTTAGTTCAAACACCAATTACACTAGTTTGAATGAAAGAAGACCTAAACGAAACCATTGATTCATCTTTTCTGATCAGGTATCACAGAAATTCAATTTTGATTATAGCAGAGGATCAAACTGGACATTCCTAATCACCCTAGATTAAAGATGCCTCCCACTTTCTTCTCTCTCTTGGACCATTACACCAAGCCTAGATCAGAACTATACTCACCTTCAGGCTAGAAGAAACAACATAATAGCTTATTGATCTCGGGTGTAAACCCAAACCCACAAGTCATCAAGCAAGCAGGGATCACTGCCACTTGATGCAACTAAAAATCAAAAGTCATGCACTAGGTTTTCTGGTCATACACAAACACGCCACTGGCAACTGCCCCAGCAAATGTGGACCACAACCAAAGCAAAAACACGTAAATCCATCAAGTACGGGAGCTGTACATTCCAAATTGCACAGAGAAGACTACTATTTCTTGGCTGTTGGCAAATGCCAATTCACGTACATTAAATACTTACTGCAATTTCTGAGGTTTTAAAAGTTCTGTTACATTCAATGCCAGGGGCTAATGTTTCAAAAGAAACTCACGAATTACCATCATTATCTTACTCAAATTAATGTTTATGCAAATGACTCGGACTTTTTACTGAAAAAATTTACCGAACAATGACAACTTCCAATTATTTTAATCTGGAGAAATCGAAACACCAGTCCAGAAAGTCAAGAGCAGCCGTCTCCTTTGAAACTCCCTAGTCAAAGTGTTTCCCTAATAGACTAGTAAGTCGTCTTTCAAGCCATGTTTTTTCCAATTCAATTTACCCCTTTATCTGATCCCAATGTGATACAAAGCTTAGTCGTTACAGATAGTCTTCACTCTTAAGCTCAAAAGAATACATCTAACACGTTAAATAGATTGTTTAAAAAAAAAAAAAAAAAAAACAGTGGTAACATTAGGAGACAGTAATGGAAGAAATGACAACTGAACTAGGAGGGCAGACATCTGCGCCCTAAGAGGGAGAGCCTGAGGTGAGGCTGGAAACTATTTTCTGGCCTTCTCCCGTGAGCTGCTTCTAGGGACGAACAGGATCCCGCACGCCCGAGTTGAACAGAGCCTCAGCCTCCGAGGCGGAGGGAGGAAGACAGAGCCCGCAGTTCTCCGAGTGGGGAAGAGGAGGAAGAGGTGCGGAGAGGTTTCACAGGAGAGAACTTCTTGATCCCGGAGAGGGAGGGGGTGGCAGGACCGTCCCGACAGCCGCGGGGACAGCCGCCCCCCGCTCTCTCACAAGCAAACATTTTCGTGTGTGTGGACTGGGCAAGGGGTTACGAGTGACGCTGGGGCCCTCGAGCCCAAGTCGGGAAGTCCGACAGTCACCCGCTCGTTCCAACAGGGGTCCTCAGCTCCCGGGACCTCCAGCCCCTCTCCAACACCCTGAGGAGGGAGAGTGGACGAAAACATCTTCTGCCTCCAACCTCGCCGCCGCATCTACCCCTCTCCGGGTCTTTGTCCCGCCAGCGGCTGGGGTCTGTCTCTCCCCGGGTCTCCCGGGGAAACCCCGTCCTGGAGGCCTCGGGGCCCGGGGTCGCCCCAGCTTTGTTCGGTCAGCAGGGCGCGGGGACGCAGACACTTACCGTACACCCCTGCGAGGAAAACCAAGACCAAGGCAGACCTCCACCACGGAGACTCTTTTGTGCTCCAGCGACGGGCCATAACCACGGCAGATGGAGGGAGAAAGGAGGAGGAGGAGATGGAGGAGGAGGAGGAGCCGGAGCCAGACGCCGCCGCCAAGCCCCCGGCTGCTCCCTGCGCTCTCCGCGGCTGCGGGAGGGGGAGGGGAGGGGCTGTCGCCGTCCGCGTGCGCTCCTTCCCTCCCTCCGGCCCCCGCTTAGCCGCTCCCACCCCGGCGTCTCGAGAGCCCCCTACGGGGCAGCCCTCCTGGCTTAAGGGCAGGCAGCGCTCGCGCCGGCGCGAAGCCAGGGGGCAGCGAAGGCGAGACTCTGGCCTCGCGCCGCACAGGCGAGCCCCCGCCGCCACCCGCCAGACGGAGCGCGAGCCGGGAAACCGCGCTCATCCGTGCGATCGGCAATCCCCTGGCCCGCCTGCCTTGGTTCCCGCCCCGCGCTCCGCTGGACTTTGGAAGTCTGGGGCCGCTTTCCCCGCCATGGGAGCCTGAGGAGCAAGACAGTGGCAATCGATGAGCGAGCGCGCGAACGCCGGCCGCTGGATTTCCTCGGACTGGGGAGCGGGAGTGCGTTGCGGAGCTGCGCCGCAGCCTGCGGTCTCAACGCTGTCCCAGCGAGTGGGCTGGGGACGAGTTGGAAGACTGAGGGTGGCTGCGTTGGGGAAAAGAATGGGTGGTTGGAGGCTGGGGAGTTGGTAGTACCTTTCCTTCCCCTCTTGCCTCCCCTTAATTTCGGCCCAAAGCTCGGGGTGGGAGGTGGGCGCCGGTTAGAGCAGCCCGGAGGATCAATGTGGACTCCGGCGGGGGAAGAGGGGGAGCCAGGTCTTGACGCCCACGCTCAGTGTACAGGAGATGAGTAGGGCCAGGCTGGAATGCAGAACTCTCCCAGTCTGGTGTAGAAGCCGCGTGAGGCCATTTGACATCACTCCGGGGGTGGGAGCTTGACGAAGAAGCATGCCTGGAGCCGACTTTCGGGGGTAGAGAATGGGAGGAGGGTTCATCCAGCACCCCCTGATTTCCCTAAACCTTTTCCCCGCTGCCAACAAGTGTGACCCCTCCTTCCCTTAGATCCCCGATGCACTTTCGAAATACATCTGTAGTGCCATTGGCGCGTCCGACCTTCTACCATGAATTTTTAAAGTACCTGTCTTCACGTCTTATCTCCCCCACTAGATTTATCGTTGGCCTTTCACACGCACTTTCGCGGCTATTCATTGAAGGACCTACATTGTGCTGTCCTATTGACATAGGTTCTCTCTTTTAATTTTAAACAGCCTTGTGCGATCACTATTACCTACATTGTATAGATAAGAAAATGAGACTCAGAAAGGTTAAGTTACCCAAAATGATATGTAATAAGTAAATGGTAGAGTCTGGTTTGAGATGTTTTTTCTCGTTACAAAGGCAGCGTTGTTTTCCCTGTACTACAGCATAGTCTTAACAATGCTTAGTTCTTAGGAGGTGATCAGTTCGTGTTCAATTCTAAGACATTTGTTTGGGGGTGTACTTAGGCTTTCTCTATCCCATACCTAGTTTCCACTTTAAGATTTTTTTTTTTTTTTCAGGAAATGGTATTCCAAACAATAAAGGAAAAACTTATTAACAAATAGTACAAAATTTAATCAGTAACAAACTCCTTTTCAGTTGGGGGGGTGGGTAACCAGAATTCCAAAAATGTTTTCCACTCCCAGTAGAGAAAAGGGAGGAGCTTCTCTATTCTTCACTAAAAAAACCTCAGATATTTGCCTTTCATAGTTTCAAGATTCCAGACTCCACTTCCTTGCTTTTGGAGATCTTTTACAAATCACTGTTCTATGAACAGCTGTGTTTAGGACAGACCACAAGCAAAATAGAAGTTGAGACACTATGTATAGACTATGTCCTTCCCTCTTCACTTTTAGCATCTTTCAAGGAACGCTATGCCCAAGACAAGACATAGGCCCTCATCAGCCTTGATTATCCTTATTCCTACCCTCCTCCCACCTCTACAGTCTCTCATCTACCTAGACTTGTCTTCTAGGACTAATCAGTTCTCAAACTTTTTGGTCTAAGCCCCCCTTTAACATTCTTAAAATTTAGGCAGGACTCCCAAGAGTGTTTGTTCATATGTTGTGTATGCTGTCAAGAAGATTCACACTCAAAGTGACCTTGTATGACAGAGTGGAACAGCCCCATAGGGTTTCCTAGGCTGAATTTTTCACAGGAGCAAATTGCCAAGTCTTTATGCTCACAGAGCCACTGGTGGATTAGAACTGCTGACCTCTCAGCAGCAGAGCTCTTAATCATTGCACCACCAGGATTCATTTTTGTTTATTTAGGTCATATCTATTGATACTTATTTAGAAAGTAAAACAAAAATTATAAATATTTATAAATTGATTTAAAATAAAAGCTCTGTTGCATGTTAAGATAAATTATACTTTAATATATTTTTTCCGAAACCCAACACTTTAGTGAGAAAAAAAAAACCAAACTCCCTGCTGTCACGTCAGATCCGACTCATAGTGACCCCTCCTTGGGTTTCCAAGGGGTATCACTATGGGAATAGATTGTCCAGCCTTTCTTCCAAGGAGTGGCTGGTGGGTTTGAACTGCCAGCCTTCTGGTTAGCAGTCAAATGCCTTAGGCACTTCGCCACCAGAACTCGCATTCATTTAGTGAGAAGAGAGGTAGTATTTTCCACCTTTCTAAACAGCATAGTGGCTAAGTCACTTGCCTGCTAACCAGACGGCTGGCGGTTCAAACCCACCAGCCACTCCTCGGAAGGAAGGTTGGGCAATCCTACTTCCGCAGTGATACTGCCTCGAAAACCCAAGGAGGGGTCACTATGAGTCGGGGCCGACTCGACGGCACATAACAACAACAACAACAAAACCTCCTTAGTGTCTGGTTTAGTAGAAGACAGCTGAATTCTTGTGTGTTTCCACATCCAATCTGTTGGAATATATTGTTTTGGTTGAAGTATTTGAAGAAAGGGAACTCTAGTAGCGTACTGCCTAAGGCACTTGACTGCTAACCAGAAGGCTGGCGGTTCAAACCCACCAGCCACTCCTCGGAAGAAAAGTTGGCCAATCTATTTCCATAGTGATACTGCCTTGGAAACCCAAGGAGGGGTCACTCTGAATTGGGTCCGACTCGACAGTACCTACCAACAACAACAACATTTGAAGAAAATCCAGACCCACACAGGTACATAATTGGCAAAGGGGGGAACTGCATGTACCCCCCCCCCAAGATGATCTCCAGAACACCTAGGGTCCTCAGATAACACTTTTAAGGACTTTTGATTTAGGATCTATCTTAACTTCTTCAAAACTTAAGTGTTTTGTTCTTACGGGAAAGGTCTAGCAAATATTCATTCTACACTGTTTGCAATGAATAAATTGTTGGTCTTGCAAAATTTTATCATGCGGTCTGTGTTGTTTCTGTCATCAAGGCCATATTTTGTAACTACTGAGCCTTATTCCTAATTTTTTCATTCCAATCATCAGTAATTATCAATGCATCTTGATTGGATGTTTGATCAATTTCAGACTGCTGAAGTTGGTAAAAAGTCTTCAGTTTCTTCATGATTGGCATTGGTGATTGGTATGTAAATTTGAATAATAGGTATTAACTGATCTTCCTAATAGGCCTATGAATAATATCCTACCACTGACAGCATTGTACTTCAGGATAGATCTTGAAATGTTCTTTTTGACAATGAATGTGACTCTACTTCTTTTTAATTTGTCATGGACTGCCAGAAGAACGAAGAAATCTGTTTGGAAGAAGTACCACCAGGATGCTTCTTAGAAGCAAGGATGACAAGACTTCATCTTATGTACTTTGCACATGTTATCAGGAGGGATGAGTCCCTGGAGAAAGACATCATGCTTGGTTGAGGGTCAGCAAAAAAAAGGAAGACCCTTAATGAAATGGATTGGCACAGTGGCTGCTATGGTGGGCTCAAACACAGCAATAGTTTTGAGGATGGTACAGGACTGGGCAGTGTTTTGTTCTGTTGCACATGTTGTTAGGTGCCATCAAGTCAGCTCTGACTCATAAGAGACCCCATGTCCAACAGAATGAAATACTGCCTGGCCCAGCACCAGCCTCACAATCCTTGCTATACTTGAGCCCATCATTGCAGCCACTGTGCCCATCCATCTTATTGAGGGCCTTCCCCTTTTTCTCTGACCCTCCACTTTACCACGCACGTGATCCTTCTCCAGGGAATGGTCCCTTCTGACAACATGACCAAAGTAGGTGAAATGAAGTGACCATTCTTGCCTCCAAGGAGCATTCCGGCTACACTTCTTCCAGGACAGATTGTTAGTTTTTCTGATAGTCCATGGTACTTTCAGTAATCTTCACCAAAACAACAATTCAAAAGCATCCACTCTTCTTTGGTCTTCCTTTCACATGCATATAAGGCAATTGAAAACACCATGGCTTGGGTTAGGTGCACCTTGGTCTTCAAAGAGAAAACTTTGCTCTTCAATACTTTAAAGAGGTCTTTTGCAGCAGATTTGCCCACTGCAATGGATCATCTGATGTCTTGACTGCTACTTCCATTGGTGTTGATTGTGGATCCAAGTAATAAGAATTCTTTGACAACTTCAATCTTTTCTCTACTTACTGTGATGCTGCTTATTGGTCCAGTTGTGAAGATTTTCATTTTCTTTATGTTGAGGTGTAATCTGTACCGCAGACTGCAGACTTTAATCTTCATCAGTAAGTGCTTCAAGTCACCTTCACTTACAGCAAGCAATGTTGTTGTCGTCTGCATATCACAGGTTGTTAATGAGTTTTCCTCCAATCCTGATGCTGTGTTCTTCTTCATATAGTCCAGCTTCTTGGATTATTTGCTCAGCATACAGATTGAATAAGTGTGGTGAAAGGGTACAACCCTGACTCCCTTCCTGATTTTAAACCACACAGTATCCCCTTGTTCTGTTCGAATGACAGCCTCCTGGTCTATGTACAAGTTCCTCATGAGCACAATTAAGTGTTCTGGAATTCCCATTCTTCTCAATGTTACCCATAATTTTTTATGATCCACAAAATCAAATACTTTTGCATAGTCAATAAAACACAAGTAAACATCTTTCTGACATTTTTTGCTTTCAGCCAAAATCCATCTGACATCAGCAATGATATCCCCTGTTCCACATCTTCTTCTGAATCCACCTTGCATTTCTGGAAGTTCCCTGTCAATAAACTGCTGCAACCATTTTTTGAATTATATTCAGCAAGTTTTTACTTGCATGCAATTTTAATGATACTGTTTGATAATTTCCATATTCTGTGGGATCATCTTTCTTTGGAATGGGTACAAATATGGATCTTTTCCAGTCAATTGGCCAGGTAGCTGTCTTCCAAATTTCTTGTCATGGATGAGTAAGTGCCTTCAGTGTTGCATCTGTTTGTTGAACCATCTCAATGGGTATTCCATCAATTCCTGGAGCCTTGTTTTCCACCAATTCCTTCAGTGAATCTTTGACTTATTCCTTCAGTACCGTCGGTTGTTGATCACATGCCATCTCCTGAAATGGATGAGCATCAACTAATTCTTTTTGGTTCAGTGACTCTGTATTCCTTCAATCTTCTTTTGATGTTTCCTGCATCATTCACTATTTTGCCCATAGAATCTTTCAGTATTGCAACTCGAGGCTTGAATTTTTTCTTCAGTTCTTTCAGCTTGAGAAATGCCAAATGTGTTAGGGTATTTTTGGTTTTCTAACTCCAGGTCTTTGCACATTTCATTATAATTGACTTTGTCTTCTGGAGCTACTCTTTGAAATCTGCTCAGCTCTCTCATCTTGTCATTTGTTCCATTTGCTTTAGCCACTCTCCATTCAAGAGCTAGCTTTGGAGTCTCTTCTGACATCCATTTTGGTCTTTTCTTCCTTTCCTGTCTTTTTAATGATTTTTCCTTTCTTCATGTATGTTTTCTTAATGTCATCCTTCTGTTGTACATAGGGTCATTGTAAGTCAGAACCAGCTCCATAGCACATAATCACAACGATTAAACTATTAGTAGCTGAACCCTCTAGGGTTCACCTGAGAAAATTTGTTTCATGGGACAACACTTTTATTTATACAAAATAATTCTAATAGAATATTAGACATTGGTAAGCAACATAGTACAGACTAGGCAGTGATTGCTGTAGATTGAATTGTCCCTCAAAAAGTTATGTTGAAGTCCTAATCCCTGTACATGTAAATATGACCCTGTTTGGAGTAACTGTGTGTTTGCAAATGGTTAATAGACTTGGTTGCTAAGCAAAAGGTTGAAAGTTCAGGTCTATCCAAACGTCCACTAAAAACTCTATGGAGCACGGTTTTTACTCTAACACGGGGTAGCCATGAGTCAGTGTCGACTGGATGGTAGCTGTTTTTTGGAATTAGAGGTTTTTCTTTTGCTATGTTGATGAAGTCACACTAGACCAGGATGGGGCCTAAACTATAATCCCTTCTGAGTGGTCTCATTGAAAAAAAAAGAAAACGGAGAAAGTCATAACCCATTGCTGTGGAGTTAGATCCGGCTCATAGCCAGATCCTTGGGTTTCCAAGGCAGCATCACTACGGAAGTAGATTGCCCAACCTTCCTTCCGAGGAGTGGTTGGTGGGTTTGAACCGCCAGACTTCTGGTTAGCAGTCAAATGCCTTAGGCACTATGCCACCAGTAGTCAGCCCTGAAGAAAGTCATTGATGGGGGAAAAATTGTTTGAAGAACCATCTACAAGCCCAGGGGCACGTGGGTTTATCCACGAGGAGGGACGCTGCCTTCGAGCCTTGGCCTGGATTTAGACTTCGAGCTGCAAAACTGTCAGACAATAAGTTTGGAGCACTCGGAACTAAGATAGTTACCCTTTTTCATAACTAATCTACCCAGCTGGCTATCTAGATGTTCTGCCCCTGGGCAGATGTGTCGAATGACTCATATATGAGTGAGCACTTTAAAATCTATAGAAATTGTAGCTATAAAGTGTTCAGTATTAGTAACAGCTTCACTGCAATTGGGTTTCTGATTTTGCTTGGCCAGGGCTCTGATTTGCACCCTATAAAGTATAAAGGATCCCTCAGATGTTCATAAGGTTCTTTCTCTGGGTCCTGGATTCCTAGATGGGCTACAAGGGGTCTATGAGCCTTCTGAAATTGAATGACAATTTTCTGCTCATGTGCTTTTTTATAGGGAGAAAATTCGTTATTTTTGTCACATTGTGTCAACCATTTGTAAATACAAAAAAGTTAAGAAAAATGGAAAGAGGCAACTATTTGAGTTGTTTCTTAGTTTTTTTCAAGTGGTTTTCAAACTTCTCAAGCGCATTAAGTTGGGAGTGGAGAAGTGCATCCGTGGCTTCTTCTTGCCTTGAAATGTTTTGAAATCTCCACTTTTTTGGAGCTGTCCCTTCAATTATCCTTTTGTTTTGCTCTTCACCTTCTCTTTCCTTCTCGTTTGGTCATCACCTTACATACCACAACACCTGTGAAAGCCGAAACTCGACAAGACTATTTTGTTTTTCTGGGTCTTGTGAGTTTTCCACCTTGGACTGGTGCAGTCTTACCATTTTTCTATCAGTTTTGCTTTAGTGGAAACTGTGAATTTTCCTGTTATGACAGTTTTCCACCTTACACAAGTTCCAGCTTTCTTAGGTTTTTCTTGAATGGTTCAATTTTTACTCTTGACACCAGCAAAAAATTCCTTCCTTCCCAGTGTAGAACCTGTTCCATTTAGCAGCATTTGAGAATCTCATCAACACTGAGAAGGTAGACTGGGAATTTAAGTCTGCCACATTGAACATCATCTTTTGTTGGAAAGAAAATTGATGGTAGTGGTTTTTTTTTTACTTGGCATGCTGCCAGGCAGTGCTAAAACTTTTAGCTTCCCCCAAAGGAGAATTAGGTTTATTAAAAAAACAAACTTGATAAACACATATAAATAACTAAAAGGGAAAGAAAAACATTTTTTAGGGATTGCAGTTAAATAAATGAGATATCTTTACAAGTGAGTTGTAATTTCCATTGGCGTTTAATACTCCAATAGCAAAGGGTAGCAAATGAGAACCATCAATCTAGGCAACTTCTATACCAGCTCCCTAGCTTATTTATTGTGGTTATTATTTATTATGTTCTGTGCTCTGACAGCTTACCCAACACTGTATCAAGTACTCAAAGCCATAATCTTAGCTCTAAGTTAAATACCCCAAATTCACATAGATTTACCCTCAGAAACTGAACTTAATTGTAAAATCAGAACATAGAGTGTGCGTGAACTTACAGTGCAAACAACATGTCTCTCATACACTTATGAAACAGTTGCTCCCACCAAGAAAAAAGGGGTGAAAGGGGAATTAATGACAGGCATTGCTACTGATAAAGAGATACCTTGAGCGTTTTTTTTTTTTTAATTGTTGTTATAGTTGAACTACTGAGTTTCAAATTGCACATAACTTTATGTTTTTAAAGTTCTCATGATTGATTGAGGGTACAAACTGGAGATCCATTTAGGATGGTATCTTACCCCATGTCCCCATGATCCCATGAGAAGGGAATGTGGTAAGTATGATCACAACTCAATGATTCTTTATAGAGAAATTTCTTAATTTCAGTATATATAACAATATGACTGAGTTTGTACTCTGCCCAAACCCGAAAAAAAAGATTTGAAGTTCCTCAATGTATTTGGCAATATAATATACCACAGTAGTTAAAAGCATAGGCCTTGTGTTAAGCACAGCTAGATTTGACCTATGTATCTGAACTTGGGCAAGTAACCTACCCTCTGTGTCTCATATTTTCACCTATGGAAAAGGGTCCCCGTTAAATTGTTTACATTCTTTAAATGAGATAATAATAATTGCTAATATATATTAGTGCCTAAGATATGCTACAGATTTAATCTTCAAAATAATCCTATGATATGGATGCTGTTGTTTATTATCCCCATTTTTCAAGTGAACAGACTGAGACACACAGAGATGTTCAGTAATTTTACCAAGATCACGTAGACAGTAAATGGCCAACATTTAAACTCAGGCAGGCTGATTACAGAACATTCACTCAATCACTCCACCTTGTTGTAGGTAAAGCACTTAATGCCAGGCACATAGAAGGTCCTCAATATATGGCAGGTACTGTTATTAAAGACATAAATTACATTAGCAAAACAGTCCTTATACTCCATTATCATACAATTTAAAATATAAGATATATAGTTATGTTTCTGGTTCCTTGTTTCCTGCAAGTTGATCATCAGAAGTACACATTAAGAAATTGTACTGCCTTGAAGCATCTGGGGTCTTAAAAACTTGTGAGCAGCCAGATAAGAAGCAACTACTAGTCTCTTCTCGCCAGGAGGATAGAAGTACAACGAAAACTCAAGGAAGCAACTAGACCAAATTACTAATGGCCCACATGAACCACAGCCTGCTCTATCCTGAGACCAGAAGAACTGGATGGTGCCTGGCTACCACTACCAACCACTCTGACCAAGACCACAATAGAAAGTTCTGGTTAGAATGGGTACAAAACATAATCCAAAGCCAAGGTGGGGGGGAAGACCAGCTTTACTGATCAGAAAGAGACTAGAGGTTTGGCCCTGAGAAAATTTTGTAACTTGAAACTGAAGACACTTCTGGAGGCCACCTGCCAGCCAAAGACAGGTGTACCTCATTTAACTCAGCTTTGCTTTATTGCTCTTCACAGGTAGGATTTTCACAAATAGATGGTTTGTGGCAACATGTCCTTGGACAGGTCTATTGACACCATTTTTCCAACAGTATGTGCTCACTTTGTATCTATGTCACATTTTGCTAATTCTCACAATATTTTAAACTTTTAAATAATGCTTAGTAGACCATATATAGTGTGGACGTCACTTTTTTATGCACTGGGAAACCAAAAAATCCATGTGACTCGCTTTATTGCGATATTAACTTTTTTTTTTAATTGTGATTTGGGTGAAGGTTTACAGAGCAAATTCACTTTCCATACAGCGGTTCACATATACTTTGTCTCATGACATTGACCACAGTTTACCACA
>NW_006921608.1:7778885-7782425 GCF_000298275.1 Orycteropus afer afer | reverse complement strand
CACATTTAAGTCTTTGATCCATCTGGAGTTCGTTTTTGTGTGTGGTGTGAGGTACAGATCTTGTTTCATTTTTCTGCAAATGGATCTCCACGATATTCACTTTTTTGTGGTCATCTGGAACTGACTGTAAAAAAAACCAAAGTGAAGAATGTGCTGCTCAAAACAACCAACTATACAAGACTAACAGGGAAACATTTGCCCCAAACTAACGATGACAAGACAGGGAGGCACAAGGAAACCCAACCAGGGGAAATGAAGAACCCAGGAAGGAAATGGGGAGAGTGCCAGCACATTGCGGAGCTTGTAACCAATGACACAGAACAATTTGTGTATGAACTATTGATTGGGAAAACTAATTTAGCTTTTACCTCAAGCCCAATAAAATGTTAAAAAAATAAAAGGAAATTGTACTACCTTGACTTTAAGTTAAATATCCTTAAGCTCCCTTTAGGAATTTTCTCTTTATTTAAGCTTTTTTTTTTTTCTTTAAGTTTTTATTTCCTTAAATTTTGGAAAACGTTGCGATAGTATCTGTTAGATGAAGCCTAAGTCTGACTTCTTGCTGCTTGTACTATTTTTTCTCCAGTGACCCTGGAGTCATTATTTTTAGTTTCCTTTGAAGATCAGAGAACTCTAGGTTGCTTATTGCCCTAATCTTCAGAAAAGATCTATAACAGATTTTTCTGATCCTAAAGAATACATTTTTCCAACATCAAAACATATGAAACCGCTCAGTTATCAGGCCATAAAAACAGAGGTCATTTCTACTAAAGAATAAATTACTCCTGCTTCATCATGAAAAGAATATTCTCCTTGGAAATACCCAGGCGGGTTTGCATTTTGAATACATACCAGCTGTGATAGAAAAGAACAATCTTATCTTTGGATTCCTGTATTACCCTGCCTGCCTTGCACAGCAGGGGATATAAAAGAAATTGTGTCAAAAAGCATTTTGATATAAAACTTTATTCTCCTATGCAATAAAATGAATTAGGTAACAGAAGCAGCCCAGCACTTCATGACACTATGTTGGCTAGTTCTAGTCAACAGGGCACTCAATAACTTGAGTCACTTCAATTTTTTGCCATGTTATTACTAGCTTTGCTTAAGTGGAGACCTCCTGAGATGTCAACCTCAATTTATAAATACTCAGACACACAAAGTTTAATAAAACACTTTTAGCCCTTTAGATGCATGCCTGAAAGGCAATTAACACAATTAGCAGGGAGAGCTACCTGGCTGGATTTGGGAAGGTTACACTGAGGCTGCTTCAGCTGGCCTGTCAACAGGAAGAAAGGGGCACAGTCCCAAAGCAGCTGTGCTGACTATGCTGTCTCGGGATTGGACTCCCAACAGCTCTACCCTTCAGTACTCCGGGGACCAGCAGACATCAGAAGGAGACTCCTCGGGACATTTTGCCCTTTTTCTTAATATTGCCTCACGCAGGCAGAAACAGAAGACCCATGCTGCCTACCTCTTACACTTATTCTTCCCTGCTCTTCCATGCCTTCCTATTCAGCAGATGGTCCTTTAAGAAGTCTTCTCGCACTTACAGTGCTGTCCATCCTCGCCAGAACAGTTAACTGATTCCCTCAAGAGCCTCCTGCTACAACAGGCTTCAGATATGTCTGGCAAGCTACTTCATGAACATTCCTTACTAATTCAGAATATATGTGTAAGAACTAAGTGCGGCATGGACCTCTCTCTCTGAAGTGGGGAGAAATACTTTGACTTCATTCATTCTGTCTATGGTCTATGGAGGAGCTTTGGGGGGACAGTGGTTAAAGCACTCTCCAGCTAACCAAAAGGTCAGCGGTTCAAACCCACCAGTTATTCCATGGGAGAAAGATGTGACAGTCTGCTTCCATAAAGATTTACAGCCTTGGAAATGCTTTGGGGACAATTCTTCTCTGTCCTATAGCATCACTATGAGTGAGAATTGACTCAGTGGCAGTAGAGTGGTTGATTAGTCATGGTCCATGGACTGGTACATAGGTTGATCGGTAGGGTGGAATCAAAATATTCAGATTCTCCCAGCTTCATTGAGGGAGAGGGAGAAGGACAGAAAACTCCGGAAAGACAGGGATTCTTTTCTGTTCTGTTCATTGCTAATCCCCAGTCCCTAGATGAGGGCTTGTCAGTGTTCAGGAGATGTTCAGTGAACATTTGTTGAGTGAATGAAGGAAGGAAGTCAGGAATGAAATAGATCCCTGGGGGAAATGAGAGGCAAAGCCACTGGTAAAGGGTAATACAGAGAGAAAGAGAGGGCAGACATTTGCTCTGTCATTGTCTGGGTGGCCTGCGTGAAGGGGGCTTACTTTGGAAATCAGGCACAAAAGGATACTTGGTCTTTTAGCAAGAACCAATAAACCTCACTGCAGGAAGAGATCTACACATCCCTGTGTGCTGATAGTTAAGATACTGCTTAATCTGTTGTTTTTATTCCTCAATCACTCTGGTATTGAAGCTGTATTTGACTACAATTTTATTGCCAATGTTTAATATTTCCACTATATTATAGGTTCAAAAAACAAACAAATAAAATTCAAAACTCACTGCTACAGTCAATTTTGACACATAGCAACCTTATAGAACTACCCCACGGGGTTTCAAAGGCTGTGTAAATCTTTATAGAAGCAGACTGCCTCATCTTTCTCCCACAGAGTGAGTAGTGCTGAACTTTTGTTTAGCAGACCAGTGCTTTAACCACTGCACTATCAGAGCTCCTAATATTATAAGTTAAATGGGCTTTTTTATGGCCTCAAGTTGCCTTATATGATCTATAAACTGGCACTACTTATTTTATTGATGATTGAAATAACCCACCACAGATGCTTAGAAAAGAGGAGTTTTCAATATTTTTGTCAGAAAGCTGTGAACTAAGACCTTGCCTCAGGTATGCAGAGAGATTTTGATTCTATTGTATTAAGGTAAGCTCTGCCTTAGCATTAGTCTAAGAAGTGATTGCAATCAATGCCAGTATGAAGTCAGCATCAGAAGGCAGAGAAGGGAACCCAGGTGGCCAGATCACTGCAGTATGAATTTAAGATTTGTTCAATGTATTGTGAATTTCTGGGTCATCACTCACTCATATTAAAATGTAAGTACAAAGAGTACTTTCTAACTGCAAATGTAAATTATTTTCATTACTCATCATTTGATATTATCAATGTTATGCTTTATCTTCATTAATGTGTATTTGCTGCAGATGATTGTTCCGCAAATACATTTGATTCTCTGAAAATTAACTAGAATACTACTGGGATTTTAATAATTATTTACTTACATTTCTGAATACTTAAAATATGCTTGAAGATTGTAGACAATGTACAAGTTAATATTATATGAATCAATCTGGAAGTTCTACTGTCAGGCTAATAATTGCAGGTGCCAAGGAAGTTATAATTTAGTGAGGAAACAGATATACCAGTATACAAAAGCACTGCTAATTTATTATTTTTGTAAAAAAAAAATATTTATTGAGCACCTACCACATGTAGCTTATTGTTTCAGGTGAAGGCAATGATCAGTTAAAAAAAA
>NW_006921608.1:7777443-7778785 GCF_000298275.1 Orycteropus afer afer | reverse complement strand
TATGTATATGGTAACTACCTGGCATGGATTAAATTGTGTCCTCCCAAAAGATGTGCTGAAGTTCTAACCTCTGTGCCTATAAATATGATCCTACTTGGAAATAGACATTTTCTTTTATTATTTTCATGAGGTCGTACTTCATTTACTTGTTGTTGTTGTTGCTGTTAGGTGCCATTGAGTCAGTTCTGACTCATAGTGACCCTACGTATAACATTGAAACACTGCCCTGTTCTGTGCCATTCTCACAATTGTTGCTGTACTGGAGTCCATTGTTGCTCCCACTGTGTCAATCCTTTTTGTTGAGGGTCTTCCTTTTTGCTGACCCTCTGCTTTACCAAGCATGATATTCTTCTCCAGGGACTGGTTCCTTATGATAACATGACCAAAATAAAAGAAATGAAGTCTCATCATCTTCCCATCTAAGGAGCATTCTGGCTGTACTTCCAAGAAAGATTTGTTTGTTCTTCTGATAGTCTATGGTATATTTACTATTCTTTGCCAACACCATAATTCAAATGTACCAATTCTTCTCCGGTCTTCCTTATTCATTGTCCAGCTTTCATATGCATTTGAGGCTACTGAAAATACCAGGGCTTGGGTCAGGCACACCTTAGTCTTCAAAGTGACGTCTTTGTTCTTTAACACTTTAAAGAGGACTTTTGCAGTAGATTTGCCCAATGCAATATGTCATTTGATTTCTTGACTGCTCCTTCCATGGACATTAATGATGAACCCGAGTAAAATGAAACCCTTGACCAACTTCAATCTTTTCTCCATTTATCATGATGTTGCTTATTGTTGCAGTTGTGAGAATTTTTGTCTTCTTTATGTTGAGGTGTAATCCATACTGAAGGATTTTCTTCAAATCAGAGTCTTGAAGTCCTCTTGATGTTCAGCAAGGAAGGTTGTGTCATCTGCATGTTGCAGATTGTTATGGAATCTTCAGCCAGTCCCAAAGCTGCATTCTTATGCATATTGCCCAGCTTCTTGGATTATTTGTTCAGCATACAGATTGAATAAGTATAACGAAAGGATGGAACTCTGATGCACATCATTCCATGTTTTAAACCATGCAGTATCCCCTCATTCTGTTTGAGCAATTGATTCTTGGTCTATGTACAAGTTCCTCATGAACACAATTCAGTTTTCTGGAATTTCCATTCATTGCAGTGTTAGCCATAATTTGTTATGCTCCTTACAGTCAAATTCCTTTGCATACTCAATCAAGCATAGATAAACATCTTCCTAGTATTCTTTGCTTTCAGCCAAGACTCATGTGCCATCAGCACTGATATGCTTCATTCCATGTCTTTTTCTGAATGCAGCTTGAATTTCTGGCATT
>NW_006921608.1:7765219-7776473 GCF_000298275.1 Orycteropus afer afer | reverse complement strand
TCTATTCTTCAGCTGGTCTCTAAATTCAGGTTGTATTTTGGCTATTACAGACTTAATTGTACTTCTACTTTGTCCTAAAGGGTCACTGTGAGTCAGAATTGACCTAACAACTGTGGGTTTGGTTTGGACTTGTTTTAATTTTCTTTAGCTTCAACTTGAACTTGCATATGAGTAAGTTCCACAATCGGCCCCTGGCATTGTTCTGACTGATGGTATTGAGCTTCTCCATCATCTCTTCCCACAGATGTATTTGATTCGACTCCTGTGTATTTCATCTGGTGAGGTCCACGTGTACAGTCAGTGTCTATGTAGTTAAAAAAAAAAAAAGGAGGCATTTGATTTGCAATGAATAAGTTGTTCCAGTTATCAATGTTTCTTCTTCATTTCCAATTTTCACACTCCAATCATTCATTTAGAGTGAATCTTAAACCTAATCCCTGAGTGGTGTCTTATTAAAAAAAAAAAAAAAAAGACCAGAATAGACACACACATATACACCATACATAGGAGGAAAAGACCACAAAGGGAACTGTCTACAACATATGGAATGCCAAGGAATGCCTGGGGCTACCGACACAGAGGGACCCTCCCCTAGAGCCAATGCCTTGCTTCAGATTCATAGCCTCCAAAATTGTGAGACAATTCCTTTTTGTTCTTTAAAGCCACCCGTTTGTGGTATTTTTATTATAGCAGCAAGATGCTACTAGAGTTGAGCTATATATAGGGTACACCAGAACCATGGGGGAGAATTAGAGAAAGCCTCATAGAAAAAATGCACTTGGCTTGAAAAACAAAGGATGAGTCAGAGATTTCCAGTGAAGTAAAAAGTGTACAGGAAATGACTGGGATCTTAAAAGCTTGTAAGCGGCCATCTAGATGCAACGATGGGTCTCTCCTTATGCAGAGCAAAGAAGAATGAAGAAAACCAAAGACACATGGAAACAATTAGTCCAAGGGACTGGTAGACCACGCAGTCCTCAGCCTATATGACTATGAGACCAGAAGACAAAGTGTATGTGAATTGCTGTATGGAAAATGAATTTGCTCTGTAAACTTTCACCCAAATCACACACACACACACACACACACACAGGTGTACAGTGGCAATGGGAAAGCATTCTAGGCTCAGGGCATCAAATGGAGGTACGAGGGCAGAGTACAGTGTGTTCTGGGAATGTAAAGTAGTTCGGTATTGCTGCCACAAAAAGATGTGTGTGTATGTGTGTGTGTGGGAAATCAGACACATAATGAGAAATTATATTATAAAAGGTTTTAAATGATGCACACACAAATGAGTTTAGATTTTATTCTGTAAGATGCAGGAAATGAGGGGCCTTGAAAGAATTCTGAGCAGTGGAGTCATGTTTCATCCAATGGAAACTGGAATGGGATTGGGGAAACTTTGGAGACCAGTCAGGAGGCCATTACAATAATATGGAGAAAGTTGACAAGTGCCTAATGGCAGTGGAAATAGTGAGTAGATGACACAATCAATAGTTGTTTAGAATATTCTGCTGTTCCCAGATTTCTAGTTTGGACAACTGGATGGTAGAACCATGCCTTGTGATAGGAGATATGAAAGAAGGAGTGAGGTTGGGAGAAGAAAACAGAGAAAAAGATGAGAATAAATTTGATCCAACTCATCTAGGTAGAGGAGTCCAGCAGACAATTGGATATAGCATATATCTCAGAGAGAAGAATGGGCTCAGTGTAGAAAACACCCAGTAGTGACAAGGTCACTTTTTACACTGCATGATTTTTTTCTTAGAGAATTTGGAAAGAGGAGAAAGGAGCCAAGGTTAGCATCCGTATGTCAGGGAGTAGAGGTGCTAGAGGGGCATTGGTGGTTCAGTGACAGATTTCTTGCCTTCCGTGCAGAAGACCCAGGTTCAATTCCTGGTTGATGCACCTCATGGGCAGCACCACTCCTCTGTCATTGGAGGCTTCTGTGTTGCTTTGAAACTGAACGTTAGAACTTCCAGACCAAAACAGAGTAGGAGGAAAGGCCCATTGATCTACTTCTGAAAACGAGTCAGTGAAAACACTATGGATCCCACAAGTCCAATTTGCAACCTTACATGAGGACAGTGTAGAACCGTACATTTCTTCCCTCATGCATGAGGTCACGATGAGTCAGGGCAACTCCATGCCAACTGACAACAGAAGTTGCAGAGAATGAGTCACCAACGATATGATGGGAGTGAAAAGGAATGGCCAGTGGGTAGAAGGCAATGCAGAAAAGATTATTTTCAGAGAAACTGAGAGGAAAATTTTAAAAAGAAAGGAAAGGTGGAGTGTTAGTGCCAAAGAGACTTCAATTAATAAAGGCCGAGGCATGAAGAGGAGCTAATAGAATTGGTTACAAGAAAACCTAATGTACTTCTCTGTAGGCTTCTACAGAAAAATGTGTGGCTTTTAATTTAAATCAAAGCTGAATTCTTGGTGATCTATATATTCTTTTTGTATTTCATCAGGCATTTTACCAGTTTTCCCTCATTCTTCTATGTCCTAACATTATCCATTTTGAAGTTAAATTGAACAGTTCAGCATGAACTGTTGATACAACAATGAAGTACATAGTTTACCTTCAACATCCATAATTCCTTTTTATTTTCTGTCTTTCCTTCTCCTATCTTGCCCATATGCACTGCCTCTGACTTCAGATTCTGGACATTTCTGTGCTTTCTCACCCTAATTTTTCCCTCTATCAGAAATGGTTCTCTTTGTAAAAGAAATGTCTTAAAAGCATTTGTCATGAATTCACCTTGAAGACTAATCTTCTATTTAGGGGTATTTATAATGTGTTGTTAGTTGCCATCTAGTTGGCTTTGACTCGTGGCAACTTTGTGGACAATGGAATGAGAAGCTGCCCCGTCCTGCACCATCCTCATGATCCCTGGCATGTCTGAATCCATTGCTGCCTTCCAACCTAGAGGGTTCATCTAGCACTGTGTTGGTCAGTATTCCAGTGTGATCCATAGATTTTTCGTTGGCTTATTTTTGCGAGTAGATTTCCAGACCTTTCTCATCTGTCTTTATCTGGAAGTTCTGATGAAACTTGTCTACCATGGGTGACCCTCCTGGTATTTGAAATACTAGTGGCCTTGCTCTCAGCATCACAGTGACACACAAACCACCACAGAACAACAAACTGAGAGGTGGGTGGTGGATTTATAATTTATCCACAGAGGAAACACTCAACATCATAAGGGGATGCTTCAGGGTGGAATTTCAGCATTTCAGGGAGATATTTTTGGTCAGAGAGGTTTTCCTGATTGTCCCTGAAGGGGATTGTTTTGGTCTTTTAATGCCACTCTAACAGAACATACAAGTGGATGGCTTTAACAAACAGGGGTTTGTCTCGTACAGTTTTGGAGGTTAGAAGTCCAAGTTCAAAGTGTCAGCTCTAGAGGCTGAGTTTATAAAGGCCCCTGACCTTGGGCTTCTGGCCCAAGGGAGCTGGAGGTGTCTCTTAATTAGGGCAGCTGATGACTGCTGAGGCTGACAAAGCCAAGGTTGACAAACAAAATGGCACAGTCCCAAGATTATCAAGCAAGATGGCAGGCCACTAGTTCAAGAACAGAAACAGTTCTAAGATCGGCAGACAACATGGTAGGCTGCTCACTAATAACTTGGACAAACGCAGGATCCAAATATGCCAAGAAGCTCAGACACCTTTCTCAAAGCTTCTTCTTATATACTGGAAGCAGACTACATCCCCAAGGCAGCTACTCATCTGCTCACAGTAGATACCACCATGGAGTTGATTACCAGAGTCATCATGGGGAACAACTACATCCAGCTGTCCAGCCACTCAAAACCAGGCCCAGCCAAGCTGACACATAATCTTAACTACCACAGTGACCTTTCATCATAAGGCAACCCATGCCTGAGGTAGAAGATATGATGGGGTTCAAGAATGCTTAATTTTTCTCCTAGAACCATACTAAATCTTTAGACAATTTAAAGGTCACAAACATTTATTATATCAGTGTGTTCTCTTTGGAAATTGTACTTTTGGTTGATAGTATTTCAATGTAATTAGTTGCTAACATGTATACTTTATCTTGTTTAATGACAGTTACTCTATTACTATTTTGTTTGGACCTATAACTTTAAATGTGGCTTTGGACAGACAAGTCCAACTCTATAGAAGCTATATACATCCATGTCCACTGAATTAGTTTTTCCTGTTGAATATTTTCAAGCAATGTTAATGACTGACTTCTGTACAGCCAAGGAGTTTGATTACACTTTTAATTTAATTCAATTGTGTTGGAAAGGGAAACAAGTTCATTAATCATTTAAAAAAATTCAGTTTATGTGTGACGTATAGATAGATACCATGTTTTCAAAAACAGTCTATGCTGAAGTTCTCTGAGTAAATAAAAAAAAAAAAAAAACCCACAAAACACAAAACTAAGTGATTAGAAAATGTCTATTGTTATGAACTTCATTTCTAACAGTAGAGGTGAATGACAAGAAGATCTGCCCATCCTGACATACAATGGAAAACTATATTAACTTTTGTTCAGGACATCATTTAAAGTGTGTTATGCTGGCAGGGATATGTTTCTATCTCATGTAAATTAGTTATACTCTTAATCCTATTTACATTTAAGCCTGGAGGTACAAGGGTCCTGATAAATACATTGTGTAAGAGTATTATTCTTCCAAAAGAGTAGAGGAAGTAGACAAGCCCAAACGTATTCTAACTAGCAAAGGCGCAGTGGCAGATGCATGTATGGGTCTCACCAGAAAGCTCAGGGACATGCCATCATCACTTGAGGGGTAGGTCTGCGATGCTTTCTGTTTAAGTTCAATTTGAGTTGTGTAAGAAACGCACAAGGGAAATCTTTAGCACATTCCTTCATGGCCTGACCAGAATAAATTTGGTGAACTGATAAAAACTATAGTATTGAAGGAAAAGTATTCTCTAAGAAATATTAACATTACTCCAAAAGAACGATGTGAAATTTATCATTGGAAAAGAGAGGTACACATGGAAATGCAGGAACAGAAATAATCTACTCAGAGCCTGGTGATTTTATTTTCTCTGAGGTGCTGTCAAGGACCATTAAATAGAAAAAGCATTTGTAGAATCATAAAACTGTCAGAGCTGAAAGGGTCATCTCTAGTCCAATCTCCTAATTTTATAGGTGAGAAAACCCAGGCCCATTTACACAAGAGTAATAAAGGTGAATTCTGCTGGGGGACAGGCATTCTGGGAGAATGAGGACCTAGAACTACAACTACATACTTGAGTGAAGATGGAGGAGGGAAGGGATGCTGGCTTCCAGAAAGGAAGCTCAATCTCACAGGAAGGTAAGGGTATATGAAGGGTATAGGGACAGAGAAAAGTAGGGGCTTGAAAAAGCAGCCTTAGCTGAGGAAACAGGAGCACCCTGATACATGGATAGCACAGAGCTGGAAGGCCAGCCAGCTGGGGAAATTTAGGTCATTAGTGGACCCTGGGGGGCCCTGGTGGCACAGTGTTGACACTTCATTCCTAGTCCCCTCCACACACACACAAAAAAAAACCCCACTGTCATCCTTGAGTTTCTGAGGCAGTATCACTATGGAAGTAGATTGCTCCATCTTCTTTCCGAGGAGTGGCTGGTAGGTTTGAACTGCAAGCCTTCTGGTTAGCAGTCAAATGCCTTAGGCACTATGCCACCAGAGCTCCTTCCTAACCCAAAGGTGAGTGGTTCTAACCCATCCAGCAGTTCCAGGGAGAAAGACCTGGTGATTTGTTCCTCTAAAGATTATAGACTCAAAAACTCTTGAAGGCAGTTCTACTCGGTCACTGTTGTTGTTGGTATGTGCTGCCGAGTCAGACCTGACTCATAGTGACCCCTCCTTGGGTTTCCGAGGCATTATCACTACGGAAGTAGATTGCCCAACCTTCCTTCCAAGGAGTGGCTGGTGGGTTTGAACCACCAGCCTTCTGGTGAGCAGTCAAGCGCCTTAGGCACTATGCTACCAGAGCTCCCGTTCTGTCACTAGGAGTCACTATGAGTTGAAATTGACTCAACGGCATCCAGCAACAACAATAGTCCATCCTGAGCAGGCAGCTGGGCCCTTAGTAATTCACCTTCATTTCAGAGGCAAGTGTCCAGTCCCTGGAAAAAGGCACGTCTAACAAGGCCAAGACAGGGCTCCAATCCCAGAAAGACTGAGGTACCAGATGCTGTTGTTGGGTGCCATCTAGTAAGTTTCAACTCACAGTGATCCGATGTACAATAGAATGAAACACTGTCCAGTCCTGTGCCATCCTCACAATTGTTGCCATGCTTGAGCCATTGTCACAGCCCCTGTGTCAATCCCTCTTGTTGGGGATCTTCGTCTTTTTCATCAACGCTTTACTCTACCCAACATGATGACCTTCCCCAGGGACTGGTCTCTTCTTCCAAGGAGCATTCTGGCTGTACTTCTTCCCAATCAGATCTGCTCATTCTTCTAGCAGTCCATGGTACACTCAATATTCTTTGCCAACACCACAATTCAAATGCAACAATACTTCTTTGGTCTTTCTTATTTATTGTACAGCTCTCAAATGCATATGAGGCTATTAAAAATATCATGGCTTGAGTCAGGTTCTCCCTACTGTTCAAAGTGACATCTTTGCCCATTCCTTGTTTGTTAATAACACTGATAGTTCTCATGCATGAATTTAATAATAGAGCTTTAGATTGTGGCTCTTGCTTTGGTTTCCAGCAAAGAGAAAAAAGTAGAGGACACTGAACTACATGTAATTGGAATATCATACAAAGTTTCAAATGAGTGGGATAATCCACACTGGTTGGGAATTACTACTATTCAGTTCAGTATTACTGAGAGCCCACCTATGAAGAAGCCTTAAACTGAAGGTTAACATGGTCTATTCTCACACTGAGAATCCATAAAATACAGAAATACTTTTTTTAGTATCTCAAGTAGCTCGGACTGATCATGCCAGTAGCGTTTGGATTATCTTTTAAATGTTACTAGGAAAATAACACATCTCAGTACCTTGTAATTCAATTTCCTATGCCAATATTTGATTGATTTTGTCCAAGTCAGAGTTACAATAAATCTCATATCTGCTGAATCTCTGCCATTTTTCCTTTCATGAGATTTTCAAGCCAAGTTTTAGTGGGACATGTGGAAATATCTGTGTGGTGGTTGTTGTTAGGTGCTGTCAAGTCAGCTCCGACTCATAGCAACGCTATGCATAACAGAATGAAACACTGCCTGGTGTTACACCATCCTCACAATCCTTGTTATGCTTGAGCCCATCGTTGCAGTCACTGAGTCAATCCATCTTGTCAAGGGTCTTCGCCTTTTTTGCTGACCCTCCACTTGGCTAAGCATGATATAAGCATGATGTCCTTCTCCAGGGAATGGTCTCTTCTAACAACATAAGCAAATATCTGTAGGTCATACCAAATACTAGGGCTTTGAACTGGTTCAAACTGGTTCAATCATGGTCAGCACAGTGAAATCAGAACAGACTAGAATTTTTGAAATTTGGGTGAAGAGGAACAATAACTGGAATGGGAAAAATTGTGAGTTGAAGCCCTGGGATGGAAGACTTAGAAGAAGCATAATGAGCCCTTTCAAGAGCCCGATGCAGGAGACTGGATTATCACTAGTTCAGAGAGGCATGGTTGGCTGCCATCTTTGAGCTGGAACCACTGTTTCCAACTCTGCTTATCAAAAGATTTGGTTGCTATGCAACACGCATGCTGCTCTTGTTTTCCAGGAGGGAGATTGTTTCCAGCAGGGTGTCGACCCATAAATTTTCCTGTTCTGATTTTCTTTTCGTATACCCACAATTTACAAATTTGAGTCTGTCCCAGTTTTGTTTCATCAGTCATGTCTGAATTGGGAGGAACTCTGGCAAATACTTGAATCTGAGAATTTGAAGGACACTCTGATGAGCAGCCTAAGCCTAGATCATTGTTAATTAACTGCTGCCAAGCATTCATAGAAAAAATGGTGTCAGCTTAAACAGTTGATTTATTGTTTGTCATCATTCACAAAACATTCAATTTAAAAAAATCCCCTTTCACTCATCTTTTTATGATTTTTTAAAGTTGAATGCAACCTAAAAGGACTTCTCATCCAACCTACTGATTTTACAAATGAAGTACAGAAAAGTTGAATGATTTTGAGTAGTGGGTTATTTTCAACCAGCAACCACAGTGAATTTTTTAGGACATGTCAGATCATGTCATATCTACTCAAAAACGTCCAAGCACTTCCCAGCTCATTTTGAAAAAGCTTTTACGATACACAAGGCCCTATTTGATCTGTCCCTTCTTCCTATGTCTCTTGGTTACCACTTTGACCTCACCTCCTCCCGTTGTCCTCCTGGCTTACTCCACTGTAGCCAGCCACACTACCCACCTTGATTTTCCATGAGCAGACAATAAAAGTCCCACGTCAAGGCTTAAATAACTTTTCTACTTTAGAAGAGAGATGTGTACTGTTTACAAAATGTCCTGCATGCAAGATCATGCGGAAGAGTATATTCATGCAGAAGATTTTTCAAATGTTGGCACATTTCATTATACAATATAAAATACCCACATTCATTAATAACACCAGTGGTCTTATCAGGATAATCTTCAAGTATTGGGAAGCTACCAAGCTCATAGTGGTGAATTCAAGTTTTCAAAAATCTGAATTTTCACTTTTCATCCGCAATAAATACTGAGTTGTTTTTCTTGAGGTAACTGACTCATTTTGTTCATTTTTAAGAAAATACCTGCCAAATAACCAAGTAGGAATTATCATAGTCTGTCAATTATTCTTGTAATTAAAAATGGTGTTCCACAAAAAAAGTGGCTAGGTCAGCTTGCAACTCAGTCTCAAAAGCACTTTTCTTTGAGGCAAAAATCCTACTTCATTATACAGCAGAAGTGCTTTAAGCATACTTTCTGTTTAATCAGGTGGAATACTAAAAAGACATGTACTCGAACAGCAGGATTTAATTTTAGAAAAGTAACTATATTTACTGTTTCATCAAGGACACTTTTTAATGAATTTTATTTATTTATTTTTTATTACTGTGAGTGTGTGACAATGAAGAATAGTTTGGTGCTATTGACTTGACCCATGCTATGGGCCAATAGTTTCATCCACAATTTCTTTTGCACCATTAGTGCAAATGTCAGGCAGTATAAAAGATAAATAATGTCTTAATTATACTGAAAGTAGATTTGACTTTACAGACCCCCTAAGAGGCTCTTAGGTATCACTAGAGTCTGCTGGAAAAGAGAGAAGAAAAGGAAGAGTAGTTGTCTAGGAGAATGGCAGAGTGAACACACCATGGAACTGTGGGATTTGCAGGGAGCATTAAGGGCTCACTTATAGGCAGTGGTCATGAATTTAAAGTAAGACCCGTCTGAGTGGTGCACCTATCCTTCCATCCATGCTCTGCTGCATTGCTGCATCGTGGAAAGGGAGGACAATTGATCAGGATTGGGCTTTTGTCGAACAATGTAAAGATGCGAGGAGGCAAAGGTATTGAGGCTATATCCAAGGACGTGATTGTAATGATAGACTATCAAATCTGAACTATGTTAATAGAAAAGTAAGGACTTGAATAACATGAAAGACAATAAGGATGTGGCAAGATCAAAGGATTGAAATGTGGTTGAAGAATTTTTGGAGTAGAGTCCTAAAGTGAAAGCTAGAAAAATACAAGGAAGCAGTGAGTGAGGAGTTCCTGGGTGGTACAAGTGGTCATGTGCTCAACTACTAACTGAAGGGTGAGTGGTTCAAATCCACCCAGGGACACCTCGGAAGACAGGATTGGCAATTGCTTCCGAAATGTCACAAGGTCACAGCCTTGAAAATTCTGTGGAGCAGTTCTATTCTGCAGGCATGGGGTCACCATGAGTCAAAATTACCTAGAGGGAAATTAACATCAGAAAGAGAGTGAAATAGTTGAAACAGATGATGGCAGGATTTCAGTATTGGTAATGACAAATTCTAGGGAAGTGACTGTGGGAGGAAGTGGCAGATATAAGATAATGGAAAATCAGATCATCAGAGGAGAGAGGGTCAAGGAAATGAGGATCCAAGGATTGGTAGAATCATCAGGTGGTTATAGAAATCACCAAAAATTGTGATAGGGTAAATTTTGGAGAGGGAGGCAATGATTTTGGAGCTAAAATAGTCAAGAAATGAGAGTGAATGACTATAACAATGAAGGATAGTGGTGGTATAATCCAAAGAAGTGAGAATCAAAATTTTGGGGAAATGTATATACAGAAGGGGAGCTCTGGTAGCATAGTGCCGAAGGCACTTGACTGCTAACCAGAAGCCTGGCAGTTCAAACCCATCAGCTACTCCTCGGAAGGAAGATGGGGCAATCTACTTCTGTAGTGATACTGCCTTGGAAACCCAAGGAGGGGTCGTTATGAGTTGGGGCCGACTTGATGGCACATAACAAAAACAACAACAACAATATACAGAAGAGATAGGATGAATAGTGTGGAAGCAGCAAGGAGGAGGAATGAGAACACTCACTCCATCTCCAGTCTGATATAATACTGGCTTAATTAGCTATTAACTAGAGAATTTTATTCTTATAGGAAAAGTATTGGTCCCAGAATTAGGACCAAGATAACCCAACAGGTAAGTATAAGACGGTCTTTAATTGTCAGAGCAAGCTATGGCACAATACCTAAAGTTGTTAACATTCTAACTATATATGTTGAATATATTTGCTTAACAGTTGTAACACTTTGTCTCACTTCTTATACCACATATAAAATACTAAATAAGGTATATATTATATCATGTATAATATAACAAACACATCCTTTACATTTATGCTTATTCAATGTATATTTGTGTATTTTTCCTACTTCCTGTATTTTAAATATAAAAATAGTTTCAGGAGAATGTCATATAATAATGAATATTGGTTATACTGGCATTTGATTATAGTAATGGCAATAGCAACAATAGTAATGATTATAAGCAGTCTTCCATGTCACTGTGAATTCCATAATGGACTGATTCATGTCCTTTTATAGAGTGAGATTCTAATTCTACAGCTTTACTATGGCACATGGGACTGCATATCTTGTCATATAATTTCCATTATAGCCTAGAACACAACTGGACCAATAAACAGCATTGTGATAAATGGAGAAAAGATTGAAATTGTCAAAGATTTCATTTTACTTGGATCCACAATGGTGATAGTTGGACCTGTGTGTCAACTTGGCTGGACCACAATTCTGTGTGGTTTAAG
>NW_006921608.1:7750576-7764259 GCF_000298275.1 Orycteropus afer afer | reverse complement strand
GCATGTGAAAGCTGGACAATGAATAAGGAAGACTGAAGAAGAGTTGATGCCTTTGAATCGTGGTGTTGGTGAAAAATACTGAAAATACTTTGGACTGTCAGAAGAACAGACAAATCTGTCCTGGAGGATTTGCAGCTGGGATGCTCCTTGGAAGTGAGAATGGCCAGACTTTGTTCACCTACTTTGGTAGCGTTGTCAGAAGGGACCATTCCTTGGAGAAGGATATCATGCTTGGTAAAGTGGAGGCTCAGCAAAAAATGGGAAGACCCTCAACAAGGTGGATTGACACAGAGGACGCAAGCATAGCAAGGGTTGAGTCTGGCACAGGACCAGGCAGTGTTTCATTCTATTATGCATAGGGTTGCTATGAGTTGGAGCAGATCTAATGGTACCTAACAACGACAACAGCAACATCACCTAGAGTGTCAAATTTGGCCGAGAAGAAGTTACCACCCTGATTTTTAGAAGTTATGTTACATATACATTGCCTTTATTTAGCTCTGGTGAGTGGATAAGTTTGTGTTGATTATGGTGAGGACCAGCCACTGAATAAATCTCATTTTCTTAGGAAGACCTTTGTGTGTAACTTTGTTAGGTGCTGTTGAGTCAGTTTTGACTCATAGTGACCTTATTTATGTACAATAGAATGAAACATTGTCTAGTCCTGCACTAGCCTCATCATTGTTACTATACTTGAACCCATCATTGCAGCCCACTGTGTCAATCTGTATCATTGATGGCTGTTGCTGACCCTCTACTCTGCCCAACATGGTATCCTTCTCCAGCGACTGGTGCATTCTGACAACATGACCAAAGAATGAGTGATGAGTCTGGCCATTCTTGCTTCCATGGAGCATTCCAGTTGTACTTCCTCCAACACAGATTTGTTCATTCTTCTAGCAGTCCAGAGTACATTCAATATTCTTTGCCAACACTATCATTCAAATGCATCAGTTCTTCCGCATTCTTCCTGTTCATTGTCCAGCTTTCACATGCCTATGAGGATGTTAGGCTTTGAAGTGACATCTTTACTGTTTAATACTTGAGAGGTTTTCTTTCAGCAGATTTTCCTAATGCAATATGTTGTTTGATTTCTTGACTGCTGCTTCCATGGGTGCTGATTGCGGATCCAAATAAAATGAAATCCTTGACAACTGCAATCTTTTCTCCACTTATCATGATGTTGCTTATTGGTCCAGTTGTGAGGATTTTTATTTTCTTTATGTTGATGTGTAATCCATACTGAAGGCATAGTCACTGATCTTCATCAGTAACTGCTTTAAGTCTTGTTCACTCTCAGCAAGCAAGGTTGCATCATCTGTGTATTGAAGGTTGTTAATGAGAGTTCTCCAATCCTGATACTGTGTTCTTCTTCATATAGTCCAGCTTCTCAGGTTATTTGCTTAGCAAACAGATTGAATAAGTATGGTAAAAGGATACAATCCTAACACACACCTTTCCTTATTTAAAACATTCAGTATTCTCTCTTTCTGTTTGAACGACTTGCCTCTTGGTCTATGTACAGGTTCCTTTTGAGCACAATTAAGTGTTCTGGAATTCCCATTCTTCACAATTTTGTCCATATATTTTTGTGATTCACAGTTGAATGCCTTTGTGTAGTCAATATAACTTTCTCTTCAGTTTGTGACTTTTGCTGATATATTCATTAATGCATTTTGTTGTGATTGTATATCTTTGTTATTTCATGTTGTACCCCTTCCACCCCCAAAATTGCTTTAGAATAATCTTTTTTCTTATTCTTCTTTGTAGGGCTTGAGATAGGGGCTTCACATACCTCTTATGTTGTTAGGTGCCATCACACCTGTTCTGACTCTTAGTGACCCTATGCTTCTAAGGAGCATTCTGGTTATACTTCTTCTGAGACAAATTTGATTGTACTTCCGGTAGTCCAAGGAAAATGAAATCCTTAACAACTTCACTCTTTTCTCTATTTATCATTATATTGCTTATTGGTTCATTTGTGAAGATGTTTGTTTTCTTTATGTTAAGTGTGATCCATGCTGAAGGCTGTAGTCTTTGATTTACCTTAGTAAGTTCTTCAAGTGCTTTTTGCTCTCAGCAAGCAAGACTGTGTCACCTGCATATCACCTTTAATTACCACTCTGTTATAAGTACTATTAAGTACTGATTTTTTTGCAAGCCACTTTTTTTTTTTGCAAACTACTCATTTTTTTTTTATTTTATCAGTGATTGTTATTAATACAGCAGGAACAGATATGATTATAAAAACATACAAAAAAAAAAAAATCAAAATTTTAGCATTCACCAGAAGTTAAAATCTGAGCTGAACATTCATCAGAATGCCTGATACTTGGTCTTGTTCTTTTTCCATTTTTATTTTTAACATTTTTACTGTGATTTGGGTGAATGTTTACAGAGCAAATTGGTTTTCCATTCAACAGTTCATACACATTTTGTTTCATGACAGTGATCGTCATCCCCACAACACAACAGCACTCTTCCACTTCCTCCTTGTGTTTCCCATTTCCATCTGTTCTTCTTTCCTATCCCTTCCTGCCTTTTGAGTTTTACCGCTGGGGAAAGGCTGCCCTTTTGCTCTCATATGGTTGACTGTTCTAAGAAGTACACACCTCCCTGGTGTTATTGTTCATCTTATAGGCCAGTCTATTGTTTGGTTGAAAGTTGAGCCATGGGGATGGATTCAGTTCCAGGCCTGAAAGGTGTCTAGGGGCCATAGTCTTGGGGGCTCCACTAGTCTCAATAATACCAGTAAGTGTGGTCTTTTTTTTATTATTATTATTTTGAGTTTTGTTCCACATTTTCCTCCCACTGTATCCAGGACTTCCTACTGTGAGGCTTTTCAGAGTGATCTGCCATGGTAGCCGGGCAACATCTACTTCTTCTGGTTTCATGGTCAGGAAGGCTGAGGTTCATGAGGTCCATTATAGTCCTATGGACCAATTGTTTCCACGTGTCTTTAATTTTCTTTACTCTTTTTTGCTTTGGACAGAGAGAGACCTATAGGTACACCTTAGATGTCCACTTAGAAGCTTTTAAGATCTTAGTTACTACTCACCAAACTAGGATGTAGAACATTGTCTTTGTGAACTATATTATGCCAATTGACCTTGATGTCCCCCAACCCTATGGTTTGCAAGCTACTTTGATGTAATACTTACAACAACCAGTATTTCTTAAATATCTACTCTACTCTTTATGCATGCTATTGTTAATATTCATAATTTTGATTTTACAGTTGAGGTAATTAAGATTCAGAGAAGTGGAGTGTCTTATATGTAAGTCGTCACAATCACAGAGTCAGTATATGAGCCCAAGTCTATTGGATTCTGAAGCCCTTGCTCTTCCTAAGACATCATGCTGCATACATTAGCTCATTTTATCTTTTCAACAATAACAAGAGTTGTCATATTTTGAACACTTACTATGTAACAGACACTGTTTCATACACTTGATATGTTTGATCTCATTTAACCCTTAAACTGCCTTTTGAGGAAGGTTGTTGTTGTTATGTGCTGTCGAGTCGGCCCCGACTCATAACGACCCCACCTTGGGTTTCCGAGGCAGTATCACTACGGAAGTAGGATTGCCCAACCTTCCTTCCGAGGAGTGGCTGGTGGGTTTGAACCGCCAGCCTTCTGGTTAGCAGTCAAGTGCTTTTAGCCACTATGCTACCGGAGCTCCTAAACCATTATTCTTTCTGTAAAAGAGAAAATTGAGAAGTTAAGAAATGTGCCCAAATCAGACAGTTAATAACTAGAGGAGCTGGGATAAGTAAAGGAGATGTCATTTTGATTCCAATGTTACAGATGAAGAAACTGAGATTCAGAGAAGTCATTGACTTGCTCTTGGTTACAAAGCTGGTAAGTGGAAAAAATTGGTTTCTCAGTTCTTCTGATTCCAAATTTCATGACTTAAACAAGAGGAGTAGAAAATTCTTTTAAGAAAGTAGAGTTCTTAATGGCTCTTGAAAGATACAACAGCTGTGTAATGAGGATTCTAAACATTTACTGTATATAAAGCTTAAATGAAGTGAATGCAAGTAAGGGAGGCAGAGGAAACACATTAGGAGCAAGAAAGAACCATTTCACACTGGGAAGGATGACTGTGCACCATTGAGAAACTGCAATAAAGACAGTCCAACCAAGCATGCAGAAATCAGAAATTGGATTGCTCCTTGGAAGCAAATGCCACTAGCAAATGTAATGATATTTTTAATCTATGAAATAAGGATAACCTTTTAGGGCTACATCTTTCTTATTCTCTTTTCACCATACTTAATAGCCAAACCACTTTAGTCAGTTTTATCAGCATTTGTAATGCTCGTAATCATGACTTCACTACAATAATACTAAGTTCGTAAACTGAAATTTAAGAGCCTGAAAGATTCCATTTCTCAACTCCAAACTCTTCCTAGCTTTTCTCATATTAAGAGTGAATATAACTATTAACTACCAGCCACAAGTTTTAACAATAAGATAATTATCATTTGCGCAGAACTTGAGCTCAGGCCTGAATATTTTGTCTTGACTGAAAGAAACTCTGTGCACTCATACATGCTCATATAACACAAAGGAACAATGACAAAGAAATTGACACTCTTAGGACAGGTTACATTTCAATTTTAGAACTCTCAAAATATTATAAGCAGTTAAGAAAAAGGAATTGCTGGTCTGGTAAAACATCCGAAGGTATCAGTGTTACTAAATTTACATTTGGTATTATTGAATGTCTCTAAATGCAATGGAAGATATTTTTAAATTGCTGATTGTTCAGTTTCTATGTGGAAACCAAGATTTGAAATTCAAAATACAAATATGACAAAAATGGACAAAATTATTCTTGATCTCTTCTGAGCTTCTGTGAAATCTGTATATGTGTCTTTTGTTTAAGTATGACAAATTTTAAAGGCTCTTTTGTTTCCATGTGTGTTGCTTTTGATAGCATGTTTATTTTTAGCAAGATTATTCATTCTGTAAATGTATCTCTTTGTTTTATTGAATACACTAATAAAATATATTGTATATGTGATTTTAGGTGTATGCTTATAAGAAACAAAGCATAACTAGTACTGTATCAATATGTCATAGGAAAGATATTGGAATTGGTCTAGTCTAGACATTTAACAGTTTAAGAAATAACAGTCATTAAGGACTTCACCAGGAGTTCCTGGAGAGTGACAATGGTTAAGTACTCGACTATTAGCCGGAAAGTTGGCAGTTCAAATGCACCCAGAGATGCTTCAAAGACAGGCATGGGGATCTGCTTCCAAAATGTCACTGTCTTGAAAACCCTATGGGGCACACTTTGACCCTGGCACACATGAAGTTGCCACTAGTCAAATCTGACTCGACGGCAACTGACAACAACAACAACAACCACAACAACAACAACAAGGACTCGATAAAGTCTTTGAACCGATTTCATACCCCAACTCTTTAGGGTGTGAAAAGGATCAGTGTTCAAATTCTAAGAATTAAACACTGAATAGAGCGAGAGGCCTGTTAGGGACAGTGAGAAAGTATATTCAGAAAGTACAGTATAAAGCAAAACAAAAGTGACTTACATGGATTGAGGACCATAATTTATAATCACAGTGTTATTATTTAAATATACTGGAGAAAGGATAAGAATACTCAATACTTCTTTGCTTAGAGAAAGATTTACAGTGGCATTCTCTCGGAAAAAGTCATGACAGTAACCCACTACATCTTTAAAAAATTCTTAAGGAAAGTGAGAATAATGAAGTTCCTGGGTTTCTTCAAATGGTGAAATGTTGAGCCAGTGAAGACAAATTAACATAAATCTCAGGGGAAAAAAAGTGGTAGATAACACTGTGGGATGAAGTGAAGATAACCATCCTAGTATGAACAGTAATCACATCCTATGTGTGAGGCACCAAGCAAGGTGTTTATGTACCTTAGCTGTAATCTTCACCTACATCTTAGAAGCTTCAGGGTGCTCTTCCCATGAGCATAGATTTTGGAGTCAGTCAGTAGATTTTCTTCTGTGGCTCCCCAATTGTCTGTTCTTGGGTGTTGGCCAATTCCTGAAGCATCCTACCTCTGACTGTGATCGGCCTGCTGTCTCTCATCTCTACTTCTGATGTTCCACCTGATCCACTCCTTCTTGGATCAGGTAATCTGGGACTGGATTATATCTGCAAGTAGCTCCTTATAAATCTTGGTCTCTGACCTTTTGTAGGGGGGATCCCAGTTCTGCCCCTGTTCTTTTAGTCCTGCTAAATTTGAGTTCTCCTTTACATAGGTATCATCTCCCCTTTTCTTCTAGGATGCTCCCCAGTGACCACAACCTTGTGCAGCCCACATTCTCTTGGATTTGCTTCTCTGAAAGAACTGAAGATTAGAGTGAGGAATGCATCAAATCCAGCTAGTAAAACTAGATTCAAGGAGGAAGAGAAAGTTAAGTAAGGTAAAGTCTTCAGGAAGACCCTAACATGAGCTTGGCTCTAGACCAAGGATGCCTTTGAAAACACAGAGTATAGATGTAAAATTGTGCTACTTCTTACCCTCTGCACTTTGATGTACCAGCAGCATGCATATGATTCAGAACCCACAGGTGTGTAACTGTAGCTTGAGGAAATACTCAAAGGTCAGCTTGTTGTTGCTAGTTGCCATTGAGTCAGCTCTGACTCATGGTAAACCCACATCAGTAAGGAGGCACTATTTCCAAGGGGCTGCGGTTAATGGAAGGATTTTGTTAGACTGTACAGCAAGCTTCCAAGCAATCATGGAGGCCCATGCTTTCCATCTGCCTTGGAAAATATGATTCAACAGTGTGATTTAATATTTTATTATTATTATAGTTAGGATTGTAGCTTCAAAGCAGAACTAGATTTTGAAGTTTGGTTGAGCGTTGATAAAGTGAATTTCAATATGTAGTATTACTAGTTTTAGACAAGCAGGATTGTCGTTTGTGTTGGTGCTTTACTCTTTTGACAATGTAAGTGCTATCATTTATTCAGCAAACTTATGTTCTTGTCAATTATGTGCTGCGCACCATTTGGTGCTAAGAGTAAAAAGATAAATAAGGCCCAGTTCCTGACATCAAGTGACCTAAAATAGATTAAGAAGAACTTAAAATATGTAGAATTATTTTTAAGTGCAACAATATATTTGGGTTTGCATGACAGATATTGACATAGAATGCAGTGAGAGTCTAGGGATGAATCATCAATTTTATGAGGTTGAGAGGGAAAGAAATTTCTATGGAGGAGGTTATCATTGGAATATGTCTGAAAAATGAGTAAGTACTCTGTGAGTAAGCAAAGATTAAGACACTTCAGACCTAGGAATGTGGGTGAGCAGATTAAAAAGCAGAAAGCAGCAGGACTGGTTATCACATGGAGGGTGGATAAAAGAGACGTTAGAGTGCAGGCTGAGAGATCTTCAGAGGAAAATTTCTATAGATTCAACAAGGTAGTAGCCACAGGATGAAGCAGAGGCAGACTGGAAAAATGATTTTGAAAAGGTAGAATCAACAGAACTTGATTGTAGAATGGAATAAAGAAGAATAAGGCTAGGATGATTCCTAGATTTCTGGCTTGGATGAACAGGTGGATGATGGGGCCATTCACTAAGAAGGAGAAGTTTGGAAGAGGAACAAATATAGCCTATTGATTAGAGAGGGGTTTTAGATGCCTATGTATAATTTAGATGTCTATGTATAATCCCTGGGTGGCACAAATGTTTACGCTCTCAGCTGCTAATTAAAAGGTGGGTGGGCCACCCACTGGTACCTCAGAAGGAAAGCCTAGTAATGTACTTCTCAAAAAGCAGTTACTAGACACCTTGTGGAGCATAGTTTCAATATGGTGACACATGGAGTCACCATAAATTGGAATCAACTCCACAGCAAGGGGTTGTGGTGGTGGATGAGTAATGCAGGCAGTGAAATATGTACTTCTGGACTATAGGAGATAGGTCTGGCCTATAGGCATGAATTAGAGTATTACTAGCAAGAAGGTGGTTGTTGAAGCTACAGGGATGGATAAGATCACATTGGAGAATGAAAAAAACAGAGAGGTCATCCCAAGAAATTAACAACATTAAAGTGTGGGGAAGGGAGGGGGACTGGCAAATAAACCAATCAAGAATGGCAATAATAGTAGCATGGGACTCAAGAGTTCCATTTTCTGTTAACCAAAAGAAGAATTTTCCAAGCAGAAATATGTCAGTATGCTTAGGTGATACAGAAAGGTTAAGATTTTGAATAAAAAGAGACCAGTAGGTTAGGACACCAAAGATGACCTTTGCTAGAGTAGTGTCAAGGGAGTAGTAAGAACAGAATCTTAAACGCAGTTCACTGAAGCAAAGAGTCAATAAGGCAAGAAACATTCTTTGGTGAAGCTTGCTGAGAATGGACAGAGATAGATAGTGGGAATGTAAAATCCAATGAGTGTACATTTGAAACCAGAGAAACTTTACCTTGTTTAGGCTTCTGAGAAGGAGCCCATAAAGAGATCAAGATATTGAAATACCTGAGAAAAAGGAAATAAGCTTTGCAGCAAAATACCAGAGGAGTTGGGGAGAAATGGAATTAGAAGCCCAGGTAGAGAGGTGAGCAGAGATCAAGAAAGACACTTCTTTGAAGCTTGGGAAAGGAAGTGAGATCTGGCACAACTACAGTTCTTCCAATCCTTCAAAGAAACATTCTAGTCAACATTTTCCTTATTGTTTTGTGAGGATACACTGAATCATTCAGATATTTTCTTCATATTTTTATCTTCCTCTGATATTTAATCTAACGTTGTTGCTTATTTATTACTTGTGTTTTCATGTTTTGATTTTTTTTTTAAAAATACAGTCTTTCTGGCACAAGCATTTGCAAATTAAGGATTATTAAATCTACAAGAGCTGAAAAACCCTGATTGCCAGGCTTAATTACCAGCTTTAATTCTCCCAGTTTTGTGAATGTTGGTGTCACAAGGCAAATCCCCAAATGTCTGCTTACAGAAGTTCGTCTGTTAGAGAGTTTAAAAACTACAAAAATTGAAATTACTTTCTTATGCAATATGCTCTGAAGTTTCCCTGAAAATTAGTCTCTTAGATTTTGGTCACCTATGGTCTGTATTTTCCTTTTTACTCACGGCCCCTCCACCTCAGGCCTACTTCCTTCCCTTCTGCCTTTACTCTTTCTCTCTCCCTTGTTGCCTCCCTCTCTCCTGCTCTTCCTGCCTCCTGTCTTTTCTCCCTACCTCCCTACTCTTTTCCCACCCTCCCTCCTTCCTTCACTCCCTGCCTTCCTTCCTTTCTTTCTTCTGCTGGTGTTATATTGGGTACATCATGTGCTGGGCTTTGTATTGACAGCCAGGTATAGCTCCTGTCCTTGTGGAACTTGTATTCTAATGAAGGAGATGGAGAATAAGTAAGTTAAACAAACGAAAAAATAATTACAATTTGTATTAGAAGAGAAAACAGTGGCTCAAGTATGGCTACAATTATGAATATGGCACAGGACCAGGTACCATTTCATTCTGTTAAACGTAAGGTTACCACGAGTTAGAGCTGACTTGACAGCAACTAACAACAACAACTGTGGTAAAGAATGAGGTGCATGTGAAGGGGTGGGCTTCTTTAGAAAAAAACTAGAATGAAAAATCAGTTCAGAAAAATTCAGAGGAAAATATCCAAATCTATATTTCTAGTCCTTACTTTTTTCTTGAGCATTAGACACATATTTCTATCTAGAACCACCCACTTCATTGACCCCAAATCAACTTGAATTCAACCTAGTGCCACCTGCCTAAGTATCCTAGAGTCAACCTAAATTCAACCTAGCCTAAATGGGAAAATTCATTCTTATTCCTCTAATATGGTCATCTTTCTCATGCAATTGACCAAATTAGGAATTACAAAATGATCCTAGATTCCTCTCTCCTTATCCTGTCAAAACTCACAGATTTCTTTCACTGTTATAAGTAACCCCATAATCAATTTACTCCTTAGATTTTTCATTGCCAATTCTTTCTTTCAGAACCTCTTCATTTCTGCTTTAATAGTGGCAAGCATTTCCCAACTGGTACCACCGCCACAAGTCTTGATCCTCTTCAGTCAACTGTCCATACACCTACCAGCATTATTTTTTAAAGAAACATTTATCTGCAAACTAGAGATTATTGGTGATGTCAACAAAAATGATTTTAGTGAAGTGATAACAATGACATCTGGAAAGGACTGGAATGATAAATTATCTTATCTTACAATCTTCTTTGATTCTCACTGGCAGCAGTATGGATATCAAAGGCGTTTAAGGATTTTTACAATTTATCTCCAACTTATTTTTCCACATTTGACTACCTACTCTGTATCTTTCCCACATTTGTGTATAACTGAAATGATCACTTTTGTTTTGCTGAAATAGTTTCTTTTCCAAGAACATCCCATGTTCTCTTAAATCCTAATGTTTCATTTTCCCTAAGATGCCTTTCATCTTTTTGCTAACTAAAATATCCCCTACTTATTCTTTAGGGCCCACTTGAAAAATCATCTTCTTTGTGTTCTCAAATCCTATTGTTGCAGTTGTCATCATGTTGTGTTGTTAGGGGAAATGCTAGTTTTGATTTCAGAATAAAAGAAATTGGGTCAGGGGAGAAATTCTTGCAGTTCTTACCCTACATTACCCTCAAGATAAATACTTTTAGTGGGCCCCATTTGAAAGAAGGGAGCTGTTATCTTAGTTTCACTGTAGTTGGCTACTTGTCTACTTCCTTAGATATATCTGAGCTTCTTAATGACAAGGCCAGTGTCTTATTAATTTTTGTATTTCCAGAACTTACTCATAGAAGACACACAATATATGTGTAAAGAATAACATCTAACTGCACAAATAAGTGCTCCCTAAAGGTTAACTCTGTTTGTGTCTGGCAAGAGAAAAAAACAAAAAACAAAAAACGGGATCCAAGTAGATCATTTAACTCTATAAACAAACTACGTAGTCATATTTTGATGTAGTAAGATGTGTAGTGATATGTAGAAATGATTGGTTTCTCACACTAGTCAAAGTTGACTATTGACCAAGCTGTTATTGAAGTGCACTTGTGGTTTTATACCTCACAACTCAAGAACAATTCCACAGTTTTGGGGACTTGAAGAAGAGTATGTGAAAGACTCTGGATCTATTCAACTAACTATGTGAACAATGGTCCTTTCAGTCATATATTTGTAAAATAGTTTAAAACATATCCTACTTAATGTGTATGCACGTATTTGGACATGGGTGCTAGTAATAATTTTGTTCATGAAAACAAAATTGACAAATTTCTTGGCCTTGGTTGTTTTTAATTTGCAAAATAAGAGCTAGTCTATACAATATAGAAACCAAATAGGCCAAAAAGTGTTTGTTTTTTGAGTTACAGGTAGTTCCCAGGTTACAAACCAGATCTACTCCAAAGTGTGTATTTAAGTCAAATTTGTAGGTAAATTGGAATAGGTACATGTGGCTCTTATTTACCCTTACTTCAGTGCAAGAAAAGGGTCAAAGCCTTTTCCAAGATTTAAAATCTGCATGTGCAGCAAGTGAGAGGTGATAGTGATGAAGAATTTGATGTGAGTAGTGGTTGGTTCAGTCGTTTCAAAGTCAAGGTAAATTTACATAATGTTAAATGGAAAGTTCAAGTTGTCCCTAAGTCAGATGTTGGTAACCCAGGGACTTACTGAATTCTTTAGCGATACTAATAATGGTTGTTGCTGTTGTTAGGTGCTATCAAGTCGGCTCCCACCCATAGCGACCCCATGTAAAGCAAAACAAAACACTGCCTGGTCCTGTGCAAGCCTAACAATCCTTGCTATACCTAAGCCCACTGTGGCAGCCACCATGTCAATCCAGCTCATTGAGGGCCTTCCCTTCTTTCGTTGGCCCTCCTCTTTACTAAGCATGATATTCTTCTTCAGGGAATGGTCCCTCTACAATATGACCAAAGTAGGTGAGATGAAGTCTGGCCATTCTCACTTCCAATGAACATTCTGGCTGCACTTCTTCCAGGACAGCTTTTTAGTTCTTTGGACAGTCCATGGTACTTTCAGTATTCTTCACTAACACCACAATTCAAAAGCATCAACTCTTCCTTAGTCTTCCTTGTTCATTGTCCAGCTTTCACATGCAATGTTCTTGTTGTTGTTACATGCTGTCGGGTTGGACCCGACTCATAGTGACCCGTCCTTAGGTTTCCGAGGCGGTGTCACTACAGAAGTAGATTGCCCAACCTTCCTTCAGAGGAATGGCTGGTGGGTTTGAACCGCCAGCCTCTGGTTAGTAGTTAAGTGCCTTAGGCACGATGCTACCAGAGCTCCCACATGCATATGAGATGATTGAAAATACCATTGCTTGGGTTAGGTGCACCATAGTCTTCAAGGAGACATCTTGCCTTTTCGGCACTTTAAAGAGGTATTTTGCAGCAGATTTGCCCAGTGCAACACAACATCTGATTTCTTGACTACTTCCACAGGTGTCAGTTGTGGAACCGAGTAATATGAAATCTTTAATGACTTCAATCTTCTCTCCATTTATTTTGATGCTGCTTATTGATTGTGAGGATTTTTGTTTTCTTTACGTTGAGATGTAATCCATATTGCAGACTGGTCTTTAATCTTCATCAGTAAGTGCTTCGAGTCATTTTCACTTTCTGCAAGCAAAGTTGTGTCCTCTGCATATCACAGGTTGTTAATGAGTCTTCCTCCAATTCTGATGTCACGTTCTTGTTCATATAGTCCAGCTTCTCAGATTATTTGCTCAGCATACAGATTGAATGAGTATGGTGAAAGGATACAACCCTGACACACTCCCTTCCTGATTTTAAACCATGCAGTATCCCCTTGTTCTGTTTGAATGACAGCTTCCTGGTCAATGTACAATCAAGTGTTCTGGAATTCCCATTCTTCTCAATGTTATCCATAATTTATTATAATCCATACAATCAAATACTTTTGCATAATCAATAAAACACAAGTAAACATCTTTCTGGTATTCTTGGTTTTGAGCCAAGGTCCATCTGCCATCAGCAATGATATCCCTTATTCCACATTGTCTTCTTAATCCAGCATGCATGTCTGGAAGTTCCCTTTCAATACATTGCTGCAGTCATTTTTAAATTATGTTCAGTAAGATTTTACTTGCATGTGATGTTAATATTGTTCAATAATTTCCACATTCTGTGGGACCACCTTTCTTTGGAATGGGTACAAATATGGATCTTTTCCAATCATTTGCCCAGGTAGCTGTCTTCCAAACTTCTTGGCATAGACAAGTAAGTGCCTCCAGCAGGGCATCCATTTGTTGAAACATCTCAATGGGTATTCTGTCAATTCCTGGAGCCTTGTTCTTTGCCAATTCCTTCTGTGCAGCTTTAACTTCTTCCTTCAATACCATTGGTTCTTGATCATATGCCACCTCCTGAAATGGATGACCATCAACCAATTCTTTTTGGTACAGTGACTCTGTATTCCTTCCCTCTTCTCTTGATATTTCCTGCATCATTAAGTATTTTGCCCATAGAATCTTATCTTTCAAAATTACAACTTGAGGCTTGAGTTTTTTCTTCAGTTCTTTCAGCTTGAGAAATACTGAGCAGGTTCTTCCCTTTTGGTTTTCTAACTCCAGGTCTTTGCACATTTCATTATAATAATTGACTTTGTCTTCTTGAGCTGCTCTTTGAAATCTTCTGTT
>NW_006921608.1:7727394-7731811 GCF_000298275.1 Orycteropus afer afer | reverse complement strand
GGGTCTGTGCAATCCTTCTGCCTAGTCCGCCATCTTGCCGGAACCTTCCCTTTCCCATCTTTTTAATGACCTCTTGTTTTCTTCATGGATAATGTCGTCCCACAATTCCTCTGGTTTTCAGTCATTGGTGTTCAATGCATCAAATCTATTCTTTAGATGGTCTCTAAATTCAGGAGGGATACAATAAAGGCTATTCTGGCTCTCATGGACTTGTTTTAATTGTTTTCAGCTTCAACTTGAACTTGCATATGAGCAGTTGATGGTCTGTTCCACACTCAGCTCCTGGCCTTGTTTTGGCTGAAGATATTGAGCTTCTCCATCACCTCTTTCTACAGATGTAGTCGATCTGATTCCTGTGCGCTCCATCAGGTGAAGTCCATGTGTATAGCCATTATTTATGTTGTTGAAAAAAGGTATTTGCAATGAATAAGTTGTTGGTCTTGCAAAATTCTATCATGCAACGTCCAATGTTCTTTCTATCATCAAGGTCATATTTCCCAAGTACTGGTGATTCTTCTTTCTTTCCAACTTTTGCATTCCAATCACCAGTAATAATCAGCACATCTTGATTGCGTGTTTGGTCAATTTCAGACCAAATGGAAGTTGGTAAAAATCTTCAATTTCCTTGTCTTCGGCTTTGGTGGTTGGTGCATAAATTTGCATAATAGTAGTATTAACTGGTCTTCTTGTAGGTGTATGTATATTATCCTGTCACCGATAGCACTGTACTTCGGGATAGATGATGAAACATTTTTTGTGATGATGAATGCCACATAATTCCTGTTCAATTTGTCATTCCCAGTGTAGTAGATCATATGATTGGCTGATTAAAAATGGGCAAAACCAGTCAGTTTCAGCTCACTAATGCCTAGGATATCAATTATACATTCCATTTCATTTTTGACAACTTTCAGTTTTCCTAGATACATACTTCATACATTCCATGTTCTGATGATTAATGGATGATTGCAGCTATTTCTTCTCATTTTGAGTCATTACACATTAGCAAATAGTGGTTCAGAAAGCTTTACTCCATCCACATCATTAAGGTCAGCTCTACTCTGAGAAGGCAGCTCTTCCCTAGTTGTATTTTGAGTGCCTTCCAAACTGAAGAGCTCATCATCTGGCACTATATCAGACAATGTTTCGAGGCTATCTATAAAGTTTTCCAGTAATGTATCAGACAGTGTTTCACTGCTATTCATAAGGTTTTCACTGGCCAATTCTTTGAGAAGTGGATGGCCCCTTCTTTCTCCCAAGTCTTTCCCAGTCCTGTAGCTCTGCTGAAACCTGTCCACCATGGGTCACCCTGCTGGTATTTGAAATAGTGGTGGCACAATCTCCAGCCTCATGGCAACACACAAACCACCACAGTACACAAACTGACAGATGAGTGGTGGACCTTCTGTATCTATAATAACTACTATTTATTAGCACTTATTATGGATCTGTCACTATAATTCTATTGTAGAAGAAATTTAAAGTTAATCTGTTTTAAAAGAATATAAAAATATATTTCAGCTATTTTTGCAAAGCTTTGTATGGAAAGATTAAAAACACAAAAAGACATTAAAAAAGAAAAAGAAGGAAGTAACATGGAATGAAGGTGGTTACAACACGACCAGGTTTGAAAACAAATTTTAAATGCAGTTTTTGAAACTGTATGACAGTGATACAATAATTAACAATCAGATTAGAGGAACAGTATGTATAGATCAGAAATAGACACCATTTTATGTCCAAATTTAATACCTAATAAAAGAAGGATTACAAAGCAGTGAGGAACAAATTGATTATTCAATAAATGACTGCAACAGTTGGTATTGTTTAATTGTGAAAACAATTAATTTAGTCCTTTACTCTGTGCCATTCACAAAAGTAAATTTCAACAAAATAAAAGGATTAAATATAAAGTCAAGTCATAGATAATCTAGAAGAAAATATAATCTATTTTATGAGGCTCTTAGAGAAGGGAGAACTCTCTAAGCTTAGAAGCAATATAAGAACCCAAGGGAAAAGATCAATAGCTTTATCTTATTTGAATCAGTTTTGCACTACCATGTTTTAAAAAAAAAACAAAACCCAAATCTAATCTAAATCAACTACCAAACAATAGAGTAAGATAAAGTATTTGTAACAATTTTAAGAAATAAAAGTTTAATATTTGTAGGAAATTCAAATCTCTTCCAAAAAAGAAACTTCATCAACACCCAAAAGAAATAAAATTGATAAACAAATATGGCAAAATGTTTATATCTTATTAGCAACCAAGGAAATGTAAATTAAAACAAGAATGAAGTACTATTTTTGCTTATTAAAATGCTATACATTCACATTAGTGGAAATATTTAATGAGGGAAAAGGTGTGGAGATTAGACTTACCCTTTTGTCATAGATGTCTGTGTAAATTATTATTTGAAATCAATTTAGTAATCTTCATCAAGACTAAAAAATGTTCATATATTTTGTCCTGGAATTCTACTTCTAGGGATCAGTTTGAAGGAATTATTGCTTCCTTGTGCTAGATTCTCCAGTGAAGCAAAACCAGTGAATATACATATGTGTGTGTGTGTGTGTGTGTGTGTGAGTGTATATATAGGGAGAGAGAGAGGAAGGAAGAAGGAGGGCGGGGCTTATTTATTTCAATGAAATGGCTCCCATGGTTGTAGAGGAGGCTGACAAGTATGTGGGTCAGACATCAGGCTGGAGGCTTCTCCTAACTTATGTAGCTGCAGAGACTGATGAATCTAAGATCAACAAGTCAGTCAGCAGGTAAGATGATAGTCTGCTGGCTCACGGGCTACAGAGACTGATGAGTCCCAAGAACCAGAGGTCAAATTATGAGCCAGATATGGGATCCAGAGCAAGTGAGTGAGCTTTGTCAGAATCTCTCTCTCTCTCTACACATGTATATATACACATATATGTATGTTGCAGGCCACACCTCCAAGGAAACTCCCCTTACAACTGATGGGCTGATTACATCGGATCACATTATGGGAGACGATTACATCATTACATAACTGCCAAATTCTATAATAACATAACTACCAAAGTACATCATTACATAAATACCAAACCACCAAGAATCATGACCTAGCCAAGTTGACACACATTCCTGGACTTGTGACAGCATCATTCCAATCTCTGCTTCTATGGTCATGGACTTGTCCTCTATCTGTAGCCAAATCTCCCTTTGCATCTCTCTTGCAAAGACACTTTTGCTTGCATTTAGGGGCCATCTGGTAATCCAGAATAATCTCCCATCTCAAGATCCTAAATGTAATCACATCTGCAAAGTCTATTTTGCCATATAAAATAACATTCACAGGTCCCAGGGATTAAGACTTAATATTCTTTTGAGGAAGCTATTTTTCAGTTTACTACCATGTTCTTGCCTAAATCTCCACCCATATTTGTACCAGATGCTGTACTGGTCGCTGGAGATGCAACGGTGAGCCAAGACACTATCCTTGCCCTCAAGCAGTTTATTGGCAAGAGAGACATAATAAATAAGCAATTGTGTCCACAATAACAAGTCCAGGGTACTATGGAGTTACGCTATTTTTGGGGTGTGGGGGTGGGGGAAGGGTGATATTAAGGAAAGGAGACAGGAAGCCAAAATGAGATTGAGTTTTTTTTTAAATTGTGATTTGGGTGAAGATTTACAGAGCAAATTCACTTTCTATACAGCAGTTCACATATACTTTGTCTCATGTCATTGACCACAGTTCACCACAATGCAACAGTTCCCCTCCCACTTCCTCCCCATAGTTACCACTTCCCAGTGTCCATCCCTCCATACTCTCCTGCGCCCTGAGCTGTCTCCCTGTGCATAAGCAGCCCTTCCTTCTCCCATGATTGTTCTCTCCAGGGCGTGTGTCTGAGACTGAACTTTTAGTTACTATGTACAATACTCTTCCTTATTTTTAGATCTTTTGGGTCTTTACATGTGCTGTTACCTGTCGTGGAAACCCTAGCTAACTCCTTCTCATCCCTCTAGTTTTAGTTTGAAGAGATATGTTACTCTTGGCAGTGATGCTTTTCTCTCTAGCCCTTGGTACTCCCCCAACTCTTTCTACGTTCTCTGCACAACACTTACACTCTATTCTTTTTTTGTGTGTGTGGCAACCAAACATTCACAGTTTCTAAATGAACAGCTCACCAACATTGGTCACATGCTTCACACTGTGTCACCATTCTCACTACCTGTGCCCTTCTGTACTTTAGATTAACTGTTGTCAGTTTAAATTCCTATAGATAATTCTTTATAATAATGATACATTCAAGGCAAATATTCTTTGATTTGGGTGAAGATTTACAGAGCAAATTCAGTTTCCATACCGAAGTTCATATATACTTTGTCTCATGTCATTGACCACCGTTTACCACAATGCAACAGCTCCCCTCCCACTTC
>NW_006921608.1:7726092-7727294 GCF_000298275.1 Orycteropus afer afer | reverse complement strand
GCCTAAGGCACTTGACTGCTAACCAGAAGGCTGGTGGTTCAAACCCATCAGCCACTCCTTGGAAGGAAGATGGGGCAATCTACTTCCGTAGTGATACAGCCTCAAAAACCCAAGGAGGGGTCGCTATGAGTCAGGTCTGACTTGACGGCACATAACGACAACAACAACAACTCTGTTATAAGATTAAATCCAAAAAGAACCCACTCAAATCAAGTTGATTCTGACTCATGTGATCCTACAGAACAGAATAGAACTGCCCCATAGGATTCCCAAGGCTGTAAATCTTTGCAGAAGCAAAATGCCTCATCTTGCTCCTGCTGAGTGGCTAGTGGGTTTGATTGACAACCTTTTGGTTACCAGCCAAACACTTTAATCACTACGCCACTAGACCTCCTTAGTTATAAACCAAAACCAAACTCACTGCCATTGAGTCAGATCCAACTCATGGTAACCCCTCCTTGGGTTTCCAAGGTGGTATCACTACGGAAGTAAATCACCACCCAATCTTCCTACTGAGGAGTGGCTGGTGGGTTTAATTTATACATATTATTTATTACATGGGTAATAAATGATTACAGCAACAATGACAATTAAATAGCAACAGTAACAATGGTGGCAGCAGCAATTAACAGTTTTTGAATGGCCACTCAGTACCAGTCTCTTACCTATTATCTCATTTCATGTATTAATTCTCTCTCTCTCTCTCTATCTGATAGTTAGAGTTCTGTGTCAACTAGCTAGACCACAATTCTGTGTGGTTTAAGCAGAATGTGATATGGGTTATTCTCATGATGAGATCCAATGTATATGTTTTGAGCAGCCAATCTATTGAAAGGGAGTTTCCCTAGGGGTGTAGCCTGTTTCCGATATATTTATGGACATCCTGGGAAAATGAGACACTCTTCTGTGGATCAGGATCCTATTGTGCTGTCTATAACTGTCCTTGAGTGAACAATCCACCATTTGGCCTGGCGATCTTGGATTCATCATTCATTGGAGTCAGCAGCCAGTATGTTGCCTGCCAACCTCGAGCTCATCAGCCCCTGAAGCTACATGAGTTGGGAAAAGCCTCCAGCTTCATGTTTGATTCAAACTTGGGACTTGCCAGCTTCTATAAATGTGTGAGCCATTTTCCTAAGATAAATTTCTCTCTCTTTCTGTCTAAGTTTTACTGGTTTTGCTTCTCTAGAGAACTCAGCTTA
>NW_006921608.1:7723001-7725621 GCF_000298275.1 Orycteropus afer afer | reverse complement strand
TGTCATGGCTCTCACTTCTTTAGGGTATATACCTAGTAATGGAATGGCTGGGTCAAATGGTATTTCTAATTCCAACTTTTGAAGGAATCATCAAGGCAAATATTCTGATATTAATTGGGCTAAATTGTTGTTTAGTTTAACTACGGCTTCGAGGGGTAGTTTTGGTCCAATGTTTAAAGATTTTTTCTGAACATTAGATTCAGGGGTTTGTTCAGTCTCATTGGGTCCAGTAATTCTGGTTTCCATATGAATTATGAAGTTCTGTTTCACGCTTTTCATCCTTTTGATCAGAATACCATCTATTGGGTCCTTGATCAAAATGTTCAATAATGGTAGCCGTGCACCATCCATTTCTTCCAGTCCACTCACACACAATCTAACTGCCTGCTTACTTGTACACATCTATCTCGGTTATACTTGCAGTCCAACCATCTAGCAGGCATTTGACACAAAATGACCCAATAAATATTTGTTGAGTGAGTGAGTGAATGAATAAATAGAGCTGAATGGAGAATTTCCAATTAAGCAACATTCACTTACTAATCCTCCTCCTTGCATAGCATAGCATAGCATCCATTTTTTCGACTTCTTTTAGATACACAATTTATCAAGGTAGACTAAGCACCAGACTTGATGCTGGTTAGATAGATGCATCTTATTCGATGTTTGCATTTCCATTCCTCGTTGTGTGGCTATCAGCTACATTCCCTTGGTCTTGATTTTATTTTTGTTTTTTGATTTATAAAATCCAGAAGTTGGATTAAAGCATCTATGAGATATCTTTCTATCTTGCAGTTCTATGATTATTACCATCTCCCAATTAAATCCTTCCTTTTTTGTGCATCACCCTTGGAAAATTCATAATAACCCTTTAAAGCATAGTTCAAATCTGTTCCCACTTCCGGATCCCCAAAGCTGAAGGGTCTTCTCACTCCTTACCTAACTTGCCAAAACACTGCAAATATCACTACTATTGTGTCATATTATCTGTTTTCTATTCCACTACTCTCTCCACTCCTTCAGATTCAAATAAAATGGCAGCTCCATGAAGTAGAAATGATGTTTCTTTGTTTTAAATCTCTTCTTCTTCCCACTCTGAGTGCAGTTCCAGCATCGATAAACAGTGAATATAATTGAATTAATTCTTTTTCCTTTTCTCCTGGGTCACATATGAATTTTAGAATATGGAGCAGAAAGAAGGGAAGAGTGATGTTAATAGCATGACAAGTCAGTAGGAACTGGGTTCCATGAGTGCACTGTAAATCTTAATATTTATAGGACTGCTTTGCTCAGCTCTGCAGAAGTTCAATAAAATGGTTACTCTGTTTAAATATAGCTTTCAAATTATAAGCAAAAGGAGAATTTGGCTGGAATTGGAAAGCAGGGAAGGGAGGCATATTTTGCCTCTTTGTAGGAAGTGTTGTTGTTGTTGTTAGGTGCTTTTGATTTGGCTCCAACTCATAGCGACCCTATGTACAACAGAATCAAACACTGCCCAGTCCTGTGCCAGCTTCATAATCCTCGCTATACCTGAGTCCATCATTGCAGCCACTGTGTCCATCCAACTCGTTGAGGGCCTCCCCCCTTTTCGTTGACCCTGCACTTTACCAAGCGTGACATCCTCCAGGAAATGGTCCCTTCTGACAACATGACCAAAATAGGTCATATGAAGTCTGACCATTCTTGATTCAAAGGAACATTCTGGCTGCACTTCATCCAGGACAGATTTCTTAGTTCTTTTGGCAGTCCATGGTACTTTCAGTATTCTTCGCCAACACCACAGCTCAAAAGCATCAACTCTTCTTCAGTCTTCCTAATTCATTGTCCAGCTCTCACATGCATATGAGGCAATAGAAAATACCATGGCTTGGGAGTTTAGTCTTCAAAGAGACATCTTTGCTCTTCAGCACTTTAAGGTGGTCTTTGCCGCAGATTTGTCCAGTGGAATACATCGATCATCTGATTTCTTGATTGCTGCTTCCAGTTGTGTTGATAGTGGATCCAAGTAATATGAAATCTTTGACAACTTCAATCTTTTCTCCATTTATTGTGACACTGCTCAGTGGTCCAGTTGTGGGGATTTTCATTTTCTTTATGTTGAGATGTAATCCATACTGCAGACTGTAGTGTTGATTTTCATCAGTAAGTGCGTCAAATCATCTTCATTTTCAGCAAGCAAAGTTGTGTTGCCTGTGTGTCGCAGGTTGTTAATGAGTCTTCCTTTCATCTTGGTGCCATGCTCTTTGTCATACAGTCCAGGTCTCGGCTTATTTGTTCAGCATACAGATTGAATAAATATGGTGAAAGGATACAACCCTGACACATTCCCTTCTTGATTTTAAACCATGCAATATCCCCTTGTTCTGTTTGAACAACAGCCTCCTGGTCTGTGTACAGGTTCCTGATGAGTACAATCAAGTGTTCTGGAATTCCCTTTCTTCTCAGTGTTATCCATAATTTGTTATGATCCACACAATCAAATGCTTTTGCATAGTCAAAAAGCACAAATAAACATCTTTCTGATATTCTTTGCTTTCAGCCAAGATCCATCTGACATCAGCAGTGATATCCCTTGTTCCATGTCCTCTTCTGAATCCAGCTTGCATTTCTGAAGTTCTCT
>NW_006921608.1:7721418-7722011 GCF_000298275.1 Orycteropus afer afer | reverse complement strand
TTGGTCTTGCAAAATTCTATCATGCAACCTCCAATGTTCTTTCTATCACCAAGGCCATATTTTCCAATTACTGGTGATTTTTCTTCCTTTCCAACTTTTGCATTCCAATCACCAGTAATAATCAGCACATCTTGATTGCATGTTTGGTCAAGTTCAGACTGTAGAAGTTGGTAAAAATCTACCATTTCCTTGTCTTTGGCTTTAGTTGTTGGTGCATAAATTTGCATAATAGTAGTGTTAACTGGTCTTTCTTATAGGTGTATGTATATTATCCTGTCACTGACAGCATTGTACTTCAGGATAGATCTTGAAATGTTCTTCGTGATGATGAATGCCACACCATTCCTTGCAATTTGTCATTCCCAGCATAGTAGATCATATGGTCGTCTGATTCAAAGTGGCCCAAAGCAGTGCATTTCAGCACACTAATGTCTAGGGTATTGATCTTCATGTGTTCCATTTTTTTTTTTTTTTGACAATTTCCAATTTTCCTAGATTCGTACTTCATACATTCCATGTTCTGATTATTGATAGATGTTTGCAGCTGTTTCTTCTCATTTTGAGTCATGCTACATTAGCAAATGGGGGTCCAA
>NW_006921608.1:7711031-7718868 GCF_000298275.1 Orycteropus afer afer | reverse complement strand
CTCACTTCTTTAGGATATATACCTAGCAATGGAATGGCTGGGTCAAATGGTATTTCTAATTCCAACTTTTTAAGGAATCGCCATACTGCTTTCCACAGTGGTTGTATCATTTTATAGTCCCACCCAATCCCTCCACATCCTCGCCAGCATTTGTTATTTTCTGTCTTGTTGAACTTTGCTATTAGTGCTGGGGCCAGATGATATCTCATTGTTGTTTTGATTTCCATCTCTCTAATAGCTAATGATCATGAATATTTCTTAATGTGTTTCTAGGCTGCCTGAATATCCTCTTTGGTGAAGTGTCTATTCATGTCTTCTGTCCATTTTTTAGTTGGATTGTTTGTCTTGTTGTTGAAGTGTTAGAGCTTTCTATAAATTTTCAAGATAAGTCTCTTGTCAGATATATCATTGCCACATATTCTTTCCCAATCTGTAGGTTCTCTTTTGACTCTTTTGGAGAAGTCTTTTGAAGTACATAATAATTTAATTTTCAGAAGGTCTCATTCATCTAGTTTATCTTCTGCTGTTTGTGCATTTTGTGTTATGCTTGACAGTCTATTTATGCCATATCATTTCATGTATTAATTCTTACAAACCAAAAATCCAGTTGCCATTGAGTCAACTCTAACTTGTGGCAAACCCTTGTATGTCAGAAGAGAACTGTGCTCCATATGGTTTGCAAGGTTGTGACATTTCAAAAGCAGATCACAAGGCCTTTCTTCTAAGACACCTCTGGATGGGTTTAGACCACCAACCATGTGGTTAATAGTCAAGTACTTAACCGATTACACCACCCAGGGAATCCTTTAATTCTTATAATTTTCACTAAGTTACAGAATGAGTTCTTTTTTTTTTTTTTTATAATGTATAATTAGATAATTATAAAATTCCAAAATTTTATAATTTATACTGGGTTAAGAAATGAACAGAACTTGATCCATGTTTAAGAATCAATGAATTTTCCTGGGAGAGATGTTGCTTCTGAACAAGAGAGGAAGAAAAGCCTGACAGTCTACTGGGGCCAAGAAAGGGAGAAACTTGTATCCTGAAATACTTCAAATGTAGCATTTCTAGAAATGATATTTAATGTGAAAATAATTATAAAACCTATGTAGTAATTATGAAATTATTATTAATAATTATGAAAAGCAATGTGAACACTGCTAGACAGGTAGAGAGAAGTATTGATTTAGGTGAAGGGAAGGGCAATGTACCAAAAGTAAGTAATCAACACAGAGAGAGAGGAAGACACAGAAAGGGATACAGGAGGTATAGAAAACAAAGATAAACTCTTTTACATATACAATACTGCACTGTCAGTGAAAACAAAAAATAATCTACAGATAAATAGATGGGTAGTAGGCTGGGGAAAAATACAAAGGCAATGTGTCCTAGATGCTCCATCACTGGGTATGTCTGAAAATTAAAATCACATGTGGAATCTGTGTAAGGTAGATTCTTTTCTGATTTTAAGGAATATATGCAACTTAGGGTTCCTTAGGTTAGTGTTTCTTAAGGGTTTATTCTTTAAAATATCAGGCTCAGACATATAAAATGAAATTCCTGGGTCATTCCCCAGGAATGAATAAAATCTGCTAAATCAGAAACTCTTTTGGAGGTAGTAGATTTTTTAATTCACACCTCAGGTAGTTGTTACCTACTCCAAATTTTTAATGACAGGAGAACTGGTAAATACTACAGTTATACAACCAGGACTCACAGAGAACTATACAAACTTTGTGACTTAGTGTGATTCTAGTGACACTTTTTTTTTTTTTTTTGTCTCTTTGTTGGATAATCAAGGATGGATTACCAGAAAGTAAGGTAAACACGGGCTTAATTTTGCTTATTTACTAATCTGTAGTTAATAATTGCACCACATCTTACACAATAAGCAAGGTATGCATGGACTTCATTGTGCTTACTTACTAATGTGTAGTGAACAATTTCACCTGGGTTTCATGTTGAAGGCGTTGTGAAACCCAGGTGATATTGTTCACTACACGCTAGTAAGTAAGCACAATGAGGACCAGGCATTCCTTGCTTACAGTAAACTGGTGCAAACAATACTTACTGGTTAATCCGCCCCTGGTTGTTACTTAATGTCCTGTCATCATAACGACTCAGCTCTTCTATTCACAATCAAAACCACTTTAGCTCTCACAGGTACCATGAAGTTTCTCTACTCGCCTATTAACAACCTCCTGATTTTTGCTTCACCTACTTTATAGCTTCTACTGCCTCATGGTTCATACTTTCTGCCTTTTCTCTTGGTTCCTATCTACCCTGCCTTTCCTTCCAACTGATGACTCTTGTTGTCCAGGCAGATGTTGATGGGAAAGGACTTTAGTCAGAGTATTATAGATCTCTACACAAGATATGCTAATAGTTTCTGTTTTCTATTCACATGAATAATTTAAAAAATGTATTGGATTATAGAAGCAATAAAACTGTAATTGATATTTCCCAAGTTATGTAGTTAAAATCAAAGGAGCTCTGGTGGTGCAGTGCCTAAGGCATTTGCCTGTGAACAAGGAGGTTGGCAGTTCGAACACACCAGCCACTTTGTGGAAGGAAGATGGTGTAATCTACTTCTGCAAAGATTTACTGCCTGGGAAACCCAATGGGGGTCTATATGAGTCGGAATCGATTCTATGGCAGTGAGTTTGGTTTGTTTTTTAGTAGTTAAAATCACATAATCTATCAAATTTTATCATATTTCCAAAAGTTAAATTGTCATTTCCTCCCATCTTCCTCTAAGGTTACACAGACTCCCCCTGAGAGAGAACCTGATTTGTTCATTTAGTCACTTTCCCAAATAGAGTAGCCTTGATGGGCAGAGGTCTCATGCCATTTCACAGGCTGTTGGCCAGCTTGGAGTCAGGTACCCATCCCTGACCTGATCAACTGTGGCCAGTTTAGTAGGGTCACATGGTCAGTTGTTCTTGAAAAAGAAACTATGGACTAGGCAAGAGCTTAGAACATAAAAGTTCCTTCTCCAATATGTGGCCACATTAGTATTTGGTGACTGGGAGCTTTGAGAATAGCCTATTGTATGATATAGTCTAATACATCATTGCCTGCCTAGATATTTGTGTTCACTTGAGGATGGCTCTGGACATAGTAGGAGCTCACAGTTGGCAACATCACTGAGTATGTGTCACCTTACAGTAGAAATGCAAAGATAAACCTGAGGATTTTCCAAGAGTCACACACTGCTACTTCTCCAGAGAAGCTGGTTGCACAGTAAAGATGCATGAAATTTTCTTTCAGGAGTTAGTTAAAAACTAGACAATAAAGTCTGTTGAGGGATTCCATAGATTGAAAAACAAAACAAAAAACAAAACAAAACACAGGCCTATACCTTCTTCAAACCAGAGGATCAACTACATGCTGGATTCCTTGGGAAACCATGCATTGTTATTTATGACAGGCATATCAATTGGTTATTTATTTTCGTTTAAAGTAGATTTTAAAAAAACCATAGGAGCTCTGGTAGCCTGGTGCCTAAGGCATTTGTCTGCTAACCAGAAGGCTGGCAGTTCAAACCCACCAGTCACTCCTGGGAAGGAAGACTGAGCGATCTACTTCCATAGTGATACCACCTTGGCAACCCAAGGAGGGGTTGCTATGAGTCGAATCCGACTCAACGGCAGTGAATTTGGTTTGGTTTTTATTTAAAAAACAAGACAAGAAATCTGATTTGCAGGCACCTGTTTTCTCACAATGGATATGACGTGTTGATGCTCACTGTATTCATGTGACAGGAAAAATTACTTAATGTGTCATGATATGCATATTACAGGAAAATCTCAATGGATAATTATTTTTCTGAACACTAGCTGTTAAGTGTATTACATGGGTCATGAAACTCCTATTAAAAAAGTATTGCTATGTACAAAGATTCAAGGTTTATGTTCTGTAAGACCTTTTCTATTGGCATTATGATGAATATTTACTATAAATAGACAACTCCCAAATGTTCATTTAATAAATATTTACTGAGAGTCCATTATGTTCCAGACACTGTCCTGGTCACAGACAAGTCAAAGTCCTTGCCCTTCTGGAACTTATCTTCCAGTGGTGGTGAACAAAGACAAGATAATTTCAGAGAGCGGGAAGTGCCTCTAACAAAGTAAACAGACTAATGGACTAAAGAGTAAAGACATGTGTGGGGATACGCTCCTTTAACTAGGATGACCAAGTAACTAGGATGACCAAGAAAAGAGGTAAGGAGACAAAATTTGAGCTGAGACCTGAATGAAGAAAACAAAGGAATTATAAGACAATCTGAGGAAATAGTACTTCTGGCAGGAAGATTAGTGAGTGTGGCAATGTGGCTGGAAAGTAGCAACTAGAGGAGAGAGGGATAGCAGATTGATACATTAAATCTCAACTTGCACATTACACCTGACTAGCCACCTGGGGGTGGTCACCTTTTCTTTCCATTTTCCAACCTGGTTACTACCAAACACCCTAGGATTTTGTTGTTATATGCCTTCAAGTTGATTCCAACTCATAGTGACCCTAAAGGGCAGTGTAGAACTGCCCCATTGGGTTTCCTAGATTGTAATCTTTAGGTCACAAATTGCTAGGTCTTCTCTCCCGCAGAGTGCTAGTGGGTTCAAACCATCAACCTTTTGGTTCACAGCTGAGTGCTTAACCATTGTGCCACCAGGGCTCCTTATGGTAAGATTTACTGCTCCCTTTTTCCTTACCTTGTGTCCAAATCTGCTCTATTTTAGGATTCATGTAATGAAGAAGTGGACAGTGCTGGAAAGGAAAGGAAGGGAGAAGTGAAGAAGGGAAGACTAAGGGGATAATAAACCAGTATGGTTATTTTCCACTCTCAGAGTTGCTCTGTTGGGTAGCTCTGCTAGTCCGTTACTCCATCCCTACTCTCTCCTCTCCCCACCAGAGATGTGATCAAACTCCAACTTCAGCCCCTATGTTGTCAGTAGAGAGTGAGTTTGTATATTTCTCTGAAATATTACCTACCATATTCTCATAAAAGTCTTTCTTGTACTCAGACACCAACAATAGTACTCCAATACACTGACATAGTTAAAATCACATGTTCTATCAAAGTCTAGTATGCTTTCAAAGTTAAAATGTTATTTCCTCCCATCTTCTCCTAATGTTCTAATGTTTTACATGCTACACGTAAAAAGAGAAACATGGGAGGCAGTTGCAAATAGTAACCCTTTATATCCCCAAGCCAGTAAGCTCTACTCTCAACCTCAATTAAAAGCCAAAAGATGATTTGTATTTTGTAAAACTCTTTTTAAAAAGAGGGAGGACAATGTCCACCCCACACACCAAATTGGATAAAAGTCAACATCCATTTATTATTTTAAAAATTCTTAACAGCAAGGAGTAGAAGAAAACTAAGCTGGTAACATGTGTTTAATACAGACATCATACTTACTCATCAAATGGTGAAAGCTTTTCCTTTAAAATCAAGATCAAGACAAGGATGTCTGTTTCTTTGCTTCTATTTCTTGCCGTACTGGAGGTTTTCACTAGTGCAGTACACCACAAAATAAACAGGAGGTACAAGATTGGAAAGGAAGAAATAAAGATAATTTTTTACACAAATGATATGATTGTGAAAGTAGAAAATGCCAAAGAATTTACAGATGAAAAATTAGAAATAATAAATGAGTTTGGTGAAATTGCCAGGTGCAAGGTCACTACACAGAAAGGTGATTGTATCTACATATGCAACAAAATTTTTAGAAAATTAAAAAAATTGTTTATAATGTATTAAAGTATTAAATATGTAGAAATAAGTCTAACTTCTATGCAGAAAACTATAAAACATTATTGAGAGAAATCAAAGGCCTAACTCAATGAAAGGTGTACCAATTCAAAGATTGTTGATGTTGTGTTGTTATGTGTCGTTGAGTCAGACCTGACTCATAGAGACCCTTCCTTGGGTTTCTGAGGTGGTATCACTATGGAAGTAGATTGCTCAACCTTCCTTCCGAGGAGTGGCTGGTGGGTTTGAACTGCCAGGCTTCTGGTTTAGCAGTCAAGTGCCTCAGGCACTACGCTACCAGAGCTCCTAATATATAGATGTAATGCAATATTTTTAAAAAAATATTCTAAACAGCTATCTTTTTCCCCTGCAATATTAAAATTTATATGGAATACAAAGGACCAAGAATAGCGAAGAGAATTCTGAAAGGAAGAACAAAGGGGGAAGACTTACACTCCTTGTAGATTACTGTAGCTTTATAATAAATCCTGATTTATTATATTTATTACCAAGATTTATTATAAAGCCACTGTAATTAAAACATAGGGTATTGGTGCAAGGACAGAACAATCGATCAAAAGAATAGACTTGGGAGTCTGGAAACATACTCACAAGCTCTTGGTTCATCATAAAAGTGGCACACAGAGCGGTGGGAGAAGTAAGTCTTTTAGTAAAAAAAGCTGGATAATTTGATATCCATGTGAAAAAATAAATAAGTAAACCCATACTCTACTTAACACCCAACACACAAGTCATTTCCAGATAGCTCCAGAAGTGAAAGGCAAAAAAGTAAAAATTAAAGTAAATGGGAAATCATCTTTCTCACCTAGAGAAAAATTCTTAAATGGTACTTAAAGTACTACAAAGAAAGGAAAATATTGATAAATTGGGCTACATGAGAAGTAAGACTTTCTATTCATTAAGAGATGTATCTAAAAACTGAAAAGGCATACCACACAAAGGAAGAGGATACTCATTGCACATAGAACTTAAAATGGGCTCCTGTCTAGAATATATAGAGTTCCTAAAAATCAATGAGCAACAGACAGATAACTTATTAGAAAAACAGGTAAAAGACTTAGCATACACTTTTTGTTGTCGTTGTTGTTTTACATGTTTCTCTTTATTTACTTTTGTAATTATTTTAAATTACTCAAGAATTAGCACACACTTTTAAGAGCACACACAAATGATCAATAAATATATGAAAAAGATGTTCAGCATCATTACTAATCAGATAAATACAAAGCCACAGTGAAATACTACTACACACTCACTAGAGTAACTAAAATACAATAGATTGACAACAGTAAGTATCACTGAGGATGTAGAGAAATGGGAACATTTGTTTAATACCAAAATCAAACTCACTGCCGTCGAGTTGAATCCGACTCATAGCAACCCCTCCTTGGGTTTCTGGGGAAGTATCACTACGGGCGTAGATCACCCAATCTTCCTTCCAAGGAGGGGTTGGTGGGTTTGAACCGCCAGCCTTCTGGTTAGCAGTCAAATGCCTTAGGCACTATGCCACCAGAGTTCCCCACTTATTTAATGCTGGTGAGTTAATACAAAATTCTGTGTGATCTAGTGAGAAGATAATATGCTCATGCGCTGTGACACAGGAATTTTTTTCCCAGGTACGGACTCAACAGATGTGCTACCTTGTTTGTGCCAAAAACTGTGTACAGGATTTACATGTTTACTTACATACTTCATATATACTTAGTAGTAATGAGGCTCACATTTGTGCCAACAGTACACTGACGGTGTAGCGTTGCCATATGTTGTACAGCATTTCTGATTGCCGTCAAATTTATTGAGAAACTTATTGCTCCAAACACCAAGTGTTTCACAGTTTCCAAACTGTAAACAATCCAGATGTCTAGCAACAAAACAATGCATAAATAAATTGTGCTATTTCGTACCAGAGGACACTTTACATCTATGAAAATGAATTTATTGTATCTACGTATTCATCATGGATGATTATTACAAACACAATGCTAAATGAAAGAAGCCAGGCACAAAAGAATACATGATGTATAATTTTTATATACATTTTTAAAGAGGCAAAGC
>NW_006921608.1:7709405-7710706 GCF_000298275.1 Orycteropus afer afer | reverse complement strand
TGAGTGCTGTCTATATAATAAGGAGCTGTGGTGGCATACTGGGTGAAGCATTTGGAAATTAACCGGAAGGTCAGGGGTTCAAACAACCTGCTGTTCCGTGGGAGGAAGATGAGACAATCTACTTCTGTAAAGGTTTACAGCCTTGGAAACCCAATGGGGATATTATGAGTTGGAACTGATTTGATGGCAGTGGGGATCTTTACAATAGAATGAAAATAAAAGTATACTTTTAAAACTATAAACAAAGTAAAAACATATGATGAAAACTTTAAAAATTATTTATATTTTATGTGGTGTTGATATTATTTCAGTTATTAAAGGCAAATATGATTTTTATCTGCAATAAAATTCTTAAAATTGATTAATATTTTGCTCGCTACCTCATTGCTGTTTACCTGTGAGCGATTCTGATGTGTGGATTTTTTCTTACCTTTAACCATTATCAGAAGGTAATTCAGCTGTTAGATCAGCAACAGGCAGGTAAAAATAAGATGTTACTTAATATCCTTTATGCTGAGAGTGCCTTAAGGCACTTTCCAAAGTAAACGTTGGTTGTTAGAAAACCTTGAGCACATTCTGCAGTTGTTATGGTCTTATAACTCTATACATATCAAATAAGGAACGTTTCATTGATCACAATGCAAAGCTTTCATTGTTGCTATTATTTATTTCCAAGCTTACTAGGAATGCATTCATAACAAAACACTATGCTGCAATAATAAAGATCAACAAACATAAAGAATGATTTACCAGTCTACTTATCTACTTGGTAATGATGATCACATTTGTACTAGCATCACACTGCTCAACACTAGCATGGGAGTTGGGATGTGTTGCATGATGTTACTGACAACTATTGATTTCCTGAGCAACATAATGCTCTGATAACTATTAGACATAGAACCACAAGGGTCTGCAGCAATTTCATTACAGAGGAAAATTGCTCCCCTTCACTCGCCCCGTTCTATCACCTATAATTTTTCTTTTCCTACTGTGTGTGTTTGCATGTGTGCACATGCACACATTTGTTCACAAAAAAAATGCACAGTATCTGTTCACTATTGTTGTTAGGTGTCACGGAGTAAGCTGCAAATCATACTGACACTATGTACAACAGAATGAGACACTGCCCAGTCCTGCACCATCCTCAAAACGATTGCTATGCTTGAGCCCATTGTTGCAGCCACTGGGTCAATCTGTCTTGTGGAGGGTCTTCTTCTTCTATCCTTGAACCTCTGCTTTACCAAGTATGATGTTCTTCTCTAGGAACTGGTCCCTTCTGATAACATGTCAAAAGTGTG
>NW_006921608.1:7706725-7708585 GCF_000298275.1 Orycteropus afer afer | reverse complement strand
CATCACGATTTCTTTGTAAAGTCAGCTCAGAATCATTTAATCCAGTTTACTTTGCACCCCCCCCACCCCGCAAAGAGTAAAGTTGCAGATTATTGCTTAACCTTGTTAGTTTTCAGCACAAATTTTATTTCTATCTTCAATTGATTCTTTGATAATTCTTGAGGTTGTTTTTCATGCTTCTTTTCCTTTTAGTGGTTTTTCCTACCTTTACTGCTTTCCACAACCTCCAAACTCTATTCTCTTTACTGCTAAACTTAGTGGAAGTCTTCCTCCTCATTTATGAGAAAATTGAGACCACCAGGAATTAAATTTTCAACTTCCTTTCTAAAAACACAGACTATCTTTCTATGCTTGTTTATTTTTCATTCCTTACTTTTTTCAATAGCAAGGAAGCATCCTTTCTACCTGTGGTAATTATTAGTACTTCTCACCAAAGTCCAGTTCTCTTTCCTTTCTGGAAATATGGAGACTGCTCTTCATTGTCCTCTTTTGGCCAATAAATTGCAGCAGAGGTGACATGTAAAAATTCCTGTTCAATTTTCCATTCTCTCTTCCCTTTAAAGTGACTAGCAAGGGTAATGGCAGAGTTAACATCAGCCTGGGTCCCTGAGTGACTCTGTGGAGTGAAGTGTCAAGAAACAATCCTATGTTATATTAAGTTAATGAGATTTGGGAATTGTTTGATATTGCAGAATAATCCCATCTTTGATCGATATACCTCTTTACTGCCATCTCTACCAGAACACCCCTCTACCCTGTTTCCCTTAGGTCTTCAACCTCTATTTTACACTCCTTCCTTTCTCTATCTCATGTACCCTATGCTTAAGAATTTCTTTTCTTGACTCTACTTCCTCCTGAAACATCCACCCAATTTTTGCTTTTTCCTTTATTAATCAACGTATAGACGCCAGTCTTCATTATCTCATTTACTGTCTAATTTTCAATGGACTAAAATCTGGCTCTTGGTCCACCATCTTGTTGGCATGCTCCTAAAAGAACATTGTCATTATCAACTCCAGTACTCTCTTCATATTTTGCACGCTTCTGGCCCTGTCAACTAAAATTGACACTGTTGACAACCTACTGCTCTCATCCATTAGCTTCCAAGATATCACTGTCCCTAAATTCTTCCTCTCTAAAGATTTCTTCTCAGTTTGTCTTTCTGGATCTTTTTCTTCTGTCCATCCCTTAATTTTGGTGTTCCCTAATGTCTTAGTTACCTAGTGCTATCATAACAAAAATATACCAAAAATGGGTAGTTTTAAAGAACTGAAATTTATTTTCTCACAGGTAGGAGGCTAGAAGTAGGAATTCACATTGAGATTTTATTCTTTTGTCTATTTCAACTTCTACTCACTGCCGTTGAGTCAATTAGACTGTTAGTGACCCCTCCTTGGGTTTCCGAGGTGGTAACACTACAGAAGTAGATTGTCCCAGCTTCTAGTAGCTGGCAATCGTTGGAGTTCCTGGGCTTGTAGATGCATCTGCCATGTACATACATCTTTCTTCCTGTGACATTTTCCTCTGTGCATATCCCTGTGTCTATTCTGTTATTTTTGTAACTCAGAAGTGATTAGGTTTAGGGCCCACCCTACTTGGGTATGACCCAATTGACATAACTAGGAAAACCTTATTTCCAAACAGGATCATATAGAAAGGTATAGAGGGTAAGATCTCTACATGTATTTTGAAGCAATACAATTCAATCCATAATACCTAACCTTTCCTTTTTGTATATATTTCTGATCTTAGTCTCCATTTCCCTCCCACCCCCAATCTCATGCACACCATTTTCCATATCTACAACCCCTTCTTGGACTTTTCGTATCAGCTCCTCTTTGACTCCCTATTGAACCTTTC
>NW_006921608.1:7703773-7704355 GCF_000298275.1 Orycteropus afer afer | reverse complement strand
TACCACCTAGAAAGTTGTTAGAAATGCATATTGTTAGATCCCATTCCAGACCTACTGATTCACAATCTCTTAGAGTGGGGGCCAGCAATTTGTATTTTAATAAGTCCTCCAGGTGATTCTGACACAGGCTAACTTTGGAGAACCACTATTCTAGAGCATAAAGGTGGCAGAGTCTTCTAGTTTCAAGGGTCTAACAACTAGGGCTGGATTACCCAATAAGTAAGGTATGCATGGGTTCAATCGTGCCTTCCCACCAGTCTGCAGTGCACAGTTTCACTTGTTCCCCCACCATGTCGCATGTGATGAAATCCCTGTGAAATTCTTTCCCCCATTAGCACAACTAAGCCCATGTGCACCTTGCTCAGCACAAGCCAATGCATACAGCACTTACTGGTTAACCCGTCCCTGCAAACTACAAGGTGAGAACTACCAGGACTGACACTTTAGTCTCCACAGGTGATGACTATGAACCCTAGTAATAAAGGTAGCATCAATAATGAGTGATGTCACAGAAAGTGATGGTGGTCAAAGCAGCACTGTATTAAATTCTGGAGAACCCAACCTCCGTTAGTGGCTGGGAAT
>NW_006921608.1:7701059-7702723 GCF_000298275.1 Orycteropus afer afer | reverse complement strand
ACAGTGCAATGTTGAGACTGCAGAGGATTGAGGAAGCTAAATGTGTTTATGGAAGCTCCGCTCTGCCTTTATTTTAAATAGGTTATGTAATTTCTTTCCCTTCTACAGGAAGATTGAAGAAGAAAATTAATTCTTATACCTCAATGATAAGAAGATATATCAAAGATTAAGGAAAAGTTGTCTCTGAGCTCAGCGTCAGTTTTTTTTTTTTTTTGTAGTTTACATTCTCCTTAATTTTTCTCATTTCCTCCCCTGAAGAATACATTACATCGTCTCCATATTAAAGGTCTGCAGGAAGCTATAGACTTCTCTGCAAAATTTTTGAAATTGTGGAAGCAGCCATAGTCGTAAATTGATGGTGCTTAAAATGATCATGAGCTGTAAAATCTCACTTTAATGGTTCTGAGCATACAAATGAGCACAGAATTTGTTCTAAGCAAGTTACCACTATGCTGGTACTTCCTCAAAGGGGCTTTTGGTTTCCCGACTATGTATGATTGGCCTCATGTATGGTGTAAAATCAGTTAATAATGTATTTCTTTCTCCAGTCAAAATCTAGAGAGTCTCACCAGTAAAATATTAAATTTTATCAGAATCATTAACACATAGCAGATGACTGTGAGTAACTGTGTCTTGCAATGTGGTTGGGATCCTCAATGTAGGTAAACTTTAGAATAATTTGGGAAGCTTATCGTATATGCATTCAGGTTTCCAGGCCCCACCACTGGAGAGTTTTATTTAGTAGGTTTAGAGAGGAACCTGAGAATTTGCATATTAAAAGTTTCCCAGATGTTTCTGTGATTAACTGGGTTTGAGAATTACTGTCATAAACTGTATGAAAACCAAACAAAAAACCAAACTCACTGCCATCAAGTCAGATCCTCCTTGGGTTTCTGAGGTGGTATCACTACAGAAGTAGATTGCTCAATATTCCTTCCGAGGAGTGGCTGGTGGGTTTGAACTTCTGGTTAGTAAACGCCTTAGGCACTACGCCACCAGAGCTCCTAAACTATATGAAAGGAGTTGATATATAATTAGCAGTGATAATTACATTGTTCATAGCTTATAGTTCGCAAAATATATTCTGAGGTAATTGTATGAACCTCATTATATCTGTTAAAGTCATTAGGGAAATTTAAGGATAAGACGTGAAGTTCAAAGAGGGTCTCAAGCTGAGGGTCTCTTGGCTTGTGGTTGGTAGGGATGGGATTCAAATCTAGATCCTCTTGTTTCAGACCTCAAACTCTTTCCCTATACCATGCAGGGCTTCAAGTGAAGTCATGCCAGCAGTTTAATGCTATCTTTCTATTTTAGGAAAGTGTGAACAACAATCCAACCTCTTGAGACAAGAGCGAAAGGGAGATAAGGAAGAGAAGCCCAGAAGCCTATGTTTTCAGCGAGGTGATAACCAAGAATATATTGTTGTGTGCCGTTGAGTCAATTCTGAGTCAGCAATGCTATCGGACAGAGTAGAACTGTCCCATAGAGTTTCCAAAGCTATAATCTTTAGGGAAACACACAGCCACATTTTCCTCCCACAGAGCAGCTGGTGGGTTTGAATTGCCAATCTTTCAGTTAGCAGCTGAGCACTTAATCATTTTGTCACCAGAGCTCCACAACTAAGAATATACAGTAGTTATATTTAAACTTCAGGAACCCTGGTG
>NW_006921608.1:7696814-7698159 GCF_000298275.1 Orycteropus afer afer | reverse complement strand
TTACCTGTGGTTTTTTTTTTTTTTTTTGACTATGCAAAGGCATTTGACTATGTGGATCATAATAAATTATGGATAACATCGGGGAGAAGGGGAATTCCATAACATTTAATTGTGCTATGAGGAAACTGTATGTAGACTAAGAGGCTGTCATTCAAACAGAGCAAGGGGACACTACATGGTTTTAAATCAGGAAGGGTATGCATGAGGGTTGCATCCTTTCAGCATATTTATTAAATCTTTATGCTGAACAAATAATCTGGGAAGCTAGCCTATATGAAGAGGAATGTGACATCAGCATTACAGGAAGACTCAATAACAACCCACGATATGCAGATGATACAACCTTGCTTGCTGAAAGTGAAGACTTGAAACATTTACTGATGAAGATCAAAGACTAAAGTCTGTAGAATGGATAACAACTCAACATAAAGAAAACAAAAATCCTCACAACTGGACTAATAAGCAGCATCACGATAAATAGAGAAAAGATGGAAGCTGTCAGAGATTTCTTTTTACTTGGATCCATAATCAATGCCCATGAAAGCAGCAGTCAAGAAATCAGACATCATATTGCAGTGGGCAAATCTGCTCCAAAAGACCTCTCTAAAGTGTTAAAGAGCAAAGATGTCACTTTGAAGACTAACATGTGCCTAGCCCAAGCCATGGTATTTTCAATCGCTTCATTTGCATGTGAAAACTGGACAATGAATATGCAGCAAAAAAGGGGAAGACCCTCATGAGTTGGACTGACACAGTGGCTGTGACAATGGGCACAAGCATAGTAGGGATTGTGAGGATGGTGCAGGACTGGGCAGGGTTTCTTTCTGTTGTGCATGGGGTCTCTAGGAGTTAGACCTGACTCAATGACACTTTACAACAACAACATCTAAGCAACCCTGGTGGCCCAGTGGTTAAGCACTCAGCTGCTACCCAAAAGTGTAGCAGTGTTATCCCACCATCTTCTTGTGGGAGAAGGATAATGGTAAAGACCACAGCCCTGGAAACCCTATGGGGGCAGTTCTACTCTATCCTACAGGGTCTCTGTGAACTGGAATCTACTGCACAGCAGGGGGTTGGTGCTTCTCCTGCCCAGGTTTTCTGGGTTTCTCTAGTCCTTATGACCCATGTTAGGCTAACTGAGCCATCACACTTTGAAATTTGAATCATGAATCAAGTGATTAAAAAAGTATAAACTCACTGCCATCAAGTTGGTTTCGACTCATAGCACCCCCTCCTTGGGTTTCTGAGGCAGTATCTCTATGGAAGTAGATTGCCCAGTTTTCCTTCCAAGGAATGGCTGATGGGTTTGAACCACCAGCCTTCTGGTTAGCAGTCAAATGCCTTA
>NW_006921608.1:7672743-7695859 GCF_000298275.1 Orycteropus afer afer | reverse complement strand
TAGAATTCTGATGTTGGGATTGGTTAGTTTGGCCACTCTGCCAGGCTCAAAAGGAGCCCGCCTAGAGGCAGAAGGAATCTCTCACTGCTGGCTGAGAGACACAAGAGACACACACTGCTGGGAGAGAGACTGAAAGAGACTGTTGGCTGAGAGACAGTGGGCTGAGAGAGACTGAGTGTGTCACTAAACTTGAATTGTAGCCTGTTGCTTCTCTAATAAACACCATAATCTGTGAGTTCTGTGTGACCACTTCAGTGAATTATTTAATCCAGCAGAGAGGTGGTGGGTGCTGTGGGAGGAATGGTTGGTGAAAGGGTTGGAGGGAGGCAGCATGTCTGACCTTGCAGGAATAGGCCTTGGGCTACTGATGGTGATTCTGTCTTCCTCTTTTGGGGTTTGAGGAGATCAGAAGATGGCGCCTCCTTGCCTCTTTTGCATGCACCCAAGGACTTTGCACTGCAATTTCCTGCATCATCAAATTCTCTGTCTGTTGAATCATTCCTTTCAGAATACAAGCATGGGATATTATCTCCAGTGTTAACACAAGTGTCTAGACCACTCATCCCCACGTAGGTATTGCTCCAAGTCTCTGCTTCCCTTTTAGTAAAGCCCCTTAAGAAAACTCTCTTCACTTCCTGTCTCTTACTTCATGTTTTTCCCTCATTAACTTTAATAACATTTTTGTTCTCACTACTTTAAGAAACTTATCTTTTCATGATTACTAAGATTACTAACCTCACCTGTCTTACAAATTGCCTATCAATTCTTACCTTCTCAGCAGACTTTTTACCCAGTTCAAAACAAAAAATCCACTGCCATCAAGTTGATTCCAACTCATAGCAACCTCCATTGGGTTTCTAAGGTTGTAAATCTTTATGGAAGTAGATTGGCTCATCTTCCTTCCATGGAGCAGCTGGTGGGTTTGAACTGCCAACCTTCTGGTTAGCAGCCAAATACCTTACTCCCTACTCCACCAGAGCTCCTTGCTCCTGAAAAACTTTCATTTGTCTTCAGGGACAATACCAATTGTTGTGCCTTGAGTGGCCACTTGAAAGCTTTTAAGACCCATGGCACTACACAATAAAGTAAGATGTGGAACAGGAGCACTAAATATGTATGAGACCAACTAACTGGGATGCTCCATGAAACCATGACCCTAAACCTCCAAATCAAGGAAACAAATTCCATGAGGTGTTTGATTATACATAAGCAACTACTCAGCAACTACTCTTCTTCTTCTTCTTTTTCTTTCTTTCTTTTTTTTTTTAATGATTGTTGTAAACATAAGGAGCTCTGGTGGCATAATGGTGAAAGCATTTGGCTGCTAACCAAAAGGTTGGTCATTTGAACCCATAATCAGCCCCATGGGAGAAAGATGAGGCAATCTGTTTCCTTAAAGATTTGTTGGAAACTCTATGGGGCTGATCTATTCTGTCTATAGAGTCGCGATGACTCAGAATCAACTTGATGGCTGTGGGTTTGGTTTGGTTGTAACCATGTCTATCACATAACTTCTGTCAGCTCAACTTTTTACAGCTGTGTAACTTATTGACAACCATTACATTAATCAGCTGCGCAACACTACCCTTAATCAGTGAGCTTCTTCCATCACTGTAAACTGAAACTCAATACAGGGTTACGGACGTCTTGAGTTATGAACATCCAAATTACAAACAACACTTACTTGCCCTTTAGTATTATGTGAATTTGCTCTCACTTTGAACCAATTGAATCACCCTTACTTTAAATAAATTCTTCATCACAATAACCTTCACTTGCTGCACATGTGGATTTTAAATGTAGAAAACTCTTCAAGCCTTTTTCTTGCCCTAAAATAAGGCTAAATGAGAACCGTATACACTTGTTTCAACCCTCCTACAAATGTGACTTAAAGACTGATTTAGGCTTAAAGGCACACTTAGGAACAGATCTCATTAGTAAACCAGGGACTGCCTGTAGTCTATAACCAATACTGGCCCTTTCTGTCTCCCTCTTATGCCTATAACCACTAATAAACCTTGGTCTCTATACATTTTCTTGTTCTTGTTCATTGTAAAATACTATTCACAATAGCAAAGGATAGAAACAATTTAACTGTCCATCAATACCTTACCTTACTCACTGCCATTGAGTTGATCCAACTCATGGTGAGCTCTCCTTGGGTTTCTGAGTACATATCTCTACAGAAGTAGATTGCCCAATCTTCTTTCCAAGAAGTAGCTGGTGGGTTTGAACCACCAGCCTTCTAGTTAGCAGTCAAATGCCTTAGGCATTACGCCATCAGAGCTCCTGTCCATCAATGGATGAATGGATAAATAAAATATGGTGCGTACATACCATGGAATATTACTCTGCCAGTAAGAGAATTTAAGTCTTTATACATGCTACAATGTGGATGGAACTTGAAGACATTGTGCTGAATGAAATAAGCTCATCACAAAAGGGTAACTATTATATGACCTCACTTATATAAAAAGACAAGGAACAGGCAAATGTATAGAGATTAGACTTCACTTTCAAGTACTGTCTGTCTTCCTTTAAATCTGCTCATTCCCCAAACCAAAAAACAGTGTCTCCCAAATCAGTCAATGGCACCACAATTCATTCAATTGCTCAGGTTCAGAACCTAAGAGTCATTTTTGGCACTTATATTTTTACCTGTGATTATTCCATACTTCTTCTATCCCACAGCTAGTCCATTAGCAAATCCTATTGGCTTATGATCTAAATGTGTCTAGGATCCAGACACTTCTCATCTCTTACATTCCCATCTTAGCTTATGCATTTGTCTATTCTAGATACTTCATGTAAGTGGGATCATACTGTATCCTTATTTTCTGTCTGGTTTATTTCAATTAGCATAAGTTTTCAAGGTTCTTCCCTGTCATAGCATATATTAGAACATCATTCTAATAAACTTCATTCATTTTATAGTGAAATAATATTCCATTGTATATATATATCATCTTTTGTTTAGCCATTCATCTGTTGGTGGACACTTGGGTTGTTTCCGCCTTTTGGCTATTGTAGATAATACTATAATGAACATTATTGGTATTTCTGATTTCAAGTATTTTGAGTATATACACAGGAATGATATTGCTGAGTTATGTGATAATTTTATGCTTAACTTTTTGAGGAATTGCCAAAATTGTTTTCCACACTGGCTACAACATTTTACCACCAGTATTATTCTCCAGCAATACACAAGGGTTTCCAGTTTCTCCACATCTTTGCCAACTCTTGTTAATTTCCTTTTTTAAAATAAAATTTTTTATTATAGCTATCCTAGTGGGTTTGACCCACTGCCATCGAGTTGATTCTGACTTATAGTGACCGTATAGGACAGAATAGAAGCTGCCCTGTAGAGTATAAGGTGCTCTGCTGGAGCTAAAGCACTGGGCTGCTAACCAAAAGGTCAGCAGTTCGAACTTGAGCTGCTCTGCAGGAGAAAGACAAGGTAGACTGTTTCTGTAAAGATTTGTAGCTTTGGAAACCCTATAGAGGCAGTTCTACTCTGTCTTACAGGGTCACTATGAGTTGAATAAATTGATGGAAATGGATTGGGTTTGTTTAGTGGGTTTGAAGTGGTACCTCTTCATTCTTGATCCCATTCATTTCCCACCATCCCTTAACTCAACTTTGAACATTATTCCATTTTTGCTTATTTTTTTCTTTATTGCACTTATTGCAACCTGAAGTCAAAGTGGTTTTGGTTTACTTGATACTTGCAATTTTGTACCCCAACTGGAAGACTATAAGCTCTCAGAGAGCAGGGATTTTTCTTTTCTCCCTGCTATGTTTCTAATTCTTAAAACAGTGGTTGGTGCAATAGATACTTGATGAATAAACAAATTAATCTTCGTTCTCAGCATGGTAATGTTGAAATGATTCTCATCATTTTCTTCTCAAGAAGCAGCACAGGGAAATGGGGCAAGATGTAACCATGTTGTCTTTTAAGAGGCTTTCTTTCAGTTTCTATATTACACTTGGTATTTTACTTTCTTTTCAGTATGTATTATATTTATAATAAACAATGAATATATTCCATTTAAAATAATTAAAACAGCATCATATAGTACTCTTACCCCCTTAGAATGCTTGTTTTTCTTTTACAATGCTTCACTGTCTGAATTTTTACTATGTATTTGTTTGTTTATTGTCTGTATCCCTGTCTAGAATGTACGTTTCATGAGGGCAGGGGTTTCCTCTGGTTCACAGCTGTATTCCTTCTGCCTAAAACAGTCATTGGTTTACAATATGATTCAAATAAATTTTAATTCTCACCACAAACCTACTGCTGAGTCAGAATCTCTGGGCTGATACTCAGGAATCTGCATTTTCAATAAGCTTCATAGATGATTCTTAGGAGCTTTAAAATTTGAGAACCATTGGTCAAGATAATTACTATCAAGTCAATAAATATAGGGCTGCCAAGTATTGCCGATTAGGGAATAGTCTCTTATTCTATTCTTTTAACCCAAATTTCCCTATTTAAAGAATATATTGAGAACCTGAGCGATCTAAATAGGGATGGGAATAGGAAAGCTCCCTTTATATCTCCCAACAGTACAGTCGAAAATAGACAGGAGGAAAATCTCCCTTCAGCCATTGTCTTAATATTTACCACTAGTGGATTCACTTTTATCACTCCCTTATCTAGAATTAAAACAAAACAAAAGCTGATAGGCATTGAAAATTACATTAGTGTAACCTATTTGTAAGCTGTGTGAATTTCAAATGTTTCTCATCTTATAAGGTAGATATGTAAAGTGTATCACACCTGGGGAGAAATAAATCTTGTGAAGAGAAAATTCTGTCATGGAAGCTTCATACCTAGTTTTGTCCATTCTGGGCTCCAAGTATCTATATAAATAATAGCTAGCAGTATTCTTTATCACCTTTGTGAAGGTGATAAAAGGCTTTTTTTTTGAGAATTACTCACCTCATAGTCTATAATGGTAACTATTTACCACTAAGCACTCAGCTGGTAGCCAAAAGGTCAGTGGTTCAAACCCAGCAGCTGCTCCACAGGAGAAAGATGTGGCAGTCTGCTTCTGTAAAGATTTACAGTCTTGGAAACTCTATGAGGAAGTTCTGCTCTGTCCCATAGGGTTGCTATGAGTCAGAATTGAGTCGACGGCAATCAGTTTGGTTTTGGTTGATACATATGCATGTACCTCAAAGTAAAAAGAATACAAAGGATTGTGCTATCCGTCCCCAGAGTCTTCTCACTATGGAAACTGGATTAGGCCTGATCCCACAGAGTCTTGGATTCTATTCTGACTGCCTCTGAGATGTTTGCTTCTTGACAGAGAACTTTATGACCTGGAATCAACTTTTGCTTAAGTTATCGTTCAGTCAAATCTCTTAAAAGCTGAATCTTTATCAGAAGGCATATAGAGGTTTTGCTCCCTTTTCATTTACTCTAGAAATTGTTGGTTGTACTTATATTTTGCCATTGAGACGAGCCACTTCCTGCTTGGTGCACCAGTATGAAAATGGGTCTCCCTGCATTGGTCAAAAACATGAAAATGATTGTAGTTACTTTAAACATGTCTGCAAAGTTCTGGACACTTCTCCCATCAAGTGGCATTCTCCTCCCCTTGTATATGGACTGGCCTTAGTGAGTCCCTTCTAAAGAATGGAAGGTGGCAAAAGGGACACTACATGATTAACAAGGCTAGGTTATATACTTTATAAGGAGCTCTGGTGGTGTAGTGCCTAAGGCATTTGACTGCTAGCCAGAAGGTTGGCGGTTCAAACCCACCAGCCGCTCCATGGAAGGAAGACAGGGCAATCTACTTCCATAAAAATTTACCACCTCAGAAACCCAATGGGGTTTGCTAGGAGTTGGAATTGACTCGATGGCAGTGAGTTTGGTTTTGAGGTTATACTAACAAGGCTTTCTGTCTTGTGGCACACACCTTAGGGTCTAGCTACTGCTCTCTGAGGAAACCCAGGCCACAGAGAGAGGCTGCCTGTGTGTGTTCTAGTCATCAGTGCCTATCAAGGTCCCAGCCACCAGTGAGGAGGCCTTTGAGCCTCCACTCCCAGCCATTGTTTGGCTGCAAAGGCATGAGAGACCCACGCTAAAACCACGAAACTGAATCAAGGCAACTCTCAGAGTCACGAGAGATAATAGTAACAATGATGATTACTGTTGTTTGACACCATTTTAGGATGGTTCATTATATAGCAATAAATACCTGGAATAGCTGTGATACTTCCTTGGTCAAATTTCTGTGATGGGTATCTGATCCTTTTACTTTGTATTCCTATACTCTTTTCTTCCTTAAATTTCAGACATGTTGTTGCAAAATACTAACTTATGTTGAATAGCTTTTTGGAGTGAGTAGGCCTGGAAGAAGGAAGATAGGGCAATCTACTTCCGTAGTGATACTGCCTCGGAAACCCAAGGAGGGGTCGCTATGAGTTGGGTCCGACTAGACGGCACATAACAACAACAACAACAGGCCTGGAAGAAAACTAGGGACCAAAGGAGACAACACAATCTCCTTCAACATAAAAGAGGAAAGTCACTTGGGAACCTTAGAGAATTCAGATGAGCAGAGAATTCACGGGAATTCAATGATGGCAGGAGAATTGATTGCAGGGCTGAGATCATCGCTCCAGGAGGTGGTTTCTCACCTCCTCTCTTGTCCCATTCCAAACAGGTGTCCTCACTGCTGCCTGCGTTATCTTTCCACAGCATCTATCCCATCATTCACCTACTTAAAAGCCTTTAATATTTCCTGTTGCAGTGACTTCAGTATCAGTCCAATACTTATCATATTCTTTGGTTACCTAGTGCTGCTCTGACAAAAATATACCACAAATATGATGGCATGAACAATCTACCTCCGTAGTGATACTGCCTCGGAAACCCAAGGGTCGCTATGAGTCAGGTCCGACTCCACGGCACATAACAGCAACACAACAACAAACAAACAGGAGTTTATTCTCTTACAATTTTGGAGGCTAGAAGTCTGAGGTCAAAGTGCCAGGGTTTAGAGGTTGGGTGAAAGCTGGAGCCTTTTTTCACTCAGGCAGCTACTGGCTTCTGAGGCTGACAAATCTAAGGTCGACATATAAAAAGGCACAGTCCTGATATCATCAAACCACATGGCAGGCCATTAACTCAAGTCCATTTAAAGTCCCCAGATTGGCAGAGCATGGCAGGCTGTAAATGAAGACTTGGCTACATGCAGAGTTAAAGTGTGCCAAAAAGCTGGAGACCTTCCTCAAAGCATCTCCTTATGCACGGGAAGCGGACCACATCCCTAAAGCAGCTACTCAGCTGCTCCAGCACATTCCACCATGGAAGTGATTGCTAGTCTTGCCATGGGGAATAACTATATCCAGCTGCCCAGCCATTCAACCAGGCCCAGCCAAGTTGACATACAGCCTTAACTACCACACCATGACACACAGGATCTTCCAGAGTTCTGTTGCTGCCCCACTGCCTGTATCTGTAGCCTTGTCCTGCCCACTATCCTCTTACATTCTGTGCTTCAGTCACCAATGCACCTTGCCCTCAGTGAATTTGGGGTTTGCTTCTCCTTCTCCTTGAAATGCTTTTCTTCTCATTCTTTCCATGGCCACTTTGTAATCATCCTTCAAGTGTAAGCTTGTATGTCCCTTGAGTTACACATCTATCACTCTACCCTGCTATAGTTACCTCTGTCCTAAGACTTTCTGCCTGGCACTGTTCTTGTCGATCTCCTCACTAGACTGCATGCCCCTTGAAGCTAGGAACTGAGTCTGTCTGAATCCCCAGAGCGCACTAGCCCAATGAGTGTCTCAAGAGTTGTTGTTGGGTGCCATCGAGTTAATTTTGACTGACAGTGACCCCATGTGACAGTAGAATTGCCCACAGGGTTTTCTGGGCTGTAATCTTTATGGAAGCAGATTTCCAGGTCTTTTTCCCATGGAGTGGCTGGATAGATTCAAACCACTGATCTGGTAGTGTAGTGCCTAAAGCACTTGACTGCTAACCAGAAGGGTGGTGGTTCAAATCCACCAGCCACTCCTCGGAAGGAAAATTGGGCAATCTACTTCTTTGGTAATACTGCCTCGGAAACCCAAGGAGGGGCCGCTATGAGTTGGGTCTGACTCCATGGCATGTAACAACAACAATAACAACAATCCTTTGGTTAGCAGCTGAGTGCTTAACTGTCTGCACCACTAGTAAACATTCACATATAGCAATAAATACCTGGAATAGCTGTGATACTTCCTTAATGAATGAATTATAACAGACAGTAAGTAGGAGGAACCCTGAGAATGATAAGCTATTATTGTTCCAATAACTAGGAGGAAAGTGTTATTGTGGTATTTAACACTTGCAATCTGACTACTTAAAAGTTTAGAGTAAAGTGGAACAGATGGGGTCTAAACTGTGAAACTCCCTTGGGGCAGACTCTAGATGGGAATAGGATAAAGTAATGAAATGATTGCAAGATAAACTTTATCACAGTAAATTGACAATGCATTCTTTGTACCTACAAGTTACTTTTTCTTTTCTCTTCTTTCATACTACAGTGCACAGAGCATGTCTTTTGGAAGGGAATTCATTCTGTATCCTACATGATTATGTGGGCAGGTTGGGGTAAGTTAGTGAAATGATACAGGCAGTAAGTATTATGTTGGAGATAGGTTTGTGACAGCTAATTGTTGAATTTCCAAAGTTTTCAAAGCTGGTTATTAAACACAGTTAATTTGAAATTGGCCATGGTAAGAGTATTTACACCCTAGGAACCAGTGAATGCTATAGTTCTTACCTTTTCCCTTGACCTCCCAGACAGTAGTTATGCATTTACTAGCATATCACTGGGACCTCTGGTGATGTAGTGCCTAAGGCATTTGACTGCTAACCAGAAGGCTGGTGGTTCAAACCCACCAGCTACTCCTCGGAAGGAAGGTTGGGCAATCTACTTTCGTTGTGATACTGTCTCAGAAACCCAAGGAAGGATCACTATGAGTCAGGTTCGACTGGACAGGAGTGAGGTTTTTTTTTTTTTTTGCAACAACAACAACATGACAAGTACAGGGCTGCCCTCATGGAGTTCATGGTCTAATTGGGGAGACAAGAGTAAGTGTGAGGATAAAGATTTTTGCTTTTTTAGGCCTGACTCTATATTGTTAGGGGAGCTCTGGTAGCATAGTGCCTAAGGCACTTGACTGGTAATCAGAAGGCTGGTGGTTCAAACCCACCAGCCACTCCTTGGAAGGAAGGTTGGGCAATCTACTTCTGTAGTGATACCGCCCCGGAAACCCAAGGAGGGGTCGCTATGAGTCGGGTCCAACTCAACGGCACACAACAACAACAACAACATTGTTAAAATAAGACTGTGTTTTCACTTAAGATGCCATCTTTCTTAAAAACCTGATTTCAATCTTGTGTCACAATTAGCTTGTTCTCTCTCTAAGATACAGGTGGCAGTTCCTGCTGTACCCTGTGATTTGAGACAGGGGAATCTGTGTCAACAAAGGCTCCTGGGCCAGGTATTAGGACTGGCCGCCTGGATTTTGACAAATGCCTATGGAGTCTCTTAAGGATTAGCTGACTGCCAGGAACTCACAGGAAATATTCCTTTCCTAATTACCCATTGTCCTGTCTAACTTTGGAAAAATTGTTAACTAATCCTGCATATGTGCTATGTCTTTTTTTCCTTTAGTATAAGAACCTCTGATTGTAAGTGCTGAGAAGAGTGGGCATTTCTGGAGTCATTGAGACCCCATCCATCTCTTGTTGGTGCACCTTCTGATTAAAACACTCTTTTCCTTGAACTCTGGTGTGGACTATTGGCTGTCTGCTCTCAGGCAGGACCTTAGCATTTCTTGGGTAACATAGCAAATAATTGCCTAAATTGTGTTACATGTTATGAAGAAATGAGAGGAAAGAGAAGGAAGTTATTGTGGAGCTTATAAAGCATAAGTTTCAGCATATAGACCCCATTCCACATGTAAGTGTAAAGCCCCACAGGTGAGGTGGGCTTTGGCACATTTGAAAAGTTCAAAGGCAGACAAGGCACCTAGACTGCTGTTGTTCTCTAGCTTCGAGTTGGCCCCTGGCTCCTGGTAACCCCTGCACAATGGAGTCAAATGCTGCCCCACTCTGTGCCATCCCATGATGGTTTGGATTAGACGGGTTGTGATCCATAAGGTTTTTACTGGCTGATTTTCCAAAGCACATTGCTAGGCCTTTTTTCCTAGTCTCTCTGAGCCTGGAAGCACCATTGAAACCTGTTTGGTATCATAGCAGCCTGCAGGCTACCACTGAGGAACAGGTAGGTAGTGGCTGTACCAGAGGAGCACTGGCGAGAAAGTAACCCCAGGTCTTCTACATGGAAGGTGAGAACTTTAGCACTGAATCACTATGACCCTGCACCTAGACTAACAAAGGAGAAAGAAACCAGCACAAGGTGAGACTGAAGAGTTAGGCAGGGACAAGCTTATGAAGGGCCTTTCAGATGAAGTTAAAGATTTGGGACTTTCTGGTCAATAAAGGGGTTTAAGCTGAAGAGTGACATATTTTAGAAAGAGTGCTCTGAACTGCTGTGTGGAAAATGGATTGGAGGGGAATAGGGCAAATAAAACACAATGAAAGATGGTCTTGTGAACTGAGAGTGGGATGATTATATGAGGCCACTTACATTGGATGTCCTTTTTAATGATCTGGATGAAGTGATAAAAATAATTTGATAACCCTTGCAGGAAGTGATAGGGAATTAGTCATAAAAGTAGAAAAAGACATAATTTTCAAAGCTCTGGAAAAATTATCACTAATCAAGAAATAAAATCATATTAATCTTGAAAATCCATGTGCATATATATATGGCAGCTAAAAATTTCTCAGGTCTTCTGGAAGAATGCGTTGTGAACGTCAAGCAGCACGTCTCTGGTTTTGTTTTGTTTTGTGTCTGAGAGCTCTATATTGTTTGGTTCAGAAGAGCAGCTGTTGCCAGTTAGCTTCTAATGCCTTTAAGTTCTACTTCTGCTAGAATGACTGCTGACAATCTATTTAAAGAGCTGGCAGGAAGATGGCTATTCATGTTAAACATTGGGAACAGCCTCACTCCGCTGTGAAAGAATGAAAGAATCCTCTAGTACCATAATTAGCAGCAATATCTATAAGCAAGATGCCATCAATAGCCTGCACAGAATGGAAAGTAAAAATAATTATTGCATAACCTAATTGGCCTTGAAATCTTTCGATAGTATTTGTTGCTTCTTAACACAGACAAAGCATGCAAGAGTGACGAAATGCAACAATTCAATGTTCAAGTGACAAAAGTGTGAATATTCAGATTTCATTAAATCCACCGCAGAGGAAACTATCCAAATGAAAAATCCCACCTGAATTGTTAAGGAACAAGCATTAATTTAAGTTATACCCTTGGAGAATATTCTGATCAGTTACCCTCAAATGAAAGATCATTTATCCTCTGTTCCATAGGTTTGATACTTGCTTCCTCTTCTTTTAATTCCACTTATCAAATCAAACAGAGCAGATGGTTTTCTTAATGCAGCTCATTTCATCCAGAATCACCAACAAATAAACAACATGGTGGTTCAGCATATAAGGAAATTAATGCACTGGTGACTAGTCATTAAGTTTGCATTGGCAGTTTATTAATTTTGACTTGTATGATTATTACATTTTTTACTGGGAGAGTAGGGTATTGTCATAGTTAACAATATCTATCCCATCCAAACTAAAGAGGCTACTAGGGCTGCTTCATCTTCTTTTCCCCAAGTAGAGAGAAAGATATAAAACACTGGAATATTTTTCTAAACTGGGCTATGAGGGGAGGTAACTAATAAAAACAATTTGTGAGGCTGATGGTTTGCAAGTGATCTGATGTGATTAGTGTAGTCATGTGATTTACAAACTCACATTGAGCTGGGTGGAAGATTTTTCAAATGCTGTAGTTAATTAGCCTATTTTAAAAATAGTTTCATACAGTCATTGTAGATGAGAGGTCATGAAAGTACTAGTAAGTGTCCCTCCTGGAGCTGTCTGGTCAGGACCCAGGGCAGTGCCTAATAGTGTAACCCAACAAGTAAGATGGTGTCATGACTTGGGCACTGTGGGGGATCTGTTTCAGGTAGTACTCAACCTGGATTCTTTATAATCTTTGGGTATGCTGTGGGAAGGAAGGAGGAAAACAGAATGAGGAAGAGAGAGGCAGAGAGAAAGAAAAGGAGAGAATTCCTAGATAACAGGCAGCATCAGCATCAGATGACAGACAACTTTGGAGAGTGAATATTGGAGGAGAAGAAAGCCGCCTTAAATCCCATATTGCCTAGAGCAGTAGCAAATAGAAAGATATATAGGTTAAGCTATAAAAACAACTTCAGGGGTAGTAAACTAAAATGTATACAGAAGCCAAGCAAGAAACATAAATGCAAACAGGGTCCAGAAGGGTCACATAAAAGTGTGAAGCAGGCTGCACAGAAGATATCAATGTCTTTATTGTCACCAAACACAACACCCACCAAGTTATGATGCTATTTAAAATACAATTTGGGCTTAAAAAAAAAAGGACCCGATAAAACACAATGAGGCTGATTTGTGATCCCCAAGGTACTGTGTTGTAGAGGAACAGGCTTTTGCAAGGCTGAATATGGCTACATTCTTGCTTGTTGCTGGCTTACGTCCTCTTGCTATGCCACTCTTACGTAACTCTTGCTAGGGTGAACTTGGAGCTCCAGGACTGTGGCCGCAAGACACCTTTTTCTCCACCAACCAAACTCACTGCCACCAAGTTGATTCTGACTCATAGTGATTCCCCCTTGCGTTTCCAAGGTGATATCTCTAGGGAAGTAGATTGCCCAGTCTTCCTTCTAAGGAGTGGCTGGTAGGTTTGAACCACCAGCCTTCTGGTTAGCTGTCAAATGCCTTAGGCACTATGCCACCAGAGCTCTTTTTTTTTTCTCTCCAGAGCCCTACAAACCCCTATTTCCGTCTGGGTGATGTGGAGCCTTGAGTCTTCCCAGAGACCATCCAGGGTACCACTTCAGTAAATGAGCCCATATTAAATTCCTATATTAACTTCCTGGAGCATGAAGACTCGTTTATTAGTCTCTTGCTCTCCTCCATATTTGGAGGCAGATTTAAAGTTATTAATTTGTGCCTAGATATGTGCTTAAAGTTTGAACTTTGAGCAACTGTATGCAGTAAGAGAAGTTTTTACACTGACTGTAGAAGCCCTAAAACCAGAAATTGTTCCTTCTAATAGAAACGAGCAAAATAAACGAAGCTTATTTCAGAATCACATTTTAAAAGCATACGTGGATAAGGGTTCTTTTGGTCAATAAGCTCCCAAGTGTGGAAGGATTAGAGTTAATGCTACAAGTTCATTTTGTGTTATTCATTCTACGTGTGCATGAGGTATATATTTGCTTAAGTTAGCACTTTAGTAAACTGTTCACAATTCATTTCTTAGCACAAAATTAGTCAATGTCAACTCAGCTCTTTTTTCTGTGTTGTGCTACATTTCCAAGTTTAGTTCATTCCCTCTCATCTCTGGACTGAAGTTTTGTAATTTTGCTCTCACCCAGATTTTTTTTGCCTCCAGTTTCCACTTTCCCTAACCCATCGCTTCCAATCACTCTTTCTACTTCCTTGGGGAGGGCTTAGTATAATAGGCCCAGGTGGGATTTCTGTTAAAGAGCATTGGTTGAAATTGATTATGAGAAGGCAAGACCACACAGATTCTCCTGCCCAAGGTGGCCTAGAGGTAGAAGAAATAAACAAAAATGTAGAAATCAGAGTCCACAGAAGAACATTGACAGTTAATGTCAGAGACTACAAATTCCAAAGACCAAAGAGCAAAAGATGGGTTCAAAATAGGAGATAAACTAAGAATTTGAAGTTGGGTGGAGCTAAATCGGGTGAAACTAGGTAAGAACATACAAGAATAGGCTCATGTCTATTAGTTAATTGGTATATGCTTGGTGGCTAGAGTGTTGGTTTGGGATTTAAATAGATTAGATGTTGTCCTCTTTGTTACTGGTAAAGTGGACTTTCTAAAACATGAGTCACATCATGCTACTCTTTTTCTAACATACTTGCTTAGAATTCTGCTTAATCTCACTACTTGCTGTAAAGCTCTTCATTGTGGACTCACAAATCCCTGGGTGTTGCAATCAGCTAGGTATATGCTTGATGAATAGCAGAGAAGCATTTTCTGATATATTACTGAAACATTTTATGAATAGCAGTGAAACAATTTTTGATATAGTGCCAGAAAATGACTCCCTCAGGTTGGAAAGCACTCAAAATACCATGACAGGGAGAGCTGCCTCCTCAAAGTTGAGTTGACCTTAATGATGTGGGTGAAGTAAAGCTTCCAGGACCTCAATTTGCTGATGGGGCATGACTCAAAAATGGGAAGAAACAGCTGCAAACATCCATCAATAATTGGAATGTGGAATGTATAAAGTATGAATCTAGGAAACTGAAACTTGTCAAAAATTAAATAGAATCTGTACAGGTCAGTATCTTAGGTAATAGTCACCTGCAATGGACTGGTATTGGCCATTTTGAATGTGACAGTCATATGGTCAAGTATGCTGGGAATGAGAAATTGAAGAGGAATGGCATTGTATTCACGATTAGAAAGAACATTTCAAGATGTATTCTGAAATACAATGCTGTTAGCGATAAGGTAATATACATATGCCTACGATGAAGATCAGTTCATATGACTATTATTCAAATTCACAAACCAACCATTAAAACCAAAGGTGAAGATATTGAAGAATTTTCCCAACTTCTGCAGTCTGAAATTGACCAAACATGTAATCAAGATGTATTGATAATTACTGGTGATTGGAATGCAAATGTTAGAAAGAAAGAAGAATCATCAGTAGATGGAAAATATAGCTTTGGTGACAGAAATGACACAGGAGATAGCATGACAGAATTTTGCAAGACCAATGACTTATTCATTGCAAGTAACTTTTTTCCATGACGTAAATGGTGACCATACAGATGAACCTTACTAGATGGAATACACAGGAATCAAATAGACTACATCCATGGAAAGAGGTGATGGAGAAGCTCAATATCATCAGACAAAACAGGGCAAAGAGCTGATTGTGCAACAGACCATCTACTGTGCATATACAAGTTCAAGTTGAAACTGAAGAAAAGTAAAACAAGTCTCTCATGAGAGCCAAAATACAACCTTGATTATATCTTAGAGGCCATATGAAGAATAGATTTGATGCATTGAATACCAATGACTGAAAACCAGGTGAGTTGTGGGATGACATTAGGAACATCATACATAAGAAAAAAAAAAAAAAGAACATAGTCATTAAAAAGACAGGGGAGGAAGAAAAGACCAAAATGAATGTCAGAAGAGACTCTCTAACTTACTCTTGAACCAGGAGTAGCTAAAGTTTATGGGAGAAATGATGAAATGAAAGAGCTGAACAGAAGATTTCAAAGGGCAGCACAAGAAGACAAAGGAAAGTATTATAATGAAATGTGCAAAGATCTGGAATTTGAAAATCAAAGGGGAAGAACATGCTCAACATTTGTTAAGCTGAAAGAACTGAAGAAAAATTCAAGCCTCGAATTGCAATATTGAGGGATTCTATGGGCAAAATATTAAGTGATGCAGGAAGCATCAGAAGAAGATAGAAAGAATACACAGAGTCACTGTATCAAAAATAATTGATCAATGTTCAACCATTTTAGGTGGTAGTGTGTGATCAAGAACCAATGGTACTAAAGGAGAAGTCCAAGCTGCAGTGAAGGAACTGACGAAAAACAAGTCTCCAGGAATTGATAGAATACGCTTTGAGATGTTTCAACAAACAGATGCAGAGCTGCAGGCACTCACTCATTTATGCCAAGAAATCTGGAAGACAGCTACCTGACCAACCAAATGGAAGAGGTCCAGATTTGTGCCCATTCCAAAGATGGGTAATCCAACAGAATGTGGTAACTGTTGATCATACCATTAATATCACTTGCAAGTAAAATTTTGCTGAAGATAATTCAAAAACAGTTGCAGCATTACATTGACAGGGAGCTGCCAGAAATTTAAGCCCGATTAAGAAGCGGGCATGGAACGAGGGATATCATTGCTAATATCAGATGGATCTTGGCTGAAAGTAAAGAATATCAGAAAGATGTTTACTTGTGTTTTATTGACTATGCAAAGGCATTCAACTGTGTGGATCGTAACAAAGTATGAACAACATTTTAAAGAATGGGAATTCCAGAACATTTAATTGTGCTTGCGAGGGGCGTGTATATACACCAAGAGGCAGACGTCTAAACAGAACAAGGGGATACCGAATGGTTTAAAAGCAGAAGAGGTGTGCATCAGGGTTGTGTCCTTTCACCATACTTATTCAAGGTGTATGCTGGGCAAATTATCTAAGAAGCTAGACTATGTGAAGAAGAATGTGGCATCAGGATTGGAGGAAGACTCATTAACAACCAGAAATACTCAGATGACACAACCTTGCTTGCTGAAAATGAAGATGACTTGAAGTACTTACTGATGAAGGTCAAAGACTACAGCTTTCAGTATGGATCACACCTCAACATAAAATAAATAAATAAATAAATAAAAATCCTCAAAACTGGACCAATAAGGAGCATCATGATAAATGAAAAAGAAGGTTGAAGTTGTCAGAGATTTAATTTTACTTGGATCCACAATCAATGCTCTTGGAAACAGCAGTCAACAGATTAGACAATTCCCCTGGGCAAATCTGCTGCAAAAGACTTCTTGAAAGTGTTAAAGAGCAAAGACACCTCTTTGAAGACTAAGATGCACCTGACCCAAGCCATGGTATTATCAATCGCCTCATATGCATGTGAAAGCTGGACAATGAATAAGGAAGTCTGCAGAAGAACTGATACATTTGAATTGTGGTATTGGTGAAGAATGCTGAAAATACCATGGACTGCCAAAAGAATAAATCTGTCTTGAAAGAAGTACAGCTGGAATACTCATAGCGGCGAGATTGGCCAGTCTAATGTATTTTGGTCATGTTGTCAGAAGGGACCAGTCCCTGGAGAATGATGTCATTCTTGATAAAGTAGAGGGACAGTGAAAAAGGGGAAGACCTTCAATGAGATGGATTGACACAGTGTCAGCAAGAATGGGTTCAAGTATAGCTAGTGTTGTGAGGATGGTTCAGAACCATTCTGTTGCACACAGGGTAGCTGTGAGTCAGAGCTGACTCAAAGACACTTAACAACAACAAATCTAATGCTGTTCTTCATGCACAGAATTTCAGTTCTTGTCCTTAAGTTCTATGAAAATGACTTAGTTATAAATAAAGGATCTGAATTTACCTGTTATGCTTTTATGTAAATGATGCCCTCATTCAAGGCCACAACAAAACTCTGTTACAGGTTTTGCATATAAAGTGCCCTCCCCTACACAAACAGTTACATTTTTAAGTAGTTACTAGACAAGTGGCACTGATGGGAAATTGTGGTTTATCAAAGATTAATTTGGAAAAAAACACTTAACTGTAGCTCAGATTGGATATATAACCATTTAAAATGCAGAGACTAAAGCTGTTGGAAAGAAAGTTGAGGTGTTTGTAATGCAAATGTTGAAATGGTATATGCTATATTGATTTCACTACTGAGTGGATGTTTTGCTTTTAAAGATGTTCTGTTTTTAAAGATTTTGTAATGTGGATTACAGATGAGAACAAAATGTTTGCTAAGCCACAAATATGTTTCTCTCTATTTGATTTTTATTTTTTGTTGGGAATGTATGCTTTTATAATGCTAAACTCATAAATCTTTTCTTGAGAATGCTCTGTGGGTTTAACAAGTAGTGGCTTTCATTTACAATTGTTGAATGTTAAACAGTTGGTGGTGTCACTGGCGAGGAATGGGGGGTACGGGCTGCACCAGGTAATACTGTCAGAGGGGGTGACACCAAATGACGGCTTATAAAATTTTTGTGCAGTGTTTCAGCGGAAATTTTTTATTTTTTAATTATACTATAGCCCAGCTTACATGTATCAATAGACCAACAAGGCTTCAACTCGATGGTAATTTAGTATTTTTACCTGTTAACATGCTCAGTCAGAGCTGCCATCATTACCAATTTACAATGATGCTATAATTCGTGAGGGCTTGTCTGCACAAGCTACAAGCACGTGCTGTTGATTTTGTTGCTGCCACTGTTTTCATAGTTGCTGATTTTGTCCATTTTTCTGGTGTTTTAGCTACAGTACTGCAGTAATTAGTATTTGTGAATCTCTATCAATAACTTTTTTGAGAATGAAGTAGCAATTAAAGGAAAAGGAGGAGAGAAATAAAAAAAGCTTCCACTCTTTGCTAATAATGCTGCAATTAATGTAATTCAGTGTGGAAAGATTTTACAAAACAATTTTGTTTTCAGTATTCGTATAATCTGAGAAATCTAACACTTAAGTAATTTACAATTATATTTATCACATATTATTCTATGATTAAAAGTGATATAAATATTACTAAGGATTTGGTATGGTCCAGCATAGGAGGAGGTCCATGGTGGGTAGTGTGTGTGACACTATGAGTTTTTGTGACATCAACTCTAGTGATGCCACTGTAAACAGCATTGAAAAATGTTAAGTTGTTAGATAAGACTCTTTTTCTCAAAGTTGTTTTGGGAGGCTGGGAATTAACCCTGTTTCCCGCCTCCCTTTTCACAACTCCAAAGAGAATATGTAATTCACTATTAACTTTCCAGCAAAAGCTTAATTTCCATTTCTCCTACTTCACAATTCATTCAGGAACGTGTGGACTAGCACTGTGTAACCTGATTTCATTCCCTCGGGCATTCACACCCAGAGCATTGCCCTGACACCGTGAGAATTGGAGGGAAGGGGAGCTGGTAGTACCCAGCATCAGGCTCCTGCACGGGGTCTGGTACATACGACGGGCTCAGTACATATTTGTGGAATGAGTGAAAAATAACCACCATCATTCTTTGCCATAATGGTCCTGCTCACAAAACATCCAAACTGATTTAATCCAATGGAGGTGGAAAGTAATGTTGTGCATGGCAGAACATGAATCCAGGCCAGTTTTTCTAATAAGCCTCTCTGAACAAGTCCCATAGGACTCTAGGACTTGGAACATATATTACTCTTTTCCTGGATGGTAAGACACCATCAGGATCCTTCTGAACTATATTTCTTTTTTTAGAGGCTTCATGTCACTATTTTTTATTTTCTCCATTCCTTCCTGACCCTTAAATGATTTTCTCTTATTCTTTTTTTTGAAAATTTGGTCTTGTAGCTCTTCTATTTTTCAAATTAAAAATATCTCAATAAAAAAGACAAGGCTAACTCTCTGTTCGAGACTGGGTGAATCCCTGAGACTATGTCCTGTTCATACCCTTCAAGCCTGGCACTGAACTCACGGCTGTGGTTCAGATTTGAGCCAAATGATAGGCCTATAGGGAACAGTACCACCAGGGAGATATACACTCCTTAGAACAATCAACCACATAAGATCAAAAGGGCAGCATTTGCCCAGGGACAAATCTCAGAAGACAGGAAGGGATAGGGAAGAAGGAAGAAGGGAAATGATAAACACAGAGAGGAAGGGGGCAGAGTGCTGCTACATTGTGGGAATTGCAATGAAGGTCACAAAGAAAAATGTGTATGAATTGTTGAATGGAAAACCAATTCTGTTGTTCTGTAAACAGTCACCCAAATTACAATTTAAAACAAACAAACAAACAAAACCAGAGATCTCAGATATTTAAAAATTTCTAGAAAACACCACATAGAAAACCCAGTGCCATAGAGTCGTATCCAACTCATAGTGACCGCTCCTTGGGTTTCCGAGGTGGTGTCACTATGGAAGTAGATTGCCCAACCTTCCTTCTGAGGAGTGGCTGGTGGGTTTGAACCACCAGCCTTCTGGTTAGCAGTCAAATTACATTTTAAAAAAATCACTCGGAGATGCAAATCAAAACAACCATGAGATATCATCTCACCCCCGGACTAATGTCAAAGTTCAACAAGACAGAAAATAACAAATGCTGGCAAGGATGTGAAGAGATTGGGACTCTCATACACTGCTGGTGGGACTGTAAAATGATGCAACCACTGTGGAAAGCAGTATGGCAATTCCTTAAAAAGATGGAATTAGAAATACCATTTGATCCAGTAAACCCATTGTTGTTGTTGTTGTTATGTGCCATTGAGTTAGGCCTGACTCATAGTAACCCCTTCTTGGATTTCCAAGGAGGTATCATTACCAAAGTAAATTGCCCCATCTTCCTTCTGAGGAGTGGCTGGTGGGTTTTAACCACCAGCCTTCTGGATGGCAGTCAAGTGCCTTAGGTACTACACTACCAGAGCTCCTAGGTATATATCCTAAGCTCTGGTAGTATAGTGCCTATGGTATTTGACTGCTAACCAGAAGGCTGGCGATTCAAACCCACCAGCCACTCCTCGGAAGGAAGGTTGGGCAATTATTTCTGTAGCGATACTGCTTAGGAAACCCACGGAGGGGTCTCTATGAGTTGGAGACGACTCAACAGGAGTGAGTTTGGTTTGGTTTTTGGTTTATCCTAAAGAAGTGAGAGCCAGGACAAGAACAGATATATGCACACCCATGTTCATCGCAGCACTATTTACATTACAAAAAGAAGGAAACAACCTATATGTTCATCAGCAGAAGAATGGATAACCAAACTATGGTACATACAGATAATGCAATACTTCGTAACACAAAAGAATAATGTAGAATCTGCAAAACACTGCATAACATGGATGGACTTGGAGGGCATTATGCTGAGTGAAATAAGTCAATCACAGAAGGACAAATATAGTATTAGTTCATTACTGCAAAGAGTCAAGGATAAGTTTATATATGGAAGGAAATTTCTTTGTTGGTTACGAGGGGTAGGAGAGGAGGGCAGGGGAGGGGAAGGAACAGTGCAAAAAAAAATGCATTGACTCATGTCACTTTAGTTTTATGCATTTCACTGTACATAAATTATATTTCAATACAATGTATTAAAAAATTCACTTGGAATCTCTCATGTTTGTTCAAAGTCCTATGATTCTTATAGTTTTTTAGTGCAAAGATCTCTGATATTTAAAATTCTATTTAAAAAAAGCCACACAGATATATGAAAAACATCACTTTGAGTCTCTCCCTTGTATTCAAAGTCACACAATTTTGTCATTTCTTTTTTCAGGTGGGTTGGAAATATATGCTGTTCAGGTGGCTACAATTATTGAGCAACTTACTTTGGGCTAGGTCTTCTGTGTAGATTATGTTTTAGTTCTTACCACAAGCCTATAAAACAACTCTGAGGCATTATTATTCCCATTTTACAGATGAGAATACAGTGGCTTATGGAAGTAAAAGTCCTGTTTACTTAAGGACAATATCCAAGCAGACAGGCAGAATATTATATCTAGACAAGATACTTAAGAACTGGACAAATCAACTAAGGCACTATGGTTACTTTTCCATCTATGACAAGATATTCCATTCTGTCACTGTTGTTGTTAGGTACCATTGAGGCAGTTTTGACTCATAGAAGCCTTATGTACAACAGCATGAAACACTGCCCAGTTCTGCATCATCCTCAAAATTGTTGCTGTGTGGTGCAGCCACTGTTGTCATTGAGAGTCTTTCCCTTTTCACTGACCCTCCACTCTACCAAGCATGATATTCTTCTCTAGGAAGTGGTTCCTTCTGGCAGTATGACCAAAGTACATGAGACAAAGTCTGGCCACTTCTAAGGAGCATTCGGCTGTACTTCCTTTATTCTAAGGAGCATTCGACTGTACTTCCTTCATTCTAAGGAGCATTCGGCTGTACTTCCTTACTTCTAAGGAGCATTCTGGCTGTATTTCCTCCAAACAGATTTGTTCGTTCTTCTGGCAGTCCATGGTCACTATTCTTTGCCACTGCCACATTTTCTGCAGTTTTTTCTATTCATTGTTCAGCTCTCATATGCATATGAGGTGATTGAAAATATCATGGCTTATGTCAGGTGCACCTTGGTCTTCAAAGTGATGTCTCTGCTTTCTAGCATTTTCAAGAGGTCTTTTTTTTTTACCAGATATGACCAATGCAATACTTTGATTTCTTGACTGCTGCTTCCGTGGTCATTGATTGTGGATACAAGTAAAATGAAATCGTTGACAACTTCAATCTTTTCTCCAATTATCTTGATGTTCCTTATTGGTTCAGTTGTGAGGATTTTTGTTTTCTATATATTGAAGTGTAATCCATACCGGAGGTAATAAGTACTTCAAGTCTTCTTCACTTTCAGCAAGCAAGGTTGTGTCATCCGCACATCACATGTCTGTAATGAGTCTTCCTCCAATCCTGATGCCACATTTTTCTTCATATAGTCCAGTTTCTCAAATTATTCTTCAGCATGCAGAACAATTGTGGTGAAATTATACAACCCTGACACACACCTTTCCTGATTTTAAACCATGCAGTATCCCTTTGTTCTGTTCAAATGATTGCCTCTTATTTTATGTACAGGTTCCTCACAAGCATAATTAAGTGTTCTGGAATTCCCATTCTTTGCCAATGTTATCCATACTTTGTTATGATTCATACAGTCAAATGCCTTTTCATAACCAATAAAACACAGGTAAACATCTTTCTGGTATTCTTTACTTTCAGCCAAGATCCATCTGACATCAGCAGTGCTATCCCTCATTCCATTCCTTCTTCTTAATCCAGCTTGAATTTCTGGCAGTTCCCTGTTGATGTACTGCTGCAGCCATTTTTAATTTAACTCTGCAAAATTTTACTTGCCTGTGGTATTAATGATATTATTCAATAATTATCACATTCTGTTGGATCACCTGTTTTAGAAAGGAGCACAAATATGGATCTTTCCCAGCTGGCTGGCCAGGTTGCTGGCTCCGAAATTTCTTGGCATAAATGAATGAATGAATCTAGCACTGCATCCATTTGTTGAAACATCTCAGTGGATAGTCTGTCAATTCCTGGAGTCTTGTTTATCGCCATTTTCTTCATTGTCATCAGTTCTTGATCATACGCTACCTTCTGAAATGATTGAATGTCAACCAATTCTTTTTGTTACAGTGAATCTTTGTATTCCTTCCATTTTCTTTT
>NW_006921608.1:7670050-7671588 GCF_000298275.1 Orycteropus afer afer | reverse complement strand
CCTGAAATCCTCACCCTTTGTCATTTCCTGGTTACTTTCCATTTCCCCACTTTTAGACCATATGATTGTCAGATTTTAAATGGTCAATACCAGTCCATTTCCGGATAGGCAGCCAGAACAGGTAAGGCAGATTGGGGAGAGCCCCCAGGTGGCAGGGAGCAGTGGCAGACAGGGTCAGCAGGAACACGTAGGGGGAAGCCCAGGAAGTAAGCGGAGCGGTTGGAATAGCTAAGGGAGACAAACTTGTCTGTCAGTTTGTTGTACTGTGGTGGCTGCATGTTGCTGTGGGCTGGAGGCTGTGCCAACATGTGCCCATGGGGGACCAGTTTCAGTGGAGCTTCCAGACTGAGACAGACTCAGAAGGAGGAAGAAACCATCAAATTCTCAAAGAATTGACCAGTGAAAACCTTATGAATAGTAGTGAAACACTGTCTGATATATTACTGGAAAATTTTAAGAATAGCTACGAAGCACTGTCTGATATAGTGCCAGATGATAAGCCTCTCAGGTCGGAAGGCACTCAAAATATGACTGAGAAAGAGCTGCCTCATCAGAGTAGAGCCTACCTTAATGATATGGATAAAGTAGAGCTTTTGGGGCCTCCACTTGCTGAAGTGGCACGACTCAATATATTGAGAAAAAACTGCTGCAAACATCCATTGATAATCGGAACATGGAAGGTATGAAGCATGAATCTAGGAAAATTGGAGGTTGTCAAAAGTGAAATAGAACACATAAAGATTGATATCCTAAGCATCACTGAACTGAAATGGGCTGGTTTTGGCCATTTTCAATCAGATAACCATATGATCTACTATGTTGGGAATGACACTTTGAAGAGGAATGGTGTGGCATTCATCATTAAAAAGAATGTTTCAAGATCTATCCTGAGGTACAATGCTGTCAGTGATAGAATAATATCCATATGCCTACAAAGAAAGCCAGTAAATACTACTATTATTCAAATTTACACACCAACCACCAAAGTCAAAAGATGAGGAAATTGAAGATTTTTACCAACTCCTGCAGTCTGAAATTGACCAAACATACAATCAAGATGTGCTGATTATCACTGGTGACTGGAATGCAAAAGTTGGAAACAAAGAAGAATCATCGATAGTTGGAAAATTTGGCCTTGGAGCTCGAAATAATGCTGGAGATTGCATGACAGAATTTTGCAAGACCAATGACTTCTTCATTGCAAATACCATTTTTCAACAACACAAACAGTGGCTATACACATGGACTTCATTTGATGGAGTACTCAGGAATCAGATTGGCTACATCTATGGCAAGAGGCAATGGAGAAGCTCAATATCTTCAGCCAAAACAAGGCCAGAAGCTGATTGTGGAACGGACCATCAACCACTCAGTTCATCAACTGCAAGTTCAAGTTGAAGTTGAAGACAATTAAAACAAGTCCCTGAGAGCCAAAATATGACCTTGGTTATATCCCTCCTGAATTTAGAGACCATTTAAAGAATAGATTTGACTCACTGAACACCAGTGCCTGAAAACCAGAGGAATTGTGAGATGAC